>NC_137117.1:41419179-42019179 GCF_949357685.1 Gobio gobio
TGCAAGGTAAACTAGGACTCCGCCTATAGTGCAGTTAAACCAGGGGTCGCCAACTAGCGGACTCCGGTCCAAATCCGGACCGCGAAGCCTTTTGACGTAATGAAACAGTTAACGTTGCAATGCTCAGTTACTACGTTCAGACCCAGACGCGCGGTCAAGCATGCAGTGAAGAAGAGACTGATGGTGCATTCACACCGGACGCGAATGACGCGACATGCACGCCGCTTAATCCGCGCCGCAGAATGTCTATTTGCGTCTTTGCATTGACTTAAATCACTCGCGCAAAACGTTTCATTCGCGTCTGGTGTCAGAGCAGAAAGCAGCGCTCAAGACAAGCACTTTTAGTTGAAGACCCCTGAGTTAAACCATGGCTTAATACGTTTCTCATATCGGCGTCTCACGCTTGCCATCCACGTCTACTCTTTTAATGGCCCAAACGAGTGCGGGCAGCCGCAGCGTGCCTGATGTTTTGTTTCCGGTCTAGCTACATCCGGAGTGGTGTTGTAGTTTTTCTAACGTTACTAGTTGTTGCAACAGCATGTGAAAAAACTACAAAGTTTGTTAGACCAAAAAGAACGTTAATCTTGCGATAAAAAAATTGACGCCGTTAAAATAGGTTTGCGTTAACGTCGTTAATAACGCGTTTAACTGACAGCACTAATATATATATATATAAAAAAGTACAGGTAACCAAATTAATATAGCCTTTAAAAATAAGGCAAAACTATTTATCAAACAAAAACACTACAATGAAAAATACAAAAAATCCTGCCCCAAGTGGAGGAGTTCAAGTATCTAGGGGTCTTGTTCACGAGTGAGGGGAGGATGGAACGGGAGATTGACAGACGGATCGGTGCAGCTTCTGCAGTAATGCGGTCAATGTACCGGTCTGTCGTGGTGAAGAAAGAGCTAAGCCGTAAGGCGAAGCTCTCGATTTACCGGTCAATCTACGTTCCTACCCTCACCTATGGTCATGAGCTTTGGGTCATGACCGAAAGGACAAGATCCCGGATACAGGCGGCCGAAATGAGCTTTCTCCGCAGGGTGGCTGGGCGCTCCCTTAGAGATGGGGTGAGGAGCTCAGTCACTCGGGAGGAACTCGGAGTAGAGCCGCTGCTCCTCCACATCGAGGGGGGTCAGCTGAGGTGGCTCGGGCATCTGTTCCGGATGCCTCCTGAACGCCTTCCCGGGAAGGTGTTTCGGGCATGTCCAACCGGGAGGAGGCCCCGGGGAAGACCGAGGACACGCTGGAGGGACTATGTCTCCCGGCTGGCCTTGGAACGCCTCGGTGTCCCCCCGGAAGAGCTGGAGGAAGTGTCTAGGGAGAGGGAAGTCTGGGCATCTCTGCTTAGACTGCTGCCCCCGCGACCCGGCCCCGGATAAGCGGAAGAAGATGGATGGATGGATGAAAAAAAATAGGGATAAAATACACAAAAAATGGTCTGAAACATGAAAACTCATATAGAAAAGTCTATTTTCAAGTGTAGTTTTGAAAAAAACTGTGGAAAAGGTACGGAAGCTTGTTCATAAAAAAAATTAAAATAATTGTGACTTTTTTTCTCAGAATTGTGTGATATAAAGTCGGAATTGTGAGAAATAAAGTCAGAATTGTGAGATATAAAGTCAGAATTGTGTGATATAGTCAGAATTGTGAGATATAAAGTCAGAATTGTGAGATATAAAGTCAGAATTGTGTGATATAAAGTCAGAATTGTGTGATATAGTCAGAATTGTGAGATATAAAGTCAGAATTGTGTGAAATAAAGTCTGAATTGTGAAATAAAGTCTGAATTGTGTGATATAAAGTCAGAATTGTGTGATATAAAGTCAGAATTGTGTGATATAAAGTCAGAATTGTGAGATATAAAGTCAGAATTGTGTGATATAAAGTCAGAATTGTGTGATATAAAGTCAGAATTGTGTGATATAAAGTCAGAATTGTGTGATATAAAGTCAGAATTGTGTGATATAAAGTCAGAAATGTGAGATATAAAGTCAGAATTGTGTGATATAAAGTCTGAATGGTGAGATATAAAGTCTGAATTGTGTGATATACAGTCTGAATTGTGTGATATAAAGTCTGAAATGTGTGATATAAAGTCTGAATTGTGAGATATAAAGTCTGAATTGTGTGATATAAAGTCAGAATTGTGTGATATAAAGTCTGAATGGTGAGATATAAAGTCTGAATTGTGTGATATAAAGTCAGAATTGTGTGATATAAAGTCAAAATTGTGAGATATAAAGTCAGAATTGTGAGATATACAGTCAGAATTGATATAAAGTCTGAATTGTGAGATATAAAGTCAGAATTGTGTGATATAAAGTCAGAAATGTGACATATAAAGTCTGAATTGTGTGATATAAAGTCAGAATTGTGAGATATAAAGTCTGAATTGTGAGATATAAAGTCAGAATTGTGTGATATAAAGTCAGAATTGTGATATAAAGTCTGAATTGTGTGATATAAAGTCAGAATTGTGAGATATAAAGTCAGAATTGTGAGATATAAAGTCAGAAATTATATAAAGTCTGAATGGTGAGATATAAAGTCAGAATTGTGTGATATAAAGTCAGAATTGTGTGATATAAAGTCAGAATTGTGAGAAATAAAGTCAGAATTGTGTGAAATAAAGTCTGAATTGTGAGATATAAAGTCAGAATTGTGTGATATAAAGTCAGAATTGTGAGATATAAAGTCAGAATTGTGAGATATAAAGTCAGAATTGTGTGATATAAAGTCAGAATTGTGACATAAAGTCTGAATTGTGTGATATAAAGTCAGAATTGTGATATAAAGTCTGAATTGTGAGATATAAAGTCAGAATTGTGATATAAAGTCTGAATTGTGAGATATAAAGTCAGAAATTATATAAAGTCTGAATGGTGAGATATAAAGTCTGAATTGTGGGATATAAAGTCTGAATGGTGAGATATAAAGTCTGAATTGTGTGATATAAAGTCAGAATTGTGATATAAAGTCTGAATTGTGAGATATAAAGTCAGAAATTATATAAAGTCTGAATGGTGAGATATAAAGTCTGAATTGTGGGATATAAAGTCTGAATGGTGAGATATAAAGTCTGAATTGTGTGATATAAAGTCAGAATTGTGTGATATAAAGTCTGAATGGTGAGATATAAAGTCAGAATTGTGTGATATAAAGTCAGAATTGTGAGATATAAAGTCAGAATTGTGAGATATAAAGTCAGAATTGATATAAAGTCTGAATTGTGAGATATAAAGTCAGAATTGTGTGATATAAAGTCAGAAATGTGAGATATAAAGTCTGAATTGTGTGATATAAAGTCAGAATTGTGAGATATAAAGTCTGAATTGTGAGATATAAAGTCAGAATTGTGTGATATAAAGTCAGAATTGTGATATAAAGTCTGAATTGTGAGATATAAAGTCAGAAATTATATAAAGTCTGAATGGTGAGATATAAAGTCTGAATTGTGGGATATAAAGTCAGAATTGTGTGATATAAAGTCTGAATTGTGAGATAAAGTCAGAATTGTGTGATATAAAGTCTGAATTGTGAGATAAAGTCAGAATTGTGAGATATAAAGTCTGAATTGTGAGATATAAAGTCAGAATTGTGTGATATAAAGTCTGAATTGTGAGATAAAGTCAGAATTGTGAGATATAAAGTCTGAATTGTGAGATATAAAGTCTGAATTGTGAGATATAAAGTTAGAATTGTGTGATATAAAGTCTGAATTGCGAGATATAAAGTCAGAATTGTGATACATAAAGTCAGAATTGTGTGATATAAAGTCAGAATTGTGTGATATAAAGTCAGAATTGTGTGATATAAAGTCAGAATTGTGTGATATAAAGTCAGAATTGTGAGATATAAAGTCAGAATTGTGTGATGTAAAGTCAGAATTGTGTAATATAAAGTCAGAATTGTGTGATATAAAGTCAGAATTGTGATATAAAGTCTGAATTGTGTGATATAAAGTCAGAATTGTGTGATATAAAGTCAGAATTGCGAGATATAAAGTCAGAATTGTGATACATAAAGTCAAAATTGTGTGATATAAAGTCAGAATTGTGTGATATAAAGTCAGAATTGTGTGATATAAAGTCAGAATTGTGAGATATAAAGTCAGAATTGCGAGATATAAAGTCAGAATTGTGATACATAAAGTCAAAATTGTGTGATATAAAGTCAGAATTGCGAGATATAAAGTCAGAATTGTGATACATAAAGTCAAAATTGTGTGATATAAAGTCAGAATTGTGTGATATAAAGTCAGAATTGTGTGATATAAAGTCAGAATTGTGTGATATAAAGTCAGAATTGTGTGATATAAAGTCAGAATTGTGTAATATAAAGTCTGAATTGTGTGATATAAAGTCTGAATTGTGATATAAAGTCTGAATTGTGTGATATAAAGTCAGAATTGTGTGATATAAAGTCAGAATTGCGAGATATAAAGTCAGAATTGTGAGATATAAAGTCAGAATTGTGAGATATAAAGTCAGAATTGTGAGATATAAAGTCTGAATTGTGAGATATAAATTCAGAATTGAGAGATATAAAGTCTGAATTGTGAAATATAAACTTTTAATTGCGAGATATAAAGTCTGAATTGTGTGATATAAAGTCAGAATTGTGTGATATAAAGTCAGAATTGTGTGATATAAAGTCAGAATTGTGAGATATAAAGTCAGAATTATGTGATATAAAGTCAGAATTGTGAGATATAAAGACAGAATTGTGAGATATAAAGTCAGAATTGTGAGATATAAAGTCTGAATTGTGAGATATAAATTCAGAATTGAGAGATATAAAGTCTGAATTGTGAAATATAAACTTTTAATTGCGAGATATAAAGTCAGAATTGTGAGATATAAAGTCTGAATTGTGTAATATAAAGACAGATTTGTGTAATATAAAGTCAGAATTATGTGATATAAAGTTAGAATTGTGTGATATAAAGTTAGAATTGTGTGATATAAAGTCAGAATTGTGTGATATAAAGTCAGAATTGTGTGATATAAAGTCAGAATTGAGAGATATAAAGTCAGAATTGTGTGATGTAAAGTCTGAATTGCGAGATTTAAAGTCAGAATTGTGATACATAAAGTCAGAATTGTGTGATGTAAAGTCTGAATTGCGAGATTTAAAGTCAGAATTGTGTGATGTAAAGTCTGAATTGTGTGATATAAAGTGAGAATTGTGTAATATAAAGTCAGAATTATGTGATATAAAGTTAGAATTGTGAGATATAAAGTCTGAATTGTGTGATATAAAGTCAGAATTGTGTGAAATAAAGTCTGAATTGTGAAATAAAGTCTGAATTGTGAGATATAAAGTCAGAAATATGAGATATAAAGTCTGAATTGTGTGATATAAAGTCAGAATTGTGAGATATAAAGTCTGAATTGTGAGATATAAAGTCAGAATTGTGTGATATAAAGTCAGAATTGTGATATAAAGTCTGAATTGTGTGATATAAAGTCAGAATTGTGATATAAAGTCTGAATTGTGAGATATAAAGTCAGAAATTATATAAAGTCTGAATGGTGAGATATAAAGTCTGAATTGTGGGATATAAAGTCTGAATGGTGAGATATAAAGTCTGAATTGTGTGATATAAAGTTAGAATTGTGTGATATAAAGTCAGAATTGTGCAATATAATGTCAGAATTGTGTGATATAAAGTCTGAATTGTGTGATATAAAGTCAGAATTGTGAGATATAAAGTCAGAATTGTGAGATATAAAGTCAGAATTGTGTGATATAAAGTCTGAATTGTGAGATATAAAGTCAGAATTGTGAGATATAAAGTCAGAATTGTGAGATATAAAGTCAGAATTGTGTGATATAAAGTCTGAATTGTGAGATATACAGTCAGAATTGTGTGATATAAAATCAGAATTGCGAGATATAGTCAGAATTGTGAGATATAAAGTCAGAATTGTGAGATATAAAGTCAGAATTGTGTGATATAAAGTCTGAATTGTGAGATAAAAAGTTAGAATTGTGTGATATAAAGTCTGAATTGCTAGATAAAAAGTTAGAATTGTGTGATATAAAGTCTGAATTGCGAGATATAAAGTCAGAACTGTGTGATATAAAGTCAGAATTGTGTGATATAAAATCAGAATTGCGAGATATAGTCAGAATTGTGAGATATAAAGTCAGAATTGCAAGATATAAAGTCAGAATTATGTGATATAAAGTCAGAATTGTGAGATACAAAGTCTGAATTGTGTGATATAAAGTCAGAATTGTGTGATATAAAGTCTGAATTGTGAGATACAAAGTCTGAATTGTGAGATATAAAGTCAGAATTTTGAGATATAAAGTAAGAATTGTGAGATATAAAGTCAGAATTGTGAGATATAAAGTAAGAATTGTGAGATATAAAGTCAGAATTGTGAGATATAAAGTCAGAATTGTGTGATATAAAGTCTGAATTGTGAGATATAAAGTCAGAATTGTGAGATATAAAGTCAGAATTTTGAGATATAAAGTAAGAATTGTGAGATATAAAGTCAGAATTGTGAGATATAAAGTAAGAATTGTGAGATATAAAGTCAGAATTGTGAGATATAAAGTCAGAATTGTGTGATATAAAATCAGAATTGCGAGATATAGTCAGAATTGTGAGATATAAAGTCAGAATTGCAAGATATAAAGTCAGAATTATGTGATATAAAGTAAGAATTGTGAGATACAAAGTCTGAATTGTGTGATATAAAGTCTGAATTGTGTGATATAAAGTCAGAATTGCGAGATAAAAAGTTAGAATTGTGTGATATAAAGTCTGAATTGTGAGATATAAAGTCAGAATTGTGTGATATAAAATCAGAATTGCGAGATATAGTCAGAATTGTGAGATATAAAGTCAGAATTGCAAGATATAAAGTCAGAATTATGTGATATAAAGTAAGAATTGTGAGATACAAAGTCTGAATTGTGTGATATAAAGTCTGAATTGTGTGATATAAAGTCAGAATTGCGAGATAAAAAGTTAGAATTGTGTGATATAAAGTCTGAATTGCTAGATAAAAAGTTAGAATTGTGTGATATAAAGTCTGAATTGCGAGATATAAAGTCAGAATTGTGTGATATAAAGTCAGAATTGTGTGATATAAAGTCAGAATTGCGAGAAAAAAAGTTAGAATTGTGTGATATAAAGTCTGAATTGCTAGATAAAAAGTTAGAATTGTGTGATATAAAGTCTGAATTGCGAGATATAAAGTCAGAATTGTGTGATATAAAGTCAGAATTGTGTGATATAAAATCAGAATTGCGAGATATAGTCAGAATTGTGAGATATAAAGTCAGAATTGCAAGATATAAAGTCAGAATTATGTGATATAAAGTCAGAATTGTGAGATACAAAGTCTGAATTGTGTGATAAAGTCAGAATTGTGTGATATAAAGTCTGAATTGTGAGATACAAAGTCTGAATTGTGTGATATAAAGTCAGAATTGTGTGATTTAAAGTCTGAATTGCGAGATAAAGTCAGAATTGTGTGATATAAAGTCAGAATTGTGAGATATAAAGTCAGAATTGTGTGATATAAAGTCAGAATTGCGAGATATAAAGTCAGAATTGTGATACATGAAGTTAGAATTGTGTGATGTAAAGCCTGAATTGCGAGATAAAAAGTTAGAATTGTGTGATATAAAGTCTGAATTATGTGATATAAAGTTAGAATTGAGTGATATAAAGTCAGAATTGTGAGATATAAAGTCTGAATTATGTGATATAAAGTTAGAATTGTGTGATATAAAGTCAGAATTGTGTGATATAAAGTCTGAATTGTGTGATATAAAGTCTGAATTGTGATATAAAGTCAGAATTGTGAGATATAAAGTCAGAATTGCGAGATAAAAAGTTAGAATTGTGTGAAATAAAGTCTGAATTGCTAGATAAAAAGTTAGAATTGTGTGATATAAAGTCTGAATTGCGAGATATAAAGTCAGAATTGTGTGATATAAAGTCAGAATTGTGTGATATAAAATCAGAATTGCGAGATATAGTCAGAATTGTGAGATATAAAGTCAGAATTGCAAGATATAAAGTCAGAATTATGTGATATAAAGTCAGAATTGTGAGATACAAAGTCTGAATTGTGTGATATAAAGTCAGAATTGCAAGATATAAAGTCTGAATTGTGAGATACAAAGTCAGAATTGTGTGATATAAAGTCAGAATTGTGTGATATAAAGTCAGAATTGTGAGATATAAGTCAGAATATTGTGATATAAAGTCAGAATTGTGTGATATAAAGTCTGAATTGTGAGATATAAAGTCAGAATTGCGAGATATAAAGTCAGAATTGTGATACATGAAGTTAGAATTGTGTGATGTAAAGCCTGAATTGCGAGATAAAAAGTTAGAATTGTGTGATATAAAGTCTGAATTATGTGATATAAAGTTAGAATTGTGAGATAAAAAGTTAGAATTGTGTGATATAAAGTCTGAATTATGTGATATAAAGTTAGAATTGAGTGATATAAAGTCAGAATTGTGAGATATAAAGTCTGAATTATGTGATATAAAGTTAGAATTGAGTGATATAAAGTCAGAATTGTGAGATATAAAGTCTGAATTATGTGATATAAAGTTAGAATTGTGTGATATAAAGTCAGAATTGTGTGATATAAAGTCAGAATTGTGAGATATAAAGTCAGAATTATGTGATGTAAAGTCAGAATTGTGTGATATAAAGTCAGAATTGTGTGATATAAAGTCAGAATTGTGTGATATAAAGTTAGAATTGTGTGATATAAAGTCTGAATTGTGAGATATAAAGTCTGAATTATGTGATATAAAGTTAGAATTGTGTGATATAAAGTCAGAATTGTGTGATATAAAGTCAGAATTGTGTGATATAAAGTCAGAATTGTGAGATATAAAGTCAGAATTGTGAGATATAAAGTCAGAATTGTGAGATATAAAGTCAGAATTGTGTGATATAAAGTCTGAATTGTGAGATATACAGTCAGAATTGTGTGATATAAAATCAGAATTGCGAGATATAGTCAGAATTGTGAGATATAAAGTCAGAATTGTGAGATATAAAGTCAGAATTGTGTGATATAAAGTCTGAATTGTGAGATAAAAAGTTAGAATTGTGTGATATAAAGTCTGAATTGCTAGATAAAAAGTTAGAATTGTGTGATATAAAGTCTGAATTGCGAGATATAAAGTCAGAACTGTGTGATATAAAGTCAGAATTGTGTGATATAAAATCAGAATTGCGAGATATAGTCAGAATTGTGAGATATAAAGTCAGAATTGCAAGATATAAAGTCAGAATTATGTGATATAAAGTCAGAATTGTGAGATACAAAGTCTGAATTGTGTGATATAAAGTCAGAATTGTGTGATATAAAGTCTGAATTGTGAGATACAAAGTCTGAATTGTGAGATATAAAGTCAGAATTTTGAGATATAAAGTAAGAATTGTGAGATATAAAGTCAGAATTGTGAGATATAAAGTAAGAATTGTGAGATATAAAGTCAGAATTGTGAGATATAAAGTCAGAATTGTGTGATATAAAGTCTGAATTGTGAGATATAAAGTCAGAATTGTGAGATATAAAGTCAGAATTTTGAGATATAAAGTAAGAATTGTGAGATATAAAGTCAGAATTGTGAGATATAAAGTAAGAATTGTGAGATATAAAGTCAGAATTGTGAGATATAAAGTCAGAATTGTGTGATATAAAATCAGAATTGCGAGATATAGTCAGAATTGTGAGATATAAAGTCAGAATTGCAAGATATAAAGTCAGAATTATGTGATATAAAGTAAGAATTGTGAGATACAAAGTCTGAATTGTGTGATATAAAGTCTGAATTGTGTGATATAAAGTCAGAATTGCGAGATAAAAAGTTAGAATTGTGTGATATAAAGTCTGAATTGTGAGATATAAAGTCAGAATTGTGTGATATAAAATCAGAATTGCGAGATATAGTCAGAATTGTGAGATATAAAGTCAGAATTGCAAGATATAAAGTCAGAATTATGTGATATAAAGTAAGAATTGTGAGATACAAAGTCTGAATTGTGTGATATAAAGTCTGAATTGTGTGATATAAAGTCAGAATTGCGAGATAAAAAGTTAGAATTGTGTGATATAAAGTCTGAATTGCTAGATAAAAAGTTAGAATTGTGTGATATAAAGTCTGAATTGCGAGATATAAAGTCAGAATTGTGTGATATAAAGTCAGAATTGTGTGATATAAAGTCAGAATTGCGAGAAAAAAAGTTAGAATTGTGTGATATAAAGTCTGAATTGCTAGATAAAAAGTTAGAATTGTGTGATATAAAGTCTGAATTGCGAGATATAAAGTCAGAATTGTGTGATATAAAGTCAGAATTGTGTGATATAAAATCAGAATTGCGAGATATAGTCAGAATTGTGAGATATAAAGTCAGAATTGCAAGATATAAAGTCAGAATTATGTGATATAAAGTCAGAATTGTGAGATACAAAGTCTGAATTGTGTGATAAAGTCAGAATTGTGTGATATAAAGTCTGAATTGTGAGATACAAAGTCTGAATTGTGTGATATAAAGTCAGAATTGTGTGATTTAAAGTCTGAATTGCGAGATAAAGTCAGAATTGTGTGATATAAAGTCAGAATTGTGAGATATAAAGTCAGAATTGTGTGATATAAAGTCAGAATTGCGAGATATAAAGTCAGAATTGTGATACATGAAGTTAGAATTGTGTGATGTAAAGCCTGAATTGCGAGATAAAAAGTTAGAATTGTGTGATATAAAGTCTGAATTATGTGATATAAAGTTAGAATTGAGTGATATAAAGTCAGAATTGTGAGATATAAAGTCTGAATTATGTGATATAAAGTTAGAATTGTGTGATATAAAGTCAGAATTGTGTGATATAAAGTCTGAATTGTGTGATATAAAGTCTGAATTGTGATATAAAGTCAGAATTGTGAGATATAAAGTCAGAATTGCGAGATAAAAAGTTAGAATTGTGTGAAATAAAGTCTGAATTGCTAGATAAAAAGTTAGAATTGTGTGATATAAAGTCTGAATTGCGAGATATAAAGTCAGAATTGTGTGATATAAAGTCAGAATTGTGTGATATAAAATCAGAATTGCGAGATATAGTCAGAATTGTGAGATATAAAGTCAGAATTGCAAGATATAAAGTCAGAATTATGTGATATAAAGTCAGAATTGTGAGATACAAAGTCTGAATTGTGTGATATAAAGTCAGAATTGCAAGATATAAAGTCTGAATTGTGAGATACAAAGTCAGAATTGTGTGATATAAAGTCAGAATTGTGTGATATAAAGTCAGAATTGTGAGATATAAGTCAGAATATTGTGATATAAAGTCAGAATTGTGTGATATAAAGTCTGAATTGTGAGATATAAAGTCAGAATTGCGAGATATAAAGTCAGAATTGTGATACATGAAGTTAGAATTGTGTGATGTAAAGCCTGAATTGCGAGATAAAAAGTTAGAATTGTGTGATATAAAGTCTGAATTATGTGATATAAAGTTAGAATTGTGAGATAAAAAGTTAGAATTGTGTGATATAAAGTCTGAATTATGTGATATAAAGTTAGAATTGAGTGATATAAAGTCAGAATTGTGAGATATAAAGTCTGAATTATGTGATATAAAGTTAGAATTGAGTGATATAAAGTCAGAATTGTGAGATATAAAGTCTGAATTATGTGATATAAAGTTAGAATTGTGTGATATAAAGTCAGAATTGTGTGATATAAAGTCAGAATTGTGAGATATAAAGTCAGAATTATGTGATGTAAAGTCAGAATTGTGTGATATAAAGTCAGAATTGTGTGATATAAAGTCAGAATTGTGTGATATAAAGTTAGAATTGTGTGATATAAAGTCTGAATTGTGAGATATAAAGTCTGAATTATGTGATATAAAGTTAGAATTGTGTGATATAAAGTCAGAATTGTGTGATATAAAGTCAGAATTGTGTGATATAAAGTCAGAATTGTGTGATATAAAGTCAGAATTGTGTGATATAAAGTCAGAATTGTGAGATATAAAGTCAGAATTATGTGATGTAAAGTCAGAATTGTGTGATATAAAGTCAGAATTGTGTGATATAAAGTCAGAATTGTGTGAAATAAAGTCTGAATTGTGAGATATAAAGTCAGAATTGTGTGATATAAAGTCAGAATTGTGTGATATAAAGTCAGAATTGTGAGATATAAAGTCAGAATTATGTGATGTAAAGTCAGAATTGTGTGATATAAAGTCAGAATTGTGTGAAATAAAGTCTGAATTGTGAGATATAAAGTCAGAATTGTGTGATATAAAGTCTGAATTGTGAGATATAAAGTCAGAATTGTGAGATATAAAGTCAGAATTGTGATATAAAGTCAGAATTGTGAGATATAAAGTCAGAATTGTGTGAATTTCAGACAAAAAAAAATGAAATAATTCAGATAATTTTTTTTTTTTAAATAACTCTGGAAAGTTCACATTTAAATATGTTTCAATTTGTTTGTCCAACAGCAGAATTTAACTGATCAGTGTGTGTGTGTGTGTGTGTGTGTGTGTGTGTGTGTGTGTGTGTGTGTGTGTGTGTGTGTGTCTGCCTTCTGAAGGAACTGTAGTTCTATAATATATGCACTTAGCCCTCACTTCAGATGTTATCTGTAATGTTTATGGTCTTCTCGGAGAGGAAAGTCATCTTGAAATCGCTGATGTGGGCGTGTCTGCACAACGCCGAGTGTCAACACAGGTAACGTAACTGAACTAACACAACATATATTTCTTTATTCATGTAATTATGGAGTAAATATTAAACATTAACATATATCTGTGTTTGGCTGCAGAAATTGATAAAGCACTGGAAATAAAAGGAAATAAAAGCAGAGAACGTTATCTGTCGGAGTAAGATATATTTCCCGAGCAGGGGTTTTATTTAACCCTGAGCAACATCTGTTTCAGACTCTTAAAGACAACATTAAAGTATTATGTATGCTATATGTTGTTGAATTAATTATTAATTTAACCAGCGTCTGCAATAACTGCTTTGAAATGCATGCTGTTAATGAAATCATTGTTGAAACATTTGTAGTTAGCCTGTATGAATAAAAACAATACTCAACACAATATAAATACATAAACACAACATCACAAGGTCTCGTCTGTCTCGTCTGAAGTATCTCGTCTGTCTGCTAATCTGATATATTGAATATGAACGTAACTGTTTAATAAGCAGGGGAGATTCCCGCCTTATTCCTGGCGAATAACCATTTGCATGCTTGGGACGTTTGTGTTGTAAGAATGTACAGAGAGACTTCAGATATAAAAACGGTGTCTCTTCAGGCAATGTTTTCTCTGTAAAGTCATATCATTTCTCAATCCAGTTCTCTATATAGATCAGTGTATTGGAAACATTTGTCCTTATGTAAAAATGAAAAGAAAAATAAAACAATACAATCTACAGAAAAATAGAAAAGGATATTAACCCAATTAAATACAGGTAAGAAAAAAAAACATCAGTATAGAAAATACTGTATCCTACGACATGCACGCGTGTACGACAGTTAGCCGAAGCGGATTAATGTTTGTAAAATTTTAAATATGGATATTTTTCTTACACAAACGCTTCGCTTCAGTTCAGGGGCCCGTTTCAATAAGGAGGTTCAACCAACTCTGAGTTTAAACCTGAACTCTGAGATGGGAAACTCTGAGTTTTGGGTTTCAGAGCAGCTGAATTGAGGGAGTTCAATCAACTCTGAGTAGACTGACTCTGAGTTAAGCTCATGCACCACAACTATGAAAAGCCACGATCAATGGAGCTCCGAAATTACGATTCACCATGGCAACAGCACCCAACAAAAAGACGTTTGCATACTTCCGGGTCAATATGTAAGTCTAATTCTTAATTATTTTAATTTTCATGGTATCCAAAAGGCAAAAATATAATATGGCAGCAGCTAAAAATGAAAAATAAAAACATAATTCAATCAGGTAAAGCTTTAAGCATAAAATGTTCATGGGTGTTGGTTTAATGACTTTACAAACATTTGACATATTAAATTAATATCATTCAGTGTCCAATGTGCAGCAGTTTTTCCCACATAGACCCTTTTCACTGTGATGACGTGTTTTAATGGTCATCAATATTGTCAATCCTGCAACGTATTTTTTATGTATGTACATTTATAACACTAATACTTTGTATTATATTACTTTTGCATCAAATAACAAAAAACAAGTTACCGCTGCTGTGAGGGTGTTTCTAATACAGCGTCTTTGGGAGTGATGGTGAAAAATATATATTTCTCTCTTTTAACTTCCGTTATCAATCTCACTCAATTTTTTTCCCTCTTTTTGAAAGTTGTGAAATTTCTTTTGCTATTTGAGCAAATGGGGACACAAAAATATATATTTAATGTATTCTCTCATTCACCGCTATAAGAGTTAACCCAACTATGACGACTTCAGCTCTGAGAAACCCAGAAATGTGAAAAGGGTCTATGCTCTTTTCACATAATGACATGTTCTCTAATCCCACCTGTTACATTTATTAATTATGGTAATAACATTAACATTTGACTTCTACTCAGGCCAGCCAAACACCAGCACCACTGACAGATGAAGAGGAGATGGAGGAAGAATATTAACATCCAACAGGAAAAAGAATAAAGTGTTTGTAGGAAAATAAATGTATTTAACAGCTGTGGTGGTGGTTATAGCATATATCTTGTACTTCCATCTGGCAGCATTCTTCCATTCCATACAGTAATCCGTTTTCAGAAAGTGTGATGATGGGAATATGAGTGTCATCAATGCGTCCAACCACTGGAAATCCTAAAGGAAACTCTAATTATTAGTTTACTTCTAGAGGTTTATCAAGTGAACGTCAGGATCCTGAATAAAAGGACATGCCATTATTGTCACTTTGACAGTGTCCTCATGATGAAAATGAATGAATGAATGTACCTCCACTGCAAAGAATGCTTTTCTCACTATGTATTTTTGTCAAGTGGCAGATAATTTAAATTGTTTTAAGTAAACTTCGCTTACTTTAGATTTTGATTAAATGTATAATGTTTTGATATTTGTACTTGAAATACGACCAAAATACTCAGTAAGAAAAGCATTTGTAGCGTTTGAATGAATGAATGAAGTATTTAAACACAGCTGGCGCTTTAAAAAAAGGGGAGGAGACTGAAAGAAACTCTGGGTTTACCTAAGAAAACCTGCTCCTGACCAGGTTAGGTTCACAGAGTAAGTTACCATGGTAACTGACTCTGAGTATAAGTTACCTCTCTTTTAGAAACGGGCTTGACTTACCCTGCTTTCTCGGGTTTGACATACCTCTCATTCTGAAACAGAAAACCCAAATAAGTTTCCCTTATTTCAGGGTCAACATCCTCAGAGTTTTCACTTAACCTCCTTTCTGAAACAGGCCCCAGAAGGCTTTTATTAACCCCGGGAGCCGCGTGGAGCAGTTTTATGATGGATAGATGCACTTTTATGGACTTAAAAACAGAAACTGCCATTTTTTAATCTAACAAGTCACTGCCATTTTTTTTTATATAACTTGTCATATACATCGGGTGAGTAAATCATAGGGTCATTTTAATTTTTGGGTGACCTATCCCTTTATTAAAATCATTTATGACTGTCCGTCAAGCTCTACAAATGACATGACAGTATTTTAAATGTGGTCCATATCGTCTTTTGAAAACACTGAACTGCAATTCAATCCCAAAAATGTTATGCAGGTTCTGATGGTGGACCGCAGGAAGAAAACAGCACAATGCAATTCATACATTTGTGATAGAAACATAGATGTGTTTATTGCCTTTCTAAGAAACACTCTAAAAAGAGTGCATAAACATTCGACCCAATATTGTTAATATTAAGGAATTTTCTATACTTTTTTTTTAACGTGCAGCCTATTTAATTGGGTTAATATTATTTTAAATTTTCCATTCAGGACATTTTTTAATATAACTCTGATTATATTCGTCTGAAAGAAGAATGTGTCATATACACCTATGACTTGAGGGTGAATAAAGCATGGGGTCATTTGTGAACTATGATCGGTGAACTATCAATTTAAGATGCACCTTAATATTCTGCACAAGAACATCATATGGGAGTAAACAGAAATGTCATTTTAGGGTGAACTGTTCCTTTAAGAAAATTGGTCCGCTTTTCCTGTTTCGCTTTTCCATAATCGGTTCTTAAACTGACACCACAGCTATTTGTCTTGTCCTTTAATTGTAGCCCTTTCTTTGTTCACGTTTGGACCCGGTGCTGATCACTGAAGGATAGCCTAACAGGGCAGGACCACATCCCGCGGTTCTGCCTGAGTCACGGACACTTGACATCCGTACACAAACACACGGACAGAGAGTGGATGGATGAGAGGTAACATATCTTTTCTGAATGAAGGGAGGCAGAGGAAGTGGAGCAGAGAAACAAACCCCCGCCATTTTTCAAATCTGATTCACTATTACTGAGTCAACTCTGAGTCAGACAAACACAGGAAACTGTGATTCTCTCAGTCAGAAGGAATGAACGCACATGTTTGTTTTGTTTTTTTTTAACTAAATGATAGTACACAGATGTAAATAAATACCTCAAAGCTGCGCCCTCATTTTGCTGCGAATGCGATTGATTCCACATTGGAACAGCATCTGTCCGTTCCGTTCCGTTCCACTGTGACGCGTTCGAACTGATTTATAAGGTTCGAATGCAAGTGTTAGTTCAGTTTTAGCAGTCCAGAGGCAGACGTGTTTTCTTTAAGCCCTACTTTAACGATTTGATAATATTTGGCTATAATCTCATTTTAACATTCAACCGACACCATGACACTTATAGGCTAGCTATATTCGGAAGTTTTTCATAATTGTAAATCTTTTGCAGTGTGGCGACTGTCATGAGTCATGATGAGTGGATTGTGCAGTGCAGTCTCATTATAATTGAGAAAGATCAAGGCACACGATCGGTTTACACTTATTATTATTATGGACAATAAAGTAAGGTGACCAGATTTCTGAAATGGACATTCCTGAGTGGTCAAAATATCACTGAAATCACATGTGTTATATATTAATTAAATAAACAGGGACATTTAAAAAAAAAAAATGTTGTGGTTCCCTATATTATTAACATTAATAATTATGATTTAGTTTGATTATTAGGGTTTTTGCACTGGTACCAATACAATTCACCGCACCCACAAACAAATAAAAAAAATCTATTAAATCTGAAAAGACTTAATAGTAGGAACCATTGTAAACAGTAAGCAGTTCAAAACAAAAGTATAACAAAATGATGACTACAAAAACACATTGCAAAAATAAAACAACAATATTTGGTAAAATATTTAACAAATAGGCCTATTTTATAATTGTATTTAATATGTTCATTTTCACAAGCTGCTTACACTATATGAAATTACAAAAATGCCTCTCTCTCTCTCTCTCTCTCTCTCTATATATATATATATATATATATATATATATACCGATCAGGCATAACATTATGACCACTGATAGCTGAAGTGAATAACACTGATTATCTCCTCATCACGGCTCCTGTTAGTGGGTGGGATATATTAGGCAGCAAGTGAACATTTTGTCCCCAGAGTTGATGTTTTAGAAGCAGGAAAAATTAGCAAACGCAAGGATTTGAGCGAGTTTGACAAGGGCCAAATTGAGATGGCTAGACGACAGGGCCAGAGCATCTCCAAAACTGCAGCTCTTGTGGGGTGATCCCGGTCTGCAGAGGTCAGTGTCTATCAAAAGTGCTCCAGGGAAGAACCAGTGGAGAACCGGCCACAGGGTCATGAAGGACCAGTGGAGAACCGGCCACAGGGTCATGGGCGGCCGAGGCTCATTGATGCACGTGGGGAGCGAAGGCTGGCCCGTGTGGTCCGATCAAACAGACAAGCTACTGGAGCTCAAATTGGTCAAGAAGTTAATGCTGGTTCTGATAGAAAGGTGTCAGAATACACAGAGCATCTCAGTTTGTTGTGTATGGGGCGGCACAGCCGCTGACCAGAAGAAGGCAAGCCGGCGTAGGCAGTGATGCTTTGGCCAATGTTCTGCTGGGAAACCTTGGGTCCTTCCATCCATGTGGATGTTACTTTGACACGTACCACCTACCTAAGCATTGTTGCAGACCATGTACAGCCTTTCATGGAAACATTGTTTTGTCTCAAGATGCACACTAGTAATGCTTTTTTTTCTAAGGCATGTTTATAAAATGTCCTAATTGAACTAATCCTAGCTTAATCTAAGCCCTGTATAGCCCTGGATAAAGACCAGGTCTTTATGTACACTGCAACACATGGTGGTTTAACTTCTTTCACTGCAAAAAAAAGATATTTCAGTGTAAGTTGCTTTCAGTAAAAACAGATCAAACATGCATTTAGTCTGGGCCTAAGCCTTGTCTGTGAAACTGGGGGATAGCCTATTAGAATTTCGACTGTGATCTCTTTGCTGCATGACTGGTGTATATAGATGTGCTAGAAATAGAGCCTTTTCCATACATTAGTTTATTTACATTATTATTTCCCACTCCACAGTAATCTGTCCAGCCACAGTTTCATAAGGGAGACAAACAAAACATTCAGCGCTGTGGATTGAAAACCTTTGCTTAGCTACATTTTTGCTGCCATCTTGTGGATGATCAGATTTATGAATTATGAGAAAGAAAGAAACCAGGTTAAAGGCATCATGTTAATAGTTCACGTAAAAATAAAAGTTGTGTTAATATTAGCTCATGTCGCCCCAAATCTGAATGACCTTATTTCTTTTGTGGAACATAAAAGAAGATTTGTTGAGAAATGTTGTCCATATGGAAGTCAATGGTAACCAATACTGTTTGGTTAACATTTTTCGAAATAACTTACTTTGTGGTTTGTAGAAGAAAAAGAGTTACATTTTTGTGATGACATGAGGGTGTGTAAATGATGACAGGGTTTTAAAACTATTCATTTAACTCTCATGCTATTGCATAGTTTGTGCCATTGGTTACATTTTTTTATTTTACTGTTAAAAATGCAATAGATATGAATGCTGATTATAGCATTTGGCTTACATTTGAAGCTAAAGCAGACAGGTTTAAAACAAAATATATATTCATTAGAATAAAGACCCAATATAATACACCACTGATGATCTCTTCATCACGGCTCCTGTTAGTGGGTGGGATATATTAGGCAGCAAGTGAACATTTTGTCCTCAAAGTTGATGTGTTAGAAGCAGGAAAAATGGGCAAGCGTAAGGATTTGAGTGAGTTTGACTGGGGCCAAATTGTCAAGTCAAGTTAACTTTGTGTATGTAGCGCTTTTAACAATGCAGATTGTTTCAAAGCAGCTTTACAGTGTTAAACAGGAAAATAATGCAGCATAATTTTATTCAGCCATCTAGCCATTCTGGAGAAAACGTCAATTTCAATCAGTCATCAGTTCATTTCAATTATCATACAGTGACTGTGTGAGCTTTAGATTAGTAATTAGATCAGTAATTTAGTTTATATGGTTAATTTTGTTTAATAATTAGATTTATTTCGATATTTAGTTGAAAAATTTAGAAAAAATTGTGATGGCTTGTGTTTTCTTTTACATAACGTGGATCGCCGGGTGTGTGTGCGTGGCTTCCCTGGGGAACACATGGCACCAGGTGCATCATGGGAAGAAGGCAAGCCGGTGGAGGCAGTGATGCTTTGGGCAATGTTCTGCTGGGAAACCTTGGGTCCTGCCATTCATGTGGATGTTACTTTGACACGTCCCACATACCTAAGCATTGTTGAGACCATGTACAGCCTTTCATGGAAACAGTATTGGTGGCTGTGGCTCTTTCAGCAGATAATGCGCCGCCACAAAGCAAAAATGGTTCAGGAATGGTTTGAGGAGCACAACAACGAGTTTGAGGCGTTGACTTGGCCTCCAAATTCCCCAGATCTCAATCCAATCGAGCATCTGTGGGATGTGCCGAACAAACAAGTCAGATCCATCTTGGTGGCAGATACCACAGCACACCTTCATGGGTCTAGTGGAGTCCATGCCTCAATGGGTCAGGGCTGTTTTGGCAGCATAAATGGGACCACACAATATTAGGAAGGTGGTCATAATGTTATGCCTAATCTGTGTATGTTATTTTGTATTTAGCAGAAGAAAGAAATTCATAGAGGTTTGGAAGAATTTATGGGCAAGTAATTAATGACACCATTTTCATTTCATGGTAAACTATTCCCTTAAAGCTACACTATGTAACTTTTCCATCCACTAGAGGTCGCCTGTTCAAAACAAAGGTGTAGTTTGATGACGCCACGTTTGAGCGCAGAATCTCGGGACATGTGGTCTTCACCTCACAGCCGGTGGAAAAGAGTCAGGATAGGACTCGGGCAGAAATCATGTTAATGGATGCGATTATTAACGTTACTGTAGTGAAGCAGAGCAGGACCGAGTGTTGTGGAGCTGAGCAAGGCAGCAGGAGCGATTGAAGATTATTATGTTATTATGGCATAGCCGCCGGCGGGACTTTTATTATGACACGGTTGCCGGCGCCACTTCCTCTTTTCCAGTCATGAGTGAGGTAACGCAACTCTGTTTATCGTATTAGATATATCTGAGTGTGTTGAAAAGGAAGTTATGACGTTCGCTCGGCGGCTGCTATGACACTTGTTCACACTGCAGTGAGAGTAAAGTGTTTCACTGAATAAAACCGGAAACCGAGGGTGACGCAGATATGACGCAATCGACAGGCGACTCCCTCACACGCATAGCTCACACGTCCCGGTTCCTCGGTTAAAATAGCAATTTCTCACGATTTACAAATAGTTGGAAACATTTGGGATATTCTAAGTACTCAACTGAACAAAATATATAACACTGGCCTAGTGGTTTCTGGATATTTTACTGCAAAAATCATACATAGTTCACCTTTAAGTGCCATTTTAGGCCTAATCAATGAGTTTATACTGTCTGTCATCATATATTTAAAAAAAAATAATGGCTGATTATTGTCTGCAATTTTACTTCTAATTATTGCTATTCTCACATGTAAGATATTAAATTGTGAATGCGTGTAGTAAAACTGTTCATTACTCTTTCTATTGGGAGACAAACAAAATGTTCCCACAAGAGGGCAACTGGACAAATACCATTGAGCTGGACGAATAATGGGAACATTTTATTTGTTTAGAATTATTTGAAAGGAAATGCCACTAAACAGGCTTCATTACAAGCACAGTGAAACAATTTGCTTTTCAGTGTTTGGCTATTTCAGCCTTTGCAACACCTCAACACATTCAAGACGTGTGAATCTGTTCAGCTTAAAACTGCAAACCGCCACATCACAACCACGCACGCTTAACACACATCACGTGACTTTACTGGAAAGTGTGTGGAAACCTGTTGCCTTAACCCATTTAAGTGTTTACACAGGGTGGAACTAAACAAATTAAATTGTAAATTGTAGTTTTACAGTAGTAATCTTTACTTAAAATAGTCTAATCATGAGGCAGTCAAACACATGAGGGGATGTGTGAATTGGTTATGACTGTTTGAGTATATTAAAGGGTCAACTTATAAAAAAAAAAATAAAAAAAAAATGCTGTCACACATTAAATGCTTCATAAAAACTCACTTATTTATATGTTCTGTTTTAGTGCAGAGCTTCTCAACCCTGTCCCTGGAGCCCAACCAACAGCGCAAATATTGCATATCTTCTTAATCAAACAATGAAGTCAAGTCCATTTTTATTTGTATAGCACTTTTCACAGCACTGATTGTTTTTACTTGATTTGTTTTACAATCTATCCATCAAGCAGTCGGGATTTCAAGTAGTTGGGACCATAAAATAATATATGGTTTAATGTGGATTTACTTTATGTATGTGCTAAAGCTGGATATATGTGTAGTAGTTGTAGGTTGGAGTTATTAATTCATAATGCAGTGATTTGGATGTTTTGAAAGGCATGGTGTTTCTTTGTTTTTTTCCTAGTCTGTTAATTAGTTCTGGAAGCCAGTTCTCCTCTGATTATACAGTCAAAATATTGTTACGTTCTCCCCTAGTTTACACTCTCAGAAAAAAAGGTACAGTGGAGGTACAATTTTGTTCCTTGGGGAACAAAATGTATAACTGTACCTTTAAAGGTACACAATTGGTCCTTAGGGTACAATTTCCCCTAAAATTAACCATTAGCAGGCAAGTTCGGTCCTAGTAAGCCGATGAAAGACATCTATAGAAGCTCTTATTGAGAATTAACATAGGTTTAGATGTTGGTTTTATTGAAAATGTTTGGTCACCATTATGGCGATCGGTGTTTCCTTTAGTTGGGCAGTTTAACTCTTGGCTTTTTTTTATTTGAGTTTGTGGTTTTACAGTGTTAACAAAACACATAATCTGTTCAAATCAAAAATTGTCATGAAGAAAAATGTTTGACTGAACTCATCACTGACTAAAACTATTAATAAATTATATTCACCAACAATGCTTTCTTGCCACAGATCAGGCATTCTGAATTTTGATTTTTAAATACATTCTAGGGGCAAAAAAGTTTAGATGCACACAGATATCAAGAATCAGCATATGAATCTCAACAATGGTGACATACTTAATGCTGCAATGCATGCTGGGAGCAATGAGTTTTATACTGTGGTGGCTTAGTAGTTGGAGCTAAACTCTGCAGGACATCAGCTCTCTAGGTCCGAACTTGCCTACCCCTGACTTAGAGGTACAAACATGTACCCTTAAGGGTACCACCCCAGTGACGGACACTTGTACCTTAAAAGGTACAATTTTGTACTCTTTTTTTTGAGAGTGTAGGGGAAAATAGGGAACAACAAACATAGAGACTTTGAGGATCTCCAGCCCCGGATTCACAAAACCAAATGTTGAGTTTTCAGTTCAAAGTGGTGTGTTTGCCTTTTATTTTCTTATAAAGCAGGGATAAGCAATATGAAGAAAACAAAAAAGAATATAAAAAAATATTACCTCGGGAGGAGGACCCGAAAAAAAGAAACCTTGAGATTAAAAGTAAGAAAAACAAATAACTTCCCTCTCTTCCTATCTATCCACTAAACGGGAGATAAGATATAGGTATCCTCCACCCTACGATAACCACAAATGCATAACTTATCACAAATTACGGTCAGAAATCTTGGAGTAACCTTTGATGACCAGCTGTCCTTCAAAGACCACATTTCAAAGACAGCTCGGTCATGCAGGTTTGCACTACACAACATCAGGAAGATCAGACCGTTCCTAACAGAGCACGCAACACAGCTTCTCGTCCAGGCCCTGGTCATTTCTAGGCTTGACTACTGCAATGCACTTCTGGCTGGACTTCCATCATGTGCAAATGCTTCAAATGATCCAGAATGCAGCAGCACGTCTGGTCTTCAAGAGTCCAAAATGGCCCATGTCACACCTCTCTTCATCTCTCTGCACTGGCTACCGCTCGCTGCTCGCATCAAGTTCAAGGCGCTGACGCTTGCTTACAGATCAAGCTCAGCACCCACATACTTCCACTCGCTACTCGTCTACACCCCCACCAAAAGCCTTCGCTCAGCTAAGGAGGCTCGTGGTACCATCAACAGAGAGGCATGAAACCAGGACATTTTCATTCACTGTTCCTTGCTGGTGGAAGGATCTTCCCACCTCGACCTGGAATGCAGAATCGCTGACAATTCAAAAGACAGCTGAAAACGTATCTCTTCCGCAAGCACTTGACCTCATCTTAAAAAAACAACAACAATTTCCTCTATTCTGTCCTTATTCTAGCTTATGCTACTCTAAGCAATGTCCAAAAATGACATATTGCTTCCTATATTCCTCAGTTGTAAGTCGCTTATGAATCTGCAAAGCATCTGTTAAATGAATAAATGTAAATGTAAAATATGCACATTGTGACGCACACATTGTAACTCAAAAGCAAGAAGCACAAACCTCAAACGCCGCGATGTCCCACATAGACCTCTGTTTATCTATCAAGCAAACACAGGGAAAAAAAGAGACACATATTCCAGTATTTCAGTAATTGAGTGGTTACGTTACAGCATTCATTTGAACTATAAGATTAGGGTGTCATCTTTGATCTTTGAACAGTAAAGTCCAGCTAAATGTACACAGCAAAATCCCCAGTGTTAAATTAACACTCCTCAGTGTACATATGTGTCCACACTACAGGGTGTTAAAAGTAACACTTAAGAAGTGTTAAAGTTAATGAGATAATTAAGTGATTAATTAAGTTATGATTGACCATTAGTGATGAGAAACACAAGAACTACAACTGACTTCAGCCACAGCTTTAGATGCAATCCACTGAAGATAAAAGAAGACATTAAATCTCTGAAGATCTCAGCAGAGGAGGATTACACAACTCCACAAACAGCATTACCAGCCTCACACATTACTAACCAGACTGACTTTATTTCTGTCAGACGACTACAGAAGCTCTTATTGAGAATTGCATTTTTGTTTATTTTGTGTTGAAACTTTTTTAATGTCACCCATCATGGTGATTAGTGTTTTCTTTAGTTGGGCAGTTTGATGACATTCTAATGTTAGAATGTGTATCTGAGTTTGCTATGGCAAGAAAAGCAAGAGTAAACACAATCAGATGCTCTCGGCTGCTTAGTGATAAGAGTATGATAATTGTATAGTGATTTAAATCACTGATTAACTTTGTTTTTACTGTGATTCCAGGAAAGATCCATAGTGGTTTTAATCAATAAAGCTGAATATGTTTTAAAGCATATTCTACACTAATCACTTGTACCTCCTGCGAGATTAACTCACACACAGACATAAAGAATCAGCCTATGAATCTCAACAATGGTGACATGCTTCATGCCGCAATGCATTCTGGGAGCCATGGATGAGTTTTGCATGATGCACCCAGAATGCATTGCGGCATGAAGCATGTCACCATTGTTGAGATTCATAGGCAGATTCTTGATGTCTGTGTGTGAGAAAATCTCGCCAGAGTCAGAAGTGCTTATTGTGTGATGTGTTATTAAACCGGAAAACAAGACTGTACACATTTTAAACATTGATCAGTTTATCTGATGAAAACGCTGCTGGATCTCCTGCTGTAGAGTCACAATGCTACTATAATCAATGACTCTCAGGAGATCAGCAAATAAGGCACCATATGATGATAACAAATGTATCACCAACAACAAGCCAACATCAACTGTCATCAACTTGTCATCATCAAGTTTCTCTTGCTGTTCTCACTGTAACAAACAGTTACAGCAGACAGAGAGAAAAAATACTGACTGGTGAAGAGCCCAACTAAAGTAACACTGATCACCATAATGGTGGCGTCAAACAAAACTATTATTTCCAATAAATCATCAACATCTAAACCTCAATAAGAGCTTCTGTAGACGTCTGACAGAAATAAAGTCAGTCTGGTTAGTAATGTGTGAAGCTGGTAATGCTGTTTGTGGAGTTGTTTAATCCTTCTCTGCTGAGATCTTCAGAGATTTAATGTCTTCTTTTATCTTCAGTTGATTTCATCTAAAGCTGTGGCTGAAGTCAGTTGTAGTTCTTGTGTTTCTCATCACTAATGGTCAATCATAACTTAATTAATCACTTAATTATCTCATTAACTTTAACACTTCTTAAGTGTTACTTTTAACACCCTGTAGTGTGGACACATATGTACACTGAGGAGTGTTAATTTAACACTGGGGATTTTGCTGTGTACCCTGACTATTCCCTACTGGTGTAATAACCTGCCTAACTCCACCCATTTTCAAGAAATGGCTGAAGACATGTTTATCGTCAACACTTGACCCCTTAATACAAACAATTAGCATTCTATAAATAAAAAACAAAAACCTATGTGTAATGAATGGGACTAGTCACAGCACTTGCATATTGTGCCCAATCATTGGTTTGATTGCTTCTATTGCTCTCCTCATTTGTAAGTCGCTTCGGATAAAAGCTGAATGCCATCCATCCATCCATCCATCTTCTTCCGCTTATCCGGGGCCGGGTCGCGGGGGCAGCAGTCTAAGCCGAGATGCCCAGACTTCCCTCTCCCTAGACACTTCCTCTAGCTCTTCCGGGGGGACACCGAGGCGTTCCAAGGCCAGCCGGGAGACATAGTCCCTCCAGCGTGTCCTCGGTCTTCCCCGGGGCCTCCTCCCGGTTGGACATGCCCGAAACACCTTCCCGGGAAGGCGTTCAGGAGGCATCCGGAACAGATGCCCGAGCCACCTCAGCTGTCCCCTCTCGATGTGGAGGAGCAGCGGCTCTACTCCGAGTTCCTCCCGAGTGACTGAGCTCCTCACCCTATCTCTAAGGGAGCGCCCAGCCACCCTGCGGAGAAAGCTCATTTCGGCCGCCTGTATCCGGGATCTTGTCCTTTCGGTCATGACCCAAAGCTCATGACCATAGGTGAGAGTAGGAACGTAGATTGACCGGTAAATCGAGAGCTTCGCCTTACGGCTTAGCTCTTTCTTCACCACGACAGACCGGTACATCGACCGCATTACTGCAGAAGCTGCACCGATCCGTCTGTCAATCTCCCGTTCCATCCTCCCCTCACTCGTGAACAAGACCCCTAGATACTTAAACTCCTCCACTTGGGGCAGGAACTCTCCACCAACCTGGAGTGGGCAAGCCACCCTTTTCCGACTGAGGACCATGGCCTCGGATTTGGAGGTGCTGATCCCCATCCCAGCCGCTTCACACTCGGCTGCAAACCGTCCCAATGCATGCTGAAGGTCCTGGTTAGAAGGGGCCAACACGACAACGTCATCCACAAAGAGCAGAGACGAAACCGTGTGGTCCCCAAACCTGACACCCTCCGGCCCTTGGCTGCGCCTAGAAATTCTGTCCATAAAAATTATGAACAGAACCGGCGACAAAGGGCAGCCCTGCCGGAGTCCAACATGCACCGGGAACAAGTCTGACTTACTGCCGGCAATGCGGACCAAACTCCTGCTTCGGTCATACAGGGACCGGACAGCCCTCAGCAAAGGACCCCGGACCCCATACTCCCCCAGCACCCTCCACAGGATGCCGCGAGGGACACAGTCGAATGCCTTCTCCAAATCCACAAAACAAATGTGGACTGGTTGGGCAAACTCCCATGAACCCTCCAGCACCCTGTAGAGGGTATAGAGCTGGTCCAGTGTTCCGCGACCAGGACGAAAACCACACTGTTCCTCCTGAATCCGAGGTTCCACTATCGGCCGGATTCTCCTCTCCAGTACCCTGGCATAGACTTT
Organism: Gobio gobio; assembly: GCF_949357685.1. Lineage (NCBI taxonomy): Eukaryota > Metazoa > Chordata > Actinopteri > Cypriniformes > Gobionidae > Gobio > Gobio gobio. The sequence continues at coordinate 41,446,410 of NC_137117.1, forward strand.
CCCGGGGAGGCTGAGAAGTGTGATCCCCCTATAGTTGGAACACACCCTCCGGTCCCCCTTCTTAAAAAGAGGGACCACCACCCCGGTCTGCCATCCCAGAGGCACTGTCCCCAACCGCCACGCGATGCTGCAGAGGCGTGTCAGCCAAGACAGCCCCACAACATCCAGAGACTTGAGGTACTCAGGGCGGATCTCATCCACCCCCGGTGCCTTGCCACCGAGGAGTTTCTTGACCACCTCGGTGACTTCAGCCCGGGTGATGGACGAGTCCTCCTCTGAGCCCCCAGCCTCTGCTTCCTCAATGGAAGACGTGACGGCGGGATTGAGGAGATCCTCGAAGTATTCCTTCCACCGTCCGACAACATCCCCAGTCGAGGTCAACAGCCGCCCATCGCCACTGTAAACAGCGTTGGTAGGGCACTGCTTCCCCCTCCTGAGGCGCCGGACGGTTTGCCAGAATCTCTTCGAGGCCAGCCGATAGTCTTTTTCCATGGCCTCACCGAACTCCTCCCAGGCCCGAGTTTTTGCCTCCACGACCACCCGGGCTGCAGTCCGTTTAGCCTGTCGGTACCTGTCAGCTGCCTCAGGAGTCCCACAAGCCAGCCAGGCCCGATAGGACTCCTTCTTCAGCTTGACGGCATCCCTTACTTCCGGTGTCCACCACCGGGTTCGGGGATTGCCGCCTCGACAGGCACCGGAGACCTTGCGTCCACAGCTCCGAGCAGCCGCTTTGACAATGGAGGTGGAGAACATGGTCCACTCGGACTCAATATCTCCAGCCTCCCTCGGGATCCGGTCGAAGCTCTGCCGGAGGCAGGAGTTGAAGATCTCTCTGACAGGAGACTCGGCCAAACGTTCCCAGCAGACCCTCACAGTACGTTTGGGTCTTCCGAGTCTATCCAGCTTCCTCCCCCGCCATCGGATCCAACTCACCACCAGGTGGTGATCAGTTGACAGCTCCGCCCCTCTCTTCACCCGAGTGTCCAAGACATACGGCCGCAGATCAGATGAAACGACCACAAAGTCGATCATTGACCTACGACCTAGGGTGTCCTGGTGCCATGTGCACTGATGGACACCCTTATGCTTGAACATGGTGTTCGTTATGGACAAACTGTAACTAGCACAGAAGTCCAATAACTGAACACCACTCGGGTTCAGATCAGGGGGGCCGTTCCTCCCAATCATGCCCCTCCAGGTTTCACTGTCATTGCCCACGTGGGCGTTGAAGTCCCCCAGTAGAACGACGGAGTCCCCAGTCGGAGCACTTTCCAGCACCCCTCCCAGGGACACCAAGAAGGCCGGGTACTCCGCACTGCCGTTCGGCCCATAGGCACAAACGACAGTGAGAGACCTATCCCCGAGCCGAAGCCGCAGGGAAACGACCCTCTCGTTCACCGGGGTAAACTCCAACACATGGCAGCAGAGCTGGGGGGCTATAAGCAAACCCACACCAGCCCGCCGCCTCTCACCATGGGCAACTCCAGAGTGGTAAAGAGTCCATCCCCTCTCGAGGAGTGTGGTTCCAGAGCCCAAGCCATGCGTGGAGGTGATTCCGACTATCTCTAGTCGGAACCTCTCAACCTCACGCACAAGCTCAGGCTCTTTCCCCGCCAGCGAGGTGACATTCCATGTCCCAAGAGCCAGTTTCCGTGTCTAGGGATCGGGTCGTCTAGGCCCCCGCCTCCGACTGCTGCCCGATTCGCTTTGCACCGGCCCCTTACGGTCCCTCCCGTGAGTGGTGGGCCCACGGGAAGGTGTCCCCACGTCGCTCCTTCGGGCTGAGCCCGGCCGGACCCCGTGGGGGAAGGCCCGGCCACCAGGCGCTCGCATACGAGCCCCAACCCCAGGCCTGGCTCCAGGGTGGGGCCCCGGCTGCGCCATACCGGGCGACGTCACGGTCCTCCTTCTTTTTGGCATCATAAGGGGTTTGTGAACTGCTCTTAGTCTGACCCGTCACCTAGGACCTGTTTGCCTTGGGAGACCCTACCAGGGGCATATAGCCCCGGACAACATAGCTCCTAGGGTCATTCGGGTACTCAAACCCCTCCACCACGTTAAGGTGGCAGACCATGGAGGAGTAAAAGCTGAATGATTAAATGAAAAAAAATATTAAATTAATGCCAATTCAATGTAAAACTCCAGAGTCCAATTAGGGTCCCAAAGCGGCATGACCGAGCTGAGTGGCTCAGATAGTAAAACACAAGGCATATCTCTTCCATTTTGACAGATATGAAAGTACTAATTTCAAATATAATTTTGTTTCACATTAATCAGTTGCATGTGTTGTACATTTTTGTTTCATCAAGATGAGCTACACTATGGTAAAAGTATGGTTTCACAATGTGAAAGATCCTCATTCATCTTCTTCCATCTACGGCATCTGGGAGAAGTGTTGTTGGCAGTATATGCCATGGCATGCTGTTGCAGCCACTGGGCTTTAAGAAGATTTAGATCTAGCCTATGTGATGTGGAGTGGTTGTGAATGATCTGGCAATAGGGGGCAGCCTATACACGGGTCAAAATTGTGCCAACTCCCTGAATTGTTTTAATGTTTCTGAAAATTATTGGGATGTTGGGAGGTGCTCATGACATGCTCGGCTTGGCTCAAAATTCCTCTCACACAATGCGAGCCGGGACCATAGGAGCATCGACGATGGGATTTCTCCAGAGACAGAAAGAAATTGAATGTGTGCTCGAACCACAACACCAATCGCACAGAGGCATAACTTGTGCCATCAAATTCTACTGGATATGCAATCTTCAGTATTCGTGCCAAAAATCATCAGTTTTCTTTTTGAGTGTATGACCAAAATATTGTCCCAATACTCTTGAAAATGATCAAAGGTTATGAAATTGATTGCAAAATTGCAGTTACTGCCTAATTGAATCAAGCATGTACACTCACCTAAAGGATTATTAGGAACACCTGTTCAATTTCTCATTAATGCAATTATCTAATCAACCAATCACATGGCAGTTGCTTCAATGCATTTAGGGGTGTGGTCCTGGTCAAGACAATCTCCTGAACTCCAAACTGAATGTCAGAATGGGAAAGAAAGGTGATTTAAGCAATTTTGAGCGTGGCATGGTTTTTGGTGCCAGACGGGCCGGTCTGAGTATTTCACAATCTGCTCAGTTACTGGGATTTTTACACAACCATTTCTAGGGTTTACAAAGAATGGTGTGAAAAGGGAAAAACATCCAGTATGCGGCAGTCCTGTGGGCGAAAATGCCTTGTTGATGCTAGAGGTCAGAGGAGAATGGGCTGACTGATTCAAACTGATAGAAGAGCAACTTTGACTGAAATAACCACTCGTTACAACCGAGGTATGCAGCAAAGCATTTGTGAAGCCACAACACGCACAACCTTGAGGCGGATGGGCTACAACAGCAGAAGACCCCACCGGGTACCACTCATCTCCACTACAAATAGGAAAAAGAGGCTACAATTTGCACAAGCTCACCAAAATTGGACAGTTGAAGACTTGAAAAATGTTGCCTGGTCTGATGAGTCTCGATTTCTGTTGAGACATTCAGATGGTAGAGTCAGAATTTGGCGTAAACAGAATGAGAACATGGATCCATCATGCCTTGTTACCACTGTGCAGGCTGCTGATGGTGGTGTAATGGTGTGGGGGATGTTTTTTTGGCACACTTTAGGCCCCTTAGTGCCAATTAGGCATCGTTTAAATGCCACCGCCTACCTGAGCATTGTTTCTGACCATGTCCATCCCTTTATGACCGACATGTACCCATCCTCTGATGGCTACTTCCAGCAGGATAATGCACCATGTCACAAAGCTCGAATCATTTCAAATTGGTTTCTTGAACATGACAATAAGTTCACTGTACTAAAATGGCCCCCACAGTCACCAGATCTCAACCCAATAGAGCATCTTTGGGATGTGGTGGAACGGGAGCTTCGTGCCCTGGATGTGCATCCCACAAATCTCCATCATCTGCAAGATGCTCTCCTATCAATATGGGCCAACATTTCTAAAGAATGCTTTCAGCACCTTGTTGAATCAATGCCACGTAGAATTATGGCAGTTCTGAAGGCGAAAGGGGGTCAAACACAGTATTAGTGTGTGTTCCTAATAATCCTTTAGGTGAGTGTATATCTGTCCAAAGTGTTTTCAAAATATTTCAGTTGAAACAAGAAAGCTGATTCGGCATTACAGGAAGTTTAGCTACATTCTCTCAAGTCAAGACCTAACATTAAACTGTAGTCAAAATGGTTGCCCAGTTTCAATTCATTTTCAAAACACCAGAGCTTATCTTGACATGAAGACATGCCCTTCAGTAGAGTCAGGGCACATTGAAGAATTAGATGTATCCAGTCAAATTGATGAAAGCCAAATATTTAATCTCAGAGATAATGTCCAAATGTCTGAAACACCAGAGCAAGTTCATCAGAACAGTAATGCTGATGGATATTAAGTGCATATATGCTCATTTTAAAGTTGAGAGCAGAGAGGGAATACACTCACACACACATATTTTGTCTTATTTTTAAAACTTTTAAAACTTAGCCAGGTAAGTTTAAGATTAGTTTACGCCAACCCTGGGTTTTAGGTATTATGAATGTAGCTCGGGTTTTATCTGTGTTCGTCGCCATGGTATCTTACGCAGCACGGCTAACCTGCTCCGGGGCAGCTTTTGTTCTGGATTCGAGATCTCAGACTTAAGTTTGATCATTCAGCTGTGAGCAAAGAAAAATATAGATGACGTTACTAATTCCCAGCGTCTGTTGCAATGGCTTTTCTTCAGTGTTGGGCAGTAGTGAGCTACAAGTAGCGACGCTACTAGCTTAACTACATTTTTCAGTAGCTTGTCAGTACCTCAGTTACTTTTAAAACAGTGTAGCTTTTCCAGTAGCTAACTACTTTATCCAGCAAGTAGCGGTGTAGCGCGACCAAAAGCTACAATGATTGTTTTGGGTTCTGACAAGAACCAGCGACGTCTTTAGAGCAAATAACTTTCACCTGCATTTCCTTTTCCTGAGTCTCTCACTCACGCGTCTCTCTCACAGCGCGGGCACGCGCACGCACGCACGCACGCACGCACGCACGCACGCACGCACGCACGCACGCACGCACGCACGCACGCACGCACGCACACACACACACACACACACACACACACACACACACAGCCCCTCCCCTCTGTGCATGAGTGTTCGATGTTGAAAGCAAGTTCGCGAAAGGTTGGTGTCTATCTCGTGAATACCTTTACACAATCACACATTAAAAAGTGGTATACAAATATTTTATTCTGAATATAATTTTGTCAGTGTGTTAATGTCGACCCGAGAAGTGATTGCTACTTTAGAAAGTAAACTACTCGCAAGTTTGAGGTAAAATGCACTTGGGTTGTCGATGTCAAAACACTATACACAGCAAAATCCCCAGTGTTAAATCAACACTGCTCAGAGTGTATTTGGTCCCACTCCACAGAGAGTTAAAGTAACACTGAAGCAGTGTTGAAGTTAATGAGATAATTAAGAGATTAATTAAGCGATGATTGGCCATTAGTGATGAACACCTGATGATAATGAGCAGAATCATTGAAGAAAAGAGAAACACAAGAACTACAACTGACTTCAGCCACAGCCTTAGATGAAATCAAATGAAGATAAAAAAGACATTACATTTCTGAAGATCTCAGCAGAGGAGGATTAAACAACTCCACAAACAGCATTACCAGCTTCATAAATTACTAACCAGATTGACTTTACATCTGTCAGACATCTACAAAAGCTCTAATTGAGAATTATCAGAGTTGTTTTTTTGTTGATTTTGTGTTGTAAATGTTTTGGTTTTTTATGTCACCATCATGGTGATCAGTGATTTCTTTAGTTGGGCAGTTTGACGACTTTTTAATGTTAATGTTTCTCTGGCTGCTGTAACTGAGTTTGCCAAGAAAAAACTGAGTTTGGCAAGAAAAGCAATAGAAAACACAATCAGATGCTGTCAGCTGCTTGATGATAAGAATATGATCGTTGAGTAGTGGCTTAATTCACTGATCTTAAAACTAAGTATGCGCAATATACTATTAACTTTGTTTTATTGTCTATAATCTAGAAAAGATTCTGCACGGTTTTAACCAGAAAAGCTGAATGGGTTTTAAAACCGATTGTACACTAAGCACTTCTAACTCCTGCGAGTATTAATCATACACAGACACCAAGAATCAGCCAATGAATCACAACAATGGTGACATGCTTTATGTCGCAACACATTCAGGGAGCCACCATAGTATAAAATTAATGGCTCCCAGCATGCAGTGCAGCATGAATTATGTCACCATTGTTGAGAATCGTAGGCTGATTCTTGACATCTGTTTGTGTCTAAAATATTTTTGGTGTAATGTTTTTAAAATATCAATACTGAGTGTCTGATCTATGGCATAATCTTTTTTTTAATTAATTACGTGTTCCAATTAATGATGAGGTTAGTGAATCACCCTATTTTACAACGAAAACTACATCATCCAACCAGCTTTGCTTCTGACTTGTGTTTCTCTTTTCATCAATGATTCTGCTCATTATCATCAGGTGTTCATCACTAATTATCCATCATCACTTAATTAATATCTTAATTATCTCATTAACTTCAACACTGCTTCAGTGTTACTTTGACACTCTATAGAGTGGGACCAAATACACTCTGAGCAGTGTTGATTTAACACTGGGGACTTTGCTGTGTATAAGCTGTGATTCAAATATTAATAATGTTATGTCATTTGTTTACTCTTATGCTGCGTTCACACCAAACGCGAATTGAGCGTCAGGCGCGAGTGATTTCAATGTTAAGTCAATGGAAAGGCGCGTTGACGCGCGTCTGGAGGTCCCGCGGCGCGGAAGGCGCGTTACGCGCGGCGCGAAGGACGCGAATCCGCTTCATTCGCGCGTCCAGTTCGCGCGAATGGCGCGAATTGGACGCGAATTGAGCGTCTTGCGCGATACGCGCGTTACACGCGAATGGTGCTTTTGTGCATTCACGCGTTTGAAGCGAATTCGCGTCTGACGCCCGAGTTGAAAAATTTGAACTTTGGCGTCAATTCGCGCCGCGTTAACCAATCAGGAGCCTGCTCGCTGCTGTCACGTGGTAAAGTGACGTGTATGAGAAACCCTGCATAAATTAAAAACAGTACTATTGTGTCACAAAATGTAGTTTTAAGACGTTTTCAGGTGGGAATTCAGTTGTTTGAAGCTCAAATCTGTGGTTTATTTATAAAGAGAGCGCCTATTTTAAAAAAATAATCTTGTGTTTTTGGAGTTGTGAGATCCAGGCGATCACCGGGCAATCACTGCTCATAACCCCGGCGAAGGCAGCCTTTCCTCGGCCAGTCCTTCTGGCGTCTGCCGCTGGCTCTGATGTCCTGTAGTGGTTCGTTTTGTGTAGATCTAACGGCCGAGCTTTGCTCTCATGAATCTATAATTTGTTGTCTGCCAAATCGTTTTGACTGAGGGCAAAGAGAAGTTTAATAACTTTATATTTTTAGGATATTTAAATATACATGTACTGAAGATGATGTAGGAGTTGCCTGGACCACATTTGTGTGGCTATTAATGCTTAATATATATGTTTAATGAAAATGAAAAGAGGCAGAGTGGTGTTTTATGACATATTTCTCCTGGAGTGCCTTGAACGCGCGTCAATTTCGCTTCAAACGCTCGATTTCTACGCGCGTCCAATTCTCTGCTGACGCGCGAATGCATTCAAAATGCACGCGCGTGAAACTAGACGCGGTAGGCGCGATTTTGACGCTCAATTCGCGTTTGGTGTGAACGCAGCATTACACTGAATGTTTGCTGCTTCAGTCCAGATGAGAAGGCTATTGTATAGGGTAAATTTAGTATAGAAATTATTGCTTGACTGAAGTAAAGCCATCTCTCTCTTTCTCACCCATGCACACTCACTCACGGCACACACACACACACACACACACAAATGTAAAAACTGTATTTAAAGTTTTTTTTTTACATTTGTTATTTGTCATGTTCTTTTCTCAGATTGAGCTCCCTGACAATCTGACAGAAATGTCTTGTTGTGGCTCAAAAATGGGTTGAATACATGAGGTTCATGTATGTCTTCTTTAGTCTGTTGGCTCTTTTGCTTTTTTACTGTCACACGTCACACACACATTTTGCACTTACTGCAAGTGTTGAGACTGTTTACATATTTGTGCCCATATGTACATTTTATACATTTTATTTTTGAATTAATATTTTCAAAAATTGTATGATGTTTTTGTTGAGTTATTATTACACAATACTTTTTCTGACCTTTTTGAATCTTGCCCCTGACAAATAACCCAAATGACAAAAAAAAGACTAAAACTAACACTAATATTAATAAAAACTAAACTAAAACTAAGCATTTAAAAAAAAAAAAAAACTAGCAAACCCACTTTAAAAACTAATTAAAACTAAACTGAATTTGAAAACAAAAAGTCAAAACAAAATAAAAATAAAAACTACATTTTGTTCTTGCACTAATGTGTAGCAATTTTGCACTTTGTTAGTTAGGATAGTTTACAAAATTAAACGATTCTGACAGTTTTGCCATTGAAATAACTGGGGGAAAAGGATCTCAAAAAACCTAAACCTGAATTCACCCCATACTATTTGAAATCATAATTACATTGCATTATGTTGCTTGAAAAACCCCAAATAGTATAACATTCTTCATTAACAATTTATTTGTTATAATGTCATTGTAAAAAAATAGCTAGCTACTTTTTGATAGTAACTTGTAGTGTAGCTAACTACTTTTTCAAAATGGGAGCTTGAATGTAACTTAACTACTTTAACTTACAAGTAGCTTGTAGCTTGCAAAGCTACAGTTTCAGAGTAGCTTGCCCAACACTGCTTTTCTTACAAATCCACTGGAAATCTCCGCGCAAATTGTTGGATGATCATTTCATAGAGAACTTTCATTCTATCACAAACTGCATTACCCGTAATACTCTGTGCCCGGACTCATCATCCCTGATTACATCCACCTGTGTCTCATTACCCTTTTCACCTCACCCTATATAAGCCTGGTTATCTCAGTCATTTATTGCGAAGTCTTGTTTGTTGTAAACTGCATTTCTGAGCGTTTTCCGTGGATTCGGATTTCTTGCCTGTTCCGTGGATTACCCGTTTGCCTGTCTCTCCTGTCTTGTTTGCCTGATTGGACTGATTACCTGTTATGACCTCTTGCCTGTTTGTTGACTATGAGTGTGGATTACTCTTTAATAAAGCTGCGTTTGGATCCTCAACCAGTTAAGCCTTGGAGCAGTACGTTACAGAAGACTTCGCCAAACCATGGATCCAGCAGTTCATCTCATGCGTCTCCGACAAGGAGAACGCAGTATTGAGGACTATGTGGCTGAGTTTTTGGAACTCACCCCTCAAGTGGGCTTTGAGGAGGTGCCTCTTATAGATTTTTTTCAAGGAGGACTGAGTGAACCACTATATTGGGTGATGCCACTCAATGGCCTTGAATGAACTGTGCCCTACTTCTCAGTGGCTCCGCGTTTACTGTCTGTGTTTGTGGAGGAGGAACGCGACACGTCTCCAGTCAAGATGGCCGCCATCCAGACCTCAGTGACATTTCCTGTTTCGAGTCCGGTGGTCCCGAGTCCGGTGGTCCCGAGACGGAGGAGGAGAAGAAAGGCTTCCTCTGTGACAGGTCCGGTGGTCTCAGTTCCGGTGGTCCCAGTTCCAGTGATCCCAAGTCCAGTGGTCCCAAGCCCTGAGATCATCCCAGAGGTTACTGCCGTCCCAGACACGCCACCCGGGCGTCTAGCCCTACCCGAGCTGCCCAGGCGCCTTGCTCTGCCCACGGGGACTCCGCCTCCTGTCCTTAGTCAAGAGAGGACTCCGACTGGGCCACCTGCTCAGCCCGCTCTGCCGTGGGGGTCTCCAAGACTGTCTGCACTACTGTGGTGGTCATCTGCCCAGCCTGCCCACATGAAAAAATACTATAGTATATTAAAGTAAAATTACTCAAGTAAATACTATAGTGTTTTTGAACCCTACTATAGTAAAGATACTACAGTAAATTGTAGTATATTGTTGTATATTATAGTATTTACTACACTTTGTTAATTTACTGTAGTATATTTACTATAGTACGGTTCAAAAACACTTACTAGAGTAATTTTACTATAATATACTATAGTATTTTTTCATGTGGGTACTCTGTCCTGGCCTCCTACTAGAATTTGTTACTGTATTTGTTCATCTTTGTTAACGTTAGTTAATAAAAATACAGCTGTTAATGGTTTGTTCATGTTAGTTCACAGTGCATTAACTAATGTTAGCAAGATTTTAATAAAGTATTAGAAAATGTTGAAATTAACAAAGATAAATAAATGCTTTATAAGTGCAGTTCATTATCAAAGTTTAAAGTCCCTGTAAAGGCAATTCTGAGATTTGTTTCTAAACACATTATAAATGTTAGAAATGTATTGCTAAAACACATTACAAAGATTGCGAACTATGTACACAGTACAATCCCCAGAGTTAAATTAACACTGCTCAGAGAACATATGGTCCCACTCTACAGAGTGTTAAAGTAACACTGAATCAGTGTTAAAGTTAATGAGATAATTAAGAGATTAATTAAGTGATAATTGACCATTAGTGGTGAACACCTGATGATAATGAGTAGAATCACTGAAGGAAAGAGAAAAAGAAAAACACAAGAACTACGACTGACTATTAAAAAGACATTCAATCTCTGAAGATCTCAGCAGAGGAGGATTAAACAACTCCACAAACAGCATTACCAGCTTCACACATTACTAACCAGACTTTATTTCTGTCAGACGTCTACAGAAGCTCTTATTGAGGTTTAGATGTTGATGTTTTATTGAAAATTAAAGTTGTTTGAAGTTACCATCATTGTGATTAGTGTTTGCTTTAATTGGGCTCTTGACCCTTGACTTGCTAACATAAGATTTTCTCTGGCTGCTGTAACTGTTCGTTACGGTGAAAATGGCAAGAAAATCTTGACGCTTGTTGTTTATGATACTGTTGTTATCATCATATAGTGCCTTATTTGCTGATCCCCTGAAAGTCATTGATTATAAGAGACTTGTGATTCGTCGTAAGAAATTCGCAGAAGATCCAGCAATGTTATCATCAGAGAAACTAAACAATTATCAAAACATTTTTACATAAGATTTGTACTGCGGTTTACTAACACATCACACAATAAGCACTTCTACCTCCTGCGAGTTTTACTCACACATAGACATCAAGAATCAGCCTATGAATCTTAACAATGGTGACATGCCACAATGCATTCTGGGTGCATCACGCAAAACTCATCTATGGCTCCCAGAATGCATTGTGGCATGAAGCATGTCACCATTGTTGAGATTCATAGGTAGATTCTTGATGTCTGTGTGTGAGTTCATCTCGCAGGAGGTAGAAGTGATTAGTGTACAATCGATTTCAAAACTTATTCAGCTTTTCTGATTAAAACAGTGTTGGATCTTCTCTAAAATCACAATAAAAAAAGTTAATAGGATTTTGCTCATACTCAGTCGTAAAATCAATGAATTAAATCATTATACAATGATCATATTCTCGACATCGAGCAGCCGACAGCATCTGATTGTGTTTACTCTTGCTTTTCTTGCCATAACAAACTCAGTTACAGCAGCCAGAGAAACACTAACGTTAAAACGTCATCAAACTGCCCAACTAAAGAAAACACTGATCACCATGATGGTCACATTAAAAACTAACAATTTTCACAACAGAATCAAACAAAAAAATCTGTTAATTCTCAATAAGAGACGTCTGACAGAAATAAAGTCAGTCTGGTTAGTAATGTGTGAAGCTGGTAAAGCTGTTTGTGGAGTTGTTTAATCCTCCTCTGCTGAGATCTTCAGAGATTTAATGTCTTTTTTATAGTCAGTCGTAGTTCTTGTGTTTTTCTTTTTCTCTTTCCTTCAGTGATTCTACTCATTATCATCAGGTGTTCATCACTAATGGCCAATCATCACTTAATTAATCTCTCAATTATCTCATTAACTTTAAAGGTGAACTATGTAGGATTTTTGCAGTAAAACATCCAGAAACCACTAGGCCAGTGTTATATATTTTGTTCAGTTGAGTACTTAAAATATCCCAAATGTTTTCAACTATTTGTAAATCGTGAGAAAATTGCTATTTTAACCAAGGAGCCGGGACGTGTGAGCTATGCGTGTGAGGGAGTCGCCTGGCGATTGCGTCATATCTGCGTCACCCTCGGTCTCCGGTTTTATTCAGTGAAACACTTTACTCTCACTGCAGAGTGAACAAGTGTCATAGCAGCCGCCGAGCGAACGTCATAACTTCCTTTTCAACACACTCAGATATATCTAATACGATAAACAGAGCTGCTTTACCTCACACTCAACACTGGAGAAGAGGAAGTGCCGCCGGCAACCGTGTCATAATAAAAGTCCCGCCAGCGACTATGCCATAATAACAGTCCCGCTCTTCAATCGCTCCTGCGGCATTGCTCAGCTCCACAACACTCGCTCCTGCTCTGCTTCAGACTACAGTAATGTTAATAATCGCATCCATGAACATGATTTCTGCCCGAGTCCTATCCTGACTGTTTCCCACCGGCTGTGAGGTGACGACCACATGTCCCAAGATTCTGCGCTCAAACGTGGCGTCATCAAACTACGCCTTTGTTTTGAACAGGCGACCTCTAGTGGACGGAAAAGTTACATAGTGTAGCTTTAACACTGATTCAGTGTTACTTTAACACTCTGTAGAGTGGGACCAAATGTTCTCTGAGCAGTGTTAATTTAACTCTGGGGATTTTACTGTGTAGTACTGAATTCAGAAGTTAGACCGATAAACAGTTTTTCACCGTTGCTGTGTTCAGGATTTTCTGGGCAGGGCTAAAACGGTGGCTCGATGACGCACTGGAGCCACCGAGCCTGGCTCCTCCCCTAACACGATCATAACTAGAGCACATTCGCGTCAGTTTGCCTGCTCGATCACGAGTTACTGTCAGTACTGTTAGTTAGTTACTACAGTCTACAACTTACAAAACAAACACGATGATCAAGAAGAGATGGCTTAATTTTGTGAACAGCTACCCTGATGGAGAGCTGAGGATCACCACCGACATCTGCCTCTGCAGTGACTTTACACTGGATAGTTTTACAAACTTTCACCGGAGACAACTGGGATTCACTGATAATCCGCTGCAGATTGGGTCCTCCCGTCCCGCCGACATCTGGTGCGTCGTGATCATAGACGGTCGTGATCAGTACGTGAGTGTTGTCTTGTGTGCTACGGCAGCTTTCCCGCGAGTGGGTGTGGTTTCGGCGCCGACAGCGGACACACCCCCAGCGTTTGAGAGCAGAGAATGCTGTTCATTTTTTCAAGTTTTTGATAAGCTATTTTATGTACGTGTGACGGAGCGGTACAGATTTCAGACACAAAGGAATTTCGACTACATCACCCTGGGAATTTCACTCAGGGAAATATGAATGACACCTAACAAATTGTTATTAGGTCACACAGGTTCAATTCTCTTAAGGTAGGCAGAAACGTGGGTATCATATAAAAGTACAAAATTGTATTAGTACAAAGTTAAGTGAAAAAGGACAATCACATTAAAATAGTATCAACGATGCAAGCAACCTCTGAAGGATGTTGAGGTGCACAACTGACAACAGATTCCAACTGAAAATAAAAAGAATGAGACCCACACACTCTCGGAGCTGAGGCTCACCACAGGAGGAGTGATCACCAAGCTAGTTATCCAAAAGCACACGTTTCACACACACACACACACCACCGTGCACTCAGATCACACAACAATTCAAAAAGTGTCACACGGCACACATTGGAGGAGCACCACCACCAGAGGAGACCTTTCACCCGTGGGACCCCAGCTCCTGAAAGGAAAAATCAAAGATAAATTAAACAAACTTCAAAACAAATCAATTAAACCACAATTTGATGGTGGCACAGAACATCAAATAATACTAATACCAACACATAATCAAATCACAATAAAATATACAAAATAATTCAAACAATAGAAATAAAGAAGACACATCAACTCAATTCAAAAGACAGGGGAGACAGGCTCGCATGGAGCAAACACGTTTGTGCTCCTGTTCCAGAGACCAGTGAGCGTCAACCCCCATATAAATATAAACTATAACTCAATAAAACCAGACAGCAACAATCCCCTCAATTTGTTGAAAGATAACGACGTTCACTCTGTATGGGCGCGGAAAAACGACAGGGCTGTAACTATGGCGACAGCAGAGAAAGTGATCATCACAGACGAGAGGGAGAATCCTGAACTAAATACAAACAGAAAACAAAACAATTACTAAAATGCATGCATCACCTGCTAGAATTTCCCGCTCATAGCGACATGCACGACGACACTTACCGGACAATGTACTCTACTATCCCTTCACAGGCACGGGTACACAGCATTCATATAAAAACGCTGTTTAGCTGGGATACAGGGAACTGCACACTCAAAACATCAGCCAATCCCCAAGCGAAGCCAAGCAATCTGCTTTCCACAGAACAGTTAACTTACATACCTGAGAGGTGAGCAGTCTTAGAATCCACTAACAAGAACACCAAAAATGAACACAAAACTCAAAAGCACATCAGATTCTAGGCTTCTGATGATTTAGTCATCAGCAAGGAGCTGACAATACCTGATGTCACTTTATCTTTGCTTTCTCAGCCATAACTATTGAGTTCATACACACAGTTACAGCAGCCAAAGAAAAGCTAACTCAAGTACAGGGACCAAGAGCCCAACTAAAGCAAACGCTTCCCACCACAATGGTGACTTCAAATGAAACATAAACATCAACATCTAAACCTCTGCTATTCTCAGTAAGAGCTTCTGTAGACGTCTGACAGAAATGGTCAAAGTGTGTCTTATGTCTGTGATTAAGGGCAGCTCCAGTGTCTCAGTGGGAAACACTGTCTCCTCACAGCAAGAAGATCCTGGATTCAATCCCACAATTCTCTCACGATCCGAAGATGTGTGAATTACAGATGCTAAGTTGTCTAAAGTGTCTAAAGGTGTGAGCTAAGTTTCTTTTATTTTCATGATTTCTGGACAAACACACACTGTCTGTGAGTTGCTTTGCAATTACAAATGGAAAATATGTCCACAATGAGCACATTTGAACTAGTTTTTAACCTTGAGGTTCCATGAGCGTCTATATCGGACGTGCAGAACACGTCAAAAACAGACGTCATAAAAACTTTCATTCTGGCTCCTCAGTGGACGTCTTTTCAACGTTCCCACACTCATAGACTAATTCGCGGTGGTGCGCCACAGAATCAACACCGGCCGTCACATATTGCGTTTTTTGGCGGCTGCCAAAGCAAATTTTTATCCTGCCAAAGCCTTATTTGAACAGGACGCATGTGTTGCTGAGAGAACGGGCAGAGAGCACGCGCGGACAGAGGAGGGGCGCGCTCTCTGCTCGTTCTCTCAGCAACACATGCGTCCTCTCACCGTCTTCAAACTGTCTTGCTCTCCCTTCCTAGCGCATATGAATCAAAATCAATTGAGAATTGAAATGATGGTAAAAGGTCGGAAGATCGAAGTTTCATGTAGAGCATTGGGAGATTTTTTTCCTGAATTAACGCTGGTGTTGCTCTACAAGAGATTAAGTTAAGTACACCTAAGCATTAAATGACTAGGTTGTAAATAGTTTTAAAATTAAGTATAGTACAGTCAGTGTGCACTTTATTATGCTGCTTGCTTGTTGCTACTGTGTGCAATAGTGTAACTATTTATTTATGCACAGTAAAATCCCCAGAGTTAAATTAACACTGCTCAGAGAACATTTGGTCCCACTCTACAGAGTGTTAAAGTAACACTGAATCAGTGTTAAAGTTAATGAGATAATTGAGAGATTAATTAAGTGATGATTGGCCATTAGTGATGAAAACCTGATGATAATGAGTAGAATCACTGAAGGAAAGAGAAAAAGAAAAACACAAGAACTACGACTGACTATTAAAAAGACATTAAATCTCTGAAGATCTCAGCAGAGGAGGATTAAACAACTCCACAAACAGCATTACCAGCTTCACACATTACTAACCAGACTGACTTTATTTCTGTCAGACATCTCTTATTGAGAATTAACAAATGTTTTGTTTGATTTTGTTGTGAAAATTGTTAGTTTTTAATGTGACCATCATGGTGATCAGTGTTTTCTTTAGTTGGGCAGTTTGATGACTTTTTAACATTAGTGTTTCTCTGGCTGCTGTAACTGAGTTTATTATGGCAAGAAAAGCAAGAGTAAACACAATCAGATGCTGTCGGCTGCTCGATGATGAGAATATGATCATTGTATAATGATTTAATTCATTGATTTTATGACTGAGTATGAGCAATATACTATTCACTTTTTTTATTGTGATTTTAGAAAAGATCCAACACTGTTTTAATCAGAAAAGCTGAATAAGTTTTGCAACCGATTGTACACTAATCGTTTCTAACTCCTGCGAGATGAACTCACACACAGACATCAAGAATCTGCCTATGAATCTCAACAATGGTGACATGCTTCATGCCACAATGCATTCTGGGAGCCATAGATGAGTTTTGCGTGATGCACCCAGAATGCATTGTGGCATGAAGCATGTCACCATTGTTGAGATTCATAGGCAGATTCTTGATCTCTGTGTGTGAGTAAAACTCGCAGGAGTTAGAAGTGCTTATTGTGTGATGTGTTAGTAAACTGCAGTACAAATCTTACGTAAATTTTTTTTGATAATTGTTTAGTTTCTCTGATGATAACATTGCTGGATCTTCTGCCCTAGAATCACAATGCTCCTATAATCAATGACTTTCAGGGGATCAGCAAATAAGGCACTATATGATGATAACAACTGTATCATAAACAACAAGCGTCAAGATTTTCTTGCCATTTTCACCGTAACGAACAGTTACAGCAGCCAGAGAAAAACTTATGTTAGCAACTCAAGGGTCAAGAGCCCAATTAAAGCAAACACTAATCACAATAATGGTAACTTCAAACAACTTTAATTTTCAATAAAACATCAACATCTAAACCTCAATAAGAGCTTCTGTAGTCGTCTGATAGAAATAAAGTCTGTCTGGTTAGTAATGTGTGAAGCTGGTAATGCTGTTTGTGGAGTTGTTTAATCCTCCTCTGCTGAGATCTTCAGAGATTTAATGTCTTTTTAATAGTCAGTCGTAGTTCTTGTGTTTTTCTTTTTCTCTTTCCTTCAGTGATTCTACTCATTATCATCAGGTTTTCATCACTAATGGCCAATCATCACTTAATTAATCTCTCAATTATCTCATTAACTTTAACACTGATTCAGTGTTACTTTAACACTCTGTAGAGTGGGACCAAATGTTCTCTGAGCAGTGTTAATTTAACTCTGGGGATTTTACTGTGTGCTTAAATATTTATTTTCACCACTGAACTCTTTTTTTTTCTTGTTCTACCTCACCTGTTTTTACTATTTGTTAAATATTGTTTTTTTTAGTTCAATAAATTTTACTTTTTATAAATTGAGACTTAATTTTCATGATGTATTTAAGGCAGCAAAAGCAGTATTGGCTCCATATCGAAAATCGGCAGCCCGTATCGGCTAAGGCTGATGAAAAAAAAATCATTATCGGCAGTAAAAAAATCCACATCGGTCGATCCCTACTCTGAAGAATTTGTTTACATAAATTTACATCTGAATAATCAAGTTTTAGAATCAATAGTGAATCAGTGACAATCTTGTAAATGTATCAGTTTTGTATTTTTTTTCAGTTTGAAATTTTATTCAACTTTAAAAATTTGATGAGACTGTTCCACTGTTATCTGTATTTGAAATCTATGATGTATTGTATTGTTTTACAGACTGTATTGTCTTCCAAAATAAAACTGTAAATTTAACACTTTATTGAATGTTTTTTTTATTGTAGTAGTACTAAAAATTCTGCAGAAAAACACTGTTATTTTATAGATTGTCACTTTATTAAAGGTGTTTGATCATAATCTAGGAAAAATCAGTAAAATAACAGTTTAACACTGTTAAAAAATTGTAAATGACTGGCTGCCAAACAAAAAACATAAAATTAAAGTAAAATATCTTAATTTAAACAAGGAAAAATTCTGTAAAATAACAGTGTTTATCACTAAAACTTTTAATGTAAATTTCAGTAAAGTTTGTACTTGAAAATAATTGAAATTGTGTGTTCTGTTGAATGAGTACAAATATATGTGCAGGCTGTATAAAAACAGTTGTGTCACTAATATAAGTGAAAGTACATGGTATCATCATATTAGAAGCATATTTGTATCCCTAATATAAGTGAAAGTACATGGTATCATCATATTAGAAGCATATTTGTATCCCTAATATAAGTGAAAGTACATGGTGTCATCATATTAGAAGCATATTTGTATCCCTAATATAAGTGAAAGTATGTACTATGGAAATAAGTACATATATGCATGTATACACATATGCGTCTTGCATATATTAAACATGTATGTGCATATACGGGAAAATATATGGCACTTACATGAAAGCGGCCATTTTTTCTATATTTTGAAATCTATGTTTCATATATGTATATGTATTTTATATATATGAATATTGCATATATTCCCATATAGGCAGCAGACATACATGGGCACTGACATTATATATGTAATTTACATATATTGACATATATTACATTTCTGTATGGGTAGTGTTGGTATAGTGCTAGTTTATGCTGGTTAGTGTTGGTATAGTGCTGGTCCAGGCTGATTAGTGTTGGTATAGTGCTAGTTTATGCTGGTTAGTGCTTGTCCAGGCTGGTTTATGCTGTTTAGTGTTAGTATAGTGCTGGTTTATGCTGGTTAGTGTTGGTATAGTGCTAGTTTATGCTGGTTAGTGCTGGTCCAGGCTGGTGTATGCTGGTTAGTGCTGGTATAGTGCTGGATAGTGTTGGTATAGTGCTGGTCCAGGCTGATTAGTGTTGGTATAGTGCTAGTTTATACTGGTTAGTGCTGGTCCAGGCTGGTCAAGGCTGATTAGTGTTGGTATAGTGCTAGTTTATGCTGGTTAGGGCTGGTCCAGTCTGGTTTATGCTGGTTAGTGTTGGTATAGTGCTGGTCCAGGCTGATTAGTGTTGGTATAGTGCTAGTTTATGCTGGTTAGTGTTGGTATAGTGCTGGTCCAGGCTGATTAGTGTTGCTATAGTGCTAGTTTATGCTGGTTAGTGCTGGTCCAGGCTGGGTTATGCTGGTTAGTGTTGGTATAGTGCTGGTCCAGGCTGATTAGTGTTGGTACAGTGATAGTTTATGCTAGTTAGTACTGGTATATTGCTGGTCCTGGCTGGTTTATGCTGGTTAGTGTTGGTATAGTGCTGGTTAGTGTTGGTATAGTGCTGGTATAGTGCTGGTCCATGCTGGTTTATGCCGGTTAGTATTGGTATAGTTCTGGCCCAGGCTGGTTTATAATGGTTAGTGTTGGTATTGTGCTGGTATAGTGCTGATCCAGGATGATTAGTATTGGTATAGTGCTAGTTTATGCTGGTTAGTGTTGGTATAGTGCTAGTTTATGCTGGTTAGTGTTGGTATAGTGCTAGTTTATGCTGGTTAGTGCTGGTCCAGGCTGGTTTATGCTGGTTAGTGTTGGTATAGCGTGGTCCAGGCTGATTAGTGTTGGTATATTGCTAGTTTATGCTAGTTAGTACTGGTATAGTGCTGGTCCTGGCTGGTTTATGCTGGTTAGTGTTGGTATAGTGCTGGTCCACGCTGGTTTATGCTGGTTAGTGTTGGTATAGTGCTGGTTTATGCTGGTAAGTATTTGTATAGTGCTGGCCCAGGCTGATTAGTCTTAGTATAGCGCCAGTTTATGCTGGTTAGTGCTGTCCCAGGCTGGTTTATGCTGGTTAGTGTTGGTATAGTGCTGGTTAGTGTTGGTATAGTGCTGGTCCATGCTGGTTTATGTTGGTTAGTTTTGGTATAGTGCTGGTATAGTGCTAGTCCAGGCTGATTAGTGTTGGTATAGTGATAGTTTCTGCTGGTTATTGCTGGTATAGTGCTGGTCCAGGCTGGTTTATGCTGGTTAGTGTTGGTATAGTGCTGGTTAATGTTGTTATAGTGCTGGTTAGTGATGGTATAGTGCTGGTCCATGCTGGTTTATGCTGGTTAATGTTGGTATAGTGCTGGTCCAGGCTGGTTTATGCTGGTTAGTGTTGGTATAGTGCTGGTCCAGGCTGGTTTTTGCGTTGGTATAGGGCTAGTTAGTGCTGGTATAGTGCTGGTCCATGGTGGTTTATGCTGGTTCGTGTTGGTATAGTGCTGGTCCATGCTGGTTTATGCTAATTGGTGTTGGTATAGTGCTGGTCAAGGCTGGTTTATGCTGGTTAGTATTGGTATAGTGCTGGTATAGTGCTGGTTTATGCTAGTTGGTGTTGGTATAGTGCTGGTCCAGGCTGGTTTATACTGGTTAGTGTTTGTATAGTGCTGGTCCAGGCTGGTTTATGCTGGTTAGTGTTGGTATAGTGCTGGTCCAGGCTGGTTTATGCTGGTTAGTGTTGGTATAGTGCTTGTCCAGGCTGGTTTATGCTGGTTAGTGTTGGTATAGGGCTAGTTAGTCCTGGTATAGTGCTGGTCCATGGTGGTTTATGCTAGTTAGTGTTGGTATAGTGCTGGTCCAGGCTGGTTTATGCTGGTTAGTGTTGGTATAGTGCTGGGCCAGGCTGGTTTTTGCTGGTTCGTGTTGGTGTAGGGCTAGTTAGTGCTTGTATAGTGCTGGTCCATGGTGGTTTATGCTGGTTCGTGTTGGTATAGTGCTGGTCCATGCTGGTTTATGCTAGTTGGTGTTGGTATAGTGCTGGTCCAGGCTGGTTTCTGCTGGTTAGTTTTGGTATAGTGCTGGTATAGTGCTGGTTTATGCTAGTTGGTGTTGGTATAGTGCTGGTCCAGGCCTGTGTATGCTGGTTAGTGTTTGTATAGTGCTGGTCCAAGCTGGTTTATGTTGGTTAGTGTTGGTATAGTGCTGGTCCAGGCTGGTTTATGCTGGTTAGTGTTTGTATAGTGCTGGTCCAGGCTGGTTTATGCTGGTTAGTGTTGGTATAGTGCTGGTCCAGGATGGTTTATGCTGGTTAGTGTTGGTATAGGGCTAGTTAGTGCTGGTTAGTGCTGGTGCAGGCTGGTTTATGCTGGTTAGTGTTGGTATAGTGCTGGTCCAGGCTGATTAGTGTTGGCATAGTACTAGTTTATGCTAGTTAGTGCTGGTATAGTGCTGGTCCAGGCTGGTTTATGCTTGTTAGTGTTGGTATAGTGCTGGTTAGTGTTGGTATAGTGCTGGTCCATGCTGGTTTATGCTGTTTAGTGTTAGTATAGTGCTGGTTTATGCTGGTTAGTGTTGGTATTGTGCTAGTTAGTGTTGGTATAGTGCTGATTTATAATGGTTAGTGTTGGTATAGTGCTGGTACAGGCTGGTTTTTGCTGGTTCATGTTGGTATAGTGCTGGTCCATGCTGGTTTATGCTAGTTGGTGTTGGTATAGTGCTGGTACAGGCTGGTTTTTGCTGGTTCATGTTGGTATAGTGCTGGTCCATGCTGGTTTATGCTAGTTGGTGTTGGTATAGTGCTGGTCCAGGCTGGTTTATGCTGGTTAGTGTTGGTGTAGTGCTGGTCCATGCTGGTTTGTGTTGGTTTAGTGCTGGTCCATGCTGGTTTATGATAGTTAGTGTTGGTATAGTGCTGGTCCAGAGTGGTTTATGCTGGTTAGTGTTGGTATAGGGCTAGTTAGTGCTGGTATAGTGCTGGTCCATGGTGGTTTATGCTAGTTAGTGTTGGTATAGTGCTGGTCCAGGCTGGTGTATGCTGGTTAGTGCTGGTATAGTGCTGGATAGTGTTGGTATAGTACTTGTTTATGCTAGTTAGTGCTGGTATAGTGCTGGTCCAGGCTGGTTTATGCTTGTTAGTGTTGGTATAGTGCTGGTTAGTGTTGGTATAGTGCTGGCCCATGCTGGTTTATGCTGGTTAGTGTTGGTATAGTGCTAGTTAGTGTTGGTATAGTGCTGGTCCATGCTGGTTTCTGCTAGTTAGTGTTGATATAGTGCTTGTCCATGCTGGTTTATGCTGGTTAGTGTTGGTATAGTGCTGGTATAGTGCTGGCCCATGCTGGTTTATGCTGGTTAGTGTTGGTATAGTGCTAGTTAGTGTTGGTATAGTGCTGGTCCATGCTGGTTTATGCTAGTTGGTGTTGGTATAGTGCTGGTCCAGGCTGGTTTATGCTGGTTAGTGTTGGTGTAGTGCTGGTCCATGCTGGTTTATGTTGGTTAGTGTTGGTATAGTGCTGGTCCAGGCTGGTTTATGCTGGTTAGTGTTTGTATAGTGCTGGTCCAGGCTGGTTTATGCTGGTTAGTGTTTGTATAGTGCTGGTCCAGGATGGTTTATGCTGGTTAGTGTTGGTATAGGGCTAGTTAGTGCTGGTTAGTGCTGGTGCAGGCTGGTTTATGCTGGTTAGTGTTGGTATAGTGCTGGTCCAGGCTGATTAGTGTTGGCATAGTACTAGTTTATGCTAGTTAGTGCTGGTATAGTGCTGGTCCAGGCTGGTTTATGCTTGTTAGTGTTGGTATAGTGCTGGTTAGTGTTGGTATAGTGCTGGTCCATGCTGGTTTATGCTGTTTAGTGTTGGTATAGTGCTGGTTTATGCTGGTTAGTGTTGGTATAGTGCTAGTTAGTGTTGGTATAGTGCTGATTTATAATGGTTAGTGTTGGTATAGTGCTGGTACAGGCTGGTTTTTGCTGGTTCATGTTGGTATAGTGCCGGTCCATTCTGGTTTATGCTAGTTGGTGTTGGTATAGTGCTGGTACAGGCTGGTTTTTGCTGGTTCATGTTGGTATAGTGCTGGTCCATGCTGGTTTATGCTAGTTGGTGTTGGTATAGTGCTGGTCCAGGCTGGTTTATGCTGGTTAGTGTTGGTGTAGTGCTGGTCCATGCTGGTTTGTGTTGGTTTAGTGCTGGTCCATGCTGGTTTATGATAGTTAGTGTTGGTATAGTGCTGGTCCAGAGTGGTTTATGCTGGTTAGTGTTGGTATAGGGCTAGTTAGTGCTGGTATAGTGCTGGTCCATGGTGGTTTATGCTAGTTAGTGTTGGTATAGTGCTGGTCCAGGCTGGTGTATGCTGGTTAGTGCTGGTATAGTGCTGGATAGTGTTGGTATAGTACTTGTTTATGCTAGTTAGTGCTGGTATAGTGCTGGTCCAGGCTGGTTTATGCTTGTTAGTGTTGGTATAGTGCTGGTTAGTGTTGGTATAGTGCTGGCCCATGCTGGTTTATGCTGGTTAGTGTTGGTATAGTGCTAGTTAGTGTTGGTATAGTGCTGGTCCATGCTGGTTTCTGCTAGTTAGTGTTGATATAGTGCTTGTCCATGCTGGTTTATGCTGGTTAGTGTTGGTATAGTGCTGGTATAGTGCTGGCCCATGCTGGTTTATGCTGGTTAGTGTTGGTATAGTGCTAGTTAGTGTTGGTATAGTGCTGGTCCATGCTGGTTTATGCTAGTTGGTGTTGGTATAGTGCTGGTCCAGGCTGGTTTATGCTGGTTAGTGTTGGTGTAGTGCTGGTCCATGCTGGTTTGTGTTGGTATAGTGCTGGTCCATGCTGGTTTATGATAGTTAGTGTTGGTATAGTGCTGGTCCAGGCTGGTTAGTGTTGGTATAGGGCTAGTTAGTGCTGGTATAGTGCTGGTCCATGGTGGTTTATGCTAGTTAGTGTTGGTATAGTGCTGGTCCAGGCTGGTGTATGCTGGTTAGTGCTGGTATAGTGCTGGATAGTGTTGGTATAGTACTAGTTTATGCTAGTTAGTGCTGGTATAGTGCTGGTCCAGGCTGGTTTATGCTTGTTAGTGTTGGTATAGTGCTGGTTAGTGTTGGTATAGTGCTGGCCCACGCTGGTTTATGCTGGTTAGTGTTGGTATAGTGCTAGTTAGTGTTGGTATAGTGCTGGTCCATGCTGGTTTATGCTGGTTAGTGTTGGTATAGTGCTGGCCCAGGCTGGTTTATGCTGGTTAGTGTTTGTATATTGCTGGTCCAGGCTGGTTTATGCTGGTTAGTGTTTGTATAGTGCTGGTCCAGGCTGGTTTATGCTAGTTGGTGTTGGTAGAGTGCTGGTCCATGCTGGTTTCTGCTAGTTAGTGTTGATATAGTGCTTGTCCAGGCTGGTTTATGCTGGTTAGTGTTGGTATAGTGCTGGTATAGTGCTGGCCCATGCTGGTTAGTGTTGGTATAGTGCTGGTATAGTGCTGGTTTATGCTAGTTGGTGTTGGTATAGGGCTGGTCCAGGCTGGTTTATGCTTGTTAGTGTTGGTATAGTGCTGGTCCAGGCTGGTTTATGCTGGTTAGTGTTGGTATAGTGCTGGTCCATGCTGGTTTATGCTAGGTAGTGTTGGTATAGTGCTGGTCCAGGGTGGTTTATGATAGTTAGTGTTGGTATAGTGCTGGTCCTGGCTGGTTTTTGCTGGTTAGTGTTGGTATAGTGCTTGTCCAGGCTGATTTATGCTAGTTAGTGTTGATATAGTGCTTGTCCAGGCTGGTTTATGCTGGTTAGTGTTGGTATAGTGCTGGTATAGTGCTGGCCCATGCTGGTTAGTGTTGGTATAGTGCTGGTATAGTGCTGGTTTATGCTAGTTGGTGTTGGTATAGGGCTGGTCCAGGCTGGTTTATGCTTGTTAGTGTTGGTATAGTGCTGGTCCAGGCTGTTTTTTGCTGGTTCGTGTTGGTATAGTGCTGATCCATGCTGGTTTATGCTGGTTAATGTTGGTATAGTGCTGGCCCAGGCTGATTTTTGATGGTTAGTGTTGGTATAGTGCTGGTCCAGGCTGATTTTTGCTGGTTCGTTTTGGTATAGTGCTGGCCCATGCTGGTTTATGCTAGTTGGTGTTGGTATAGTGCTGGTCCAGGCTGGTTTATGTTGGTTAGTGTTGGTGTAGTGCTGGTCCATGCTGGTTTGTGTTGGTATAGTGCTGGTCCATGCTGGTTTATGATAGTTGGTGTTGGTATAGTGCTGGTCCAGGCTGGTTTTTGCTGGTTCGTGTTGGTATAGGGCTATTTAGTGCTGGTATAGTGCTGGTCCATGGTGGTTTATGCTAGTAAGTGTTGGTATAGTGCTGGTCCAGGCTGGTGTATGCTGGTTAGTGCAGGTATAGCGCTGGATAGTGTTGGTATAGTGCTGGTCCAGGCTGATTAGTGTTGGTATAGTGCTAATTTATGCTGGTTAGTGCTGGTCCAGGCTGGTTTATGCTGGTTAGTGTTGGTATAGTGCTGGTCCAGGCTGATTAGTGTTGGCATAGTGCTGGTCCATGCTGGTCTATGCTGGTTAGTTTTGGTATAGTGCTGGTCCAGGCTGGTTTATGCTGGTTAGTGTTGGTATAGTGCTGTTCCAGGCTGGTTTATGCTGGTTAGTGTTGGTATAGTGCTGGTATAATGCTGGTTTATGCTAGTTGGTGTTGGTATAGTGCTGGTCCAGGCTGGTTTATGCTGGTTAGTGTTGGTATAGGGCTAGTTAGTGCTGGTATAGTGCTGGTCCAGGCTGGTGTATGCTGGTTAGTGCTGGTATAGTGCTGGATAGTGTTGGTATAGTACTAGTTTATGCTAGTTAGTGCTGGTCCAGGCTGGTTTATGCTTGTTAGTGTTGGTATAGTGCTGGTCCATGCTGGTTTGTGTTGGTATAGTGCTGGTCCATGCTGGTTTGTGATAGTTAGTGTTGGTACAGTGCTGGTCCAGGCTGGTTTATGCTGGTTAGTGTTGGTATAGTGCTGGTCCAGGCTGGTTTTTGCTGATTCGTGTTGGTATAGTGCTGGACCATGCTGGTTTATGCTAGTTGGTGTTGGTATGGTGCTGGTTTATGCTGGTTAGTGTTGGTATAGTGCTGGTCCAGGCTGGTTTATGCTAGTTAGTGTTGCTATAGTGCTGGTCCAGGCTGGTTTATGCTGTTTAGTGTTGGTATAGTGCTGGTCCATGCTAGTTTATGCAAGGTAGTGTTGGTATAGTGCTGGTCCAGGGTGGTTTATGCTGGTTAGTGTTGGTATAGTGCTGGTCCAGGCAGGTTTATGCTGGTTAGTGTTGGTATAGTGCTGGTCCAGGCTGGTTTATGCTGGTTAGTGTTGGTATAGTGCTGGTACAGGCTGGTTTATGCTAGTTAGTGTTGGTATAGTGCTGGTCCAGGCTGGTTTTTGCTGCTTCGTGTTGGTATAGTGCTGGTCCATGCTGGTTTATGTTGGTTAGTGTTGGTATAGTGCTAATTTATGCTGGTTAGTGCTGGTCCAGGCTGGTTTATAGTGGTTAGTGTTGGTATAGTGCTGGTCCAGGCTGATTAGTGTTGTCATAGTACTAGTTTATGCTAGTTAGTGCTGGTATAGTGCTGGTCCAGGCTGGTTTATGCTTGTCAGTGTTGGTATAGTGCTGGTTAGTGTTGGTATAGTGCTGGTCCATGCTGGTTTATGCTGGTTAGTGTTGGTATAGTGCTAGTTAGTGTTGGTATAGTGCTGGTTTATGCTGGTTAGTGTTGGTATAGTGCTAGTTAGTGTTGGTATAGTGCTGGTTTATGCTAATTAGTACTGGTATAGTGCTGGTCCTGGCTGGTTTATGCTGGTTAGTGTTGGTATAGTGCTGGTCCTTGCTGGTTTATGCTGGTTAGTGTTGGTATAGTGCTGGTTTATGCTGGTAAGTATTTCTATAGTGCTGGCCCAGGCTGATTAGTGTTAGTATAGTGCTGGTTTATGCTGGTTAGTGCTGTCCCAGGCTGGTTTATGCTGGTTAGTGTTGGTATAGTGCTGGTTAGTGTTGGTATAGTGCTGGTATAGTGCTGGTCCATGCTGGTTTATGTTTGTTAGTTTTGGTATAGTGCTGGTATAGTGCTAGTCCAGGCTGATTAGTGTTGGTATAGTGATAGTTTCTGCTGGTTATTGCTGGTATAATGCTGGTCCAGGCTGGTGTATGCTGGTTAGTGTTGGTATAGTGCTAGTTAATGTTGTTATAGTGCTGGTTAGTGATGGTATAGTGCTGTTCCATGCTGGTTTATGCTGGTTAGTGTTGGTATAGTGCTGGTCCAGGCTGGTTTATGCTGGTTAGTGTTGGTATAGTGCTGGTCCAGGCTGGTTTTTGCGTTGGTATAGGGCTAGTTAGTGCTGGTAGAGTGCTGGTCCATGGTGGTTTATGCTGGTTCGTGTTGGTATAGTGCTGGTCCATGCTGGTTTATGCTAGTTGGTGTTGGTATAGTGCTGGTCCAGGCTGGTTTATGCTGGTTAGTATTGTTATAGTGCTGGTATAGTGCTGGTTTATGCTAGTTGGTGTTGGTATAGTGCTGGTCCAGGCTGGTTTATGCTGGTTAGTGTTTGTATAGTGCTGGTCCAGGCTGGTTTATGCTGGTTAGTGTTGGTATAGTGCTGGTCCAGGCTGGTTTATGCTGGTTAGTGTTGGTATAGTGCTGGTCCAGGCTGGTTTATGCTGGTTAGTGCTGGTATAGTGCTGGTCCAGGCTGGTTTATGCTGGTTAGTGTTGGTATAGGGCTAGTTAGTGTTGGTATAGTGCTGGTCCAGGCTGGTTTTTGCTGGTTCGTGTTGGTGTAGGGCTAGTTAGTGCTTGTATAGTGCTGGTCCATGGCTGTTTATGCTGGTTCGTGTTGGTATAGTGCTGGTCCATGCTGGTTTATGCTAGTTGGTGTTGGTATAGTGCTGGTCCAGGCTGGTTTCTGCTGGTTAGTGTTGTTATAGTGCTGGTATAGTGCTGGTTTATGCTAGTTGGTGTTGGTATAGTGCTGGTCCAGGCCTGTTTATGCTGGTTAGTGTTTGTATAGTGCTGGTCCAGGCTGGTTTATGTTGGTTAGTGTTGGTATAGTGCTGGTCCAGGCTGGTTTAGGCTGGTTAGTGTTGGTATAGTGCTGGTCCAGGCTGGTTTATGCTGGTTAGTGTTGGTATAGTGCTGGTCCAGGCTGGTTTATGCTGGTTAGTGTTGGTATAGGGCTAGTTAGTGCTGGTATAGTGCTGGTTTATGGGGGTTTATGCTAGTTAGTGTTGGTATAGTGCTGGTCCAGGCTGGTGTATGCTGGTTAGTGCTGGTATAATGCTGGATAGTGTTGGTATAGTGCTGGTCCAGGCTGATTAGTGTTGGTATAGTGCTAATTTATGCTGGTTATTGCTGGTGCAGGCTGGTTTATGCTGGTTAGTGTTGGTATAGTGCTGGTCCAGGCTGATTAGTGTTGGCATAGTACTTGTTTATGCTAGTTAGTGCTGGTATAGTGCTGGTCCAGGCTGGTTTATGCTTGTTAGTGTTGGTAAAGTGCTGGTTAGTGTTGGTATAGTGCTGGTCCATGCTGGTTTATGCTGGTTAGTGTTGGTATAGTGCTAGTTAGTGTTGGTATAGTGCTGGTTAATGCTGGTTAGTGTTGGTATAGTGCTAGTTAGTGTTGGTATAGTGCTGGTTTATGATGGTTAGTTTTGGTATAGTGCTGGTCCAGGCTGGTTTTTGCTGGTTCATGTTGGTACAGTGCTGGTCCATGCTGGTTTATGCTAGTTGGTGTTGGTATAGTGCTGGTCCAGGCTGGTTTATGCTGGTTAGTGTTGGTGTAGTGCTGGTCCATGCTGGTTTGTGTTGGTATAGTGCTGGTCCATGCTGGTTTATGATAGTTAGTGTTGGTATAGTGCTGGTCCAGGCTGGTTTATGCTAGTTAGTGTTGGTATAGGGCTAGTTAGTGCTGGTATAGTGCTGGTCCATGGTGGTTTATGCTAGTTAGTGTTGGTATAGTGCTGGTCCAGGCTGGTGTATGCTAGTTAGTGCTGGTATAGTGCTGGATAGTGTTGGTATAGTACTAGTTTATGCTAGTTAGTGCTGGTATAGTGCTGGTCTAGGCTGGTTTATGTTTGTTAGTGTTGGTATAGTGCTGGTTAGTGTTGGTATAGTGCTGGCCCATGCTGGGCTATGCTGGTTAGTGTTGGTATAGTGCTAGTTAGTATTGGTACAGTGCTGGTCCATGCTGGTTTATGCTGGTTAGCGTTGGTATAGTGCTGGCCCAGGCTGGTTTATGCTGGTTAGTGTTGGTATATTGCTGGTCCAAGCTGGTTTATGCTGGTTAGTGTTGGAATAGTGCTGGTCCAGGCTGGTTTATGCTAGTTAGTGTTGGTATAGTGCTGGTCCATGCTGGTTTCTGCTAGTTAGTGTTGATATAGTGCTTGTCCAGGCTGGTTTATGCTGGTTAGTGTTGGTATAGTGCTGGTATAGTGCTGGCCCATGCTGGTTTATGCTAGTTAGTGTTGGTATAGTGCTGGTCCAGGCTGGTGTATGCTGGTTAGTGCTGGTATAGTGCTGGATAGTGTTGGTATAGTACTAGTTTATGCTAGTTAGTGCTGGTATAGTGCTGGTCCAGGCTGGTTAATGCTTGTTAGTGTTGGTATAGTGCTGGTTAGCGTTGGTATAGTGCTGGCCCATGCTGGTTTATGCTGGTTAGTGTTGGTATAGTGCTAGTTAGTGTTGGTATAGTGCTGGTCCATGCTGGTTTATGCTGGTTAGTGTTGGTATAGTGCTGGCCCAGGCTGGTTTATGCTGGTTAGTGTTGGTATATTGCTGGTCCAGGCTGGTTTATGCTAGTTAGTGTTGGTATAGTGCTGGTCCAAGCTGGTTTCTGCTAGTTAGTGTTGATATAGTGCTTTTCCAGGCTGGTTTATGCTGGTTAGTGTTGGTATAGTGCTGGTATAGTGCTGGTTTATGCTAGTTGGTGTTGGTATAGTGCTGGTCCAGGCTGGTTTATGCTTGTTAGTGTTGGTATAGTGCTGGTCCAGGCTGGTTTATGCTGGTTAGTGTTGGTAAAGTGCTGGTCCATGCTGGTTTATGCTAGGTAGTGTTGGTATAGTGCTGGTCCAGGGTGGTTTATGATAGTTAGTGTTGGTATAGTGCTGGTCCAGGCTGGTTTTTGCTGGTTAGTGTTGGTATAGTGAGGGTCCTTGCTGGTTAATGCTAGTTGGAATTGGTATAGTGCTGGTCCAGGCTGTTTTGTGCTGGTTAGTGTTGGTATAGTGCTGGTCCAGGCTGGTTTATGCTAGTCAGAATTGGTATAGTGCTGGTCCAGGCTGGTTTTTGCTGGTTCGTGTTGGTATAGTGCTGGTCCATGCTGGTTTATGCTAGTTGGTGTTGGTATAGTGCTGGTCCAGGCTGGTTTATGCTGGTTAGTGTTGGTATAGTGCTGTTATAGTGCTGGTTTATGCTAGTTGGTGTTGGTATAGTGCTGGCCCAGGCTGGTTTATGCTGGTTAGTGTTGGTATAGTGCGGGTATAGTGCTGATCCAGGCTGATTAGTGTTGGAATAGTGCTAGTTTATGCTGGTTAGTGTTAATATAGTGCTAGTTTATGCTGGTTAGTGTTGGTATAGTGCTGGTCCAGGCTGATTAGTGTTGGTATAGTGCTACTTTATGCTGGTTAGTGTTGGTATAGTGCTGGTCCAGGCTGATTTGTGTTGCTATAGTGCTAGTTTATGCTGGTTAGTGCTGGTCCAGGCTGGTTTATGCTGGTTAGTGTTGGTATAGTGCTGGTCCAGGCTGATTAGTGTTGGTATAGTGCTAGTTTATGCTGGTTAGTGCTGGTCCAGGCTGGTTTATGCTGGTTATTGTTGGTATAGTGCTAGTTTATGCTGATTAGTGCTGGTCCAGGCTGGTGTATGCTAGTTAGTGCTGGTAAAGTGCTGGAGAGTGTTCGTATAGTGCTGGTCCAGGCTGATTAGTGTTGGTATAGTGCTAGTTTATGCTGGCTAGTGCTGGTATACTGCTGGCCCAGGCTGGTCCAGGCTGATTAGTGTTGGTATAGTGCTAGTTTATGCTGGTTAGTGTTTGTATAGTGCTGGTCCAGGCTGATTAGTGTTGGTATAGTGCTAGTTTATACTGGTTAGTGCTGGTCCAGCCTGGTTTATGCTGGTTAGTGTTGGTATAGTGCTGGTCCAGGCTGATTAGTGTTGGTATAGTGCTAGTGTATGCTGGTCCAGGCTGGTTTATGCTGGTTAGTGTTGGTATAGTGCTGGTCTAGGCTGATTAGTGTTGGTATAGTGCTAGTTTATGCTAGTTAGTACTGGTATAGTGCTGGTGCTGGCTGGTTTATGCTGGTTAGTGTTGGTATAGTGCTGGTTAGTGTTGGTATAGTGCTGGTTAGTGCTGGTATAGTGCTGGTCCATGCTGGTTTATGCTGGTTAGTGTTGGTATAGTGCTGGCCCAGGCTGGTTTATGCTGGTTAGTGTTGGTATTGTGCTGGTATAGTGCTGATCCAGGCTGATTAGTGTTGGTGTAGTGCTAGTTTATGCTGGTTAGTGTTGGTATAGTGCTGGTCCAGGTTGATTAATGTTGCTATAGTGCTAGTTTATGCTGGTTAGTGCTGGTCCAGGCTGGTTTATGCTGGTTAGTGTTGGTATAGTACTGGTATAGTGCTGGTCCAGGTTGATTAGTGTTGGTATAGTGATAGTTTATGCTGGTTAGTGCTGGTATAGTGCTGTTCCAGGCTGATTAGTGTTGGTATAGTGCTAGTTTATGCTAGTTAGTGCTGGTATAGTGCTGGTCCAGGCTGGTTTATGCTGGTTAGTGTTGGTATAGTGCTGGTTAGTGTTGGTATCGTGCTGGTTAGCGCTGGTATAGTGCTGGTCCATGCTGGTTTATGCTGGTTAGTGTTGGTATAGTGCTGGCCCAGGCTGGTTTATGCTGGTTAGTGTTGGTATAGTGCTGGTATAGTGCTGATCCAGGCTGATTAGTGTTGGTATAGTGCTAGTTTATGCTGGTTAGTGTTGGTATAGTGCTAGTTCATGCTGGTTAGTGTTGGTATTGTGCTGGTCCAGGCTGATTAGTGTTGGTATAGTGCTAGTTTATGCTAGTTAGTGCTGGTATAGTGCTGGTCCAGGATGGTTTATGCTGGTTAGTGTTGGTATAGTGCTGGTTAGTGTTGGTATAGTGCTGGTTAGCGCTGGTATAGTGCTGGTCCATGCTGGTTTATGCTTGTTAGTGTTGGTATAGTGCTGGCCCAGGCTGGTTTATGCTGGTTAGTGTTGGTATAGTGCTGGTATAGTGCTGATCCAGTCTGATTAGTGTTGGTATAGTGCTAGTTTATGCTGGTTAGTGTTGGTATAGTGCTGGTCCAGGCTGATTAGTGTTGGTATAGTGCTAGTTTATGCTGGTTAGTGTTGGTATAGTGCTGGTCCAGGCTGATTAGTGTTGCTAAAGTGCTAGTTCATGCTGGTTAGTGCTGGTCCAGGCTGGGTTATGCTGGTTAGTGTTGGTATAGTGCTGGTCCAGGCTGATTAGTGTTGGTACAGTGATAGTTTATGCTTGTTAGTACTGGTATATTGCTGGTCCTGGCTGGTTTATGCTGGTTAGTGTTGGTATAGTGCTGGTTAGTGTTGGTATAGTTCTGGTCCAGGCTGGTTTATAATGGTTAGTGTTGGTATTGTGCTGGTATAGTGCTGATCAAGGATGATTAGTGTTGGTATAGTGCTGGTTAGTGTTGCTATAGTGCTGGCATAGTGCTGGTCCATGCTGGTTTATGTTGGTTAGTTTTGGTATAGTGCTGGTATAGTGCTAGTCCAGGCTGATTAGTGTTGGTATAGTGATATTTTCTGCTGGTTATTGCTGGTATAGTGCTGGTCCAGGCTGGTTTATGCTGGTTAGTGTTGGTACAGTGCTGGTTAATGTTGTTATAGTGCTGGTTAGTGATGGTATAGTGCTGGTCCATGCTGGTTTATGCTGGTTAATGTTGGTATAGTGCTGGTCCAGGCTGGTTTATGCTGGTTAGTGTTGGTATAGTGCTGGTTCAGGCTGGTTTTTGCGTTGGTATAGGGCTAGTTAGTGCTGGTCCATGGTGGTTTATGCTGGTTCGTGTTGGTATAGTGCTGGTCCATGCTGGTTTATGCTAGTTGGTGTTGGTATAGTGCTGGTCCAGGCTGGTTTATGCTGGTTAGTATTGGTATAGTGCTGGTATAGTGCTGGTTTATGCTAGTTGGTGTTGGTATAGTGCTGGTCCAGGCTGGTTTATGCTGGTTAGTGTTTGTATAGTGCTGGTCCAGGCTGGTTTATGCTGGTTAGTGTTGGTAGAGTGCTGGTCCAGGCTGGTTTATGCTGGTTAGTGTTGGTATAGTGCTGGTCCAGGCTGGTTTATGCTGGTTAGTGTTGGTATAGTGCTGGTCCAGGCTGGTTTATGCTGGTTAGTGTTGGTATAGGGCTAGTTAGTGCTGGTATAGTGCTGGTCCATGGTGGTTTATGCTAGTTAGTGTTGGTATAGTGCTGGTCCAGGCTGGTTTATGCTGGTTAGTGTTGGTATAGTGCTGGTCCAGGCTGGTTTATGCTGGTTCGTGTTGGTGTAGGGCTAGTTAGTGCTTGTATAGTGCTGGTCCATGGTGGTTTATGCTGGTTGGTGTTGGTATAGTGCTGGTCCAGGCTGGTTTCTGCTGGTTAGTGTTGGTATAGTGCTGGTATAGTGCTGGTTTATGCTATTTGGTGTTGGTATACTGCTGGTCCAGGCCTGTTTATGCTGGTTAGTGTTTGTATAGTGCTGGTCCAGGCTGGTTTATGTTGGTTAGTGTTGGTATAGTGCTGGTCCAGGCTGGTTTATGCTGGTTAGTATTGGTATAGTGCTGGTCCAGGCTGGTTTATGCTGGTTATTGTTGGTATAGGGCTAGTTAGTGCTGGTATAGTGCTGGTCCATGGGGGTTTATGCTAGTTAGTGTTGGTATAGTGCTGGTCCAGGCTGGTGTATGCTGGTTAGTGCTGGTATAATGCTGGATAGTGTTGGTATAGTGCTGGTCCAGGCAGATTAGTGTTGGTATAGTGCTAATTTATGCTGGTTAGTGCTGGTGCAGGCTGGTTTATGCTGGTTAGTGTTGGTATAGTGCTGGTCCAGGCTGATTAGTGTTGGCATAGTACTAGTTTATGCTAGTTAGTGCTGGTATAGTGCTGGTCCAGGCTGGTTTATGCTTGTTAGTGTTGGTATAGTGCTGGTTAGTGTTGGTATAGTGCTGGTCCATGCTGGTTTATGCTGGTTAGTGTTGGGATAGTGCTAGTTAGTGTTGGTATAGGGCTGGTTTTTGCTGGTTCGTGTTGGTATAGGGCTAGTTAGGGCTGGTATAGTGCTGGTCCATGGTGGTTTATGCTAGTAAGTGTTGGTATAGTGCTGGTCCAGGCTGGTGTATGCTGGTTAGTGCAGGTATAGTGCTGGATAGTGTTGGTATAGTGCTGGTCCAGGCTGATTAGTGTTGTTATAGTGCTAATGTATGCTGGTTAGTGCTGTTCCAGGCTGGTTTATGCTGGTTAGTGTTGGTATAGTGCTGGTTCAGGCTGATTAGTGTTGGCATAGTGCTGGTCCATGCCGGTTTATGCTGTTTAGTTTTGGTATAGTGCTAGTTAGTGTTGGTATAGTGCTAGCCCATGCTGGTCTATGCTGGTTAGTTTTGGTATAGTGCTGGTCCAGGCTGGTTTATGCTGGTTAGTGTTGGTATAGTGCTGGTCCAGGCTGGTTTATGCTGGTTAGTGTTGGTATAGTGCTGGTATAGTGCTGGTTTATGCTAGTTGGTGTAGGTATAGTGCTGGTCCAGGCTGGTTTATGCTGGTTAGTGTTTGTATAGTGCTGGTCCTGGCTGGTTTATGTTGGTTAGTGTTGGTATAGTGCTGGTCCAGGCTGGTTTATGCTGGTTAGTGTTGGTATAGTGCTGGTCCAGGCTGGTTTATGCTGGTTAGTGTTGGTATAGGGCTAGTTAGTGCTGGTATAGTGCTGGTCCATGGTGGTTTATGCTGGATAGTGTTGGTATAGTGCTGGTCCAGGCTGATTAGTGTTGGTATAGTGCTATCTTATGCTGGTTAGTGCTGGTCCATGTTGGTTTATGCTGGTTAGTGTTGGTATAGTGCTGGTCCAGGCTGATTAGTGTTGGCATAGTACTAGTTTATGCTAGTTAGTGCTGGTATAGTGCTGGTCCAGGCTGGTTTATGCTTGTCAGTGTTGGTATAGTGCTGGTTAGTGTTGGTATAGTGCTGGTCCAGGCTGGTTTATAGTGGTTAGTGTTGGTATAGTTCTGGTCCAGGCTGATTAGTGTTGGCATAGTACTAGTTTATGCTAGTTAGTGCTGGTATAGTGCTGGTCCAGGCTGGTTTATGCTTGTCAGTGTTGGTGTAGTGCTGGTTAGTGTTGGTATAGTGCTGGTTCATGCTGGTTTATGCTGGTTAGTGTTGGTATAGTGCTGGTTTATGCTGGTAAGTATTTGTATAGTGCTGGCCCAGGCTGATTAGTGTTAGTATAGTGCTAGTTTATGCTGGTTAGTGCTCTCCCAGGCTGGTTTATGCTGGTTAGTGTTGGTATAGTGCTGGTTAGTGTTGGTATAGTGCTGGTATAAAGCTGGTCCATGCTGGTTTATGTTTGTTAGTTTTGGTATAGTGCTGGTATAGTGCTAGTCCAGGCTGATTAGTGTTGGTATAGTGATAGTTTCTGCTGGTTATTGCTGGTATAGTGCTGGTCCAGGCTGGTTTATGCTGGTTAGTGTTGGTATAGTGCTGGTTAATGTTGGTATAGTGCTGGTTAGTGATGGTATAGTGCTGGTCCATGCTGGTTTATGCTGGTTAATGTTGGTATAGTGCTGGTCCAGGCTGGTTTATGCTGGTTAGTGTTGGTATAGTGCTGGTCCAGGCTGTTTTTTGCGTTGGTATAGGGCTAGTTAGTGCTGGTAGAGTGCTGGTCCATGGTGGTTTATGCTGGTTCGTGTTGGTATAGTGCTGGTCCATGCTGGTTTATGCTAGTTGGTGTTGGTATAGTGCTGGTCCAGGCTGGTTTATGCTGGTTAGTATTGTTATAGTGCTGGTATAGTGCTGGTTTATGCTAGTTGGTGTTGGTATAGTGCTGGTCCAGGCTGGTTTATGCTGGTTAGTGTTTGTATAGTGCTGGTCCAGGCTGGTTTATGCTGGTTAGTGTTGGTATAGTGCTGGTCCAGGCTGGTTTATGCTGGTTAGTGTTGGTATAGTGCTGGTCCAGGCTGGTTTATGCTGGTTAGTGCTGGTATAGTGCTGGTCCAGGCTGGTTTATGCTGGTTAGTGTTGGTATAGGGCTAGTTAGTGTTGGTATAGTGCTGGTCCAGGCTGGTTTTTGCTGGTTCGTGTTGATGTAGGGCTAGTTAGTGCTTGTATAGTGCTGGTCCATGGTGGTTTATGCTGGTTCATGTTGGTATAGTGCTGGTCCATGCTGGTTTATGCTAGTTGGTGTTGGTATAGTGCTGGTCCAGGCTGGTTTCTGCTGGTTAGTGTTGTTATAGTGCTGGTATAGTGCTGGTTTATGCTAGTTGGTGTTGGTATAGTGCTGGTCCAGGCCTGTTTATGCTGGTTAGTGTTTGTATAGTGCTGGTCCAGGCTGGTTTATGTTGGTTAGTGTTGGTATAGGGCTGGTCCAGGCTGGTTTAGGCTGGTTAGTGTTGGTATAGTGCTGGTCCAGGCTGGTTTATGCTGGTTAGTGTTGGTATAGTGCTGGTCCAGGCTGGTTTATGCTGGTTAGTGTTGGTATAGGGCTAGTTAGTGCTGGTATAGTGCTGGTTTATGGGGGTTTATGCTAGTTAGTGTTGGTATAGTGCTGGTCCAGGCTGGTGTATGCTGGTTAGTGCTGGTATAATGCTGGATAGTGTTGGTATAGTGCTGGTCCAGGCTGATTAGTGTTGGTATAGTGCTAATTTATGCTGGTTATTGCTGGTGCAGGCTGGTTTATGCTGGTTAGTGTTGGTATAGTGCTGGTCCAGGCTGATTAGTGTTGGCATAGTACTTGTTTATGCTAGTTAGTGCTGGTATAGTGCTGGTCCAGGCTGGTTTATGCTTGTTAGTGTTGGTATAGTGCTGGTTGGTGTTGGTATAGTGCTGGTCCATGCTGGTTTATGCTGGTTAGTGTTGGTATAGTGCTAGTTAGTGTTGGTATAGTGCTGGTTAATGCTGGTTAGTGTTGGTATAGTGCTAGTTAGTGTTGGTATAGTGCTGGTTTA
Organism: Gobio gobio; assembly: GCF_949357685.1. NCBI lineage: Eukaryota > Metazoa > Chordata > Actinopteri > Cypriniformes > Gobionidae > Gobio > Gobio gobio. The sequence continues at coordinate 41,483,419 of NC_137117.1, forward strand.
TGATGGTTAGTTTTGGTATAGTGCTGGTCCAGGCTGGTTTTTGCTGGTTCATGTTGGTACAGTGCTGGTCCATGCTGGTTTATGCTAGTTGGTGTTGGTATAGTGCTGGTCCAGGCTGGTTTATGCTGGTTAGTGTTGGTGTAGTGCTGGTCCATGCTGGTTTGTGTTGGTATAGTGCTGGTCCATGCTGGTTTATGATAGTTAGTGTTGGTATAGTGCTGGTCCAGGCTGGTTTATGCTAGTTAGTGTTGGTATAGGGCTAGTTAGTGCTGGTATAGTGCTGGTCCATGGTGGTTTATGCTAGTTAGTGTTGGTATAGTGCTGGTCCAGGCTGGTGTATGCTGGTTAGTGCTGGTATAGTGCTGGATAGTGTTGGTATAGTACTAGTTTATGCTAGTTAGTGCTGGTATAGTGCTGGTCTAGGCTGGTTTATGTTTGTTAGTGTTGGTATAGTGCTGGTTAGTGTTGGTATAGTGCTGGCCCATGCTGGGCTATGCTGGTTAGTGTTGGTATAGTGCTAGTTAGTGTTGGTATAGTGCTGGTCCATGCTGGTTTATGCTGGTTAGCGTTGGTATAGTGCTGGCCCAGGCTGGTTTATGCTGGTTAGTGTTGGTATATTGCTGGTCCAGGCTGGTTTATGCTGGTTAGTGTTGGAATAGTGCTGGTCCAGGCTGGTTTATGCTGGTTAGTGCTGGTATAGTGCTGGATAGTGTTGGTATAGTACTAGTTTATGCTAGTTAGTGCTGGTATAGTGCTGGTCCAGGCTGGTTTATGCTTGTTAGTGTTGGTATAGTGCTGGTTAGCGTTGGTATAGTGCTGGCCCATGCTGGTTTATGCTGGTTAGTGTTGGTATAGTGCTAGTTAGTGTTGGTATAGTGCTGGTCCATGCTGGTTTATGCTGGTTAGTGTTGGTATAGTGCTGGCCCATGCTGGTTTATGCTAGGTAGTGTTGGTATAGTGCTGGTCCAGGGTGATTTATGATAGTTAGTGTTGGTATAGTGCTGGTCCAGGCTGGTTTTTGCTGGTTAGTGTTGGTATAGTGCAGGTCCTTGCTGGTTAATGCTAGTTGGAATTGGTATAGTGCTGGTCCAGGCTGATTTGTGCTGGTTAGTGTTGGTATAGTGCTGGTCCAGGCTGGTTTATGCTGGTTAGAATTGGTATAGTGCTGGTCCAGGCTGGTTTTTGCTGGTTCGTGTTGGTATAGTGCTGGTCCATGCTGGTTTATGCTAGTTGGTGTTGGTATAGTGCTGGTCCAGGCTGGTTTATGCTGGTTAGTGTTGGTATAGTGCTGGTATAGTGCTGGTTTATGCTAGTTGGTGTTGGTATAGTGCTGGCCCAGGCTGGTTTATGCTGGTTAGTGTTGGTGTAGTGCGGGTATAGTGCTGATCCAGGCTGATTAGTGTTGGAATAGTGCTAGTTTATGCTGGTTAGTGTTAATATAGTGCTAGTTTATGCTGGTTAGTGTTGGTATAGTGCTGGTCCAGGCTGATTAGTGTTGGTATAGTGCTACTTTATGCTGGTTAGTGTTGGTATAGTGCTGGTCCAGGCTGATTTGTGTTGCTATAGTGCTAGTTTATGCTGGTTAGTGCTGGTCCAGGCTGGTTTATGCTGGTTAGTGTTGGTATAGTGCTGGTCCAGGCTGATTAGTGTTGGTATAGTGCTAGTTTATGCTGGTTAGTGCTGGTCCAGGCTGGTTTATGCTGGTTATTGTTGGTATAGGGCTAGTTAGTGCTGGTATAGTGCTGGTCCATGGGGGTTTATGCTAGTTAGTGTTGGTATAGTGCTGGTCCAGGCTGGTGTATGCTGGTTAGTGCTGGTATAATGCTGGATAGTGTTGGTATAGTGCTGGTCCAGGCAGATTAGTGTTGGTATAGTGCTAATTTATGCTGGTTAGTGCTGGTGCAGGCTGGTTTATGCTGGTTAGTGTTGGTATAGTGCTGGTCCAGGCTGATTAGTGTTGGCATAGTACTAGTTTATGCTAGTTAGTGCTGGTATAGTGCTGGTCCAGGCTGGTTTATGCTTGTTAGTGTTGGTATAGTGCTGGTTAGTGTTGGTATAGTGCTGGTCCATGCTGGTTTATGCTGGTTAGTGTTGGGATAGTGCTAGTTAGTGTTGGTATAGGGCTGGTTTTTGCTGGTTCGTGTTGGTATAGGGCTAGTTAGGGCTGGTATAGTGCTGGTCCATGGTGGTTTATGCTAGTAAGTGTTGGTATAGTGCTGGTCCAGGCTGGTGTATGCTGGTTAGTGCAGGTATAGTGCTGGATAGTGTTGGTATAGTGCTGGTCCAGGCTGATTAGTGTTGTTATAGTGCTAATGTATGCTGGTTAGTGCTGTTCCAGGCTGGTTTATGCTGGTTAGTGTTGGTATAGTGCTGGTTCAGGCTGATTAGTTTTGGCATAGTGCTGGTCCATGCCGGTTTATGCTGTTTAGTTTTGGTATAGTGCTAGTTAGTGTTGGTATAGTGCTAGTCCATGCTGGTCTATGCTGGTTAGTTTTGGTATAGTGCTGGTCCAGGCTGGTTTATGCTGGTTAGTGTTGGTATAGTGCTGGTCCAGGCTGGTTTATGCTGGTTAGTGTTGGTATAGTGCTGGTATAGTGCTGGTTTATGCTAGTTGGTGTAGGTATAGTGCTGGTCCAGGCTGGTTTATGCTGGTTAGTGTTTGTATAGTGCTGGTCCTGGCTGGTTTATGTTGGTTAGTGTTGGTATAGTGCTGGTCCAGGCTGGTTTATGCTGGTTAGTGGTGGTATAGTGCTGGTCCAGGCTGGTTTATACTGGTTAGTGTTGGTATAGTGCTGGTCCAGGCTGGTTTATGCTGGTTAGTGTTGGTATAGGGCTATTTAGTGCTGGTTTAGTGCTGGTCCATGGTGGTTTATGCTGGATAGTGTTGGTATAGTGCTGGTCCAGGCTGATTAGTGTTGGTATAGTGCTAATTTATGCTGGTTAGTGCTGGTCCATGTTGGTTTATGCTGGTTAGTGTTGGTATAGTGCTGGTCCAGGCTGATTAGTGTTGGCATAGTACTAGTTTATGCTAGTTAGTGCTGGTATAGTGCTGGTCCAGGCTGGTTTATGCTTGTCAGTGTTGGTATAGTGCTGGTTAGTGTTGGTATAGTGCTGGTCTAGGCTGGTTTATAGTGGTTAATGTTGGTATAGTTCTGGTCCAGGCTGATTAGTGTTGGCATAGTACTAGTTTATGCTAGTTAGTGCTGGTATAGTGCTGGTCCAGGCTGGTTTATGCTTGTCAGTGTTGGTGTAGTGCTGGTTAGTGTTGGTATAGTGCTGGTCCATGCTGGTTTATGCTGGTTAGTGTTGGTATAGTGCTGGTTTATGCTGGTAAGTATTTGTATAGTGCTGGCCCAGGCTGATTAGTGTTAGTATAGTGCTAGTTTATGCTGGTTAGTGCTCTCCCAGGCTGGTTTATGCTGGTTAGTGTTGGTATAGTGCTGGTTAGTGTTGGTATAGTGCTGGTATAGTGCTGGTCCATGCTGGTTTATGTTTGTTAGTTTTGGTATAGTGCTGGTATAGTGCTAGTCCAGGCTGATTAGTGTTGGTATAGTGATAGTTTCTGCTGGTTATTGCTGGTATAGTGCTGGTCCAGGCTGGTTTATGCTGGTTAGTGTTGGTATAGTGCTGGTTAATGTTGGTATAGTGCTGGTTAGTGATGGTATAGTGCTGGTCCATGCTGGTTTATGCTGGTTAATGTTGGTATAGTGCTGGTCCAGGCTGGTTTATGCTGGTTAGTGTTGGTATAGTGCTGGTCCAGGCTGTTTTTTGCGTTGGTATAGGGCTAGTTAGTGCTGGTAGAGTGCTGGTCCATGGTGGTTTATGCTGGTTCGTGTTGGTATAGTGCTGGTCCATGCTGGTTTATGCTAGTTGGTGTTGGTATAGTGCTGGTCCAGGCTGGTTTATGCTGGTTAGTATTGTTATAGTGCTGGTATAGTGCTGGTTTATGCTAGTTGGTGTTGGTATAGTGCTGGTCCAGGCTGGTTTATGCTGGTTAGTGTTGGTATAGTGCTGGTCCAGGCTGGTTTTTGCTGGTTCGTGTTGATGTAGGGCTAGTAAGTGCTTGTATAGTGCTGGTCCATGGTGGTTTATGCTGGTTCATGTTGGTATAGTGCTGGTCCATGCTGGTTTATGCTAGTTGGTGTTGGTATAGTGCTGGTCCAGGCTGGGTTCTGCTGGTTAGTGTTGTTATAGTGCTGGTATAGTGCTGGTTTATGCTAGTTGGTGTTGGTATAGTGCTGGTCCAGGCCTGTTTATGCTGGTTAGTGTTTGTATAGTGCTGGTCCAGGCTGGTTTATGTTGGTTAGTGTTGGTATAGGGCTGGTCCAGGCTGGTTTAGGCTGGTTAGTGTTGGTATAGTGCTGGTCCAGGCTGGTTTATGCTGGTTAGTGTTGGTATAGTGCTGGTCCAGGCTGGTTTATGCTGGTTAGTGTTGGTATAGGGCTAGTTAGTGCTGGTATAGTGCTGGTTTATGGGGGTTTATGCTAGTTAGTCAAGTCAAGTCAAGTCAACTTTTATTTATATAGCGCTTTTAACAATGTAGATTGTTTCAAAGCAGCTTTACAGTGTTAAACAGGAAAATAATGCAGCATAATTTTATTCAGCTGTATAGCCATTCTGGAAAAATTTCAAGTATCATACAGTGACAGTGTGGGCTTTAGATCAATAATTTGATCAGTAATTTAGTTTAAATGGTTAATTTAGTTTATTATTTAGATGTATTTCGATGTTTAGTTGAAAAATTTAGTGTCCCCAACTGAGCACGCCAAGCCAGAGGCAACAGTGGCAAGGAAACCAAAACCCCATTAGGTGGCCTAATGGAGAAAAATAAACCTTGGGAGAAACCAGGCTCAGTCGGGGTGCCAGTTCTCCTCTGGCCAATTAACAAACAGCGTATTATTATTATTATTCTGGCAGTTTTACAGCTCGGAGGTCATAATAGATCAGAATAGTGTTGGTATAGTGCTGGTCCAGGCTGGTGTATGCTGGTTAGTGCTGGTATAATGCTGGATAGTGTTGGTATAGTGCTGGTCCAGGCTGATTAGTGTTGGTATAGTGCTAATTTATGCTGGTTATTGCTGGTGCAGGCTGGTTTATGCTGGTTAGTGTTGGTATAGTGCTGGTCCAGGCTGATTAGTGTTGGCATAGTACTTGTTTATGCTAGTTAGTGCTGGTATAGTGCTGGTCCAGGCTGGTTTATGCTTGTTAGTGTTGGTATAGTGCTGGTTAGTGTTGGTATAGTGCTGGTCCATGCTGGTTTATGCTGGTTAGTGTTGGTATAGTGCTAGTTAGTGTTGGTATAGTGCTGGTTAATGCTGGTTAGTGTTGGTATAGTGCTAGTTAGTGTTGGTATAGTGCTGGTTTATGATGGTTAGTTTTGGTATAGTGCTGGTCCAGGCTGGTTTTTGCTGGTTCATGTTGGTACAGTGCTGGTCCATGCTGGTTTATGCTAGTTGGTGTTGGTATAGTGCTGTTCCAGGCTGGTTTATGCTGGTTAGTGTTGGTGTAGTGCTGGTCCATGCTGGTTTGTGTTGGTATAGTGCTGGTCCATGCTGGTTTATGATAGTTAGTGTTGGTATAGTGCTGGTCCAGGCTGGTTTATGCTAGTTAGTGTTGGTATAGGGCTAGTTAGTGCTGGTATAGTGCTGGTCCATGGTGGTTTATGCTAGTTAGTGTTGGTATAGTGCTGGTCCAGGCTGGTGTATGCTGGTTAGTGCTGGTATAGTGCTGGATAGTGTTGGTATAGTACTAGTTTATGCTAGTTAGTGCTGGTATAGTGCTGGTCTAGGCTGGTTTATGTTTGTTAGTGTTGGTATAGTGCTGGTTAGTGTTGGTATAGTGCTGGCCCATGCTGGGCTATGCTGGTTAGTGTTGGTATAGTGCTAGTTAGTGTTGGTATAGTGCTGGTCCATGCTGGTTTATGCTGGTTAGCGTTGGTATAGTGCTGGCCCAGGCTGGTTTATGCTGGTTAGTGTTGGTATATTGCTGGTCCAGGCTGGTTTATGCTGGTTAGTGTTGGAATAGTGCTGGTCCAGGCTGGTTTATGCTGGTTAGTGCTGGTATAGTGCTGGATAGTGTTGGTATAGTACTAGTTTATGCTAGTTAGTGCTGGTATAGTGCTGGTCCAGGCTGGTTTATGCTTGTTAGTGTTGGTATAGTGCTGGTTAGCGTTGGTATAGTGCTGGCCCATGCTGGTTTATGCTGGTTAGTGTTGGTATAGTGCTAGTTAGTGTTGGTATAGTGCTGGTCCATGCTGGTTTATGCTGGTTAGTGTTGGTATAGTGCTGGCCCAGGCTGGTTTATGCTGGTTAGTGTTGGTATATTGCTGGTCCAGGCTGGTTTATGCTAGTTAGTGTTGGTATAGTGCTGGTCCATGCTGGTTTCTGCTAGTTAGTGTTGATATAGTGCTTTTCCAGGCTGGTTTATGCTGGTTAGTGTTGGTATAGTGCTGGTATAGTGCTGGTTTATGCTAGTTGGTGTTGGTATAGTGCTGGTCCAGGCTGGTTTATGCTTGTTAGTGTTGGTATAGTGCTGGTCCAGGCTGGTTTATGCTGGTTAGTGTTGGTAAAGTGCTGGTCCATGCTGGTTTATGCTAGGTAGTGTTGGTATAGTGCTGGTCCAGGGTGATTTATGATAGTTAGTGTTGGTATAGTGCTGGTCCAGGCTGGTTTTTGCTGGTTAGTGTTGGTATAGTGCAGGTCCTTGCTGGTTAATGCTAGTTGGAATTGGTATAGTGCTGGTCCAGGCTGATTTGTGCTGGTTAGTGTTGGTATAGTGCTGGTCCAGGCTGGTTTATGCTGGTTAGAATTGGTATAGTGCTGGTCCAGATTGGTTTTTGCTGGTTCGTGTTGGTATAGTGCTGGTCCATGCTGGTTTATGCTAGTTGGTGTTGGTATAGTGCTGGTCCAGGCTGGTTTATGCTGGTTAGTGTTGGTATAGTGCTGGTATAGTGCTGGTTTATGCTAGTTGGTGTTGGTATAGTGCTGGCCCAGGCTGGTTTATGCTGGTTAGTGTTGGTATAGTGCGGGTATAGTGCTGATCCAGGCTGATTAGTGTTGGAATAGTGCTAGTTTATGCTGGTTAGTGTTAATATAGTGCTAGTTTATGCTGGTTAGTGTTGGTATAGTGCTGGTCCAGGCTGATTAGTGTTGGTATAGTGCTACTTTATGCTGGTTAGTGTTGGTATAGTGCTGGTCCAGGCTGATTTGTGTTGCTATAGTGCTAGTTTATGCTGGTTAGTGCTGGTCCAGGCTGGTTTATGCTGGTTAGTGTTGGTATAGTGCTGGTCCAGGCTGATTAGTGTTGGTATAGTGCTAGTTTATGCTGGTTAGTGCTGGTCCAGGCTGGTTTATGCTGGTTATTGTTGGTATAGTGCTAGTTTATGCTGGTTAGTGCTGGTCCAGGCTGGTGTATGCTAGTTAGTGCTGGTAAAGTGCTGGATAGTGTTCGTATAGTGCTGGTCCAGGCTGATTAGTGTTGGTATAGTGCTAGTTTATGCTGGCTAGTGCTGGTATACTGCTGGCCCAGGCTGGTCCAGGCTGATTAGTGTTGGTATAGTGCTAGTTTATGCTGGTTAGTGTTTGTATAGTGCTGGTCCAGGCTGATTAGTGTTGGTATAGTGCTAGTTTATACTGGTTAGTGCTGGTCCAGCCTGGTTTATGCTGGTTAGTGTTGGTATAGTGCTGGTCCAGGCTGATTAGTGTTGGTATAGTGCTAGTGTATGCTGGTCCAGGCTGGTTTATGCTGGTTAGTGTTGGTATAGTGCTGGTCTAGGCTGATTAGTGTTGGTATAGTGCTAGTTTATGCTAGTTAGTACTGGTATAGTGCTGGTGCTGGCTGGTTTATGCTGGTTAGTGTTGGTATAGTGCTGGTTAGTGTTGGTTTAGTGCTGGTTAGTGCTGGTATAGTGCTGGTCCATGCTGGTTTATGCTGGTTAGTGTTGGTATAGTGCTGGCCCAGGCTGGTTTATGCTGGTTAGTGTTGGTATTGTGCTGGTATAGTGCTGATCCAGGCTTATTAGTGTTGGTGTAGTGCTAGTTTATGCTGGTTAGTGTTGGTATAGTGCTGGTCCAGGTTGATTAATGTTGCTATAGTGCTAGTTTATGCTGGTTAGTGCTGGTCCAGGCTGGTTAGTGTTGGTATAGTACTGGTATAGTGCTGGTCCAGGTTGATTAGTGTTGGTATAGTGATAGTTTATGCTGGTTAGTGCTGGTATAGTGCTGTTCCAGGCTGATTAGTGTTGGTATAGTGCTAGTTTATGCTAGTTAGTGCTGGTATAGTGCTGGCCCAGGCTGGTTTATGCTGGTTAGTGTTGGTAAAGTGCTGGTTTAGTGCTGATCCAGGCTGATTAGTGTTGGTATAGTGCTAGTTTATGCTGGTTAGTGTTGGTATTGTGCTGGTCCAGGCTGATTAGTGTTGGTATAGTGCTAGTTTATGCTAGTTAGTGCTGGTATAGTGCTGGACCAGGATGGTTTATGCTGGTTAGTGTTGGTATAGTGCTGGTTAGTGTTGGTATAGTGCTGGTTAGCGCTGGTATAGTGCTGGTCCATGCTGGTTTATGCTGGTTAGTGTTGGTATAGTGCTGGTATAGTGCTGATCCAGTCTGATTAGTGTTGGTATAGTGCTAGTTTATGTTGGTTAGTGTTGGTATAGTGCTGGTCCAGGCTGATTAGTGTTGGTATAGTGCTAGTTTATGCTGGTTAGTGTTGGTATAGTGCTGGTCCAGGCTGATTAGTGTTGCTATAGTGCTAGTTCATGCTGGTTAGTGCTGGTCCAGGCTGGGTTATGCTGGTTAGTGTTGGTATAGTGCTGGTCCAGGCTGATTAGTGTTGGTACAGTGATAGTTTATGCTAGTTAGTACTGGTATATTGCTGGTCCTGGCTGGTTTATGCTGGTTAGTGTTGGTATAGTGCTGGTTAGTGTTGGTATAGTTCTGGTCCAGGCTGGTTTATAATGGTTAGTGTTGGTATTGTGCTGGTATAGTGCTGATCAAGGATGATTAGTGTTGGTATAGTGCTGGTTAGTGTTGGTATAGTGCTGGCATAGTGCTGGTCCATGCTGGTTTATGTTGGTTAGTTTTGGTATAGTGCTGGTATAGTGCTAGTCCAGGCTGATTAGTGTTTGTATAGTGATAGTTTCTGCTGGTTATTGCTGGTATAGTGCTGGTCCAGGCTGGTTTATGCTGGTTAGTGTTGGTACAGTGCTGGTTAATGTTGTTATAGTGCTGGTTAGTGATGGTATAGTGCTGGTCCATGCTGGTTTATGCTGGTTAATGTTGGTATAGTGCTGGTCCAGGCTGGTTTATGCTGGTTAGTGCTGGTATAGTGCTGGTTCAGGCTGGTTTTTGCGTTGGTATAGGGCTAGTTAGTGCTGGTATAGTGCTGGTCCATGGTGGTTTATGCTGGTTCGTGTTGGTATAGTGCTGGTCCATGCTGGTTTATGCTAGTTGGTGTTGGTATAGTGCTGGTCCAGGCTGGTTTATGCTGGTTAGTATTGGTATAGTGCTGGTATAGTGCTGGTTTATGCTAGTTGGTGTTTTGGTATAGTGCTGGTCCAGGCTGGTTTATGCTGGTTAGTGTTTGTATAGTGCTGGTCCAGGCTGGTTTATGCTGGTTAGTGTTGGTATAGTGCTGGTCCAGGCTGGTTTATGCTGGTTAGTGTTGGTATAGTGCTGGTCCAGGCTTGTTTATGCTGGTTAGTGGTGGTATAGTGCTGGTCCAGGCTGGTTTATGCTGGTTAGTGTTGGTATAGGGCTAGTTAGTGCTGGTATAGTGCTGGTCCACGGTGGTTTATGCTAGTTAGTGTTGGTATAGTGCTGGTCCAGGCTGGTTTATGCTGGTTAGTGTTGGTATAGTGCTGGTCCAGGCTGGTTTTTGCTGGTTCGTGTTGGTGTAGGGCTAGTTAGTGCTTGTATAGTGCTGGTCCATGGTGGTTTATGCTGGTTGGTGTTGGTATAGTGCTGGTCCAGGCTGGTTTCTGCTGGTTAGTGTTGGTATAGTGCTGGTATAGTGCTGGTTTATGCTATTTGGTGTTGGTATACTGCTGGTCCAGGCCTGTTTATGCTGGTTAGTGTTTGTATAGTGCTGGTCCAGGCTGGTTTATGTTGGTTAGTGTTGGTATAGTGCTGGTCCAGGCTGGTTTATGCTGGTTAGTGTTGGTATAGTGCTGGTCTAGGCTGGTTTATGCTTCTTTAGTGTTGGTATAGTGCTGGTCCAGGCTGGTTTATGCTGGTTATTGTTGGTATAGGGCTAGTTAGTGCTGGTATAGTGCTGGTCCACGGGGGTTTATGCTAGTTAGTGTTGGTATAGTGCTGGTCCAGGCTGGTGTATGCTGGTTAGTGCTGGTATAATGCTGGATAGTGTTGGTATAGTGCTGGTCCAGGCAGATTAGTGTTGGTATAGTGCTAATTTATGCTGGTTAGTGCTGGTGCAGGCTGGTTTATGCTGGTTAGTGTTGGTATAGTGCTGGTCCAGGCTGATTAGTGTTGGCATAGTACTAGTTTATGCTAGTTAGTGCTGGTATAGTGCTGGTCCAGGCTGGTTTATGCTTGTTAGTGTTGGTATAGTGCTGGTTAGTGTTGGTATAGTGCTGGTCCATGCTGGTTTATGCTGGTTAGTGTTGGGATAGTGCTAGTTAGTGTTGGTATAGGGCTGGTTTTTGCAGGTCCGTGTTGGTATAGGGCTAGTTAGTGCTGGTATAGTGCTGGTCCATGGTGGTTTATGCTAGTAAGTGTTGGTATAGTGCTGGTCCAGGCTGGTGTATGCTGGTTAGTGCAGGTATAGTGCTGGATAGTGTTGGTATAGTGCTGGTCCAGGCTGATTAGTGTTGTTATAGTGCTAATGTATGCTGGTTAGTGCTGTTCCAGGCTGGTTTATGCTGGTTAGTGTTGGTATAGTGCTGGTTCAGGCTGATTAGTGTTGGCATAGTGCTGGTCCATGCCGGTTTATGCTGTTTAGTGTTGGTATAGTGCTAGTTAGTGTTGGTATAGTGCTAGTCCATGCTGGTCTATGCTGGTTAGTTTTGGTATAGTGCTGGTCCAGGCTGGTTTATGCTGGTTAGTGTTGGTATAGTGCTGGTCCAGGCTGGTTTATGCTGGTTAGTGTTGGTATAGTGCTGGTATAGTGCTGGTTTATGCTAGTTGGTGTAGGTATAGTGCTGGTCCAGGCTGGTTTATGCTGGTTAGTGTTTGTATAGTGCTGGTCCTGGCTGGTTTATGTTGGTTAGTGTTGGTATAGTGCTGGTCCAGGCTGGTTTATGCTGGTTAGTGGTGGTATAGTGCTGGTCCAGGCTGGTTTATGCTGGTTAGTGTTGGTATAGTGCTGGTCCAGGCTGGTTTATGCTGGTTAGTGTTGGTATAGGGCTAGTTAGTGCTGGTATAGTGCTGGTCCATGGTGGTTTATGCTGGATAGTGTTGGTATAGTGCTGGTCCAGGCTGATTAGTGTTGGTATAGTGCTAATTTATGCTGGTTAGTGCTGGTCCATGTTGGTTTATGCTGGTTAGTGTTGGTATAGTGCTGGTCCAGGCTGATTAGTGTTGGCATAGTACTAGTTTATGCTAGTTAGTGCTGGTATAGTGCTGGTCCAGGCTGGTTTATGCTTGTCAGTGTTGGTATAGTGCTGGTTAGTGTCGGTATAGTGCTGGTCCATGCTGGTTTATGCTAGTTAGTGTTGGTATAGTGCTAATTTATGCTGGTTAGTGCTGGTCCATGTTGGTTTATGCTGGTTAGTGTTGGTATAGTGCTGGTCCAGGCTGATTAGTGTTGGCATAGTACTAGTTTATGCTAGTTAGTGCTGGTATAGTGCTGGTCCAGGCTGGTTTATGCTTGTCAGTGTTGGTATAGTGCTGGTTAGTGTTGGTATAGTGCTGGTCCATGCTGGTTTATGCTGGTTAGTGTTGGTTGAGTGCTAGTTAGTGTTGGTATAGTGCTGGTTTATGCTGGTTAGTGTTGGTATAGTGCTAGTTAGTGTTGGTATAGTGCTGGTGTATGATGGTTAGTGTTGGTATAGTGCTGGTCCAGGCTGGTTTTTGCTGGTTCATGTTGGTATAGTGCTGGTCCATGCTGGTTTATGCTAGTTGGTGTTGGTATAGTGCTGGTCCAGGCTGGTTTATGCTGGTTAGTGTTGGTGTAGTGCTGGTCCATGCTGGTTTGTGTTGGTATAGTGCTGGTCCATGCTGGTTTATGATAGTTAGTGTTGGTATAGTGCTGGTCCAGGCTGGTGTATGCTGGTTAGTGCTGGTATAGTGCTGGATAGTGTTGGTATAGTACTAGTTTATGCTAGTTAGTTTTGGTATAGTGCTGGTCCAGGCTGGTTTATGCTTGTTAGTGTTGGTATAGTGCTGGCCCATGCTGGTTTATGCTGGTTAGTGTTGGTATAGTGCTAGTTAGTGTGGGAATAGTGCTGGTCCAGGCTGGTGTATGCTGGTTAGTACTGGTATAATGCTGGATTAGTGTTGGTATAGTGCTAATTTATGTTGGTTAGTGCTTTTGCAGGCTGGTTTATGCTGGTTAGTGTTGGTATAGTGCTGGTCCAGGCTGATTAATGTTGGCATAGTACTAGTAATGCTGGTCCAGGCTGGTGTATGCTGGTTAGTGCTGGTATAATGCTGGATTAGTGTTGGTATAGTGCTAATTTTTGCTGGTTAGTGCTGGCCCAGGCTGATTTATGATGGTTAGTGTTGGTATAGTGCTGGTCCAGGCTGGTTTTTGCTGGTTCGTTTTGGTATAGTGCTGGTCCAGGCTGGTTTATGCTGGTTAGTGTTGGTATAGTGCTGGTCCATGCTGGTTTATGCTAGTTGGTGTTGGTATAGTGCTGGTCCAGGCTGGTTTATGCTGGTTAGTGTTGGTATAGTGCTGGTCCATGCTGGTTTGTGTTGGTATAGTGCTGGTCCATGCTGGTTTATGATAATTAGTGTTGGTATAGTGCTGGTCCAGGCTGGTTTATGCTGGTTAGTGTTGGTATAGTGCTGGTCCAGGCTGGTTTTTGCTGGTTCGTGTCGGTATAGGGCTAGTTATTGCTGGTATAGTGCTGATCCATGGTGGTTTATACTGGTTCGTGTTGGTATAGTGCTGGTCCATGCTGGTTAATACTAGTTGGTGTTGGTATAGTGCTGGTCCAGGCTGGTTTCTGCTGGTTAGTGTTGGTATAGTGCTGGTATAGTGCTGGTTTATGCTATTTGGTGTTGGTATACTGCTGGTCCAGGCCTGTTTATGCTGGTTAGTGTTTGTATAGTGCTGGTCCAGTCTGGTTTATGTTGGTTAGTGTTGGTATAGTGCTGGTCCAGGCTGGTTTATGCTGGTTAGTGTTGGTATAGTGCTGGTCTAGGCTGGTTTATGCTGGTTAGTGTTGGTATAGTGCTGGTCCAGGCTGGTTTATGCTGGTTATTGTTGGTATAGGGCTAGTTAGTGCTGGTATAGTGCTGGTCCATGGGGGTTTATGCTAGTTAGTGTTGGTATAGTGCTGGTCCAGGCTGGTGTATGCTGGTTAGTGCTGGTATAATGCTGGATAGTGTTGGTATAGTGCTGGTCCAGGCAGATTAGTGTTGGTATAGTGCTAATTTATGCTGGTTAGTGCTGGTGCAGGCTGGTTTATGCTGGTTAGTGTTGGTATAGTGCTGGTCCAGGCTGATTAGTGTTGGCATAGTACTAGTTTATGCTAGTTAGTGCTGGTATAGTGCTGGTCCAGGCTGGTTTATGCTTGTCAGTGTTGGTATAGTGCTGGTTAGTGTTGGTATAGTGCTGGTCCATGCTGGTTTATGCTGGTTAGTGTTGGGATAGTGCTAGTTAGTGTTGGTATAGGGCTGGTTTTTGCTGGTTCGTGTTGGTATAGGGCTAGTTAGTGCTGGTATAGTGCTGGTCCATGGTGTTTTATGCTAGTAAGTGTTGGTATAGTGCTGGTCCAGGCTGGTGTATGCTGGTTAGTGCAGGTATAGTGCTGGATAGTGTTGGTATAGTGCTGGTCCAGGCTGATTAGTGTTGTTATAGTGCTAATGTATGCTGGTTAGTGCTGTTCCAGGCTGGTTTATGCTGGTTAGTGTTGGTATAGTGCTGGTTCAGGCTGATTAGTGTTGGCATAGTGCTGGTCCATGCCGGTTTATGCTGTTTAGTGTTGGTATAGTGCTAGTTAGTGTTGGTATAGTGCTAGTCCATGCTGGTCTATGCTGGTTAGTTTTGGTATAGTGCTGGTCCAGGCTGGTTTATGCTGGTTAGTGTTGGTATAGTGCTGGTCCAGGCTGGTTTATGCTGGTTAGTGTTGGTATAGTGCTGGTATAGTGCTGGTTTATGCTAGTTGGTGTAGGTATAGTGCTGGTCCAGGCTGGTTTATGCTGGTTAGTGTTTGTATAGTGCTGGTCCTGGCTGGTTTATGTTGGTTAGTGTTGGTATAGTGCTGGTCCAGGCTGGTTTATGCTGGTTAGTGGTGGTATAGTGCTGGTCCAGGCTGGTTTATGCTGGTTAGTGTTGGTATAGTGCTGGTCCAGGCTGGTTTATGCTGGTTAGTGTTGGTATAGGGCTAGTTAGTGCTGGTATAGTGCTGGTCCATGTTGGTTTATGCTGGTTAGTGTTGGTATAGTGCTGGTCCAGGCTGATTAGTGTTGGCATAGTACTAGTTTATGCTAGTTAGTGCTGGTATAGTGCTGGTCCAGGCTGGTTTATGCTTGTCAGTGTTGGTATAGTGCTGGTTAGTGTTGGTATAGTGCTGGTCCATGCTGGTTTATGCTGGTTAGTGTTGGTTGAGTGCTAGTTAGTGTTGGTATAGTGCTGGTTTATGCTGGTTAGTGTTGGTATAGTGCTAGTTAGTGTTGGTATAGTGCTGGTGTATGATGGTTAGTGTTGGTATAGTGCTGGTCCAGGCTGGTTTTTGCTGGTTCATGTTGGTATAGTGCTGGTCCATGCTGGTTTATGCTAGTTGGTGTTGGTATAGTGCTGGTCCAGGCTGGTTTATGCTGGTTAGTGTTGGTGTAGTGCTGGTCCATGCTGGTTTGTGTTGGTATAGTGCTGGTCCATGCTGGTTTATGATAGTTAGTGTTGGTATAGTGCTGGTCCAGGCTGGTTTATGCTGGTTAGTGTTGGTATAGGGCTAGTTAGTGCTGGTATAGTGCTGGTCCATGGTGGTTTATGCTAGTTAGTGTTGGTATAGTGCTGGTCCAGGCTGGTGTATGCTGGTTAGTGCTGGTATAGTGCTGGATAGTGTTGGTATAGTACTAGTTTATGCTAGTTAGTTTTGGTATAGTGCTGGTCCAGGCTGGTTTATGCTTGTTAGTGTTGGTATAGTGCTGGCCCATGCTGGTTTATGCTGGTTAGTGTTGGTATAGTGCTAGTTAGTGTTGGAATAGTGCTGGTCCAGGCTGGTGTATGCTGGTTAGTACTGGTATAATGCTGGATTAGTGTTGGTATAGTGCTAATTTATGTTGGTTAGTGCTTTTGCAGGCTGGTTTATGCTGGTTAGTGTTGGTATAGTGCTGGTCCAGGCTGATTAATGTTGGCATAGTACTAGTAATGCTGGTCCAGGCTGGTGTATGCTGGTTAGTGCTGGTATAATGCTGGATTAGTGTTGGTATAGTGCTAATTTTTGCTGGTTAGTGCTGGCCCAGGCTGATTTATGATGGTTAGTGTTGGTATAGTGCTGGTCCAGGCTGGTTTTTGCTGGTTCGTGTTGGTATAGTGCTGGTCCAGGCTGGTTTATGCTGGTTAGTGTTGGTATAGTGCTGGTCCATGCTGGTTTATGCTAGTTGGTGTTGGTATAGTGCTGGTCCAGGCTGGTTTATGCTGGTTAGTGTTGGTATAGTGCTGGTCCATGCTGGTTTGTGTTGGTATAGTGCTGGTCCATGCTGGTTTATGATAATTAGTGTTGGTATAGTGCTGGTCCAGGCTGGTTTATGCTGGTTAGTGTTGGTATAGTGCTGGTCCAGGCTGGTTTTTGCTGGTTCGTGTCGGTATAGGGCTAGTTATTGCTGGTATAGTGCTGATCCATGGTGGTTTATACTGGTTCGTGTTGGTATAGTGCTGGTCCATGCTGGTTAATACTAGTTGGTGTTGGTATAGTGCTGGTCCAGGCTGGTTTCTGCTGGTTAGTGTTGGTATAGTGCTGGTATAGTGCTGGTTTATGCTATTTGGTGTTGGTATACTGCTGGTCCAGGCCTGTTTATGCTGGTTAGTGTTTGTATAGTGCTGGTCCAGTCTGGTTTATGTTGGTTAGTGTTGGTATAGTGCTGGTCCAGGCTGGTTTATGCTGGTTAGTGTTGGTATAGTGCTGGTCTAGGCTGGTTTATGCTGGTTAGTGTTGGTATAGTGCTGGTCCAGGCTGGTTTATGCTGGTTATTGTTGGTATAGGGCTAGTTAGTGCTGGTATAGTGCTGGTCCATGGGGGTTTATGCTAGTTAGTGTTGGTATAGTGCTGGTCCAGGCTGGTGTATGCTGGTTAGTGCTGGTATAATGCTGGATAGTGTTGGTATAGTGCTGGTCCAGGCAGATTAGTGTTGGTATAGTGCTAATTTAGGCTGGTTAGTGCTGGTGCAGGCTGGTTTATGCTGGTTAGTGTTGGTATAGTGCTGGTCCAGGCTGATTAGTGTTGGCATAGTACTAGTTTATGCTAGTTAGTGCTGGTATAGTGCTGGTCCAGGCTGGTTTATGCTTGTCAGTGTTGGTATAGTGCTGGTTAGTGTTGGTATAGTGCTGGTCCATGCTGGTTTATGCTGGTTAGTGTTGGGATAGTGCTAGTTAGTGTTGGTATAGGGCTGGTTTTTGCTGGTTCGTGTTGGTATAGGGCTAGTTAGTGCTGGTATAGTGCTGGTCCATGGTGTTTTATGCTAGTAAGTGTTGGTATAGTGCTGGTCCAGGCTGGTGTATGCTGGTTAGTGCAGGTATAGTGCTGGATAGTGTTGGTATAGTGCTGGTCCAGGCTGATTAGTGTTGTTATAGTGCTAATGTATGCTGGTTAGTGCTGTTCCAGGCTGGTTTATGCTGGTTAGTGTTGGTATAGTGCTGGTTCAGGCTGATTAGTGTTGGCATAGTGCTGGTCCATGCTGGTTTATGCTGTTTAGTGTTGGTATAGTGCTAGTTAGTGTTGGTATAGTGCTAGTCCATGCTGGTCTATGCTGGTTAGTTTTGGTATAGTGCTGGTCCAGGCTGGTTTATGCTGGTTAGTGTTGGTATAGTGCTGGTCCAGGCTGGTTTATGCTGGTTAGTGTTGGTATAGTGCTGGTATAGTGCTGGTTTATGCTAGTTGGTGTAGGTATAGTGCTGGTCCAGGCTGGTTTATGCTGGTTAGTGTTTGTATAGTGCTGGTCCTGGCTGGTTTATGTTGGTTAGTGTTGGTATAGTGCTGGTCCAGGCTGGTTTATGCTG
Source organism: Gobio gobio (assembly GCF_949357685.1). Taxonomy (NCBI): domain Eukaryota; kingdom Metazoa; phylum Chordata; class Actinopteri; order Cypriniformes; family Gobionidae; genus Gobio; species Gobio gobio. Next base: position 41,500,761 of record NC_137117.1, read on the forward strand.
GTTAGTGGTGGTATAGTGCTGGTCCAGGCTGGTTTATGCTGGTTAGTGTTGGTATAGTGCTGGTCCAGGCTGGTTTATGCTGGTTAGTGTTGGTATAGGGCTAGTTAGTGCTGGTATAGTGCTGGTCCATGGTGGTTTATGCTGGATAGTGTTGGTATAGTGCTGGTCCAGGCTGATTAGTGTTGGTATAGTGCTAATTTATGCTGGTTAGTGCTGGTCCATGTTGGTTTATGCTGGTTAGTGTTGGTATAGTGCTGGTCCAGGCTGATTAGTGTTGGCATAGTACTAGTTTATGCTAGTTAGTGCTGGTATAGTGCTGGTCCAGGCTGGTTTATGCTTGTCAGTGTTGGTATAGTGCTGGTTAGTGTTGGTATAGTGCTGGTCCATGCTGGTTTATGCTGGTTAGTGTTGGTATAGTGCTAGTTAGTGTTGGTATAGTGCTGGTTTATGCTGGTTAGTGTTGGTATAGTGCTAGTTAGTGTTGGTATAGTGCTGGTGTATGATGGTTAGTGTTGGTATAGTGCTGGTCCAGGCTGGTTTTTGCTGGTTCATGTTGGTATAGTGCTGGTCCATGCTGGTTTATGCTAGTTGGTGTTGGTATAGTGCTGGTCCAGGCTGGTTTATGCTGGTTAGTGTTGGTGTAGTGCTGGTCCATGCTGGTTTGTGTTGGTATAGTGCTGGTCCATGCTGGTTTATGATAGTTAGTGTTGGTATAGTGCTGGTCCAGGCTGGTTTATGCTGGTTAGTGTTGGTATAGGGCTAGTTAGTGCTGGTATAGTGCTGGTCCATGGTGGTTTATGCTAGTTAGTGTTGGTATAGTGCTGGTCCAGGCTGGTGTATGCTGGTTAGTGCTGGTATAGTGCTGGATAGTGTTGGTATAGTACTAGTTTATGCTAGTTAGTTTTGGTATAGTGCTGGTCCAGGCTGGTTTATGCTTGTTAGTGTTGGTATAGTGCTGGTTAGTGTTGGTATAGTGCTGGCCCATGCTGGTTTATGCTGGTTAGTGTTGGTATAGTGCTAGTTAGTGTTGGAATAGTGCTGGTCCAGGCTGGTGTATGCTGGTTAGTGCTGGTATAATGCTGGATTAGTGTTGGTATAGTGCTAATTTATGTTGGTTAGTGCTTTTGCAGGCTGGTTTATGCTGGTTAGTGTTGGTATAGTGCTGGTCCAGGCTGATTAATGTTGGCATAGTACTAGTAATGCTGGTCCAGGCTGGTGTATGCTGGTTAGTGCTGGTATAATGCTGGATTAGTGTTGGTATAGTGCTAATTTTTGCTGGTTAGTGCTGGCCCAGGCTGATTTATGATGGTTAGTGTTGGTATAGTGCTGGTCCAGGCTGGTTTTTGCTGGTTCGTGTTGGTATAGTGCTGGTCCAGGCTGGTTTATGCTGGTTAGTGTTGGTATAGTGCTGGTCCATGCTGGTTTATGCTAGTTGGTGTTGGTATAGTGCTGGTCCAGGCTGGTTTATGCTGGTTAGTGTTGGTATAGTGCTGGTCCATGCTGGTTTGTGTTGGTATAGTGCTGGTCCATGCTGGTTTATGATAATTAGTGTTGGTATAGTGCTGGTCCAGGCTGGTTTTTGCTGGTTCGTGTTGGTATAGTGCTGGTCCAGGCTGGTTTATGCTGGTTAGTGTTGGTATAGTGCTGGTCCATGCTGGTTTATGCTAGTTGGTGTTGGTATAGTGCTGGTCCAGGCTGGTTTATGCTGGTTAGTGTTGGTATAGTGCTGGTCCATGCTGGTTTGTGTTGGTATAGTGCTGGTCCATGCTGGTTTATGATAATTAGTGTTGGTATAGTGCTGGTCCAGGCTGGTTTATGATGGTTAGTGTTGGTATAGTGCTGGTCCAGGCTGGTTTTTGCTGGTTCGTGTTGGTATAGGGCTAGTTATTGCTGGTATAGTGCTGATCCATGGTGGTTTATGCTGGTTCGTGTTGGTATAGTGCTGGTCCATGCTGGTTGATACTAGTTGGTGTTGGTATAGTGCTGGTCCAGGCTGGTTTATGCTGGTTAGTGTTGGTATATTGCTGGTAAAGTGCTGGTTTATGCTAGTTGGTCTTGGTATAGTGCTGTTCCAGGCTGGTTTATGCTGGTTAGTGTTTGTATAGTGCTGGTCCAAGCTGGTTTATGTTGGTTAGTGTTGGTATAGTGCTGGTCCAGGCTGGTTTATGCTGGTTAGTGTTGGTATAGTGCTGGTCCAGGCTGGTTTATGCTGGTTAGTGTTGGTATAGTGCTGGTCCAGGCTGGTTTATGCTGGTTAGTGTTGGTATAGGGCTAGTTAGTGCTGGTATAGTGCTGGTCCATGGTGGTTAATGCTAGTTGGTGTAGGTATAGTGCTGGTCCAGGCTGATTTATGCTGGTTAGTGTTGGTATAGTGCTTGTCCAGGCTGATTTATGCTAGTTAGAAATGGTATAGTGCTGGTCCAGGCTGGTTTTTGCTGGTTCGTGTTGGTATAGTGCTGGTCCATGCTGGTTTATGCTATTTGGTGTTGGTATAGTGCTGGTCCAGTTTGGTTTATGCTGGTTAGTGTTGGTATAGTGCTGGTTTATCCTATTTGGTGTTGGTATAGTGCTGGTCCAGGCTGGTTTATGTTGGTTAGTGTTGGTATAGTGCTGGTCCAGGCTGGTTTATGCTGGCTAGTGTTGGTATAGTGCTGGTCCAGGCTGGTTTATGCTGGTTAGTGTTGGTATAGGGCTAGTTAGTGCTGGTATAGTGCTGGTCCATGGTGGTTTATGCTAGTTAGTGTTGGTATAGTGCTGGTCCAGGCTGGTGTATGCTGGTTAGTGCTGGTATAATGCTGGATAGTGTTGGTATAGTGCTGGTCCAGGCAGATTAGTGTTGGTATAGTGCTAATTTATGCTGGTTAGTCCTGGTTCAGGCTGGTTTATGCTGGTTAGTGTTGGTATAGTGCTGGACCAGGCTGATTAGTGTTGGCATAGTACTAGTTTATGCTAGTTAGTGCTGGTATATTGCTGGTCCAGGCTGGTTTATGCTTGTTAGTGTTGGTATAGTGCTGGTTAGTGTTGGTATAGTGCTGGTCCATGCTGGTTTATGCTGGTTACTGTTGGTATAGTGCTAGTTAGTGTTGGTATAGTGCTGGCCCATGCTGGTTTATGCTGGTTAGTGTTGGTATAGTGCTAGTTAGTGTTGGTATAGTGCTGGTCCAGGCTGGTGTATGCTGGTTAGTGCTGGTATAGTGCTGGATAGTGTTGGTATAGTACTAGTTTAGCTAGTTAGTGTTGGTATAGTGCTGGTCCAGGCTGGTTTATGCTGGTTAGTGTTTGTATAGTGCTGGTCCAGGGTGGTTTATGATAGTTAGTGTTGTTATAGTGCTGGTCCAGGCTGGTTTTTGCTGGTTAGTATTGGTATAGTGCTGGTCCTTGCTGGTTAATGCTAGTTGGTGTAGGTATAGTGCTGGTCCAGGCTGGTTTATATTGGTTAGTGTTGGTATAGTGCTGGTCCAGGCTGGTTTTTGCTGGTTCGTGTTGGTATTGTGCTGGACCATGCTGGTTTATGCTGGTTAGTTTTGGTATAGTGCTGGTCCATGCTGGTTTATGCTGGTTAGTGTTGGTATAGTGCTGGTATAGTGCTGGTCCATGCTGGTTAGTGTTGATATAGTGCTGGTTTATGCTAGTTGGTGTTGGTATAGTGCTGGTCCAGGCTGGTTTATGCTGGTTAGTGTTGGTATAGTGCTGGTCCATGCTGGTTTATGCTAGGTCGTGTTGGTATAGTACTGGTCCAGGCTGGTTTATAATGGTTAGTGTTGGTATAGTGTTGGTCCAGGCTGGTTTTGCTGGTTCATGTTGGTATTGTGCTGGACCATGCTGGTTTATGCTAGTTGGTGTCTGTATAGTTCTGGTTTATGCTGGTTAGTGTTGGTATAGTGCTGGTCCAGGCTGGTTTATGCTAGTTAGCGTTGGTATAGTGCTGGTCCAGGCTGGTTTATGCTGTTTAGTGTTGGTATAGTGCTGGTCCATGCTGGTTTATGCTGGTTAGTGTTGGTATAGTGCTGGTATAGTGCTGGTCCATGCTGGTTAGTGTAGGTATAGTGTTGGTATAGTGCTGGTTTATGCTAGTTGGTGTTGGTATAGTGCTGGTCCAGGCTGGTTTATGCTAGTTAGTGTTGGTATAGTGCTGGTCCAGGCTGGTTTATGCTGGTTAGTGTTGGTATAGTGGTGGTCCATGCTGGTTTATGCTAGGTAGTGTTGGTATAGTGCTGGTCCAGGCTGGTTTATGTTGGTTAGTGTTGGTATAGTGCTGTTTCAGGCTGGTTTATGCTGGTTAGTGTTGGTATAGTGCTGGTCCAGGCTGGTTTATGCTGGTTAGTGTTGGTATAGGGCTAGTTAGTGCTGGTATAGTGCTGGTCCATGGTGGTTTATGCTAGTTAGTGTTGGTATAGTGCTGGTCCAGGCTGGTGTATGCTGGTTAGTGCTGGTATAATGCTGGATAGTGTTGGTATAGTGCTGGTCCAGGCTGATTAGTGTTGGTATAGTGCTAATTTATGCTGGTTAGTGCTGGTGCAGGCTGGTTTATGCTGGTTAGTGTTGGTATAGTGCTGGCCCAGGCTGATTAGTGTTGGCATAGTACTATTTTATGCTAGTTAGTGCTGGTCCAGGCTGGTTTATGCTTGTTAGTGTTGGTATAGTGCTGGTTAGTTTTGGTATAGTGTTGGTCCATGATGGTTTATGCTGGTTAGTGTTGGTATAGTGCTGGCCCAGGCTGATTTATGATGGTTAGTGTTGGTATAATGCTGGTCCAGGCTGGTTTTGGCTGGTTAGTGTTGGTATACTGCTGGTCCATGCTGGTTTTTGCTGGTTCGTGTTGGTATAGGGCTGGTTAGTGTTGGTATATTGCTGGTCCATGCTGGTTTATGCTGGTTAGTGTTGGTATAGTGCTGGTCCAGGCTGGTTTTTGCTGGTTCGTGTTGGTATAGTGCTGGTCCAGGCTGGTTTATAATGGTTAGTGTTGGTATAGTGCTGGTCCAGATTGGTTTTTGCTGGTTAGTGTTGTTATTATGCTGGACCATGCTGGTTTATGCTAGTTCGTGTCTCTATAGTGCTGGTTTATGCTGGTTAGTGTTGGTATAGTGCTGGTCCAGGCTGGTTTATGCTAGTTAGTGTTGGTATAGTGCTGGTCCTGGCTGGTTTATGCTGGTTAGTGTTGGTATAGTGCTGGTCCATGCTGGTTTATGCTAGGTAGTGTTGGTATAGTGCTGGTCCAGGGTGGTTTATGATAGTTAGTGTTGTTATAGTGCTGGTCCAGGCTGGTTTTTGCTGGTTAGTGTTGGTATAGTGCTGGTCCTTGCTGGTTAATGCTAGTTGGTGTAGGTATAGTGCTGGTCCAGGCTGGTTTATATTGGTTAGTGTTGGTTTAGTGCTGGTCCAGGCTGGTTTTTGCTGGTTCGTGTTGGTATTGTGCTGGACCATGCTGGTTTATGCTGGTTAGTTTTGGTATAGTGCTGGTCCATGCTGGTTTATGCTGGTTAGTGTTGGTATAGTGCTGGTATAGTGATGGTCCATGCTGGTTAGTGTTGGTATAGTGCTGGTTTATGCTAGTTGGTGTTGGTATAGTGCTGGTCCAGGCTGGTTTATGCTGGTTAGTGTTGGTATAGTGCTGGTCCATGCTGGTTTATGCTAGGTCGTGTTGGTATAGTACTGGTCCAGGCTGGTTTATAATGGTTAGTGTTGGTATAGTGCTGGTCCAGGCTGGTTTTTGCTGGTTCATGTTGGTATTGTGCTGGACCATGCTGGTTTATGCTAGTTGGTGTCTGTATAGTTCTGGTTTATGCTGGTTAGTGTTGGTATAGTGCTGGTCCAGGCTGGTTTATGCTAGTTAGCGTTGGTATAGTGCTGGTCCAGGCTGGTTTATGCTGTTTAGTGTTGGTATAGAGCTGGTCCATGCTGGTTTATGCTGGTTAGTGTTGGTATAGTGCTGGTATAGTGCTGGTCCATGCTGGTTAGTGTAGGTATAGTGTTGGTATAGTGCTGGTTTATGCTAGTTGGTGTTGGTATAGTGCTGGTCCAGGCTGGTTTATGCTAGTTAGTGTTGGTATAGTGCTGGTCCAGGCTGGTTTATGCTGGTTAGTGTTGGTATAGTGCTGGTCCATGCTGGTGTATGCTAGGTAGTGTTGGTATAGTGCTGGTCCAGGGTGGTTTATGATAGTTAGTGTTGGTATAGTGCTGGTCCAGGCTGGTTTTTGCTGGTTAGTGTTGGTGTAGTGCTGGTCCTTGCTGGTTAATGCTAGTTGGTATAGGTATAGTGCTGGTCCAGGCTGATTTATGCTGGTTAGTGTTGGTATAGTGCTTGTCCAGGCTGATTTATGCTAGTTCGAATTGGTATAGTGCTGGTCCAGGCTGGTTTTTGCTGGTTCGTGTTGGTATAGTGCTGGTCCATGCTGGTTTATGCTATTTGGTGTTGGTTTAGTGCTGGTCCAGTTTGGTTTATGCTGGTTAGTGTTGGTATAGTGCTGGTTTATGCTATTTGGTGTTGGTATAGTGCTGGTCCAGGCTGGTTTATGCTGGTTAGTGTTTGTATAGTGCTGGTCCAGGCTGGTTTATGTTTGTTAGTGTTGGTATAGTGCTGGTCCAGGCTGGTTTATGCTGGTTAGTGTTGGTATAGTGCTGGTCCAGGCTGGTTTATGCTGGTTAGTGTTGGTATAGTGCTGGTCAAGGCTGGTTTATGCTGTTTAGTGTTGGTATAGGGCTAGTTAGTGCTGGTAAAGTGCTGGTCCATGGTGGTTTATGCTAGTTAATGTTGGTATAGTGCCCGTCCAGGCTGGTGTATGCTGGTTAGTGCTGGTATAATGCTGGATAGTGTTGGTATAGTGCTGGTCCAGGCTGATTAGTGTTGGTATAGTGCTAATGTATGTTGGTTAGTGCTGGTTCAGGCTGGTTTATGCTGGTTAGTGTTGGTATAGTGGTGAACCAGGCTGATTAGTGTTGGCATAGTTCTAGTTTATGCTAGTTAGTGCTGGTATAGTGCTGGTCCAGGCTGGTTTATGCTTGTTAGTGTTGGTATAGTGCTGGTTAGTGTTGGTATAGTGCTGGTCCATGCTGGTTTATGCTGGTTAGTGTTGGTATAGTGCTAGTTAGTGTTGGTATAGTGCTGGTCCATGCTGGTTTATGCTGGTCAGAGTTCGTATAGTGCTGGCCTAGGCTGATTTATGATGGTTAGTGTTGGTATAGTGCTGGTCCAGGCTGGTTTTTGCTGGTTCGTGTTGGTGTAGTGCTGGTCCATGCTGGTTTATGCTAGTTGGTGTTGGTATAGTGCTGGTCCAGGCTGGTTTATGCTGGTTAGTGTTGGTGTAGTGCTGGTCCAGGCTGGTTTTTTGCTGGTTAGTGTTGGTATAGTGCTGGTCCAGGCTGGTTTTTGCTGGTTCGTGTTGGTATAGGGCTAGTTAGTGCTGGTATAGTGCTGGTCCATGGTGGTTTATGCTAGTTAGTGTTGGTATAGTGCTGGTCCAGGCTGGTGTATGCTGGTTAGTGCAGGTATAGTGCTGGATAGTGTTGGTATAGTGCTGGTCCAGGCTGATTAGTGTTGGTATAGTGCTAATTTATGCTGGTTAGTGCTGGTCCAGGCTGGTTTATGCTGGTTAGTGTTGGTATAGTGCTGGTCCAGGCTGGTTTATTCTAGTTAGTGTTGGTATAGTGCTGGTCCAGGCTGGTGTATGCTGTTTAGTGTTGGTATAGTGCTGGTCCATGCTGGTTTATGCAAGGTAGTGTTGGTATAGTGCTGGTCCAGGGTGGTTTATGCTGGTTAGTGTTGGTATAGTGCTGGTCCAGGCAGGTTTATGCTGGTTAGAGTTGGTATAGTGCTGGTATAGTGCTGGTCCAGGCTGGTTTATACTGGATAGTGTTGGTATAGTGCTGCTCCAGGCTGGTTTATGCTAGTTAGTGTTGGTATAGTGCTGGTCCAGGCTGGTTTTTGTTGCTTCATGTTGGTATAGTGCTGGTCCAGGCTGGTTTTTGCTGGTTCGTGTTGGTATAGTGCTGGTCCAGGCTGGTTTATAATGGTTAGTGTTGGTATAGTGCTGGTCCAGGCTGGTTTTTGCTGGTTCGTGTTGGTATTGTGCTGGACCATGCTGGTTTATGCTAGTTGGTGTCTGTATAGTGCTGGTCTATGCTGGTTAGTGTTGGTATAGTGCTGGTCCAGGCTGGTTTATGCTAGTAACGTTGCTATAGTGCTGGTCCAGGCTGGTTCATGCTGTTTAGTGTTGGTATAGTGCTGGTCCATGCTGGTTTATGCTGGTTAGTGTTGGTATAGTGCTGGTCCATGCTGGTTAGTGTTGGTATAGTGTTGGTATAGTGCTGGTTTATGCTAGTTGGTGTTGGTATAGTGCTGGTCCAGGCTGGTTTATGCTAGTTAGTGTTGGTATAGTTCTGGTCCAGGCTGGTTTATGCTGGTTAGTGTTGGTATAGTGCTGGTCCATGCTGGTTTATGCTAGGTCGTGTTGGTATAGAGCTGGTCCAGGCTGGTTTATAATGGTTAGTGTTGGTATAGTGCTGGTCCAGGCTGGTTTTTGCTGGTTCGTGTTGGTATTGTGCTGGACCATGCTGGTTTATGCTAGTTGGTGTTGGTATAGTGCTGGTCCAGGCTGGTTTATGCTGTTTAGTTTTGGTATAGGGCTAGTTAGTGCTGGTATAGTGCTGGTCCATGGTGGTTTATGCTGGATAGTGTTGGTATAGTGCTGGTCCAGGCTGATTAGTGTTGGTATAGTGCTAATTTATGCTGGTTAGTGCTGGTCCATGTTGGTTTATGCTGGTTAGTGTTGGTATAGTGCTGGTCCAGGCTGATTAGTGTTGGCATAGTACTAGTTTATGCTAGTTAGTGCTGGTATAGTGCTGGTCCAGGCTGGTTTATGCTTGTCAGTGTTGGTATAGTGCTGGTTAGTGTTGGTATAGTGCTGGTCCATGCTGGTTTATGCTGGTTAGTGTTGGTATAGTGCTAGTTAGTGTTGGTATAGTGCTGGTTTATGCTGGTTAGTCTTGGTATTGTGCTAGTTAGTGTTGGTATAGTGCTGGTGTATGATGTTTAGTGTTGGTATAGTGCTGGTCCAGGCTGGTTTTTGCTGGTTCATGTTGGTATAGTGCTGGTCCATGCTGGTTTATGCTAGTTGGTGTTGGTATAGTGCTGGTCCAGGCTGGTTTATGCTGGTTAGTGTTGGTGTAGTGCTGGTCCATGCTGGTTTGTGTTGGTATAGTGCTGGTCCATGCTGGTTTATGATAGTTAGTGTTGGTATAGTGCTGGTCCAGGCTGGTTTATGCTGGTTAGTGTTGGTATAGGGCTAGTTAGTGCTGGTATAGTGCTGGTCCATGGTGGTTTATGCTAGTTAGTGTTGGTATAGTGCTGGTCCAGGCTGGTGTATGCTGGTTAGTGCTGGTATAGTGCTGGATAGTGTTGGTATAGTACTAGTTTATGCTAGTTAGTTTTGGTATAGTGCTGGTCCAGGCTGGTTTATGCTTGTTAGTGTTGGTATAGTGCTGGTTAGTTTTGGTATAGTGCTGGCCCATGCTGGTTTATGCTGGTTAGTGTTGGTATAGTGCTAGTTAGTGTTGGAATAGTGCTGGTCCAGGCTGGTGAATGCTGGTTAGTGCTGGTATAATGCTGGATTAGTGTTGGTATAGTGCTAAATTATGTTGGTTAGTGCTTTTGCAGGCTGGTTTATGCTGGTTAGTGTTGGTATAGTGCTGGTCCAGGCTGATTAATGTTGGCATAGTACTAGTAATGCTGGTCCAGGCTGGTGTATGCTGGTTAGTGCTGGTATAATGCTGGATTAGTGTTGGTATAGTGCTAATTTTTGCTGGTTAGTGCTGGCCCAGGCTGATTTATGATGGTTAGTGTTGGTATAGTGCTGGTCCAGGCTGGTTTTTGCTGGTTCGTGTTGGTATAGTGCTGGTCCAGGCTGGTTTATGCTGGTTAGTGTTGGTATAGTGCTGGTCCATGCTGGTTTATGCTAGTTGGTGTTGGTATAGTGCTGGTCCAGGCTGGTTTATGCTGGTTAGTGTTGGTATAGTGCTGGTCCATGCTGGTTTGTGTTGGTATAGTGCTGGTCCATGCTGGTTTATGATAATTAGTGTTGGTATAGTGCTGGTCCAGGCTGGTTTATGCTGGTTAGTGTTGGTATAGTGCTGGTCCAGGCTGGTTTTTGCTGGTTCGTGTCGGTATAGGGCTAGTTATTGCTGGTATAGTGCTGATCCATGGTGGTTTATGCTGGTTCGTGTTGGTATAGTGCTGGTCCATGCTGGTTAATACTAGTTGGTGTTGGTATAGTGCTGGTCCAGGCTGGTTTCTGCTGGTTAGTGTTGTTATAGTGCTGGTATAGTGCTGGTTTATGCTATTTGGTGTTGGTATACTGCTGGTCCAGGCCTGTTTATGCTGGTTAGTGTTTGTATAGTGCTGGTCCAGGCTGGTTTATGTTGGTTAGTGTTGGTATAGTGCTGGTCCAGGCTGGTTTATGCTGGTTAGTGTTGGTATAGTGCTGGTCTAGGCTGGTTTATGCTGGTTAGTGTTGGTATAGTGCTGGTCCAGGCTGGTTTATGCTGGTTATTGTTGGTATAGGGCTAGTTAGTGCTGGTATAGTGCTGGTCCATGGGGGTTTATGCTAGTTAGTGTTGGTATAGTGCTGGTCCAGGCTGGTGTATGCTGGTTAGTGCTGGTATAATGCTGGATAGTGTTGGTATAGTGCTGGTCCAGGCAGATTAGTGTTGGTATAGTGCTAATTTATGCTGGTTAGTGCTGGTGCAGGCTGGTTTATGCTGGTTAGTGTTGGTATAGTGCTGGTCCAGGCTGATTAGTGTTGGCATAGTACTAGTTTATGCTAGTTAGTGCTGGTATAGTTCTGGTCCAGGCTGGTTTATGCTTGTTAGTGTTGGTATAGTGCTGGTTAGTGTTGGTATAGTGCTGGTCCATGCTGGTTTATGCTGGTTAGTGTTGGTTGAGTGCTAGTTAGTGTTGGTATAGTGCTGGTTTATGCTGGTTAGTGTTGGTATAGTGCTGGTGTATGATGGTTAGTGTTGGTATAGTGCTGGTCCAGGCTGGTTTATGCTGGTTAGTGTTTGTATAGTGCTGGTCCAGGCTGGTTTATGCTGGTTAGTGTTGGTATAGTGCTGGTCCAGGCTGGTTTATGCTGGTTAGTGTTGGTATAGTGCTGGTCCAGGCTGCTTTATGCTGGTTAGTGCTGGTATAGTGCTGGTCCAGGCTGGTTTATGCTGGTTAGTGTTGGTATAGGGCTAGTTAGTGTTGGTATAGTGCTGGTCCAGGCTGGTTTTTGCTGGTTCGTGTTGATGTAGGGCTAGTTAGTGCTTGTATAGTGCTGGTCCATGGTGGTTTATGCTGGTTCATGTTGGTATAGTGCTGGTCCATGCTGGTTTATGCTAGTTGGTGTTGGTATAGTGCTGGTCCAGGCTGGTTTCTGCTGGTTAGTGTTGTTATAGTGCTGGTATAGTGCTGGTTTATGCTAGTTGGTGTTGGTATAGTGCTGGTCCAGGCCTGTTTATGCTGGTTAGTGTTTGTATAGTGCTGGTCCAGGCTGGTTTATGTTGGTTAGTGTTGGTATAGGGCTGGTCCAGGCTGGTTTAGGCTGGTTAGTGTTGGTATAGTGCTGGTCCAGGCTGGTTTATGCTGGTTAGTGTTGGTATAGTGCTGGTCCAGGCTGGTTTATGCTGGTTAGTGTTGGTATAGGGCTAGTTAGTGCTGGTATAGTGCTGGTTTATGGGGGTTTATGCTAGTTAGTGTTGGTATAGTGCTGGTCCAGGCTGGTGTATGCTGGTTAGTGCTGGTATAATGCTGGATAGTGTTGGTATAGTGCTGGTCCAGGCTGATTAGTGTTGGTATAGTGCTAATTTATGCTGGTTATTGCTGGTGCAGGCTGGTTTATGCTGGTTAGTGTTGGTATAGTGCTGGTCCAGGCTGATTAGTGTTGGCATAGTACTTGTTTATGCTAGTTAGTGCTGGTATAGTGCTGGTCCAGGCTGGTTTATGCTTGTTAGTGTTGGTATAGTGCTGGTTAGTGTTGGTATAGTGCTGGTCCATGCTGGTTTATGCTGGTTAGTGTTGGTATAGTGCTAGTTAGTGTTGGTATAGTGCTGGTTAATGCTGGTTAGTGTTGGTATAGTGCTAGTTAGTGTTGGTATAGTGCTGGTTTATGATGGTTAGTTTTGGTATAGTGCTGGTCCAGGCTGGTTTTTGCTGGTTCATGTTGGTACAGTGCTGGTCCATGCTGGTTTATGCTAGTTGGTGTTGGTATAGTGCTGGTCCAGGCTGGTTTATGCTGGTTAGTGTTGGTGTAGTGCTGGTCCATGCTGGTTTGTGTTGGTATAGTGCTGGTCCATGCTGGTTTATGATAGTTAGTGTTGGTATAGTGCTGGTCCAGGCTGGTTTATGCTAGTTAGTGTTGGTATAGGGCTAGTTAGTGCTGGTATAGTGCTGGTCCATGGTGGTTTATGCTAGTTAGTGTTGGTATAGTGCTGGTCCAGGCTGGTGTATGCTGGTTAGTGCTGGTATAGTGCTGGATAGTGTTGGTATAGTACTAGTTTATGCTAGTTAGTGCTGGTATAGTGCTGGTCTAGGCTGGTTTATGTTTGTTAGTGTTGGTATAGTGCTGGTTAGTGTTGGTATAGTGCTGGCCCATGCTGGGCTATGCTGGTTAGTGTTGGTATAGTGCTAGTTAGTGTTGGTATAGTGCTGGTCCATGCTGGTTTATGCTGGTTAGCGTTGGTATAGTGCTGGCCCAGGCTGGTTTATGCTGGTTAGTGTTGGTATATTGCTGGTCCAGGCTGGTTTATGCTGGTTAGTGTTGGAATAGTGCTGGTCCAGGCTGGTTTATGCTGGTTAGTGCTGGTATAGTGCTGGATAGTGTTGGTATAGTACTAGTTTATGCTAGTTAGTGCTGGTATAGTGCTGGTCCAGGCTGGTTTATGCTTGTTAGTGTTGGTATAGTGCTGGTTAGCGTTGGTATAGTGCTGGCCCATGCTGGTTTATGCTGGTTAGTGTTGGTATAGTGCTAGTTAGTGTTGGTATAGTGCTGGTCCATGCTGGTTTATGCTGGTTAGTGTTGGTATAGTGCTGGCCCATGCTGGTTTATGCTAGGTAGTGTTGGTATAGTGCTGGTCCAGGGTGATTTATGATAGTTAGTGTTGGTATAGTGCTGGTCTAGGCTGGTTTTTGCTGGTTAGTGTTGGTATAGTGCAGGTCCTTGCTGGTTAATGCTAGTTGGAATTGGTATAGTGCTGGTCCAGGCTGATTTGTGCTGGTTAGTGTTGGTATAGTGCTGGTCCAGGCTGGTTTATGCTGGTTAGAATTGGTATAGTGCTGGTCCAGGCTGGTTTTTGCTGGTTCGTGTTGGTATAGTGCTGGTGCATGCTGGTTTATGCTAGTTGGTGTTGGTATAGTGCTGGTCCAGGCTGGTTTATGCTGGTTAGTGTTGGTATAGTGCTGGTATAGTGCTGGTTTATGCTAGTTGGTGTTGGTATAGTGCTGGCCCAGGCTGGTTTGTGCTGGTTAGTGTTGGTATAGTGCGGGTATAGTGCTGATCCAGGCTGATTAGTGTTGGAATAGTGCTAGTTTATGCTGGTTAGTGTTAATATAGTGCTAGTTTATGCTGGTTAGTGTTGGTATAGTGCTGGTCCAGGCTGATTAGTGTTGGTATAGTGCTACTTTATGCTGGTTAGTGTTGGTATAGTGCTGGTCCAGGCTGATTTGTGTTGCTATAGTGCTAGTTTATGCTGGTTAGTGCTGGTCCAGGCTGGTTTATGCTGGTTAGTGTTGGTATAGTGCTGGTCCAGGCTGATTAGTGTTGGTATAGTGCTAGTTTATGCTGGTTAGTGCTGGTCCAGGCTGGTTTATGCTGGTTATTGTTGGTATAGGGCTAGTTAGTGCTGGTATAGTGCTGGTCCATGGGGGTTTATGCTAGTTAGTGTTGGTATAGTGCTGGTCCAGGCTGGTGTATGCTGGTTAGTGCTGGTATAATGCTGGATAGTGTTGGTATAGTGCTGGTCCAGGCAGATTAGTGTTGGTATAGTGCTAATTTATGCTGGTTAGTGCTGGTGCAGGCTGGTTTATGCTGGTTAGTGTTGGTATAGTGCTGGTCCAGGCTGATTAGTGTTGGCATAGTACTAGTTTATGCTAGTTAGTGCTGGTATAGTGCTGGTCCAGGCTGGTTTATGCTTGTTAGTGTTGGTATAGTGCTGGTTAGTGTTGGTATAGTGCTGGTCCATGCTGGTTTATGCTGGTTAGTGTTGGGATAGTGCTAGTTAGTGTTGGTATAGGGCTGGTTTTTGCTGGTTCGTGTTGGTATAGGGCTAGTTAGGGCTGGTATAGTGCTGGTCCATGGTGGTTTATGCTAGTAAGTGTTGGTATAGTGCTGGTCCAGGCTGGTGTATGCTGGTTAGTGCAGGTATAGTGCTGGATAGTGTTGGTATAGTGCTGGTCCAGGCTGATTAGTGTTGTTATAGTGCTAATGTATGCTGGTTAGTGCTGTTCCAGGCTGGTTTATGCTGGTTAGTGTTGGTATAGTGCTGGTTCAGGCTGATTAGTGTTGGCATAGTGCTGGTCCATGCCGGTTTATGCTGTTTAGTTTTGGTATAGTGCTAGTTAGTGTTGGTATAGTGCTAGTCCATGCTGGTCTATGCTGGTTAGTTTTGGTATAGTGCTGGTCCAGGCTGGTTTATGCTGGTTAGTGTTGGTATAGTGCTGGTCCAGGCTGGTTTATGCTGGTTAGTGTTGGTATAGTGCTGGTATAGTGCTGGTTTATGCTAGTTGGTGTAGGTATAGTGCTGGTCCAGGCTGGTTTATGCTGGTTAGTGTTTGTATAGTGCTGGTCCTGGCTGGTTTATGTTGGTTAGTGTTGGTATAGTGCTGGTCCAGGCTGGTTTATGCTGGTTAGTGGTGGTATAGTGCTGGTCCAGGCTGGTTTATGCTGGTTAGTGTTGGTATAGTGCTGGTCCAGGCTGGTTTATGCTGGTTAGTGTTGGTATAGGGCTAGTTAGTGCTGGTATAGTGCTGGTCCATGGTGGTTTATGCTGGATAGTGTTGGTATAGTGCTGGTCCAGGCTGATTAGTGTTGGTATAGTGCTAATTTATGCTGGTTAGTGCTGGTCCATGTTGGTTTATGCTGGTTAGTGTTGGTATAGTGCTGGTCCAGGCTGATTAGTGTTGGCATAGTACTAGTTTATGCTAGTTAGTGCTGGTATAGTGCTGGTCCAGGCTGGTTTATGCTTGTCAGTGTTGGTATAGTGCTGGTTAGTGTTGGTATAGTGCTGGTCCAGGCTGGTTTATAGTGGTTAGTGTTGGTATAGTTCTGGTCCAGGCTGATTAGTGTTGGCATAGTACTAGTTTATGCTAGTTAGTGCTGGTATAGTGCTGGTCCAGGCTGGTTTATGCTTGTCAGTGTTGGTGTAGTGCTGGTTAGTGTTGGTATAGTGCTGGTCCATGCTGGTTTATGCTGGTTAGTGTTGGTATAGTGCTGGTTTATGCTGGTAAGTATTTGTATAGTGCTGGCCCAGGCTGATTAGTGTTAGTATAGTGCTAGTTTATGCTGGTTAGTGCTCTCCCAGGCTGGTTTATGCTGGTTAGTGTTGGTATAGTGCTGGTTAGTGTTGGTATAGTGCTGGTATAGTGCTGGTCCATGCTGGTTTATGTTTGTTAGTTTTGGTATAGTGCTGGTATAGTGCTAGTCCAGGCTGATTAGTGTTGGTATAGTGATAGTTTCTGCTGGTTATTGCTGGTATAGTGCTGGTCCAGGCTGGTTTATGCTGGTTAGTGTTGGTATAGTGCTGGTTAATGTTGGTATAGTGCTGGTTAGTGATGGTATAGTGCTGGTCCATGCTGGTTTATGCTGGTTAATGTTGGTATAGTGCTGGTCCAGGCTGGTTTATGCTGGTTAGTGTTGGTATAGTGCTGGTCCAGGCTGTTTTTTGCGTTGGTATAGGGCTAGTTAGTGCTGGTAGAGTGCTGGTCCATGGTGGTTTATGCTGGTTTGTGTTGGTATAGTGCTGGTCCATGCTGGTTTATGCTAGTTGGTGTTGGTATAGTGCTGGTCCAGGCTGGTTTATGCTGGTTAGTATTGTTATAGTGCTGGTATAGTGCTGGTTTATGCTAGTTGGTGTTGGTATAGTGCTGGTCCAGGCTGGTTTATGCTGGTTAGTGTTTGTATAGTGCTGGTCCAGGCTGGTTTATGCTGGTTAGTGTTGGTTTAGTGCTGGTCCAGGCTGGTTTATGCTGGTTAGTGCTGGTATAGTGCTGGTCCAGGCTGGTTTATGCTGGTTAGTGTTGGTATAGGGCTAGTTAGTGTTGGTATAGTGCTGGTCCAGGCTGGTTTTTGCTGGTTCGTGTTGATGTAGGGCTAGTTAGTGCTTGTATAGTGCTGGTCCATGGTGGTTTATGCTGGTTCATGTTGGTATAGTGCTGGTCCATGCTGGTTTATGCTAGTTGGTGTTGGCATAGTGCTGGTCCAGGCTGGTTTCTGCTGGTTAGTGTTGTTATAGTGCTGGTATAGTGCTGGTTTATGCTAGTTGGTGTTGGTATAGTGCTGGTCCAGGCCTGTTTATGCTGGTTAGTGTTTGTATAGTGCTGGTCCAGGCTGGTTTATGTTGGTTAGTGTTGGTATAGGGCTGGTCCAGGCTGGTTTAGGCTGGTTAGTGTTGGTATAGTGCTGGTCCAGGCTGGTTTATGCTGGTTAGTGTTGGTATAGTGCTGGTCCAGGCTGGTTTATGCTGGTTAGTGTTGGTATAGGGCTAGTTAGTGCTGGTATAGTGCTGGTTTATGGGGGTTTATGCTAGTTAGTGTTGGTATAGTGCTGGTCCAGGCTGGTGTATGCTGGTTAGTGCTGGTATAATGCTGGATAGTGTTGGTATAGTGCTGGTCCAGGCTGATTAGTGTTGGTATAGTGCTAATTTATGCTGGTTATTGCTGGTGCAGGCTGGTTTATGCTGGTTAGTGTTGGTATAGTGCTGGTCCAGGCTGATTAGTGTTGGCATAGTACTTGTTTATGCTAGTTAGTGCTGGTATAGTGCTGGTCCAGGCTGGTTTATGCTTGTTAGTGTTGGTATAGTGCTGGTTAGTGTTGGTATAGTGCTGGTCCATGCTGGTTTATGCTGGTTAGTGTTGGTATAGTGCTAGTTAGTGTTGGTATAGTGCTGGTTAATGCTGGTTAGTGTTGGTATAGTGCTAGTTAGTGTTGGTATAGTGCTGGTTTATGATGGTTAGTTTTGGTATAGTGCTGGTCCAGGCTGGTTTTTGCTGGTTCATGTTGGTACAGTGCTGGTCCATGCTGGTTTATGCTAGTTGGTGTTGGTATAGTGCTGGTCCAGGCTGGTTTATGCTGGTTAGTGTTGGTGTAGTGCTGGTCCATGCTGGTTTGTGTTGGTATAGTGCTGGTCCATGCTGGTTTATGATAGTTAGTGTTGGTATAGTGCTGGTCCAGGCTGGTTTATGCTAGTTAGTGTTGGTATAGGGCTAGTTAGTGCTGGTATAGTGCTGGTCCATGGTGGTTTATGCTAGTTAGTGTTGGTATAGTGCTGGTCCAGGCTGGTGTATGCTGGTTAGTGCTGGTATAGTGCTGGATAGTGTTGGTATAGTACTAGTTTATGCTAGTTAGTGCTGGTATAGTGCTGGTCTAGGCTGGTTTATGTTTGTTAGTGTTGGTATAGTGCTGGTTAGTGTTGGTATAGTGCTGGCCCATGCTGGGCTATGCTGGTTAGTGTTGGTATAGTGCTAGTTAGTGTTGGTATAGTGCTGGTCCATGCTGGTTTATGCTGGTTAGCGTTGGTATAGTGCTGGCCCAGGCTGGTTTATGCTGGTTAGTGTTGGTATATTGCTGGTCCAGGCTGGTTTATGCTGGTTAGTGTTGGAATAGTGCTGGTCCAGGCTGGTTTATGCTGGTTAGTGCTGGTATAGTGCTGGATAGTGTTGGTATAGTACTAGTTTATGCTAGTTAGTGCTGGTATAGTGCTGGTCCAGGCTGGTTTATGCTTGTTAGTGTTGGTATAGTGCTGGTTAGCGTTGGTATAGTGCTGGCCCATGCTGGTTTATGCTGGTTAGTGTTGGTATAGTGCTAGTTAGTGTTGGTATAGTGCTGGTCCATGCTGGTTTATGCTGGTTAGTGTTGGTATAGTGCTGGCCCATGCTGGTTTATGCTAGGTAGTGTTGGTATAGTGCTGGTCCAGGGTGATTTATGATAGTTAGTGTTGGTATAGTGCTGGTCTAGGCTGGTTTTTGCTGGTTAGTGTTGGTATAGTGCAGGTCCTTGCTGGTTAATGCTAGTTGGAATTGGTATAGTGCTGGTCCAGGCTGATTTGTGCTGGTTAGTGTTGGTATAGTGCTGGTCCAGGCTGGTTTATGCTGGTTAGAATTGGTATAGTGCTGGTCCAGGCTGGTTTTTGCTGGTTCGTGTTGGTATAGTGCTGGTGCATGCTGGTTTATGCTAGTTGGTGTTGGTATAGTGCTGGTCCAGGCTGGTTTATGCTGGTTAGTGTTGGTATAGTGCTGGTATAGTGCTGGTTTATGCTAGTTGGTGTTGGTATAGTGCTGGCCCAGGCTGGTTTGTGCTGGTTAGTGTTGGTATAGTGCGGGTATAGTGCTGATCCAGGCTGATTAGTGTTGGAATAGTGCTAGTTTATGCTGGTTAGTGTTAATATAGTGCTAGTTTATGCTGGTTAGTGTTGGTATAGTGCTGGTCCAGGCTGATTAGTGTTGGTATAGTGCTACTTTATGCTGGTTAGTGTTGGTATAGTGCTGGTCCAGGCTGATTTGTGTTGCTATAGTGCTAGTTTATGCTGGTTAGTGCTGGTCCAGGCTGGTTTATGCTGGTTAGTGTTGGTATAGTGCTGGTCCAGGCTGATTAGTGTTGGTATAGTGCTAGTTTATGCTGGTTAGTGCTGGTCCAGGCTGGTTTATGCTGGTTATTGTTGGTATAGGGCTAGTTAGTGCTGGTATAGTGCTGGTCCATGGGGGTTTATGCTAGTTAGTGTTGGTATAGTGCTGGTCCAGGCTGGTGTATGCTGGTTAGTGCTGGTATAATGCTGGATAGTGTTGGTATAGTGCTGGTCCAGGCAGATTAGTGTTGGTATAGTGCTAATTTATGCTGGTTAGTGCTGGTGCAGGCTGGTTTATGCTGGTTAGTGTTGGTATAGTGCTGGTCCAGGCTGATTAGTGTTGGCATAGTACTAGTTTATGCTAGTTAGTGCTGGTATAGTGCTGGTCCAGGCTGGTTTATGCTTGTTAGTGTTGGTATAGTGCTGGTTAGTGTTGGTATAGTGCTGGTCCATGCTGGTTTATGCTGGTTAGTGTTGGGATAGTGCTAGTTAGTGTTGGTATAGGGCTGGTTTTTGCTGGTTCGTGTTGGTATAGGGCTAGTTAGGGCTGGTATAGTGCTGGTCCATGGTGGTTTATGCTAGTAAGTGTTGGTATAGTGCTGGTCCAGGCTGGTGTATGCTGGTTAGTGCAGGTATAGTGCTGGATAGTGTTGGTATAGTGCTGGTCCAGGCTGATTAGTGTTGTTATAGTGCTAATGTATGCTGGTTAGTGCTGTTCCAGGCTGGTTTATGCTGGTTAGTGTTGGTATAGTGCTGGTTCAGGCTGATTAGTGTTGGCATAGTGCTGGTCCATGCCGGTTTATGCTGTTTAGTTTTGGTATAGTGCTAGTTAGTGTTGGTATAGTGCTAGTCCATGCTGGTCTATGCTGGTTAGTTTTGGTATAGTGCTGGTCCAGGCTGGTTTATGCTGGTTAGTGTTGGTATAGTGCTGGTCCAGGCTGGTTTATGCTGGTTAGTGTTGGTATAGTGCTGGTATAGTGCTGGTTTATGCTAGTTGGTGTAGGTATAGTGCTGGTCCAGGCTGGTTTATGCTGGTTAGTGTTTGTATAGTGCTGGTCCTGGCTGGTTTATGTTGGTTAGTGTTGGTATAGTGCTGGTCCAGGCTGGTTTATGCTGGTTAGTGGTGGTATAGTGCTGGTCCAGGCTGGTTTATGCTGGTTAGTGTTGGTATAGTGCTGGTCCAGGCTGGTTTATGCTGGTTAGTGTTGGTATAGGGCTAGTTAGTGCTGGTATAGTGCTGGTCCATGGTGGTTTATGCTGGATAGTGTTGGTATAGTGCTGGTCCAGGCTGATTAGTGTTGGTATAGTGCTAATTTATGCTGGTTAGTGCTGGTCCATGTTGGTTTATGCTGGTTAGTGTTGGTATAGTGCTGGTCCAGGCTGATTAGTGTTGGCATAGTACTAGTTTATGCTAGTTAGTGCTGGTATAGTGCTGGTCCAGGCTGGTTTATGCTTGTCAGTGTTGGTATAGTGCTGGTTAGTGTTGGTATAGTGCTGGTCCAGGCTGGTTTATAGTGGTTAGTGTTGGTATAGTTCTGGTCCAGGCTGATTAGTGTTGGCATAGTACTAGTTTATGCTAGTTAGTGCTGGTATAGTGCTGGTCCAGGCTGGTTTATGCTTGTCAGTGTTGGTGTAGTGCTGGTTAGTGTTGGTATAGTGCTGGTCCATGCTGGTTTATGCTGGTTAGTGTTGGTATAGTGCTGGTTTATGCTGGTAAGTATTTGTATAGTGCTGGCCCAGGCTGATTAGTGTTAGTATAGTGCTAGTTTATGCTGGTTAGTGCTCTCCCAGGCTGGTTTATGCTGGTTAGTGTTGGTATAGTGCTGGTTAGTGTTGGTATAGTGCTGGTATAGTGCTGGTCCATGCTGGTTTATGTTTGTTAGTTTTGGTATAGTGCTGGTATAGTGCTAGTCCAGGCTGATTAGTGTTGGTATAGTGATAGTTTCTGCTGGTTATTGCTGGTATAGTGCTGGTCCAGGCTGGTTTATGCTGGTTAGTGTTGGTATAGTGCTGGTTAATGTTGGTATAGTGCTGGTTAGTGATGGTATAGTGCTGGTCCATGCTGGTTTATGCTGGTTAATGTTGGTATAGTGCTGGTCCAGGCTGGTTTATGCTGGTTAGTGTTGGTATAGTGCTGGTCCAGGCTGTTTTTTGCGTTGGTATAGGGCTAGTTAGTGCTGGTAGAGTGCTGGTCCATGGTGGTTTATGCTGGTTTGTGTTGGTATAGTGCTGGTCCATGCTGGTTTATGCTAGTTGGTGTTGGTATAGTGCTGGTCCAGGCTGGTTTATGCTGGTTAGTATTGTTATAGTGCTGGTATAGTGCTGGTTTATGCTAGTTGGTGTTGGTATAGTGCTGGTCCAGGCTGGTTTATGCTGGTTAGTGTTTGTATAGTGCTGGTCCAGGCTGGTTTATGCTGGTTAGTGTTGGTTTAGTGCTGGTCCAGGCTGGTTTATGCTGGTTAGTGCTGGTATAGTGCTGGTCCAGGCTGGTTTATGCTGGTTAGTGTTGGTATAGGGCTAGTTAGTGTTGGTATAGTGCTGGTCCAGGCTGGTTTTTGCTGGTTCGTGTTGATGTAGGGCTAGTTAGTGCTTGTATAGTGCTGGTCCATGGTGGTTTATGCTGGTTCATGTTGGTATAGTGCTGGTCCATGCTGGTTTATGCTAGTTGGTGTTGGCATAGTGCTGGTCCAGGCTGGTTTCTGCTGGTTAGTGTTGTTATAGTGCTGGTATAGTGCTGGTTTATGCTAGTTGGTGTTGGTATAGTGCTGGTCCAGGCCTGTTTATGCTGGTTAGTGTTTGTATAGTGCTGGTCCAGGCTGGTTTATGTTGGTTAGTGTTGGTATAGGGCTGGTCCAGGCTGGTTTAGGCTGGTTAGTGTTGGTATAGTGCTGGTCCAGGCTGGTTTATGCTGGTTAGTGTTGGTATAGTGCTGGTCCAGGCTGGTTTATGCTGGTTAGTGTTGGTATAGGGCTAGTTAGTGCTGGTATAGTGCTGGTTTATGGGGGTTTATGCTAGTTAGTGTTGGTATAGTGCTGGTCCAGGCTGGTGTATGCTGGTTAGTGCTGGTATAATGCTGGATAGTGTTGGTATAGTGCTGGTCCAGGCTGATTAGTGTTGGTATAGTGCAAATTTATGCTGGTTATTGCTGGTGCAGGCTGGTTTATGCTGGTTAGTGTTGGTATAGTGCTGGTCCAGGCTGATTAGTGTTGGCATAGTACTTGTTTATGCTAGTTAGTGCTGGTATAGTGCTGGTCCAGGCTGGTTTATGCTTGTTAGTGTTGGTATAGTGCTGGTTAGTGTTGGTATAGTGCTGGTCCATGCTGGTTTATGCTGGTTAGTGTTGGTATAGTGCTAGTTAGTGTTGGTATAGTGCTGGTTAATGCTGGTTAGTGTTGGTATAGTGCTAGTTAGTGTTGGTATAGTGCTGGTTTATGATGGTTAGTTTTGGTATAGTGCTGGTCCAGGCTGGTTTTTGCTGGTTCATGTTGGTACAGTGCTGGTCCATGCTGGTTTATGCTAGTTGGTGTTGGTATAGTGCTGGTCCAGGCTGGTTTATGCTGGTTAGTGTTGGTGTAGTGCTGGTCCATGCTGGTTTGTGTTGGTATAGTGCTGGTCCATGCTGGTTTATGATAGTTAGTGTTGGTATAGTGCTGGTCCAGGCTGGTTTATGCTAGTTAGTGTTGGTATAGGGCTAGTTAGTGCTGGTATAGTGCTGGTCCATGGTGGTTTATGCTAGTTAGTGTTGGTATAGTGCTGGTCCAGGCTGGTGTATGCTGGTTAGTGCTGGTATAGTGCTGGATAGTGTTGGTATAGTACTAGTTTATGCTAGTTAGTGCTGGTATAGTGCTGGTCTAGGCTGGTTTATGTTTGTTAGTGTTGGTATAGTGCTGGTTAGTGTTGGTATAGTGCTGGCCCATGCTGGGCTATGCTGGTTAGTGTTGGTATAGTGCTAGTTAGTGTTGGTATAGTGCTGGTCCATGCTGGTTTATGCTGGTTAGCGTTGGTATAGTGCTGGCCCAGGCTGGTTTATGCTGGTTAGTGTTGGTATATTGCTGGTCCAGGCTGGTTTATGCTGGTTAGTGTTGGAATAGTGCTGGTCCAGGCTGGTTTATGCTGGTTAGTGCTGGTATAGTGCTGGATAGTGTTGGTATAGTACTAGTTTATGCTAGTTAGTGCTGGTATAGTGCTGGTCCAGGCTGGTTTATGCTTGTTAGTGTTGGTATAGTGCTGGTTAGCGTTGGTATAGTGCTGGCCCATGCTGGTTTATGCTGGTTAGTGTTGGTATAGTGCTAGTTAGTGTTGGTATAGTGCTGGTCCATGCTGGTTTATGCTGGTTAGTGTTGGTATAGTGCTGGCCCAGGCTGGTTTATGCTGGTTAGTGTTGGTATATTGCTGGTCCAGGCTGGTTTATGCTAGTTAGTGTTGGTATAGTGCTGGTCCATGCTGGTTTCTGCTAGTTAGTGTTGATATAGTGCTTTTCCAGGCTGGTTTATGCTGGTTAGTGTTGGTATAGTGCTGGTATAGTGCTGGTTTATGCTAGTTGGTGTTGGTATAGTGCTGGTCCAGGCTGGTTTATGCTTGTTAGTGTTGGTATAGTGCTGGTCCAGGCTGGTTTATGCTGGTTAGTGTTGGTAAAGTGCTGGTCCATGCTGGTTTATGCTAGGTAGTGTTGGTATAGTGCTGGTCCAGGGTGATTTATGATAGTTAGTGTTGGTATAGTGCTGGTCCAGGCTGGTTTTTGCTGGTTAGTGTTGGTATAGTGCAGGTCCTTGCTGGTTAATGCTAGTTGGAATTGGTATAGTGCTGGTCCAGGCTGATTTGTGCTGGTTAGTGTTGGTATAGTGCTGGTCCAGGCTGGTTTATGCTGGTTAGAATTGGTATAGTGCTGGTCCAGGCTGGTTTTTGCTGGTTCGTGTTGGTATAGTGCTGGTCCATGCTGGTTTATGCTAGTTGGTGTTGGTATAGTGCTGGTCCAGGCTGGTTTATGCTGGTTAGTGTTGGTATAGTGCTGGTATAGTGCTGGTTTATGCTAGTTGGTGTTGGTATAGTGCTGGCCCAGGCTGGTTTATGCTGGTTAGTGTTGGTATAGTGCGGGTATAGTGCTGATCCAGGCTGATTAGTGTTGGAATAGTGCTAGTTTATGCTGGTTAGTGTTAATATAGTGCTAGTTTATGCTGGTTAGTGTTGGTATAGTGCTGGTCCAGGCTGATTAGTGTTGGTATAGTGCTACTTTATGCTGGTTAGTGTTGGTATAGTGCTGGTCCAGGCTGATTTGTGTTGCTATAGTGCTAGTTTATGCTGGTTAGTGCTGGTCCAGGCTGGTTTATGCTGGTTAGTGTTGGTATAGTGCTGGTCCAGGCTGATTAGTGTTGGTATAGTGCTAGTTTATGCTGGTTAGTGCTGGTCCAGGCTGGTTTATGCTGGTTATTGTTGGTATAGTGCTAGTTTATGCTGGTTAGTGCTGGTCCAGGCTGGTGTATGCTAGTTAGTGCTGGTAAAGTGCTGGATAGTGTTCGTATAGTGCTGGTCCAGGCTGATTAGTGTTGGTATAGTGCTAGTTTATGCTGGCTAGTGCTGGTATACTGCTGGCCCAGGCTGGTCCAGGCTGATTAGTGTTGGTATAGTGCTAGTTTATGCTGGTTAGTGTTTGTATAGTGCTGGTCCAGGCTGATTAGTGTTGGTATAGTGCTAGTTTATACTGGTTAGTGCTGGTCCAGCCTGGTTTATGCTGGTTAGTGTTGGTATAGTGCTGGTCCAGGCTGATTAGTGTTGGTATAGTGCTAGTGTATGCTGGTCCAGGCTGGTTTATGCTGGTTAGTGTTGGTATAGTGCTGGTCTAGGCTGATTAGTGTTGGTATAGTGCTAGTTTATGCTAGTTAGTACTGGTATAGTGCTGGTGCTGGCTGGTTTATGCTGGTTAGTGTTGGTATAGTGCTGGTTAGTGTTGGTATAGTGCTGGTTAGTGCTGGTATAGTGCTGGTCCATGCTGGTTTATGCTGGTTAGTGTTGGTATAGTGCTGGCCCAGGCTGGTTTATGCTGGTTAGTGTTGGTATTGTGCTGGTATAGTGCTGATCCAGGCTGATTAGTGTTGGTGTAGTGCTAGTTTATGCTGGTTAGTGTTGGTATAGTGCTGGTCCAGGTTGATTAATGTTGCTATAGTGCTAGTTTATGCTGGTTAGTGCTGGTCCAGGCTGGTTAGTGTTGGTATAGTACTGGTATAGTGCTGGTCCAGGTTGATTAGTGTTGGTATAGTGATAGTTTATGCTGGTTAGTGCTGGTATAGTGCTGTTCCAGGCTGATTAGTGTTGGTATAGTGCTAGTTTATGCTAGTTAGTGCTGGTATAGTGCTGGCCCAGGCTGGTTTATGCTGGTTAGTGTTGGTATAGTGCTGGTTTAGTGCTGATCCAGGCTGATTAGTGTTGGTATAGTGCTAGTTTATGCTGGTTAGTGTTGGTATAGTGCTAGTTTATGCTGGTTAGTGTTGGTATTGTGCTGGTCCAGGCTGATTAGTGTTGGTATAGTGCTAGTTTATGCTAGTTAGTGCTGGTATAGTGCTGGACCAGGATGGTTTATGCTGGTTAGTGTTGGTATAGTGCTGGTTAGTGTTGGTATAGTGCTGGTTAGCGCTGGTATAGTGCTGGTCCATGCTGGTTTATGCTGGTTAGTGTTGGTATAGTGCTGGTATAGTGCTGATCCAGTCTGATTAGTGTTGGTATAGTGCTAGTTTATGTTGGTTAGTGTTGGTATAGTGCTGGTCCAGGCTGATTAGTGTTGGTATAGTGCTAGTTTATGCTGGTTAGTGTTGGTATAGTGCTGGTCCAGGCTGATTAGTGTTGCTATAGTGCTAGTTCATGCTGGTTAGTGCTGGTCCAGGCTGGGTTATGCTGGTTAGTGTTGGTATAGTGCTGGTCCAGGCTGATTAGTGTTGGTACAGTGATAGTTTATGCTAGTTAGTACTGGTATATTGCTGGTCCTGGCTGGTTTATGCTGGTTAGTGTTGGTATAGTGCTGGTTAGTGTTGGTATAGTTCTGGTCCAGGCTGGTTTATAATGGTTAGTGTTGGTATTGTGCTGGTATAGTGCTGATCAAGGATGATTAGTGTTGGTATAGTGCTGGTTAGTGTTGGTATAGTGCTGGCATAGTGCTGGTCCATGCTGGTTTATGTTGGTTAGTTTTGGTATAGTGCTGGTATAGTGCTAGTCCAGGCTGATTAGTGTTTGTATAGTGATAGTTTCTGCTGGTTATTGCTGGTATAGTGCTGGTCCAGGCTGGTTTATGCTGGTTAGTGTTGGTATAGTGCTGGTTCAGGCTGGTTTTTGCGTTGGTATAGGGCTAGTTAGTGCTGGTATAGTGCTGGTCCATGGTGGTTTATGCTGGTTCGTGTTGGTATAGTGCTGGTCCATGCTGGTTTATGCTAGTTGGTGTTGGTATAGTGCTGGTCCAGGCTGGTTTATGCTGGTTAGTATTGGTATAGTGCTGGTATAGTGCTGGTTTATGCTAGTTGGTGTTGGTATAGTGCTGGTCCAGGCTGGTTTATGCTGGTTAGTGTTTGTATAGTGCTGGTCCAGGCTGGTTTATGCTGGTTAGTGTTGGTATAGTGCTGGTCCAGGCTGGTTTATGCTGGTTAGTGTTGGTATAGTGCTGGTCCAGGCTGGTTTATGCTGGTTAGTGGTGGTATAGTGCTGGTCCAGGCTGGTTTATGCTGGTTAGTGTTGGTATAGGGCTAGTTAGTGCTGGTATAGTGCTGGTCCATGGTGGTTTATGCTAGTTAGTGTTGGTATAGTGCTGGTCCAGGCTGGTTTATGCTGGTTAGTGTTGGTATAGTGCTGGTCCAGGCTGGTTTTTGCTGGTTCGTGTTGGTGTAGGGCTAGTTAGTGCTTGTATAGTGCTGGTCCATGGTGGTTTATGCTGGTTGGTGTTGGTATAGTGCTGGTCCAGGCTGGTTTCTGCTGGTTAGTGTTGGTATAGTGCTGGTATAGTGCTGGTTTATGCTATTTGGTGTTGGTATACTGCTGGTCCAGGCCTGTTTATGCTGGTTAGTGTTTGTATAGTGCTGGTCCAGTCTGGTTTATGTTGGTTAGTGTTGGTATAGTGCTGGTCCAGGCTGGTTTATGCTGGTTAGTGTTGGTATAGTGCTGGTCTAGGCTGGTTTATGCTGGTTAGTGTTGGTATAGTGCTGGTCCAGGCTGGTTTATGCTGGTTATTGTTGGTATAGGGCTAGTTAGTGCTGGTATAGTGCTGGTCCATGGGGGTTTATGCTAGTTAGTGTTGGTATAGTGCTGGTCCAGGCTGGTGTATGCTGGTTAGTGCTGGTATAATGCTGGATAGTGTTGGTATAGTGCTGGTCCAGGCAGATTAGTGTTGGTATAGTGCTAATTTATGCTGGTTAGTGCTGGTGCAGGCTGGTTTATGCTGGTTAGTGTTGGTATAGTGCTGGTCCAGGCTGATTAGTGTTGGCATAGTACTAGTTTATGCTAGTTAGTGCTGGTATAGTGCTGGTCCAGGCTGGTTTATGCTTGTCAGTGTTGGTATAGTGCTGGTTAGTGTTGGTATAGTGCTGGTCCATGCTGGTTTATGCTGGTTAGTGTTGGGATAGTGCTAGTTAGTGTTGGTATAGGGCTGGTTTTTGCTGGTTCGTGTTGGTATAGGGCTAGTTAGTGCTGGTATAGTGCTGGTCCATGGTGGTTTATGCTAGTAAGTGTTGGTATAGTGCTGGTCCAGGCTGGTGTATGCTGGTTAGTGCAGGTATAGTGCTGGATAGTGTTGGTATAGTGCTGGTCCAGGCTGATTAGTGTTGTTATAGTGCTAATGTATGCTGGTTAGTGCTGTTCCAGGCTGGTTTATGCTGGTTAGTGTTGGTATAGTGCTGGTTCAGGCTGATTAGTGTTGGCATAGTGCTGGTCCATGCCGGTTTATGCTGTTTAGTGTTGGTATAGTGCTAGTTAGTGTTGGTATAGTGCTAGTCCATGCTGGTCTATGCTGGTTAGTTTTGGTATAGTGCTGGTCCAGGCTGGTTTATGCTGGTTAGTGTTGGTATAGTGCTGGTCCAGGCTGGTTTATGCTGGTTAGTGTTGGTATAGTGCTGGTATAGTGCTGGTTTATGCTAGTTGGTGTAGGTATAGTGCTGGTCCAGGCTGGTTTATGCTGGTTAGTGTTTGTATAGTGCTGGTCCTGGCTGGTTTATGTTGGTTAGTGTTGGTATAGTGCTGGTCCAGGCTGGTTTATGCTGGTTAGTGGTGGTATAGTGCTGGTCCAGGCTGGTTTATGCTGGTTAGTGTTGGTATAGTGCTGGTCCAGGCTGGTTTATGCTGGTTAGTGTTGGTATAGGGCTAGTTAGTGCTGGTATAGTGCTGGTCCATGGTGGTTTATGCTGGATAGTGTTGGTATAGTGCTGGTCCAGGCTGATTAGTGTTGGTATAGTGCTAATTTATGCTGGTTAGTGCTGGTCCATGTTGGTTTATGCTGGTTAGTGTTGGTATAGTGCTGGTCCAGGCTGATTAGTGTTGGCATAGTACTAGTTTATGCTAGTTAGTGCTGGTATAGTGCTGGTCCAGGCTGGTTTATGCTTGTCAGTGTTGGTATAGTGCTGGTTAGTGTTGGTATAGTGCTGGTCCATGCTGGTTTATGCTGGTTAGTGTTGGTATAGTGCTAGTTAGTGTTGGTATAGTGCTGGTTTATGCTGGTTAGTGTTGGTATAGTGCTAGTTAGTGTTGGTATAGTGCTGGTGTATGATGGTTAGTGTTGGTATAGTGCTGGTCCAGGCTGGTTTTTGCTGGTTCATGTTGGTATAGTGCTGGTCCATGCTGGTTTATGCTAGTTGGTGTTGGTATAGTGCTGGTCCAGGCTGGTTTATGCTGGTTAGTGTTGGTGTAGTGCTGGTCCATGCTGGTTTGTGTTGGTATAGTGCTGGTCCATGCTGGTTTATGATAGTTAGTGTTGGTATAGTGCTGGTCCAGGCTGGTTTATGCTGGTTAGTGTTGGTATAGGGCTAGTTAGTGCTGGTATAGTGCTGGTCCATGGTGGTTTATGCTAGTTAGTGTTGGTATAGTGCTGGTCCAGGCTGGTGTATGCTGGTTAGTGCTGGTATAGTGCTGGATAGTGTTGGTATAGTACTAGTTTATGCTAGTTAGTGCTGGTATAGTGCTGGTCTAGGCTGGTTTATGTTTGTTAGTGTTGGTATAGTGCTGGTTAGTGTTGGTATAGTGCTGGCCCATGCTGGGCTATGCTGGTTAGTGTTGGTATAGTGCTGGTCCAGGCTGATTAGTGTTGGCATAGTACTTGTTTATGCTAGTTAGTGCTGGTATAGTGCTGGTCCAGGCTGGTTTATGCTTGTTAGTGTTGGTATAGTGCTGGTTAGTGTTGGTATAGTGCTGGTCCATGCTGGTTTATGCTGGTTAGTGTTGGTATAGTGCTAGTTAGTGTTGGTATAGTGCTGGTTAATGCTGGTTAGTGTTGGTATAGTGCTAGTTAGTGTTGGTATAGTGCTGGTTTATGATGGTTAGTTTTGGTATAGTGCTGGTCCAGGCTGGTTTTTGCTGGTTCATGTTGGTACAGTGCTGGTCCATGCTGGTTTATGCTAGTTGGTGTTGGTATAGTGCTGGTCCAGGCTGGTTTATGCTGGTTAGTGTTGGTGTAGTGCTGGTCCATGCTGGTTTGTGTTGGTATAGTGCTGGTCCATGCTGGTTTATGATAGTTAGTGTTGGTATAGTGCTGGTCCAGGCTGGTTTATGCTAGTTAGTGTTGGTATAGGGCTAGTTAGTGCTGGTATAGTGCTGGTCCATGGTGGTTTATGCTAGTTAGTGTTGGTATAGTGCTGGTCCAGGCTGGTGTATGCTGGTTAGTGCTGGTATAGTGCTGGATAGTGTTGGTATAGTACTAGTTTATGCTAGTTAGTGCTGGTATAGTGCTGGTCTAGGCTGGTTTATGTTTGTTAGTGTTGGTATAGTGCTGGTTAGTGTTGGTATAGTGCTGGCCCATGCTGGGCTATGCTGGTTAGTGTTGGTATAGTGCTAGTTAGTGTTGGTATAGTGCTGGTCCATGCTGGTTTATGCTGGTTAGCGTTGGTATAGTGCTGGCCCAGGCTGGTTTATGCTGGTTAGTGTTGGTATATTGCTGGTCCAGGCTGGTTTATGCTGGTTAGTGTTGGAATAGTGCTGGTCCAGGCTGGTTTATGCTGGTTAGTGCTGGTATAGTGCTGGATAGTGTTGGTATAGTACTAGTTTATGCTAGTTAGTGCTGGTATAGTGCTGGTCCAGGCTGGTTTATGCTTGTTAGTGTTGGTATAGTGCTGGTTAGCGTTGGTATAGTGCTGGCCCATGCTGGTTTATGCTGGTTAGTGTTGGTATAGTGCTAGTTAGTGTTGGTATAGTGCTGGTCCATGCTGGTTTATGCTGGTTAGTGTTGGTATAGTGCTGGCCCAGGCTGGTTTATGCTGGTTAGTGTTGGTATATTGCTGGTCCAGGCTGGTTTATGCTAGTTAGTGTTGGTATAGTGCTGGTCCATGCTGGTTTCTGCTAGTTAGTGTTGATATAGTGCTTTTCCAGGCTGGTTTATGCTGGTTAGTGTTGGTATAGTGCTGGTATAGTGCTGGTTTATGCTAGTTGGTGTTGGTATAGTGCTGGTCCAGGCTGGTTTATGCTTGTTAGTGTTGGTATAGTGCTGGTCCAGGCTGGTTTATGCTGGTTAGTGTTGGTAAAGTGCTGGTCCATGCTGGTTTATGCTAGGTAGTGTTGGTATAGTGCTGGTCCAGGGTGATTTATGATAGTTAGTGTTGGTATAGTGCTGGTCCAGGCTGGTTTTTGCTGGTTAGTGTTGGTATAGTGCAGGTCCTTGCTGGTTAATGCTAGTTGGAATTGGTATAGTGCTGGTCCAGGCTGATTTGTGCTGGTTAGTGTTGGTATAGTGCTGGTCCAGGCTGGTTTATGCTGGTTAGAATTGGTATAGTGCTGGTCCAGGCTGGTTTTTGCTGGTTCGTGTTGGTATAGTGCTGGTCCATGCTGGTTTATGCTAGTTGGTGTTGGTATAGTGCTGGTCCAGGCTGGTTTATGCTGGTTAGTGTTGGTATAGTGCTGGTATAGTGCTGGTTTATGCTAGTTGGTGTTGGTATAGTGCTGGCCCAGGCTGGTTTATGCTGGTTAGTGTTGGTATAGTGCGGGTATAGTGCTGATCCAGGCTGATTAGTGTTGGAATAGTGCTAGTTTATGCTGGTTAGTGTTAATATAGTGCTAGTTTATGCTGGTTAGTGTTGGTATAGTGCTGGTCCAGGCTGATTAGTGTTGGTATAGTGCTACTTTATGCTGGTTAGTGTTGGTATAGTGCTGGTCCAGGCTGATTTGTGTTGCTATAGTGCTAGTTTATGCTGGTTAGTGCTGGTCCAGGCTGGTTTATGCTGGTTAGTGTTGGTATAGTGCTGGTCCAGGCTGATTAGTGTTGGTATAGTGCTAGTTTATGCTGGTTAGTGCTGGTCCAGGCTGGTTTATGCTGGTTATTGTTGGTATAGTGCTAGTTTATGCTGGTTAGTGCTGGTCCAGGCTGGTGTATGCTAGTTAGTGCTGGTAAAGTGCTGGATAGTGTTCGTATAGTGCTGGTCCAGGCTGATTAGTGTTGGTATAGTGCTAGTTTATGCTGGCTAGTGCTGGTATACTGCTGGCCCAGGCTGGTCCAGGCTGATTAGTGTTGGTATAGTGCTAGTTTATGCTGGTTAGTGTTTGTATAGTGCTGGTCCAGGCTGATTAGTGTTGGTATAGTGCTAGTTTATACTGGTTAGTGCTGGTCCAGCCTGGTTTATGCTGGTTAGTGTTGGTATAGTGCTGGTCCAGGCTGATTAGTGTTGGTATAGTGCTAGTGTATGCTGGTCCAGGCTGGTTTATGCTGGTTAGTGTTGGTATAGTGCTGGTCTAGGCTGATTAGTGTTGGTATAGTGCTAGTTTATGCTAGTTAGTACTGGTATAGTGCTGGTGCTGGCTGGTTTATGCTGGTTAGTGTTGGTATAGTGCTGGTTAGTGTTGGTATAGTGCTGGTTAGTGCTGGTATAGTGCTGGTCCATGCTGGTTTATGCTGGTTAGTGTTGGTATAGTGCTGGCCCAGGCTGGTTTATGCTGGTTAGTGTTGGTATTGTGCTGGTATAGTGCTGATCCAGGCTGATTAGTGTTGGTGTAGTGCTAGTTTATGCTGGTTAGTGTTGGTATAGTGCTGGTCCAGGTTGATTAATGTTGCTATAGTGCTAGTTTATGCTGGTTAGTGCTGGTCCAGGCTGGTTAGTGTTGGTATAGTACTGGTATAGTGCTGGTCCAGGTTGATTAGTGTTGGTATAGTGATAGTTTATGCTGGTTAGTGCTGGTATAGTGCTGTTCCAGGCTGATTAGTGTTGGTATAGTGCTAGTTTATGCTAGTTAGTGCTGGTATAGTGCTGGCCCAGGCTGGTTTATGCTGGTTAGTGTTGGTATAGTGCTGGTTTAGTGCTGATCCAGGCTGATTAGTGTTGGTATAGTGCTAGTTTATGCTGGTTAGTGTTGGTATAGTGCTAGTTTATGCTGGTTAGTGTTGGTATTGTGCTGGTCCAGGCTGATTAGTGTTGGTATAGTGCTAGTTTATGCTAGTTAGTGCTGGTATAGTGCTGGACCAGGATGGTTTATGCTGGTTAGTGTTGGTATAGTGCTGGTTAGTGTTGGTATAGTGCTGGTTAGCGCTGGTATAGTGCTGGTCCATGCTGGTTTATGCTGGTTAGTGTTGGTATAGTGCTGGTATAGTGCTGATCCAGTCTGATTAGTGTTGGTATAGTGCTAGTTTATGTTGGTTAGTGTTGGTATAGTGCTGGTCCAGGCTGATTAGTGTTGGTATAGTGCTAGTTTATGCTGGTTAGTGTTGGTATAGTGCTGGTCCAGGCTGATTAGTGTTGCTATAGTGCTAGTTCATGCTGGTTAGTGCTGGTCCAGGCTGGGTTATGCTGGTTAGTGTTGGTATAGTGCTGGTCCAGGCTGATTAGTGTTGGTACAGTGATAGTTTATGCTAGTTAGTACTGGTATATTGCTGGTCCTGGCTGGTTTATGCTGGTTAGTGTTGGTATAGTGCTGGTTAGTGTTGGTATAGTTCTGGTCCAGGCTGGTTTATAATGGTTAGTGTTGGTATTGTGCTGGTATAGTGCTGATCAAGGATGATTAGTGTTGGTATAGTGCTGGTTAGTGTTGGTATAGTGCTGGCATAGTGCTGGTCCATGCTGGTTTATGTTGGTTAGTTTTGGTATAGTGCTGGTATAGTGCTAGTCCAGGCTGATTAGTGTTTGTATAGTGATAGTTTCTGCTGGTTATTGCTGGTATAGTGCTGGTCCAGGCTGGTTTATGCTGGTTAGTGTTGGTACAGTGCTGGTTAATGTTGTTATAGTGCTGGTTAGTGATGGTATAGTGCTGGTCCATGCTGGTTTATGCTGGTTAATGTTGGTATAGTGCTGGTCCAGGCTGGTTTATGCTGGTTAGTGTTGGTATAGTGCTGGTTCAGGCTGGTTTTTGCGTTGGTATAGGGCTAGTTAGTGCTGGTATAGTGCTGGTCCATGGTGGTTTATGCTGGTTCGTGTTGGTATAGTGCTGGTCCATGCTGGTTTATGCTAGTTGGTGTTGGTATAGTGCTGGTCCAGGCTGGTTTATGCTGGTTAGTATTGGTATAGTGCTGGTATAGTGCTGGTTTATGCTAGTTGGTGTTGGTATAGTGCTGGTCCAGGCTGGTTTATGCTGGTTAGTGTTTGTATAGTGCTGGTCCAGGCTGGTTTATGCTGGTTAGTGTTGGTATAGTGCTGGTCCAGGCTGGTTTATGCTGGTTAGTGTTGGTATAGTGCTGGTCCAGGCTGGTTTATGCTGGTTAGTGGTGGTATAGTGCTGGTCCAGGCTGGTTTATGCTGGTTAGTGTTGGTATAGGGCTAGTTAGTGCTGGTATAGTGCTGGTCCATGGTGGTTTATGCTAGTTAGTGTTGGTATAGTGCTGGTCCAGGCTGGTTTATGCTGGTTAGTGTTGGTATAGTGCTGGTCCAGGCTGGTTTTTGCTGGTTCGTGTTGGTGTAGGGCTAGTTAGTGCTTGTATAGTGCTGGTCCATGGTGGTTTATGCTGGTTGGTGTTGGTATAGTGCTGGTCCAGGCTGGTTTCTGCTGGTTAGTGTTGGTATAGTGCTGGTATAGTGCTGGTTTATGCTATTTGGTGTTGGTATACTGCTGGTCCAGGCCTGTTTATGCTGGTTAGTGTTTGTATAGTGCTGGTCCAGTCTGGTTTATGTTGGTTAGTGTTGGTATAGTGCTGGTCCAGGCTGGTTTATGCTGGTTAGTGTTGGTATAGTGCTGGTCTAGGCTGGTTTATGCTGGTTAGTGTTGGTATAGTGCTGGTCCAGGCTGGTTTATGCTGGTTATTGTTGGTATAGGGCTAGTTAGTGCTGGTATAGTGCTGGTCCATGGGGGTTTATGCTAGTTAGTGTTGGTATAGTGCTGGTCCAGGCTGGTGTATGCTGGTTAGTGCTGGTATAATGCTGGATAGTGTTGGTATAGTGCTGGTCCAGGCAGATTAGTGTTGGTATAGTGCTAATTTATGCTGGTTAGTGCTGGTGCAGGCTGGTTTATGCTGGTTAGTGTTGGTATAGTGCTGGTCCAGGCTGATTAGTGTTGGCATAGTACTAGTTTATGCTAGTTAGTGCTGGTATAGTGCTGGTCCAGGCTGGTTTATGCTTGTCAGTGTTGGTATAGTGCTGGTTAGTGTTGGTATAGTGCTGGTCCATGCTGGTTTATGCTGGTTAGTGTTGGGATAGTGCTAGTTAGTGTTGGTATAGGGCTGGTTTTTGCTGGTTCGTGTTGGTATAGGGCTAGTTAGTGCTGGTATAGTGCTGGTCCATGGTGGTTTATGCTAGTAAGTGTTGGTATAGTGCTGGTCCAGGCTGGTGTATGCTGGTTAGTGCAGGTATAGTGCTGGATAGTGTTGGTATAGTGCTGGTCCAGGCTGATTAGTGTTGTTATAGTGCTAATGTATGCTGGTTAGTGCTGTTCCAGGCTGGTTTATGCTGGTTAGTGTTGGTATAGTGCTGGTTCAGGCTGATTAGTGTTGGCATAGTGCTGGTCCATGCCGGTTTATGCTGTTTAGTGTTGGTATAGTGCTAGTTAGTGTTGGTATAGTGCTAGTCCATGCTGGTCTATGCTGGTTAGTTTTGGTATAGTGCTGGTCCAGGCTGGTTTATGCTGGTTAGTGTTGGTATAGTGCTGGTCCAGGCTGGTTTATGCTGGTTAGTGTTGGTATAGTGCTGGTATAGTGCTGGTTTATGCTAGTTGGTGTAGGTATAGTGCTGGTCCAGGCTGGTTTATGCTGGTTAGTGTTTGTATAGTGCTGGTCCTGGCTGGTTTATGTTGGTTAGTGTTGGTATAGTGCTGGTCCAGGCTGGTTTATGCTGGTTAGTGGTGGTATAGTGCTGGTCCAGGCTGGTTTATGCTGGTTAGTGTTGGTATAGTGCTGGTCCAGGCTGGTTTATGCTGGTTAGTGTTGGTATAGGGCTAGTTAGTGCTGGTATAGTGCTGGTCCATGGTGGTTTATGCTGGATAGTGTTGGTATAGTGCTGGTCCAGGCTGATTAGTGTTGGTATAGTGCTAATTTATGCTGGTTAGTGCTGGTCCATGTTGGTTTATGCTGGTTAGTGTTGGTATAGTGCTGGTCCAGGCTGATTAGTGTTGGCATAGTACTAGTTTATGCTAGTTAGTGCTGGTATAGTGCTGGTCCAGGCTGGTTTATGCTTGTCAGTGTTGGTATAGTGCTGGTTAGTGTTGGTATAGTGCTGGTCCATGCTGGTTTATGCTGGTTAGTGTTGGTATAGTGCTAGTTAGTGTTGGTATAGTGCTGGTTTATGCTGGTTAGTGTTGGTATAGTGCTAGTTAGTGTTGGTATAGTGCTGGTGTATGATGGTTAGTGTTGGTATAGTGCTGGTCCAGGCTGGTTTTTGCTGGTTCATGTTGGTATAGTGCTGGTCCATGCTGGTTTATGCTAGTTGGTGTTGGTATAGTGCTGGTCCAGGCTGGTTTATGCTGGTTAGTGTTGGTGTAGTGCTGGTCCATGCTGGTTTGTGTTGGTATAGTGCTGGTCCATGCTGGTTTATGATAGTTAGTGTTGGTATAGTGCTGGTCCAGGCTGGTTTATGCTGGTTAGTGTTGGTATAGGGCTAGTTAGTGCTGGTATAGTGCTGGTCCATGGTGGTTTATGCTAGTTAGTGTTGGTATAGTGCTGGTCCAGGCTGGTGTATGCTGGTTAGTGCTGGTATAGTGCTGGATAGTGTTGGTATAGTACTAGTTTATGCTAGTTAGTGCTGGTATAGTGCTGGTCTAGGCTGGTTTATGTTTGTTAGTGTTGGTATAGTGCTGGTTAGTGTTGGTATAGTGCTGGCCCATGCTGGGCTATGCTGGTTAGTGTTGGTATAGTGCTAGTTAGTGTTGGTATAGTGCTGGCCCATGCTGGTTTATGCTGGTTAGTGTTGGTATAGTGCTAGTTAGTGTTGGAATAGTGCTGGTCCAGGCTGGTGTATGCTGGTTAGTGCTGGTATAATGCTGGATTAGTGTTGGTATAGTGCTAAATTATGTTGGTTAGTGCTTTTGCAGGCTGGTTTATGCTGGTTAGTGTTGGTATAGTGCTGGTCCAGGCTGATTAATGTTGGCATAGTACTAGTAATGCTGGTCCAGGCTGGTGTATGCTGGTTAGTGCTGGTATAATGCTGGATTAGTGTTGGTATAGTGCTAATTTTTGCTGGTTAGTGCTGGCCCAGGCTGATTTATGATGGTTAGTGTTGGTATAGTGCTGGTCCAGGCTGGTTTTTGCTGGTTCGTGTTGGTATAGTGCTGGTCCAGGCTGGTTTATGCTGGTTAGTGTTGGTATAGTGCTGGTCCATGCTGGTTTATGCTAGTTGGTGTTGGTATAGTGCTGGTCCAGGCTGGTTTATGCTGGTTAGTGTTGGTATAGTGCTGGTCCATGCTGGTTTGTGTTGGTATAGTGCTGGTCCATGCTGGTTTATGATAATTAGTGTTGGTATAGTGCTGGTCCAGGCTGGTTTATGCTGGTTAGTGTTGGTATAGTGCTGGTCCAGGCTGGTTTTTGCTGGTTCGTGTTGGTATAGGGCTAGTTATTGCTGGTATAGTGCTGATCCATGGTGGTTTATGCTGGTTCGTGTTGGTATAGTGCTGGTCCATGCTGGTTGATACTAGTTGGTGTTGGTATAGTGCTGGTCCAGGCTGGTTTATGCTGGTTAGTGTTGGTATAGTGCTGGTAAAGTGCTGGTTTATGCTAGTTGGTCTTGGTATAGTGCTGGTCCAGGCTGGTTTATGCTGGTTAGTGTTTGTATAGTGCTGGTCCAAGCTGGTTTATGTTGGTTAGTGTTGGTATAGTGCTGGTCCAGGCTGGTTTATGCTGGTTAGTGTTGGTATAGTGCTGGTCCAGGCTGGTTTATGCTGGTTAGTGTTGGTATAGTGCTGGTCCAGGCTGGTTTATGCTGGTTAGTGTTGGTATAGGGCTAGTTAGTGCTGGTATAGTGCTGGTCCATGGTGGTTAATGCTAGTTGGTGTAGGTATAGTGCTGGTCCAGGCTGATTTATGCTGATTAGTGTTGGTATAGTGCTTGTCCAGGCTGATTTATGCTAGTTAGAAATGGTATAGTGCTGGTCCAGGCTGGTTTTTGCTGGTTCGTGTTGGTATAGTGCTGGTCCATGCTGGTTTATGCTATTTGGTGTTGGTATAGTGCTGGTCCAGTTTGGTTTATGCTGGTTAGTGTTGGTATAGTGCTGGTTTATGCTATTTGGTGTTGGTATAGTGCTGGTCCAGGCTGGTTTATGTTGGTTAGTGTTGGTATAGTGCTGGTCCAGGCTGGTTTATGCTGGCTAGTGTTTGTATAGTGCTGGTCCAGGCTGGTTTATGCTGGTTAGTGTTGGTATAGGGCTAGTTAGTGCTGGTATAATGCTGGTCCATGGTGGTTTATGCTAGTTAGTGTTGGTATAGTGCTGGTCCAGGCTGGTGTATGCTGGTTAGTGTTGGTATAATGCTGGATAGTGTTGGTATAGTGCTGGTCCAGGCAGATTAGTGTTGGTATAGTGCTAATTTATGCTGGTTAGTCCTGGTTCAGGCTGGTTTATGCTGGTTAGTGTTGGTATAGTGCTGGACCAGGCTGATTAGTGTTGGCATAGTACTAGTTTATGCTAGTTAGTGCTGGTATATTGCTGGTCCAGGCTGGTTTATGCTTGTTAGTGTTGGTATAGTGCTGGTTAGTGTTGGTATAGTGCTGGTCCATGCTGGTTTATGCTGGTTACTGTTGGTATAGTGCTAGTTAGTGTTGGTATAGTGCTGGCCCATGCTGGTTTATGCTGGTTAGTGTTGGTATAGTGCTAGTTAGTGTTGGTATAGTGCTGGTCCAGGCTGGTGTATGCTGGTTAGTGCTGGTATAGTGCTGGATAGTGTTGGTATAGTACTAGTTTAGCTAGTTAGTGTTGGTATAGTGCTGGTCCAGGCTGGTTTATGCTGGTTAGTGTTTGTATAGTGCTGGTCCAGGGTGGTTTATGATAGTTAGTGTTGTTATAGTGCTGGTCCAGGCTGGTTTTTGCTGGTTAGTATTGGTATAGTGCTGGTCCTTGCTGGTTAATGCTAGTTGGTGTAGGTATAGTGCTGGTCCAGGCTGGTTTATATTGGTTAGTGTTGGTATAGTGCTGGTCCAGGCTGGTTTTTGCTGGTTCGTGTTGGTATTGTGCTGGACCATGCTGGTTTATGCTGGTTAGTTTTGGTATAGTGCTGGTCCATGCTGGTTTATGCTGGTTAGTGTTGGTATAGTGCTGGTATAGTGCTGGTCCATGCTGGTTAGTGTTGATATAGTGCTGGTTTATGCTAGTTGGTGTTGGTATAGTGCTGGTCCAGGCTGGTTTATGCTGGTTAGTGTTGGTATAGTGCTGGTCCATGCTGGTTTATGCTAGGTCGTGTTGGTATAGTACTGGTCCAGGCTGGTTTATAATGGTTAGTGTTGGTATAGTGCTGGTCCAGGCTGGTTTTTGCTGGTTCATGTTGGTATTGTGCTGGACCATGCTGGTTTATGCTAGTTGGTGTCTGTATAGTTCTGGTTTATGCTGGTTAGTGTTGGTATAGTGATGGTCCAGGCTGGTTTATGCTAGTTAGCGTTGGTATAGTGCTGGTCCAGGCTGGTTTATGCTGTTTAGTGTTGGTATAGTGCTGGTCCATGCTGGTTTATGCTGGTTAGTGTTGGTATAGTGCTGGTATAGTGCTGGTCCATGCTGGTTAGTGTAGGTATAGTGTTGGTATAGTGCTGGTTTATGCTAGTTGGTGTTGGTATAGTGCTGGTCCAGGCTGGTTTATGCTAGTTAGTGTTGGTATAGTGCTGGTCCAGGCTGGTTTATGCTGGTTAGTGTTGGTATAGTGGTGGTCCATGCTGGTTTATGCTAGGTAGTGTTGGTATAGTGCTGGTCCAGGCTGGTTTATGTTGGTTAGTGTTGGTATAGTGCTGTTTCAGGCTGGTTTATGCTGGTTAGTGTTGGTATAGTGCTGGTCCAGGCTGGTTTATGCTGGTTAGTGTTGGTATAGGGCTAGTTAGTGCTGGTATAGTGCTGGTCCATGGTGGTTTATGCTAGTTAGTGTTGGTATAGTGCTGGTCCAGGCTGGTGTATGCTGGTTAGTGCTGGTATAATGCTGGATAGTGTTGGTATAGTGCTGGTCCAGGCTGATTAGTGTTGGTATAGTGCTAATTTATGCTGGTTAGTGCTGGTGCAGGCTGGTTTATGCTGGTTAGTGTTGGTATAGTGCTGGCCCAGGCTGATTAGTGTTGGCATAGTACTATTTTATGCTAGTTAGTGCTGGTCCAGGCTGGTTTATGCTTGTTAGTGTTGGTATAGTGCTGGTTAGTTTTGGTATAGTGTTGGTCCATGCTGGTTTATGCTGGTTAGTGTTGGTATACTGCTGGCCCAGGCTGATTTATGATGGTTAGTGTTGGTATAATGCTGGTCCAGGCTGGTTTTGGCTGGTTAGTGTTGGTATACTGCTGGTCCATGCTGGTTTTTGCTGGTTCGTGTTGGTATAGGGCTGGTTAGTGTTGGTATATTGCTGGTCCATGCTGGTTTATGCTGGTTAGTGTTGGTATAGTGCTGGTCCAGGCTGGTTTTTGCTGGTTCGTGTTGGTATAGTGCTGGTCCAGGCTGGTTTATAATGGTTAGTGTTGGTATAGTGCTGGTCCAGATTGGTTTTTGCTGGTTAGTGTTGTTATTGTGCTGGACCATGCTGGTTTATGCTAGTTCGTGTCTCTATAGTGCTGGTTTATGCTGGTTAGTGTTGGTATAGTGCTGGTCCAGGCTGGTTTATGCTAGTTAGTGTTGGTATAGTGCTGGTCCTGGCTGGTTTATGCTGGTTAGTGTTGGTATAGTGCTGGTCCATGCTGGTTTATGCTAGGTAGTGTTGGTATAGTGCTGGTCCAGGGTGGTTTATGATAGTTAGTGTTGTTATAGTGCTGGTCCAGGCTGGTTTTTGCTGGTTAGTGTTGGTATAGTGCTGGTCCTTGCTGGTTAATGCTAGTTGGTGTAGGTATAGTGCTGGTCCAGGCTGGTTTATATTGGTTAGTGTTGGTATAGTGCTGGTCCAGGCTGGTTTTTGCTGGTTCGTGATGGTATTGTGCTGGACCATGCTGGTTTATGCTGGTTAGTTTTGGTATAGTGCTGGTCCATGCTGGTTTATGCTGGTTAGTGTTGGTATAGTGATGGTATAGTGCTGGTCCATGCTGGTTAGTGTTGGTATAGTGCTGGTTTATGCTAGTTGGTGTTGGTATAGTGCTGGTCCAGGCTGGTTTATGCTGGTTAGTGTTGGTATAGTGCTGGTCCATGCTGGTTTATGCTAGGTCGTGTTGGTATAGTACTGGTCCAGGCTGGTTTATAATGGTTAGTGTTGGTATAGTGCTGGTCCAGGCTGGTTTTTGCTGGTTCATGTTGGTATTGTGCTGGACCATGCTGGTTTATGCTAGTTGGTGTCTGTATAGTTCTGGTTTATGCTGGTTAGTGTTGGTATAGTGCTGGTCCAGGCTGGTTTATGCTAGTTAGCGTTGGTATAGTGCTGGTCCAGGCTGGTTTATGCTGTTTAGTGTTGGTATAGTGCTGGTCCATGCTGGTTTATGCTGGTTAGTGTTGGTATAGTGCTGGTATAGTGCTGGTCCATGCTGGTTAGTGTAGGTATAGTGTTGGTATAGTGCTGGTTTATGCTAGTTGGTGTTGGTATAGTGCTGGTCCAGGCTGGTTTATGCTAGTTAGTGTTGGTATAGTGCTGGTCCAGGCTGGTTTATGCTGGTTAGTGTTGGTATAGTGCTGGTCCATGCTGGTGTATGCTAGGTAGTGTTGGTATAGTGCTGGTCCAGGGTGGTTTATGATAGTTAGTGTTGGTATAGTGCTGGTCCAGGCTGGTTCCCTTTCGAGGGAACTCGCACTGCATCGGGACGACGCTTTGGGGATGCTCCCTTAGCATCAGCGAATCTGAAACCAGAATGCCAACTAGGCCAATCCGATTGGCGTGCGTGATGACGTCATTGTGACGGCATACCCGGAAGTATAAAAGGGGAGCTGGAACGTAATGGCGGTAGTTATTGCTCTTCAGCAAGCGCTATCTGTCAAACTGTCTGTCTATTTACTGTTGTATGTCAGTGAAAGTGTGTGATTGAAATGAAGTGTGAAAAAGTGAGAGAGTTCAAGCAGTGTGTGCATCCTTGCCCTCGCTACATGTCGGGCTCGGATACACACCTGCTGTGTGTGCACTGCCTGGGCGTTCAGCATGCTCGAGCGGCTCTCGAGGGAGCCGCTTGTGAGCATTATGAAAGCTGACGCTCAGAGTGCTCCGCTCTCGGCGTGAGCCCCGTGGATCGGTCCCGCATCCGCCGAGGCGGTGCGGCGAGGCTGGTCATGGGGCTCACGGATGGACTGTCAGCGGGACTGGGACTGCTGAGGCATTTTCCCAGTCTTTATCTGACAGTTCAGATGTTCTCCTTCCCCGTGTGGAAGCCCGCGCTGCGGCTTCTTCCCCCGGGGCGGAGGACGCGATGTGTGAGAGGTCTGATTCTGAGGAATTAGACGTACTCAGCATCGAGGCAGTCAAAGTCATAAGCACTTCTTAAATATGCAAGATTCCATCCACGCGATTGCTGGAAAAAAAAAGGCAGCGCGCAGGTTATGGGTCTGCAATTAATGTGAACACACGCGATCGGTGTGCATGAGATACTGGTTGGCTTAACGGACGAGTCCGTATAGTAAAATAAATCAGTATTTGTCTGATATGGCTGCATTTAAGTCTGAGGATTTAAATGAGATATTATCTGACTCTGAGGAGTTAGATATTCAGTCATTTCAGACCATGTTTCACTGTATTGTGTGACACTGTTTGGCTTTTTTCTCGAGGGATGAAAGCCAATTGTATTATGACGGCTTGAACCACGTTGCTGAGGCAACGCGGGGTCTATGAGTCCGTATAAATACAAATAAAACAGTGTCGTCTGATTAATTACGGCTACATTTAATTCTAAGGAATTAAAATTAAATATAATCTAACTTTGAGGAGTTAGATATTCAGCCTATCATTCAGACTATGTTTCACCTTATTGTGGCTGCATTTAATTCTGAGGAATTAAATTAAAATATTATCTGACTTTGAGGAGTTAGATATATT
This sequence comes from Gobio gobio, assembly GCF_949357685.1. Taxonomy (NCBI): domain Eukaryota; kingdom Metazoa; phylum Chordata; class Actinopteri; order Cypriniformes; family Gobionidae; genus Gobio; species Gobio gobio. The sequence goes on from NC_137117.1 coordinate 41,543,253, forward strand.
TTTTATTCAGCCTATTATTCAGATCAGGTTGCACGGGTTTGGTGATTATGATGGCATTTAATTCCGAGGAATTGAGTGTCATGTTATCCGACTTTGATAAGTTGGATACTTTAATTCTGTCACCCAAGCGTGTTTAACTTGTGAACTGGATATTCATCTAAGATGGAGCCCTCCTGAAGTTGATGTCGTTCTCGCCGCCTTGTGGCCTGCGGGACACATCAGTTTCAGGCAATTGCTAATCGCAGTGTCCGCTCTAGGGTTGTGGCCCTGTTGAGCTGCTCCCTTAGATGAGGCCCCCTGCTGGCCAGCCCCCTCTCCCGGGTAGGAGCGATCGAGGTCGCCTCCCCTGTGGAGTTTTCGGGAATCGATGCTGTGTTCCCGCCGTCTAGTACGCTTCGGGCCACATCGTTTCCCCGTGCACGCGTGCTGCACCAGCCGCCTCTAGCAAGACTTGCGGTGGTCCAGCAAACGCGTACGCACACCGAAAATCTTCCTCGATTTCGCCCTGCCGGTAAGCCGCTTCAGGGGGTCGGGGAGGAGGCTCGGTTGACACCCGAGACCGGCCTCGAGAGGCTGGTTCCCTTAGCAGATTATCTCGGCGCATGGTTATGCCTCCGAATATATCAGCTTGGGGCCTGCGACTGTAGGAAGGGGCATACAGACTGCAGTCCGGTTACCTTCCCCTGAAGTTCAGTGGGGTGGTCTGGACGGCAGTGGTCCCTGGGCAGGTTCGGGTAATGGAACAGGAAGTTCACTCCCTGTTGGTAAGGAGGCCACAGAATGTGCTCCTCCGCCAGACAGGGAGTCCGGGTTCTACAGCCAGTACTTCATAGTTCCTAAGAGGGATGGCGAGTTGCATCCAACTTTAGACCGGAGGTACTTGAATCGTTCTCTGAGGAGATTCAGATTCAAGATGCTTAGCATTTCCTCCATTGTGATTCAGATCCAGTCTGAGGACTGGTCTGTCACGATGGGTCTGAAGAGGACGCATACTTCCCTGTATCCATCCTTCTGTGTCACAGGAAGTTCCTGAGGTTCGCTTTTTGGGGCAAAGCGTACCAATATCGGGTTCTTCCAGGCGGCCTGGTCTCTAAAATGAAGCTAGGCCACAGCATCACTGTGAAGCAGTTTAAGGCTGCTGGGGCTCATTGCGGCTGCGTCCAACAGAATATCTCTTGGCCTGCTGCATGAGACCCTTACAGTGGTAGCTGGGAATCAAGGGGTTTTCCTCGGGGGGGAAAACCATTCTGTATGATCAGGGTAACGCGCAGATGCCTTCGTTCCCTAGTCATATGGAAGAAACCTTGGTTTCTGTCCCAAGGGCCAGTGTTGGGAGCGTTCTGTTGCCGGGAATCCGTTTCAACAGATGCCTCCCTCACTGGCTGTGACGTGGCCATGGCGGCCGCTTTGCGAGAGGTCTGTGGGAGACCAGGCATTTCTCCTGGCACATCTACTGCCTGGAAATGCTGGCGGTCTACAAAGCTCTGAGGAGCTTTTTCCCGGACCTCCGCGGCCACCATGTACTGATACGGAGGTAAACCAGGTGGCTTTCCTTGAGGGGAAATCCATTCTGTATGATCAGGGTAACGCGCAGTGGCCTTCGTTCCCTAGTCATATGGAAGAAACCTTGGTTTCTGTCCCAAGGGCCAGTGTTGGGAGCGTCCTGTTGCCGGAAATCCGTTTCAACAGATGCCTCCCTCACTGGTTGGGGCACGGCAGGGGGGTTTGAGGTTGCGCCCTCTTTGCAGACTGGCGCATCACATCCTCCTGTGGTCCCAAGGGAAACTGTTGTCCATCAGGGCAATGTATGTCCCGGGGGTCAAAAATCAGGGAGCAGACATCCTGTCGAGGCAGGGGCTGAGGCCCGGGGAGTGGCGACTCCACCCAGAGGTGGTGGAGGCCATATGCAAGAGGTTCGGCCCAGTGGAAGTGGATCTGTTTGCGTCTCGAGAGACGTCCCACTGTCCACTGTGGTTTTCCCTCACGCATCCAGCTCCGCTGGGGCTGGATGCCATGGTGCAGACGTGGCCGAGGCTGCGTCTGTACGCATTTCCCCCGATTGCTCTGCTCCCGGGAGTCCTGGAAAGGGTCCGTCGACAGGGGGTCAGTCTACTTCTGGTAGCACCCCGTTGGCCGACTCGAGTTTGGTTCTCGGATATCATAGCTCTGCTAGCAGGTCAGCCGTGGGAGATTCCTCTGAGGAGGGATCTCCTATCTCAGGCGGCGGGTTTTACCCCCGCCCGGAGATTTGGAACCTATGGGTCTGGCCCCTGAGGGGACCAGGTACATAGAGGCTGGCCTATCGGCGGAGGTGATAGAGACCTTACTCAGCTCCAGGGCTCCGTCTACGAGGAGACTGTACAGCCTCAAGTGGAATGTATTTTCCACTTGGTGCAGAGAACGTGAGGTGGACCCAGTTAACTGCCCAGTGGCTTCAGTGCTGGAGTTCCTCCAAGATCGTTTTTCTGCAGGGCTTACCCCGTCCACATTCAAGGTGTACGTGCCTGCCATTTCGGCTTTCCACACTCCTCTGGGTGATGGGCCTCTGGGTAGGCACCAGCTGGTTGTACAATTCCTCCGTGGGGCTCGGAGGATGAGGCCTGCGGCTCGGACCAGAGTTCCAACCTGGGACCTGGCAGTGGTTCTCGAAGGATGGCTGAGGCCCCCTTCGAACCATTGGAGTCGGCTGGACCAAAGGATCGGACTCTTAAGGTGGCTTTTCTCCTTGCCATTACCTCTCTCAGGAGAGTGGGAGATCTCCAGGCCTTGGCGGTAACGCCGACCTGCCTGGAGTTTGCCCCGGGAGGAGTAAAGGCCATCTTACACCCTAGGCCGGGCTACGTGCCTAAGGTGCCATCAAGGGTGGTCAGGTCATTGGTCCTGCAGGCATTTCATCCTCCGCCTCATGTGACGGCGGAAGAGGGGAGACTTAACCTACTCTGCCCGGTTAGGGCGCTCAGAGTTTATTTGGCGAAGTCTGCACAGTGGAGGAGATCACAACAACTGTTGGTGTGTTTTGGCTCACCTAAGAAGGGATTGCCTGCGTCTACTCAGACAATCAGTAATTGGATTGTCCAGGCGATTACCATGGCCTATCAGGTGCGCAGTTTGCCTTCACCTGTGGCTGTGAGGGCTCATTCCACCAGAGGCATGGCCTCTTCGGTGGCCCTTCTTTCTGGGGTCCCCTTGCAGGATATCTGCGAGGCGGCCGGGTGGGCTACCCCACACACTTTTATCAGGTTTTATAGCCTGGATCTCCCTACGACGCCTGGTGCTAGGGTGCTCCAGTCCTAGCTGTGCCCGGTTTCCGGCTTCACACTAGGGCAGGCGCTACCCTTCGGTGTGGCCTAGTGGGTACTCGTTCCCCAAAGCGTCGTCCCGATGCAGTGCGAGTTCCCTCGAAAGGGAACTGCTCGGGTTATGTATATAACCCTTGTTCCCTGAGAAGGGGAACGAGCACTGCATCCCGACGCCACACCTCGGCGCGCCTGGAGCGCATGCTTCAGAGCAATTACTTCCGCCATTACGTTCCAGCTCCCCTTTTATACTTCCGGGTATGCCGTCACAATGACGTCATCACGCACGCCAATCGGATTGGCCTAGTTGGCATTCTGGTTTCAGATTCGCTGATGCTAAGGGAGCATCCCCAAAGCGTCGTCCCGATGCAGTGCTCGTTCCCCTTATCAGGGAACAAGGGTTATATACATAACCCGAGCAGTTTTTGCTGGTTAGTGTTGGTATAGTGCTGGTCCTTGCTGGTTAATGCTAGTTGGTGTAGGTATAGTGCTGGTCCAGGCTGATTTATGCTGGTTAGTGTTGGTATAGTGCTTGTCCAGGCTGATTTATGCTAGTTCGAATTGGTATAGTGCTGGTCCAGGCTGGTTTTTGCTGGTTCGTGTTGGTATAGTGCTGGTCCATGCTGGTTTATGCTATTTGGTGTTGGTTTAGTGCTGGTCCAGTTTGGTTTATGCTGGTTAGTGTTGGTATAGTGCTGGTTTATGCTATTTGGTGTTGGTATAGTGCTGGTCCAGGCTGGTTTATGCTGGTTAGTGTTTGTATAGTGCTGGTCCAGGCTGGTTTATGTTGGTTAGTGTTGGTATAGTGCTGGTCCAGGCTGGTTTATGCTGGTTAGTGTTGGTATAGTGCTGGTCCAGGCTGGTTTATGCTGGTTAGTGTTGGTATAGTGCTGGTCCAGGCTGGTTTATGCTGTTTAGTGTTGGTATAGGGCTAGTTAGTGCTGGTAAAGTGCTGGTCCATGGTGGTTTATGCTAGTTAATGTTGGTATAGTGCCCGTCCAGGCTGGTGTATGCTGGTTAGTGCTGGTATAATGCTGGATAGTGTTGGTATAGTGCTGGTCCAGGCTGATTAGTGTTGGTATAGTGCTAATGTATGTTGGTTAGTGCTGGTTCAGGCTGGTTTATGCTGGTTAGTGTTGGTATAGTGGTGAACCAGGCTGATTAGTGTTGGCATAGTTCTAGTTTATGCTAGTTAGTGCTGGTATAGTGCTGGTCCAGGCTGGTTTATGCTGGTTAGTGTTGGTATAGTGCTAGTTAGTGTTGGTATAGTGCTGGTCCATGCTGGTTTATGCTGGTCAGAGTTCGTATAGTGCTGGCCTAGGCTGATTTATGATGGTTAGTGTTGGTATAGTGCTGGTCCAGGCTGGTTTTTGCTGGTTCGTGTTGGTGTAGTGCTGGTCCCTGCTGGTTTATGCTAGTTGGTGTTGGTATAGTGCTGGTCCAGGCTGGTTTATGCTGGTTAGTGTTGGTTTAGTGCTGGTCCAGGCTGGTTTTTTGCTGGTTAGTGTTGGTATAGTGCTGGTCCAGGCTGGTTTTTGCTGGTTCGTGTTGGTATAGGGCTAGTTAGTGCTGGTATAGTGCTGGTCCATGGTGGTTTATGCTAGTTAGTGTTGGTATAGTGCTGGTCCAGGCTGGTGTATGCTGGTTAGTGCAGGTATAGTGCTGGATAGTGTTGGTATAGTGCTGGTCCAGGCTGATTAGTGTTGGTATAGTGCTAATTTATGCTGGTTAGTGCTGGTCCAGGCTGGTTTATGCTGGTTAGTGTTGGTATAGTGCTGGTCCAGGCTGGTTTATTCTAGTTAGTGTTGGTATAGTGCTGGTCCAGGCTGGTGTATGCTGTTTAGTGTTGGTATAGTGCTGGTCCATGCTGGTTTATGCAAGGTAGTGTTGGTATAGTGCTGGTCCAGGGTGGTTTATTCTGGTTAGTGTTGGTATAGTGCTGGTCCAGGCAGGTTTATGCTGGTTAGAGTTGGTATAGTGCTGGTATAGTGCTGGTCCAGGCTGGTTTATACTGGATAGTGTTGGTATAGTGCTGCTCCAGGCTGGTTTATGCTAGTTAGTGTTGGTATAGTGCTGGTCCAGGCTGGTTTTTGTTGCTTCATGTTGGTATAGTGCTGGTCCAGGCTGGTTTTTGCTGGTTCGTGTTGGTATAGTGCTGGTCCAGGCTGGTTTATAATGGTTAGTGTTGGTATAGTGCTGGTCCAGGCTGGTTTTTGCTGGTTCGTGTTGGTATTGTGCTGGACCATGCTGGTTTATGCTAGTTGGTGTCTGTATAGTGCTGGTCTATGCTGGTTAGTGTTGGTATAGTGCTGGTCCAGGCTGGTTTATGCTAGTTAGCGTTGCTATAGTGCTGGTCCAGGCTGGTTCATGCTGTTTAGTGTTGGTATAGTGCTGGTCCATGCTGGTTTATGCTGGTTAGTGTTGGTATAGTGCTGGTATAGTGCTGGTCCATGCTGGTTAGTGTTGGTATAGTGTTGGTATAGTGCTGGTTTATGCTAGTTGGTGTTGGTATAGTGCTGGTCCAGGCTGGTTTATGCTAGTTAGTGTTGGTATAGTTCTGGTCCAGGCTGGTTTATGCTGGTTAGTGTTGGTATAGTGCTGGTCCATGCTGGTTTATGCTAGGTCGTGTTGGTATAGAGCTGGTCCAGGCTGGTTTATAATGGTTAGTGTTGGTATAGTGCTGGTCCAGGCTGGTTTTTGCTGGTTCGTGTTGGTATTGTGCTGGACCATGCTGGTTTATGCTAGTTGGTGTTGGTATAGTGCTGGTCCAGGCTGGTTTATGCTGTTTAGTTTTGGTATAGGGCTAGTTAGTGCTGGTATAGTGCTGGTCCATGGTGGTTTATGCTGGATAGTGTTGGTATAGTGCTGGTCCAGGCTGATTAGTGTTGGTATAGTGCTAATTTATGCTGGTTAGTGCTGGTCCATGTTGGTTTATGCTGGTTAGTGTTGGTATAGTGCTGGTCCAGGCTGATTAGTGTTGGCATAGTACTAGTTTATGCTAGTTAGTGCTGGTATAGTGCTGGTCCAGGCTGGTTTATGCTTGTCAGTGTTGGTATAGTGCTGGTTAGTGTTGGTATAGTGCTGGTCCATGCTGGTTTATGCTGGTTAGTGTTGGTATAGTGCTAGTTAGTGTTGGTATAGTGCTGGTTTATGCTGGTTAGTGTTGGTATAGTGCTAGTTAGTGTTGGTATAGTGCTGGTGTATGATGTTTAGTGTTGGTATAGTGCTGGTCCAGGCTGGTTTTTGCTGGTTCATGTTGGTATAGTGCTGGTCCATGCTGGTTTATGCTAGTTGGTGTTGGTATAGTGCTGGTCCAGGCTGGTTTATGCTGGTTAGTGTTGGTGTAGTGCTGGTCCATGCTGGTTTGTGTTGGTATAGTGCTGGTCCATGCTGGTTTATGATAGTTAGTGTTGGTATAGTGCTGGTCCAGGCTGGTTAGTGTTGATATAGTGCTGGTTTATGCTAGTTGGTGTTGGTATAGTGCTGGTCCAGGCTGGTTTATGCTGGTTAGTGTTGGTATAGTGCTGGTCCATGCTGGTTTATGCTAGGTCGTGTTGGTATAGTACTGGTCCAGGCTGGTTTATAATGGTTAGTGTTGGTATAGTGCTGGTCCAGGCTGGTTTTTGCTGGTTCATGTTGGTATTGTGCTGGACCATGCTGGTTTATGCTAGTTGGTGTCTGTATAGTTCTGGTTTATGCTGGTTAGTGTTGGTATAGTGATGGTCCAGGCTGGTTTATGCTAGTTAGCGTTGGTATAGTGCTGGTCCAGGCTGGTTTATGCTGTTTAGTGTTGGTATAGTGCTGGTCCATGCTGGTTTATGCTGGTTAGTGTTGGTATAGTGCTGGTATAGTGCTGGTCCATGCTGGTTAGTGTAGGTATAGTGTTGGTATAGTGCTGGTTTATGCTAGTTGGTGTTGGTATAGTGCTGGTCCAGGCTGGTTTATGCTAGTTAGTGTTGGTATAGTGCTGGTCCAGGCTGGTTTATGCTGGTTAGTGTTGGTATAGTGGTGGTCCATGCTGGTTTATGCTAGGTAGTGTTGGTATAGTGCTGGTCCAGGCTGGTTTATGTTGGTTAGTGTTGGTATAGTGCTGTTTCAGGCTGGTTTATGCTGGTTAGTGTTGGTATAGTGCTGGTCCAGGCTGGTTTATGCTGGTTAGTGTTGGTATAGGGCTAGTTAGTGCTGGTATAGTGCTGGTCCATGGTGGTTTATGCTAGTTAGTGTTGGTATAGTGCTGGTCCAGGCTGGTGTATGCTGGTTAGTGCTGGTATAATGCTGGATAGTGTTGGTATAGTGCTGGTCCAGGCTGATTAGTGTTGGTATAGTGCTAATTTATGCTGGTTAGTGCTGGTGCAGGCTGGTTTATGCTGGTTAGTGTTGGTATAGTGCTGGCCCAGGCTGATTAGTGTTGGCATAGTACTATTTTATGCTAGTTAGTGCTGGTCCAGGCTGGTTTATGCTTGTTAGTGTTGGTATAGTGCTGGTTAGTTTTGGTATAGTGTTGGTCCATGCTGGTTTATGCTGGTTAGTGTTGGTATAGTGCTGGCCCAGGCTGATTTATGATGGTTAGTGTTGGTATAATGCTGGTCCAGGCTGGTTTTGGCTGGTTAGTGTTGGTATACTGCTGGTCCATGCTGGTTTTTGCTGGTTCGTGTTGGTATAGGGCTGGTTAGTGTTGGTATATTGCTGGTCCATGCTGGTTTATGCTGGTTAGTGTTGGTATAGTGCTGGTCCAGGCTGGTTTTTGCTGGTTCGTGTTGGTATAGTGCTGGTCCAGGCTGGTTTATAATGGTTAGTGTTGGTATAGTGCTGGTCCAGATTGGTTTTTGCTGGTTAGTGTTGTTATTGTGCTGGACCATGCTGGTTTATGCTAGTTCGTGTCTCTATAGTGCTGGTTTATGCTGGTTAGTGTTGGTATAGTGCTGGTCCAGGCTGGTTTATGCTAGTTAGTGTTGGTATAGTGCTGGTCCTGGCTGGTTTATGCTGGTTAGTGTTGGTATAGTGCTGGTCCATGCTGGTTTATGCTAGGTAGTGTTGGTATAGTGCTGGTCCAGGGTGGTTTATGATAGTTAGTGTTGTTATAGTGCTGGTCCAGGCTGGTTTTTGCTGGTTAGTGTTGGTATAGTGCTGGTCCTTGCTGGTTAATGCTAGTTGGTGTAGGTATAGTGCTGGTCCAGGCTGGTTTATATTGGTTAGTGTTGGTATAGTGCTGGTCCAGGCTGGTTTTTGCTGGTTCGTGATGGTATTGTGCTGGACCATGCTGGTTTATGCTGGTTAGTTTTGGTATAGTGCTGGTCCATGCTGGTTTATGCTGGTTAGTGTTGGTATAGTGCTGGTATAGTGCTGGTCCATGCTGGTTAGTGTTGGTATAGTGCTGGTTTATGCTAGTTGGTGTTGGTATAGTGCTGGTCCAGGCTGGTTTATGCTGGTTAGTGTTGGTATAGTGCTGGTCCATGCTGGTTTATGCTAGGTCGTGTTGGTATAGTACTGGTCCAGGCTGGTTTATAATGGTTAGTGTTGGTATAGTGCTGGTCCAGGCTGGTTTTTGCTGGTTCATGTTGGTATTGTGCTGGACCATGCTGGTTTATGCTAGTTGGTGTCTGTATAGTTCTGGTTTATGCTGGTTAGTGTTGGTATAGTGCTGGTCCAGGCTGGTTTATGCTAGTTAGCGTTGGTATAGTGCTGGTCCAGGCTGGTTTATGCTGTTTAGTGTTGGTATAGTGCTGGTCCATGCTGGTTTATGCTGGTTAGTGTTGGTATAGTGCTGGTATAGTGCTGGTCCATGCTGGTTAGTGTAGGTATAGTGTTGGTATAGTGCTGGTTTATGCTAGTTGGTGTTGGTATAGTGCTGGTCCAGGCTGGTTTATGCTAGTTAGTGTTGGTGTAGTGCTGGTCCAGGCTGGTTTATGCTGGTTAGTGTTGGTATAGTGCTGGTCCATGCTGGTGTATGCTAGGTAGTGTTGGTATAGTGCTGGTCCAGGGTGGTTTATGATAGTTAGTGTTGGTATAGTGCTGGTCCAGGCTGGTTTTTGCTGGTTAGTGTTGGTGTAGTGCTGGTCCTTGCTGGTTAATGCTAGTTGGTGTAGGTATAGTGCTGGTCCAGGCTGATTTATGCTGGTTAGTGTTGGTATAGTGCTTGTCCAGGCTGATTTATGCTAGTTCGAATTGGTATAGTGCTGGTCCAGGCTGGTTTTTGCTGGTTCGTGTTGGTATAGTGCTGGTCCATGCTGGTTTATGCTATTTGGTGTTGGTTTAGTGCTGGTCCAGTTTGGTTTATGCTGGTTAGTGTTGGTATAGTGCTGGTTTATGCTATTTGGTGTTGGTATAGTGCTGGTCCAGGCTGGTTTATGCTGGTTAGTGTTTGTATAGTGCTGGTCCAGGCTGGTTTATGTTGGTTAGTGTTGGTATAGTGCTGGTCCAGGCTGGTTTATGCTGGTTAGTGTTGGTATAGTGCTGGTCCAGGCTGGTTTATGCTGGTTAGTGTTGGTATAGTGCTGGTCCAGGCTGGTTTATGCTGTTTAGTGTTGGTATAGGGCTAGTTAGTGCTGGTAAAGTGCTGGTCCATGGTGGTTTATGCTAGTTAATGTTGGTATAGTGCCCGTCCAGGCTGGTGTATGCTGGTTAGTGCTGGTATAATGCTGGATAGTGTTGGTATAGTGCTGGTCCAGGCTGATTAGTGTTGGTATAGTGCTAATGTATGTTGGTTAGTGCTGGTTCAGGCTGGTTTATGCTGGTTAGTGTTGGTATAGTGGTGAACCAGGCTGATTAGTGTTGGCATAGTTCTAGTTTATGCTAGTTAGTGCTGGTATAGTGCTGGTCCAGGCTGGTTTATGCTGGTTAGTGTTGGTATAGTGCTAGTTAGTGTTGGTATAGTGCTGGTCCATGCTGGTTTATGCTGGTCAGAGTTCGTATAGTGCTGGCCTAGGCTGATTTATGATGGTTAGTGTTGGTATAGTGCTGGTCCAGGCTGGTTTTTGCTGGTTCGTGTTGGTGTAGTGCTGGTCCCTGCTGGTTTATGCTAGTTGGTGTTGGTATAGTGCTGGTCCAGGCTGGTTTATGCTGGTTAGTGTTTGTGTAGTGCTGGTCCAGGCTGGTTTTTTGCTGGTTAGTGTTGGTATAGTGCTGGTCCAGGCTGGTTTTTGCTGGTTCGTGTTGGTATAGGGCTAGTTCGTGCTGGTATAGTGCTGGTCCATGGTGGTTTATGCTAGTTAGTGTTGGTATAGTGCTGGTCCAGGCTGGTGTATGCTGGTTAGTGCAGGTATAGTGCTGGATAGTGTTGGTATAGTGCTGGTCCAGGCTGATTAGTGTTGGTATAGTGCTAATTTATGCTGGTTAGTGCTGGTCCAGGCTGGTTTATGCTGGTTAGTGTTGGTATAGTGCTGGTCCAGGCTGGTTTATTCTAGTTAGTGTTGGTATAGTGCTGGTCCAGGCTGGTGTATGCTGTTTAGTGTTGGTATAGTGCTGGTCCATGCTGGTTTATGCAAGGTAGTGTTGGTATAGTGCTGGTCCAGGGTGGTTTATTCTGGTTAGTGTTGGTATAGTGCTGGTCCAGGCAGGTTTATGCTGGTTAGAGTTGGTATAGTGCTGGTATAGTGCTGGTCCAGGCTGGTTTATACTGGATAGTGTTGGTATAGTGCTGCTCCAGGCTGGTTTATGCTAGTTAGTGTTGGTATAGTGCTGGTCCAGGCTGGTTTTTGTTGCTTCATGTTGGTATAGTGCTGGTCCAGGCTGGTTTTTGCTGGTTCGTGTTGGTATAGTGCTGGTCCAGGCTGGTTTATAATGGTTAGTGTTGGTATAGTGCTGGTCCAGGCTGGTTTTTGCTGGTTCGTGTTGGTATTGTGCTGGACCATGCTGGTTTATGCTAGTTGGTGTCTGTATAGTGCTGGTCTATGCTGGTTAGTGTTGGTATAGTGCTGGTCCAGGCTGGTTTATGCTAGTTAGCGTTGCTATAGTGCTGGTCCAGGCTGGTTCATGCTGTTTAGTGTTGGTATAGTGCTGGTCCATGCTGGTTTATGCTGGTTAGTGTTGGTATAGTGCTGGTATAGTGCTGGTCCATGCTGGTTAGTGTTGGTATAGTGTTGGTATAGTGCTGGTTTATGCTAGTTGGTGTTGGTATAGTGCTGGTCCAGGCTGGTTTATGCTAGTTAGTGTTGGTATAGTTCTGGTCCAGGCTGGTTTATGCTGGTTAGTGTTGGTATAGTGCTGGTCCATGCTGGTTTATGCTAGGTCGTGTTGGTATAGAGCTGGTCCAGGCTGGTTTATAATGGTTAGTGTTGGTATAGTGCTGGTCCAGGCTGGTTTTTGCTGGTTCGTGTTGGTATTGTGCTGGACCATGCTGGTTTATGCTAGTTGGTGTTGGTATAGTGCTGGTCCAGGCTGGTTTATGCTGTTTAGTTTTGGTATAGGGCTAGTTAGTGCTGGTATAGTGCTGGTCCATGGTGGTTTATGCTGGATAGTGTTGGTATAGTGCTGGTCCAGGCTGATTAGTGTTGGTATAGTGCTAATTTATGCTGGTTAGTGCTGGTCCATGTTGGTTTATGCTGGTTAGTGTTGGTATAGTGCTGGTCCAGGCTGATTAGTGTTGGCATAGTACTAGTTTATGCTAGTTAGTGCTGGTATAGTGCTGGTCCAGGCTGGTTTATGCTTGTCAGTGTTGGTATAGTGCTGGTTAGTGTTGGTATAGTGCTGGTCCATGCTGGTTTATGCTGGTTAGTGTTGGTATAGTGCTAGTTAGTGTTGGTATAGTGCTGGTTTATGCTGGTTAGTGTTGGTATAGTGCTAGTTAGTGTTGGTATAGTGCTGGTGTATGATGTTTAGTGTTGGTATAGTGCTGGTCCAGGCTGGTTTTTGCTGGTTCATGTTGGTATAGTGCTGGTCCATGCTGGTTTATGCTAGTTGGTGTTGGTATAGTGCTGGTCCAGGCTGGTTTATGCTGGTTAGTGTTGGTGTAGTGCTGGTCCATGCTGGTTTGTGTTGGTATAGTGCTGGTCCATGCTGGTTTATGATAGTTAGTGTTGGTATAGTGCTGGTCCAGGCTGGTTTATGCTGGTTAGTGTTGGTATAGGGCTAGTTAGTGCTGGTATAGTGCTGGTCCATGGTGGTTTATGCTAGTTAGTGTTGGTATAGTGCTGGTCCAGGCTGGTGTATGCTGGTTAGTGCTGGTATAGTGCTGGATAGTGTTGGTATAGTACTAGTTTATGCTAGTTAGTTTTGGTATAGTGCTGGTCCAGGCTGGTTTATGCTTGTTAGTGTTGGTATAGTGCTGGTTAGTGTTGGTATAGTGCTGGCCCATGCTGGTTTATGCTGGTTAGTGTTGGTATAGTGCTAGTTAGTGTTGGAATAGTGCTGGTCCAGGCTGGTGTATGCTGGTTAGTGCTGGTATAATGCTGGATTAGTGTTGGTATAGTGCTAATTTATGTTGGTTAGTGCTTTTGCAGGCTGGTTTATGCTGGTTAGTGTTGGTATAGTGCTGATCCAGGCTGATTAATGTTGGCATAGTACTAGTAATGCTGGTCCAGGCTGGTGTATGCTGGTTAGTGCTGGTATAATGCTGGATTAGTGTTGGTATAGTGCTAATTTTTGCTGGTTAGTGCTGGCCCAGGCTGATTTATGATGGTTAGTGTTGGTATAGTGCTGGTCCAGGCTGGTTTTTGCTGGTTCGTGTTGGTATAGTGCTGGTCCAGGCTGGTTTATGCTGGTTAGTGTTGGTATAGTGCTGGTCCATGCTGGTTTATGCTAGTTGGTGTTGGTATAGTGCTGGTCCAGGCTGGTTTATGCTGGTTAGTGTCGGTATAGTGCTGGTCCATGCTGGTTTGTGTTGGTATAGTGCTGGTCCATGCTGGTTTATGATAATTAGTGTTGGTATAGTGCTGGTCCAGGCTGGTTTATGCTGGTTAGTGTTGGTATAGTGCTGGTCCAGGCTGGTTTTTGCTGGTTCGTGTCGGTATAGGGCTAGTTATTGCTGGTATAGTGCTGATCCATGGTGGTTTATGCTGGTTCGTGTTGGTATAGTGCTGGTCCATGCTGGTTAATACTAGTTGGTGTTGGTATAGTGCTGGTCCAGGCTGGTTTCTGCTGGTTAGTGTTGTTATAGTGCTGGTATAGTGCTGGTTTATGCTATTTGGTGTTGGTATACTGCTGGTCCAGGCCTGTTTATGCTGGTTAGTGTTTGTATAGTGCTGGTCCAGGCTGGTTTATGTTGGTTAGTGTTGGTATAGTGCTGGTCCAGGCTGGTTTATGCTGGTTAGTGTTGGTATAGTGCTGGTCTAGGCTGGTTTATGCTGGTTAGTGTTGGTATAGTGCTGGTCCAGGCTGGTTTATGCTGGTTATTGTTGGTATAGGGCTAGTTAGTGCTGGTATAGTGCTGGTCCATGGGGGTTTATGCTAGTTAGTGTTGGTATAGTGCTGGTCCAGGCTGGTGTATGCTGGTTAGTGCTGGTATAATGCTGGATAGTGTTGGTATAGTGCTGGTCCAGGCAGATTAGTGTTGGTATAGTGCTAATTTATGCTGGTTAGTGCTGGTGCAGGCTGGTTTATGCTGGTTAGTGTTGGTATAGTGCTGGTCCAGGCTGATTAGTGTTGGCATAGTACTAGTTTATGCTAGTTAGTGCTGGTATAGTTCTGGTCCAGGCTGGTTTATGCTTGTTAGTGTTGGTATAGTGCTGGTTAGTGTTGGTATAGTGCTGGTCCATGCTGGTTTATGCTGGTTAGTGTTGGGATAGTGCTAGTTAGTGTTGGTATAGGGCTGGTTTTTGCTGGTTCGTGTTGGTATAGGGCTAGTTAGTGCTGGTATAGTGCTGGTCCATGGTGGTTTATGCTAGTAAGTGTTGGTATAGTGCTGGTCCAGGCTGGTGTATGCTGGTTAGTGCAGGTATAGTGCTGGATAGTGTTGGTATAGTGCTGGTCCAGGCTGATTAGTGTTGTTATAGTGCTAATGTATGCTGGTTAGTGCTGTTCCAGGCTGGTTTATGCTGGTTAGTGTTGGTATAGTGCTGGTTCAGGCTGATTAGTGTTGGCATAGTGCTGGTCCATGCCGGTTTATGCTGTTTAGTGTTGGTATAGTGCTAGTTAGTGTTGGTATAGTGCTAGTCCATGCTGGTCTATGCTGGTTAGTTTTGGTATAGTGCTGGTCCAGGCTGGTTTATGCTGGTTAGTGTTGGTATAGTGCTGGTCCAGGCTGGTTTATGCTGGTTAGTGTTGGTATAGTGCTGGTATAGTGCTGGTTTATGCTAGTTGGTGTAGGTATAGTGCTGGTCCAGGCTGGTTTATGCTGGTTAGTGTTTGTATAGTGCTGGTCCTGGCTGGTTTATGTTGGTTAGTGTTGGTATAGTGCTGGTCCAGGCTGGTTTATGCTGGTTAGTGGTGGTATAGTGCTGGTCCAGGCTGGTTTATGCTGGTTAGTGTTGGTATAGTGCTGGTCCAGGCTGGTTTATGCTGGTTAGTGTTGGTATAGGGCTAGTTAGTGCTGGTATAGTGCTGGTCCATGGTGGTTTATGCTGGATAGTGTTGGTATAGTGCTGGTCCAGGCTGATTAGTGTTGGTATAGTGCTAATTTATGCTGGTTAGTGCTGGTCCATGTTGGATTATGCTGGTTAGTGTTGGTATAGTGCTGGTCCAGGCTGATTAGTGTTGGCATAGTACTAGTTTATGCTAGTTAGTGCTGGTATAGTGCTGGTCCAGGCTGTTTTATGCTTGTCAGTGTTGGTATAGTGCTGGTTAGTGTTGGTATAGTGCTGGTCCATGCTGGTTTATGCTAGTTAGTGTTGGTATAGTGCTAGTTAGTGTTGGTATAGTGCTGGTTTATGCTGGTTAGTGTTGGTATAGTGCTAGTTAGTGTTGGTATAGTGCTGGTGTATGATGGTTAGTGTTGGTATAGTGCTGGTCCAGGCTGGTTTTTGCTGGTTCATGTTGGTATAGTGCTGGTCCATGCTGGTTTATGCTAGTTGGTGTTGGTATAGTGCTGGTCCAGGCTGGTTTATGCTGGTTAGTGTTGGTGTAGTGCTGGTCCATGCTGGTTTGTGTTGGTATTGTGCTGGTCCATGCTGGTTTATGATAGTTAGTGTTGGTATAGTGCTGGTCCAGGCTGGTTTATGCTGGTTAGTGTTGGTATAGGGCTAGTTAGTGCTGGTATAGTGCTGGTCCATGGTGTTTTATGCTAGTTAGTGTTGGTATAGTGCTGGTCCAGGCTGGTGTATGCTGGTTAGTGCTGGTATAGTGCTGGATAGTGTTGGTATAGTACTAGTTTATGCTAGTTTGTGTAGGTATAGTGCTGGTCCAGGCTGGTTTATGCTGGTTAGTGTTTGTATAGTGCTGGTCCTGGCTGGTTTATGTTGGTTAGTGTTGGTATAGTGCTGGTCCATGCTGGTTTATGCTGGTTAGTGTTGGGATAGTGCTAGTTAGTGTTGGTATAGGGCTGGTTTTTGCTGGTTCGTGTTGGTATAGGGCTAGTTAGTGCTGGTATAGTGCTGGTCCATGGTGGTTTATGCTAGTAAGTGTTGGTATAGTGCTGGTCCAGGCTGGTGTATGCTGGTTAGTGCAGGTATAGTGCTGGATAGTGTTGGTATAGTGCTGGTCCAGGCTGATTAGTGTTGTTATAGTGCTAATGTATGCTGGTTAGTGCTGTTCCAGGCTGGTTTATGCTGGTTAGTGTTGGTATAGTGCTGGTTCAGGCTGATTAGTGTTGGCATAGTGCTGGTCCATGCCGGTTTATGCTGTTTAGTGTTGGTATAGTGCTAGTTAGTGTTGGTATAGTGCTAGTCCATGCTGGTCTATGCTGGTTAGTTTTGGTATAGTGCTGGTCCAGGCTGGTTTATGCTGGTTAGTGTTGGTATAGTGCTGGTCCAGGCTGGTTTATGCTGGTTAGTGTTGGTATAGTGCTGGTATAGTGCTGGTTTATGCTAGTTGGTGTAGGTATAGTGCTGGTCCAGGCTGGTTTATGCTGGTTAGTGTTTGTATAGTGCTGGTCCTGGCTGGTTTATGTTGGTTAGTGTTGGTATAGTATTGGTCCAGGCTGGTTTATGCTGGTTAGTGGTGGTATAGTGCTGGTCCAGGCTGGTTTATGCTGGTTAGTGTTGGTATAGTGCTGGTCCAGGCTGGTTTATGCTGGTTAGTGTTGGTATAGGGCTAGTTAGTGCTGGTATAGTGCTGGTCCATGGTGGTTTATGCTGGATAGTGTTGGTATAGTGCTGGTCCAGGCTGATTAGTGTTGGTATAGTGCTAATTTATGCTGGTTAGTGCTGGTCCATGTTGGATTATGCTGGTTAGTGTTGGTATAGTGCTGGTCCAGGCTGATTAGTGTTGGCATAGTACTAGTTTATGCTAGTTAGTGCTGGTATAGTGCTGGTCCAGGCTGGTTTATGCTTGTCAGTGTTGGTATAGTGCTGGTTAGTGTTGGTATAGTGCTGGTCCATGCTGATTTATGCTAGTTAGTGTTGGTATAGTGCTAGTTAGTGTTGGTATAGTGCTGGTTTATGCTGGTTAGTGTTGGTATAGTGCTAGTTAGTGTTGGTATAGTGCTGGTGTATGATGGTTAGTGTTGGTATAGTGCTGGTCCAGGCTGGTTTTTGCTGGTTCATGTTGGTATAGTGCTGGTCCATGCTGGTTTATGCTAGTTGGTGTTGGTATAGTGCTGGTCCAGGCTGGTTTATGCTGGTTAGTGTTGGTGTAGTGCTGGTCCATGCTGGTTTGTGTTGGTATAGTGCTGGTCCATGCTGGTTTATGATAGTTAGTGTTGGTATAGTGCTGGTCCAGGCTGGTTTATGCTGGTTAGTGTTGGTATAGGGCTAGTTAGTGCTGGTATAGTGCTGGTCCATGGTGGTTTATGCTAGTTAGTGTTGGTATAGTGCTGGTCCAGGCTGGTTTATGCTGTTTAGTGTTGGTATAGTGCTAGTTAGTGTTGGTATAGTGCTAGTCCATGCTGGTCTATGCTGGTTAGTTTTGGTATAGTGCTGGTCCAGGCTGGTTTATGCTGGTTAGTGTTGGTATAGTGCTGGTCCAGGCTGGTTTATGCTGGTTAGTGTTGGTATAGTGCTGGTATAGTGCTGGTTTATGCTAGTTGGTGTAGGTATAGTGCTGGTCCAGGCTGGTTTATGCTGGTTAGTGTTTGTGTAGTGCTGGTCCTGGCTGGTTTATGTTGGTTAGTGTTGGTATAGTGCTGGTCCAGGCTGGTTTATGCTGGTTAGTGGTGGTATAGTGCTGGTATAGTGCTGGTTTATGCTAGTTGGTGTAGGTATAGTGCTGGTCCAGGCTGGTTTATGCTGGTTAGTGTTTGTATAGTGCTGGTCCTGGCTGGTTTATGTTGGTTAGTGTTGGTATAGTGCTGGTCCAGGCTGGTTTATGCTGGTTAGTGGTGGTATAGTGCTGGTCCAGGCTGGTTTATGCTGGTTAGTGTTGGTATAGTGCTGGTCCAGGCTGGTTTATGCTGGTTAGTGTTGGTAGAGGGCTAGTTAGTGCTGGTATAGTGCTGGTCCATGGTGGTTTATGCTGGATAGTGTTGGTATAGTGCTGGTCCAGGCTGATTAGTGTTGGTATAGTGCTAATTTATGCTGGTTAGTGCTGGTCCATGTTGGATTATGCTGGTTAGTGTTGGTATAGTGCTGGTCCAGGCTGATTAGTGTTGGCATAGTACTAGTTTATGCTAGTTAGTGCTGGTATAGTGCTGGTCCAGGCAAGTTTATGCTTGTCAGTGTTGGTATAGTGCTGGTTAGTGTTGGTATAGTGCTGGTCCATGCTGGTTTATGCTAGTTAGTGTTGGTATAGTGCTAGTTAGTTTTGGTATAGTGCTGGTTTATGCTGGTTAGTGTTGGTATAGTGCTAGTTAGTGTTGGTATAGTGCTGGTGTATGATGGTTAGTGTTGGTATAGTGCTGGTCCAGGCTGGTTTTTGCTGGTTCATGTTGGTATAGTGCTGGTCCATGCTGGTTTGTGTTGGTATAGTGCTGGTCCATGCTGGTTTATGATAGTTAGTGTTGGTATAGTGCTGGTCCAGGCTGGTTTATTCTGGTTAGTGTTGGTATAGGGCTAGTTAGTGCTGGTATAGTGCTGGTCCATGGTGGTTTATGCTAGTTAGTGTTGGTATAGTGCTGGTCCAGGCTGGTGTATGCTGGTTAGTGCTGGTATAGTGCTGGATAGTGTTGGTATAGTACTAGTTTATGCTAGTTAGTTTTGGTATAGTGCTGGTCCAGGCTGGTTTATGCTTGTTAGTGTTGGTATAGTGCTGGTTAGTGTTGGTATAGTGCTGGCCCATGCTGGTTTATGCTGGTTAGTGTTGGTATAGTGCTAGTTAGTGTTGGAATAGTGCTGGTCCAGGCTGGTGTATGCTGGTTAGTGCTGGTATAATGCTGGATTAGTGTTGGTATAGTGCTAATTTATGTTGGTTAGTGCTTTTGCAGGCTGGTTTATGCTGGTTAGTGTTGGTATAGTGCTGGTCCAGGCTGATTAATGTTGGCATAGTACTAGTAATGCTGGTCCAGGCTGGTGTATGCTGGTTAGTGCTGGTATAATGCTGGATTAGTGTTGGTATAGTGCTAATTTTTGCTGGTTAGTGCTGGCCCAGGCTGATTTATGATGGTTAGTGTTGGTATAGTGCTGGTCCAGGCTGGTTTTTGCTGGTTCGTGTTGGTATAGTGCTGGTCCAGGCTGGTTTATGCTGGTTAGTGTTGGTATAGTGCTGGTCCATGCTGGTTTATGCTAGTTGGTGTTGGTATAGTGCTGGTCCAGGCTGGTTTATGCTGGTTAGTGTTGGTATAGTGCTGGTCCATGCTGGTTTGTGTTGGTATAGTGCTGGTCCATGCTGGTTTATGATAATTAGTGTTGGTATAGTGCTGGTCCAGGCTGGTTTATGCTGGTTAGTGTTGGTATAGTGCTGGTCCAGGCTGGTTTTTGCTGGTTCGTGTCGGTATAGGGCTAGTTATTGCTGGTATAGTGCTGATCCATGGTGGTTTATGCTGGTTCGTGTTGGTATAGTGCTGGTCCATGCTGGTTAATACTAGTTGGTGTTGGTATAGTGCTGGTCCAGGCTGGTTTCTGCTGGTTAGTGTTGGTATAGTGCTGGTGTATGATGGTTAGTGTTGGTATAGTGCTGGTCCAGGCTGGTTTTTGCTGGTTCATGTTGGTATAGTGCTGGTCCATGCTGGTTTATGCTAGTTGGTGTTGGTATAGTGCTGGTCCAGGCTGGTTTATGCTGGTTAGTGTTGGTGTAGTGCTGGTTCATGCTGGTTTGTGTTGGTATAGTGCTGGTCCATGCTGGTTTATGATAGTTAGTGTTGGTATAGTGCTGGTCCAGGCTGGTTTATGCTGGTTAGTGTTGGTATAGGGCTAGTTAGTGCTGGTATAGTGCTGGTCCATGGTGGTTTATGCTAGTTAGTGTTGGTATAGTGCTGGTCCAGGCTGGTGTATGCTGGTTAGTGCTGGTATAGTGCTGGATAGTGTTGGTATAGTACTAGTTTATGCTAGTTAGTTTTGGTATAGTGCTGGTCCAGGCTGGTTTATGCTTGTTAGTGTTGGTATAGTGCTGGTTAGTGTTGGTATAGTTCTGGCCCATGCTGGTTTATGCTGGTTAGTGTTGGTATAGTGCTAGTTAGTGTTGGAATAGTGCTGGTCCAGGCTGGTGTATGCTGGTTAGTGCTGGTATAATGCTGGATTAGTGTTGGTATAGTGCTAATTTATGTTGGTTAGTGCTTTTGCAGGCTGGTTTATGCTGGTTAGTGTTGGTATAGTGCTGGTCCAGGCTGATTAATGTTGGCATAGTACTAGTAATGCTGGTCCAGGCTGGTGTATGCTGGTTAGTGCTGGTATAATGCTGGATTAGTGTTGGTATAGTGCTAATTTTTGCTGGTTAGTGCTGGCCCAGGCTGATTTATGATGGTTAGTGTTGGTATAGTGCTGGTCCAGGCTGGTTTTTGCTGGTTCGTGTTGGTATAGTGCTGGTCCAGGCTGGTTTATGCTGGTTAGTGTTGGTATAGTGCTGGTCCATGCTGGTTTATGCTAGTTGGTGTTGGTATAGTGCTGGTCCAGGCTGGTTTATGCTGGTTAGTGTCGGTATAGTGCTGGTCCATGCTGGTTTGTGTTGGTTTAGTAATGGTCCATGCTGGTTTATGATAATTAGTGTTGGTATAGTGCTGGTCCAGGCTGGTTTATGCTGGTTAGTGTTGGTATAGTGCTGGTCCAGGCTGGTTTTTGCTGGTTCGTGTCGGTATAGGGCTAGTTATTGCTGGTATAGTGCTGATCCATGGTGGTTTATGCTGGTTCGTGTTGGTAGAGTGCTGGTCCATGCTGGTTAATACTAGTTGGTGTTGGTATAGTGCTGGTCCAGGCTGGTTTCTGCTGGTTAGTGTTGTTATAGTGCTGGTATAGTGCTGGTTTATGCTATTTGGTGTTGGTATACTGCTGGTCCAGGCCTGTTTATGCTGGTTAGTGTTTGTATAGTGCTGGTCCAGGCTGGTTTATGCTGGTTAGTGTTGGTATAGTGCTGGTCTAGGCTGGTTTATGCTGGTTAGTGTTGGTATAGTGCTGGTCCAGGCTGGTTTATGCTGGTTATTGTTGGTATAGGGCTAGTTAGTGCTGGTATAGTGCTGGTCCATGGGGGTTTATGCTAGTTAGTGTTGGTATAGTGCTGGTCCAGGCTGGTGTATGCTGGTTAGTGCTGGTATAATGCTGGATAGTGTTGGTATAGTGCTGGTCCAGGCAGATTAGTGTTGGTATAGTGCTAATTTATGCTGGTTAGTGCTGGTGCAGGCTGGTTTATGCTGGTTAGTGTTGGTGTAGTGCTGGTCCAGGCTGATTAGTGTTGGCATAGTACTAGTTTATGCTAGTTAGTGCTGGTATAGTTCTGGTCCAGGCTGGTTTATGCTTGTTAGTGTTGGTATAGTGCTGGTTAGTGTTGGTATAGTGCTGGTCCATGCTGGTTTATGCTGGTTAGTGTTGGGATAGTGCTAGTTAGTGTTGGTATAGGGCTGGTTTTTGCTGGTTCGTGTTGGTATAGGGCTAGTTAGTGCTGGTATAGTGCTGGTCCATGGTGGTTTATGCTAGTAAGTGTTGGTATAGTGCTGGTCCAGGCTGGTGTATGCTGGTTAGTGCAGGTATAGTGCTGGATAGTGTTGGTATAGTGCTGGTCCAGGCTGATTAGTGTTGTTATAGTGCTAATGTATGCTGGTTAGTGCTGTTCCAGGCTGGTTTATGCTGGTTAGTGTTGGTATAGTGCTGGTTCAGGCTGATTAGTGTTGGCATAGTGCTGGTCCATGCCGGTTTATGCTGTTTAGTGTTGGTATAGTGCTAGTTAGTGTTGGTATAGTGCTAGTCCATGCTGGTCTATGCTGGTTAGTTTTGGTATAGTGCTGGTCCAGGCTGGTTTATGCTGGTTAGTGTTGGTATAGTGCTGGTCCAGGCTGGTTTATGCTGGTTAGTGTTGGTATAGTGCTGGTATAGTGCTGGTTTATGCTAGTTGGTGTAGGTATAGTGCTGGTCCAGGCTGGTTTATGCTGGTTAGTGTTTGTATAGTGCTGTTCCTGGCTGGTTTATGTTGGTTAGTGTTGGTATAGTGCTGGTCCAGGCTGGTTTATGCTGGTTAGTGGTGGTATAGTGCTGGTCCAGGCTGGTTTATGCTGGTTAGTGTTGGTATAGTGCTGGTCCAGGCTGGTTTATGCTGGTTAGTGTTGGTATAGGGCTAGTTAGTGCTGGTATAGTGCTGGTCCATGGTGGTTTATGCTGGATAGTGTTGGTATAGTGCTGGTCCAGGCTGATTAGTGTTGGTATAGTGCTAATTTATGCTGGTTATTGCTGGTCCATGTTGGATTATGCTGGTTAGTGTTGGTATAGTGCTGGTCCAGGCTGATTAGTGTTGGCATAGTACTAGTTTATGCTAGTTAGTGCTGGTATAGTGCTGGTCCAGGCTGTTTTATGCTTGTCAGTGTTGGTATAGTGCTGGTTAGTGTTGGTATAGTGCTGGTCCATGCTGGTTTATGCTAGTTAGTGTTGGTATAGTGCTAGTTAGTGTTGGTATAGTGCTGGTTTATGCTGGTTAGTGTTGGTATAGTGCTAGTTAGTGTTGGTATAGTGCTGGTGTATGATGGTTAGTGTTGGTATAGTGCTGGTCCAGGCTGGTTTTTGCTGGTTCATGTTGGTATAGTGCTGGTCCATGCTGGTTTATGCTAGTTGGTGTTGGTATAGTGCTGGTCCAGGCTGGTTTATGCTGGTTAGTGTTGGTGTAGTGCTGGTCCATGCTGGTTTGCGTTGGTATTGTGCTGGTCCATGCTGGTTTATGATAGTTAGTGTTGGTATAGTGCTGGTCCAGACTGGTTTATGCTGGTTAGTGTTGGTATAGGGCTAGTTAGTGCTGGTATAGTGCTGGTCCATGGTGGTTTATGCTAGTTAGTGTTGGTATAGTGCTGGTCCAGGCTGGTGTATGCTGGTTAGTGCTGGTATAGTGCTGGATAGTGTTGGTATAGTACTAGTTTATGCTAGTTAGTTTTGGTATAGTGCTGGTCCAGGCTGGTTTATGCTTGTTAGTGTTGGTATAGTGCTGGTTAGTGTTGGTATAGTGCTGGCCCATGCTGGTTTATGCTGGTTAGTGTTGGTATAGTGCTAGTTAGTGTTGGAATAGTGCTGGTCCAGGCTGGTGTATGCTGGTTAGTGCTGGTATAATGCTGGATTAGTGTTGGTATAGTGCTAATTTATGTTGGTTAGTGCTTTTGCAGGCTGGTTTATGCTGGTTAGTGTTGGTATAGTGCTGGTCCAGGCTGATTAATGTTGGCATAGTACTAGTAATGCTGGTCCAGGCTGGTGTATGCTGGTTAGTGCTGGTATAATGCTGGATTAGTGTTGGTATAGTGCTGGTTAGTGTTGGTATAGTTCTGGCCCATGCTGATTTATGATGGTTAGTGTTGGTATAGTGCTGGTCCAGGCTGGTTTTTGCTGGTTCGTGTTGGTATAGTGCTGGTCCAGGCTGGTTTATGCTGGTTAGTGTTGGTATAGTGCTGGTCCATGCTGGTTTATGCTAGTTGGTGTTGGTATAGTGCTGGTCCAGGCTGGTTTATGCTGGTTAGTGTCGGTATAGTGCTGGTCCATGCTGGTTTGTGTTGGTTTAGTAATGGTCCATGCTGGTTTATGATAATTAGTGTTGGTATAGTGCTGGTCCAGGCTGGTTTATGCTGGTTAGTGTTGGTATAGTGCTGGTCCAGGCTGGTTTTTGCTGGTTCGTGTCGGTATAGGGCTAGTTATTGCTGGTATAGTGCTGATCCATGGTGGTTTATGCTGGTTCGTGTTGGTAGAGTGCTGGTCCATGCTGGTTAATACTAGTTGGTGTTGGTATAGTGCTGGTCCAGGCTGGTTTCTGCTGGTTAGTGTTGTTATAGTGCTGGTATAGTGCTGGTTTATGCTATTTGGTGTTGGTATACTGCTGGTCCAGGCCTGTTTATGCTGGTTAGTGTTTGTATAGTGCTGGTCCAGGCTGGTTTATGCTGGTTAGTGTTGGTATAGTGCTGGTCTAGGCTGGTTTATGCTGGTTAGTGTTGGTATAGTGCTGGTCCAGGCTGGTTTATGCTGGTTATTGTTGGTATAGGGCTAGTTAGTGCTGGTATAGTGCTGGTCCATGGGGGTTTATGCTAGTTAGTGTTGGTATAGTGCTGGTCCAGGCTGGTGTATGCTGGTTAGTGCTGGTATAATGCTGGATAGTGTTGGTATAGTGCTGGTCCAGGCAGATTAGTGTTGGTATAGTGCTAATTTATGCTGGTTAGTGCTGGTGCAGGCTGGTTTATGCTGGTTAGTGTTGGTATAGTGCTGGTCCAGGCTGATTAGTGTTGGCATAGTACTAGTTTATGCTAGTTAGTGCTGGTATAGTTCTGGTCCAGGCTGGTTTATGCTTGTTAGTGTTGGTATAGTGCTGGTTAGTGTTGGTATAGTGCTGGTCCATGCTGGTTTATGCTGGTTAGTGCTGGGATAGTGCTAGTTAGTGTTGGTATAGGGCTGGTTTTTGCTGGTTCGTGTTGGTATAGGGCTAGTTAGTGCTGGTATAGTGCTGGTCCATGGTGGTTTATGCTAGTAAGTGTTGGTATAGTGCTGGTCCAGGCTGGTGTATGCTGGTTAGTGCAGGTATAGTGCTGGATAGTGTTGGTATAGTGCTGGTCCAGGCTGATTAGTGTTGTTATAGTGCTAATGTATGCTGGTTAGTGCTGTTCCAGGCTGGTTTATGCTGGTTAGTGTTGGTATAGTGCTGGTTCAGGCTGATTAGTGTTGGCATAGTGCTGGTCCATGCCGGTTTATGCTGTTTAGTGTTGGTATAGTGCTAGTTAGTGTTGGTATAGTGCTAGTCCATGCTGGTCTATGCTGGTTAGTTTTGGTATAGTGCTGGTCCAGGCTGGTTTATGCTGGTTAGTGTTGGTATAGTGCTGGTCCAGGCTGGTTTATGCTGGTTAGTGTTGGTATAGTGCTGGTATAGTGCTGGTTTATGCTAGTTGGTGTAGGTATAGTGCTGGTCCAGGCTGGTTTATGCTGGTTAGTGTTTGTATAGTGCTGTTCCTGGCTGGTTTATGTTGGTTAGTGTTGGTATAGTGCTGGTCCAGGCTGGTTTATGCTGGTTAGTGGTGGTATAGTGCTGGTCCAGGCTGGTTTATGCTGGTTAGTGTTGGTATAGTGCTGGTCCAGGCTGGTTTATGCTGGTTAGTGTTGGTATAGGGCTAGTTAGTGCTGGTATAGTGCTGGTCCATGGTGGTTTATGCTGGATAGTGTTGGTATAGTGCTGGTCCAGGCTGATTAGTGTTGGTATAGTGCTAATTTATGCTGGTTATTGCTGGTCCATGTTGGATTATGCTGGTTAGTGTTGGTATAGTGCTGGTCCAGGCTGATTAGTGTTGGCATAGTACTAGTTTATGCTAGTTAGTGCTGGTATAGTGCTGGTCCAGGCTGTTTTATGCTTGTCAGTGTTGGTATAGTGCTGGTTAGTGTTGGTATAGTGCTGGTCCATGCTGGTTTATGCTAGTTAGTGTTGGTATAGTGCTAGTTAGTGTTGGTATAGTGCTGGTTTATGCTGGTTAGTGTTGGTATAGTGCTAGTTAGTGTTGGTATAGTGCTGGTGTATGATGGTTAGTGTTGGTATAGTGCTGGTCCAGGCTGGTTTTTGCTGGTTCATGTTGGTATAGTGCTGGTCCATGCTGGTTTATGCTAGTTGGTGTTGGTATAGTGCTGGTCCAGGCTGGTTTATGCTGGTTAGTGTTGGTGTAGTGCTGGTCCATGCTGGTTTGCGTTGGTATTGTGCTGGTCCATGCTGGTTTATGATAGTTAGTGTTGGTATAGTGCTGGTCCAGACTGGTTTATGCTGGTTAGTGTTGGTATAGGGCTAGTTAGTGCTGGTATAGTGCTGGTCCATGGTGGTTTATGCTAGTTAGTGTTGGTATAGTGCTGGTCCAGGCTGGTGTATGCTGGTTAGTGCTGGTATAGTGCTGGATAGTGTTGGTATAGTACTAGTTTATGCTAGTTAGTTTTGGTATAGTGCTGGTCCAGGCTGGTTTATGCTTGTTAGTGTTGGTATAGTGCTGGTTAGTGTTGGTATAGTGCTGGCCCATGCTGGTTTATGCTGGTTAGTGTTGGTATAGTGCTAGTTAGTGTTGGAATAGTGCTGGTCCAGGCTGGTGTATGCTGGTTAGTGCTGGTATAATGCTGGATTAGTGTTGGTATAGTGCTAATTTATGTTGGTTAGTGCTTTTGCAGGCTGGTTTATGCTGGTTAGTGTTGGTATAGTGCTGGTCCAGGCTGATTAATGTTGGCATAGTACTAGTAATGCTGGTCCAGGCTGGTGTATGCTGGTTAGTGCTGGTATAATGCTGGATTAGTGTTGGTATAGTGCTAATTTTTGCTGGTTAGTGCTGGCCCAGGCTGATTTATGATGGTTAGTGTTGGTATAGTGCTGGTCCAGGCTGGTTTTTGCTGGTTCGTGTTGGTATAGTGCTGGTCCAGGCTGGTTTATGCTGGTTAGTGTTGGTATAGTGCTGGTCCATGCTGGTTTATGCTAGTTGGTGTTGGTATAGTGCTGGTCCAGGCTGGTTTATGCTGGTTAGTGTTGGTATAGTGCTGGTCCATGCTGGTTTGTGTTGGTATAGTGCTGGTCCATGCTGGTTTATGATAATTAGTGTTGGTATAGTGCTGGTCCAGGCTGGTTTATGCTGGTTAGTGTTGGTATAGTGCTGGTCCAGGCTGGTTTTTGCTGGTTCGTGTCGGTATAGGGCTAGTTATTGCTGGTATAGTGCTGATCCATGGTGGTTTATGCTGGTTCGTGTTGGTATAGTGCTGGTCCATGCTGGTTAATACTAGTTGGTGTTGGTATAGTGCTGGTCCAGGCTGGTTTCTGCTGGTTAGTGTTGGTATAGTGCTGGTATAGTGCTGGTTTATGCTATTTGGTGTTGGTATACTGCTGGTCCAGGCCTGTTTATGCTGGTTAGTGTTTGTATAGTGCTGGTCCAGGCTGGTTTATGTTGGTTAGTGTTGGTATAGTGCTGGTCCAGGCTGGTTTATGCTGGTTAGTGTTGGTATAGTGCTGGTCTAGGCTGGTTTATGCTGGTTAGTGTTGGTATAGTGCTGGTCCAGGCTGGTTTATGCTGGTTATTGTTGGTATAGGGCTAGTTAGTGCTGGTATAGTGCTGGTCCATGGGGGTTTATGCTAGTTAGTGTTGGTATAGTGCTGGTCCAGGCTGGTGTATGCTGGTTAGTGCTGGTATAATGCTGGATAGTGTTGGTATAGTGCTGGTCCAGGCAGATTAGTGTTGGTATAGTGCTAATTTATGCTGGTTAGTGCTGGTGCAGGCTGGTTTATGCTGGTTAGTGTTGGTATAGTGCTGGTCCAGGCTGATTAGTGTTGGCATAGTACTAGTTTATGCTAGTTAGTGCTGGTATAGTTCTGGTCCAGGCTGGTTTATGCTTGTTAGTGTTGGTATAGTGCTGGTTAGTGTTGGTATAGTGCTGGTCCATGCTGGTTTATGCTGGTTAGTGTTGGGATAGTGCTAGTTAGTGTTGGTATAGGGCTGGTTTTTGCTGGTTCGTGTTGGTATAGGGCTAGTTAGTGCTGGTATAGTGCTGGTCCATGGTGGTTTATGCTAGTAAGTGTTGGTATAGTGCTGGTCCAGGCTGGTGTATGCTGGTTAGTGCAGGTATAGTGCTGGATAGTGTTGGTATAGTGCTGGTCCAGGCTGATTAGTGTTGTTATAGTGCTAATGTATGCTGGTTAGTGCTGTTCCAGGCTGGTTTATGCTGGTTAGTGTTGGTATAGTGCTGGTTCAGGCTGATTAGTGTTGGCATAGTGCTGGTCCATGCCGGTTTATGCTGTTTAGTGTTGGTATAGTGCTAGTTAGTGTTGGTATAGTGCTAGTCCATGCTGGTCTATGCTGGTTAGTTTTGGTATAGTGCTGGTCCAGGCTAGTTTATGCTGGTTAGTGTTGGTATAGTGCTGGTCCAGGCTGGTTTATGCTGGTTAGTGTTGGTATAGTGCTGGTATAGTGCTGGTTTATGCTAGTTGGTGTAGGTATAGTGCTGGTCCAGGCTGGTTTATGCTGGTTAGTGTTTGTATAGTGCTGGTCCTGGCTGGTTTATGTTGGTTAGTGTTGGTATAGTGCTGGTCCATGCTGGTTTATGCTGGTTAGTGTTGGGATAGTGCTAGTTAGTGTTGGTATAGGGCTGGTTTTTGCTGGTTCGTGTTGGTATAGGGCTAGTTAGTGCTGGTATAGTGCTGGTCCATGGTGGTTTATGCTAGTAAGTGTTGGTATAGTGCTGGTCCAGGCTGGTGTATGCTGGTTAGTGCAGGTATAGTGCTGGATAGTGTTGGTATAGTGCTGGTCCAGGCTGATTAGTGTTGTTATAGTGCTAATGTATGCTGGTTAGTGCTGTTCCAGGCTGGTTTATGCTGGTTAGTGTTGGTATAGTGCTGGTTCAGGCTGATTAGTGTTGGCATAGTGCTAATGTATGCTGGTTAGTGCTGGTCCAGGCTGGTTTATGCTGGTTAGTGTTGGTATAGTGCTGGTATAGTGCTGGTTTATGCTAGTTGGTGTAGGTATAGTGCTGGTCCAGGCTGGTTTATGCTGGTTAGTGTTTGTATAGTGCTGGTCCTGGCTGGTTTATGTTGGTTAGTGTTGGTATAGTGCTGGTCCAGGCTGGTTTATGCTGGTTAGTGGTGGTATAGTGCTGGTCCAGGCTGGTTTATGCTGGTTAGTGTTGGTATAGTGCTGGTCCAGGCTGGTTTATGCTGGTTAGTGTTGGTATAGGGCTAGTTAGTGCTGGTATAGTGCTGGTCCATGGTGGTTTATGCTGGATAGTGTTGGTATAGTGCTGGTCCAGGCTGATTAGTGTTGGTATAGTGCTAATTTATGTTGGTTAGTGCTTTTGCAGGCTGGTGTATGCTGGTTAGTGTTGGTATAGTGCTGGTCCAGGCTGATTAATGTTGGCATAGTACTAGTAATGCTGGTCCAGGCTGGTGTATGCTGGTTAGTGCTGGTATAATGCTGGATTAGTGTTGGTATAGTGCTAATTTTTGCTGGTTAGTGCTGGCCCAGGCTGATTTATGATGGTTAGTGTTGGTATAGTGCTGGTCCAGGCTGGTTTTTGCTGGTTCGTGTTGGTATAGTGCTGGTCCAGGCTGGTTTATGCTGGTTAGTGTTGGTATAGTGCTGGTCCATGCTGGTTTATGCTAGTTGGTGTTGGTATAGTGCTGGTCCAGGCTGGTTTATGCTGGTTAGTGTCGGTATAGTGCTGGTCCATGCTGGTTTGTGTTGGTTTAGTAATGGTCCATGCTGGTTTATGATAATTAGTGTTGGTATAGTGCTGGTCCAGGCTGGTTTATGCTGGTTAGTGTTGGTATAGTGCTGGTCCAGGCTGGTTTTTGCTGGTTCGTGTCGGTATAGGGCTAGTTATTGCTGGTATAGTGCTGATCCATGGTGGTTTATGCTGGTTCGTGTTGGTAGAGTGCTGGTCCATGCTGGTTAATACTAGTTGGTGTTGGTATAGTGCTGGTCCAGGCTGGTTTCTGCTGGTTAGTGTTGTTATAGTGCTGGTATAGTGCTGGTTTATGCTATTTGGTGTTGGTATACTGCTGGTCCAGGCCTGTTTATGCTGGTTAGTGTTTGTATAGTGCTGGTCCAGGCTGGTTTATGCTGGTTAGTGTTGGTATAGTGCTGGTCTAGGCTGGTTTATGCTGGTTAGTGTTGGTATAGTGCTGGTCCAGGCTGGTTTATGCTGGTTATTGTTGGTATAGGGCTAGTTAGTGCTGGTATAGTGCTGGTCCATGGGGGTTTATGCTAGTTAGTGTTGGTATAGTGCTGGTCCAGGCTGGTGTATGCTGGTTAGTGCTGGTATAATGCTGGATAGTGTTGGTATAGTGCTGGTCCAGGCAGATTAGTGTTGGTATAGTGCTAATTTATGCTGGTTAGTGCTGGTGCAGGCTGGTTTATGCTGGTTAGTGTTGGTATAGTGCTGGTCCAGGCTGATTAGTGTTGGCATAGTACTAGTTTATGCTAGTTAGTGCTGGTATAGTTCTGGTCCAGGCTGGTTTATGCTTGTTAGTGTTGGTATAGTGCTGGTTAGTGTTGGTATAGTGCTGGTCCATGCTGGTTTATGCTGGTTAGTGTTGGGATAGTGCTAGTTAGTGTTGGTATAGGGCTGGTTTTTGCTGGTTCGTGTTGGTATAGGGCTAGTTAGTGCTGGTATAGTGCTGGTCCATGGTGGTTTATGCTAGTAAGTGTTGGTATAGTGCTGGTCCAGGCTGGTGTATGCTGGTTAGTGCAGGTATAGTGCTGGATAGTGTTGGTATAGTGCTGGTCCAGGCTGATTAGTGTTGTTATAGTGCTAATGTATGCTGGTTAGTGCTGTTCCAGGCTGGTTTATGCTGGTTAGTGTTGGTATAGTGCTGGTTCAGGCTGATTAGTGTTGGCATAGTGCTGGTCCATGCCGGTTTATGCTGTTTAGTGTTGGTATAGTGCTAGTTAGTGTTGGTATAGTGCTAGTCCATGCTGGTCTATGCTGGTTAGTTTTGGTATAGTGCTGGTCCAGGCTGGTTTATGCTGGTTAGTGTTGGTATAGTGCTGGTCCAGGCTGGTTTATGCTGGTTAGTGTTGGTATAGTGCTGGTATAGTGCTGGTTTATGCTAGTTGGTGTAGGTATAGTGCTGGTCCAGGCTGGTTTATGCTGGTTAGTGTTTGTATAGTGCTGTTCCTGGCTGGTTTATGTTGGTTAGTGTTGGTATAGTGCTGGTCCAGGCTGGTTTATGCTGGTTAGTGGTGGTATAGTGCTGGTCCAGGCTGGTTTATGCTGGTTAGTGTTGGTATAGTGCTGGTCCAGGCTGGTTTATGCTGGTTAGTGTTGGTATAGGGCTAGTTAGTGCTGGTATAGTGCTGGTCCATGGTGGTTTATGCTGGATAGTGTTGGTATAGTGCTGGTCCAGGCTGATTAGTGTTGGTATAGTGCTAATTTATGCTGGTTATTGCTGGTCCATGTTGGATTATGCTGGTTAGTGTTGGTATAGTGCTGGTCCAGGCTGATTAGTGTTGGCATAGTACTAGTTTATGCTAGTTAGTGCTGGTATAGTGCTGGTCCAGGCTGTTTTATGCTTGTCAGTGTTGGTATAGTGCTGGTTAGTGTTGGTATAGTGCTGGTCCATGCTGGTTTATGCTAGTTAGTGTTGGTATAGTGCTAGTTAGTGTTGGTATAGTGCTGGTTTATGCTGGTTAGTGTTGGTATAGTGCTAGTTAGTGTTGGTATAGTGCTGGTGTATGATGGTTAGTGTTGGTATAGTGCTGGTCCAGGCTGGTTTTTGCTGGTTCATGTTGGTATAGTGCTGGTCCATGCTGGTTTATGCTAGTTGGTGTTGGTATAGTGCTGGTCCAGGCTGGTTTATGCTGGTTAGTGTTGGTGTAGTGCTGGTCCATGCTGGTTTGCGTTGGTATTGTGCTGGTCCATGCTGGTTTATGATAGTTAGTGTTGGTATAGTGCTGGTCCAGACTGGTTTATGCTGGTTAGTGTTGGTATAGGGCTAGTTAGTGCTGGTATAGTGCTGGTCCATGGTGGTTTATGCTAGTTAGTGTTGGTATAGTGCTGGTCCAGGCTGGTGTATGCTGGTTAGTGCTGGTATAGTGCTGGATAGTGTTGGTATAGTACTAGTTTATGCTAGTTAGTTTTGGTATAGTGCTGGTCCAGGCTGGTTTATGCTTGTTAGTGTTGGTATAGTGCTGGTTAGTGTTGGTATAGTGCTGGCCCATGCTGGTTTATGCTGGTTAGTGTTGGTATAGTGCTAGTTAGTGTTGGAATAGTGCTGGTCCAGGCTGGTGTATGCTGGTTAGTGCTGGTATAATGCTGGATTAGTGTTGGTATAGTGCTAATTTATGTTGGTTAGTGCTTTTGCAGGCTGGTTTATGCTGGTTAGTGTTGGTATAGTGCTGGTCCAGGCTGATTAATGTTGGCATAGTACTAGTAATGCTGGTCCAGGCTGGTGTATGCTGGTTAGTGCTGGTATAATGCTGGATTAGTGTTGGTATAGTGCTAATTTTTGCTGGTTAGTGCTGGCCCAGGCTGATTTATGATGGTTAGTGTTGGTATAGTGCTGGTCCAGGCTGGTTTTTGCTGGTTCGTGTTGGTATAGTGCTGGTCCAGGCTGGTTTATGCTGGTTAGTGTTGGTATAGTGCTGGTCCATGCTGGTTTATGCTAGTTGGTGTTGGTATAGTGCTGGTCCAGGCTGGTTTATGCTGGTTAGTGTTGGTATAGTGCTGGTCCATGCTGGTTTGTGTTGGTATAGTGCTGGTCCATGCTGGTTTATGATAATTAGTGTTGGTATAGTGCTGGTCCAGGCTGGTTTATGCTGGTTAGTGTTGGTATAGTGCTGGTCCAGGCTGGTTTTTGCTGGTTCGTGTCGGTATAGGGCTAGTTATTGCTGGTATAGTGCTGATCCATGGTGGTTTATGCTGGTTCGTGTTGGTATAGTGCTGGTCCATGCTGGTTAATACTAGTTGGTGTTGGTATAGTGCTGGTCCAGGCTGGTTTCTGCTGGTTAGTGTTGGTATAGTGCTGGTATAGTGCTGGTTTATGCTATTTGGTGTTGGTATACTGCTGGTCCAGGCCTGTTTATGCTGGTTAGTGTTTGTATAGTGCTGGTCCAGGCTGGTTTATGTTGGTTAGTGTTGGTATAGTGCTGGTCCAGGCTGGTTTATGCTGGTTAGTGTTGGTATAGTGCTGGTCTAGGCTGGTTTATGCTGGTTAGTGTTGGTATAGTGCTGGTCCAGGCTGGTTTATGCTGGTTATTGTTGGTATAGGGCTAGTTAGTGCTGGTATAGTGCTGGTCCATGGGGGTTTATGCTAGTTAGTGTTGGTATAGTGCTGGTCCAGGCTGGTGTATGCTGGTTAGTGCTGGTATAATGCTGGATAGTGTTGGTATAGTGCTGGTCCAGGCAGATTAGTGTTGGTATAGTGCTAATTTATGCTGGTTAGTGCTGGTGCAGGCTGGTTTATGCTGGTTAGTGTTGGTATAGTGCTGGTCCAGGCTGATTAGTGTTGGCATAGTACTAGTTTATGCTAGTTAGTGCTGGTATAGTTCTGGTCCAGGCTGGTTTATGCTTGTTAGTGTTGGTATAGTGCTGGTTAGTGTTGGTATAGTGCTGGTCCATGCTGGTTTATGCTGGTTAGTGTTGGGATAGTGCTAGTTAGTGTTGGTATAGGGCTGGTTTTTGCTGGTTCGTGTTGGTATAGGGCTAGTTAGTGCTGGTATAGTGCTGGTCCATGGTGGTTTATGCTAGTAAGTGTTGGTATAGTGCTGGTCCAGGCTGGTGTATGCTGGTTAGTGCAGGTATAGTGCTGGATAGTGTTGGTATAGTGCTGGTCCAGGCTGATTAGTGTTGTTATAGTGCTAATGTATGCTGGTTAGTGCTGTTCCAGGCTGGTTTATGCTGGTTAGTGTTGGTATAGTGCTGGTTCAGGCTGATTAGTGTTGGCATAGTGCTGGTCCATGCCGGTTTATGCTGTTTAGTGTTGGTATAGTGCTAGTTAGTGTTGGTATAGTGCTAGTCCATGCTGGTCTATGCTGGTTAGTTTTGGTATAGTGCTGGTCCAGGCTAGTTTATGCTGGTTAGTGTTGGTATAGTGCTGGTCCAGGCTGGTTTATGCTGGTTAGTGTTGGTATAGTGCTGGTATAGTGCTGGTTTATGCTAGTTGGTGTAGGTATAGTGCTGGTCCAGGCTGGTTTATGCTGGTTAGTGTTTGTATAGTGCTGGTCCTGGCTGGTTTATGTTGGTTAGTGTTGGTATAGTGCTGGTCCATGCTGGTTTATGCTGGTTAGTGTTGGGATAGTGCTAGTTAGTGTTGGTATAGGGCTGGTTTTTGCTGGTTCGTGTTGGTATAGGGCTAGTTAGTGCTGGTATAGTGCTGGTCCATGGTGGTTTATGCTAGTAAGTGTTGGTATAGTGCTGGTCCAGGCTGGTGTATGCTGGTTAGTGCAGGTATAGTGCTGGATAGTGTTGGTATAGTGCTGGTCCAGGCTGATTAGTGTTGTTATAGTGCTAATGTATGCTGGTTAGTGCTGTTCCAGGCTGGTTTATGCTGGTTAGTGTTGGTATAGTGCTGGTTCAGGCTGATTAGTGTTGGCATAGTGCTAATGTATGCTGGTTAGTGCTGGTCCAGGCTGGTTTATGCTGGTTAGTGTTGGTATAGTGCTGGTATAGTGCTGGTTTATGCTAGTTGGTGTAGGTATAGTGCTGGTCCAGGCTGGTTTATGCTGGTTAGTGTTTGTATAGTGCTGGTCCTGGCTGGTTTATGTTGGTTAGTGTTGGTATAGTGCTGGTCCAGGCTGGTTTATGCTGGTTAGTGGTGGTATAGTGCTGGTCCAGGCTGGTTTATGCTGGTTAGTGTTGGTATAGTGCTGGTCCAGGCTGGTTTATGCTGGTTAGTGTTGGTATAGGGCTAGTTAGTGCTGGTATAGTGCTGGTCCATGGTGGTTTATGCTGGATAGTGTTGGTATAGTGCTGGTCCAGGCTGATTAGTGTTGGTATAGTGCTAATTTATGCTGGTTAGTGCTGGTCCATGTTGGATTATGCTGGTTAGTGTTGGTATAGTGCTGGTCCAGGCTGATTAGTGTTGGCATAGTACTAGTTTATGCTAGTTAGTGCTGGTATAGTGCTGGTCCAGGCTGGTTTATGCTTGTCAGTGTTGGTATAGTGCTGGTTAGTGTTGGTATAGTGCTGGTCCATGCTGGTTTATGCTAGTTAGTGTTGGTATAGTGCTAGTTAGTGTTGGTATAGTGCTGGTTTATGCTGGTTAGTGTTGGTATAGTGCTAGTTAGTGTTGGTATAGTGCTGGTGTATGATGGTTAGTGTTGGTATAGTGCTGGTCCAGGCTGGTTTTTGCTGGTTCATGTTGGTATAGTGCTGGTCCATGCTGGTTTATGCTAGTTGGTGTTGGTATAGTGCTGGTCCAGGCTGGTTTATGCTGGTTAGTGTTGGTGTAGTGCTGGTCCATGCTGGTTTGTGTTGGTATAGTGCTGGTCCATGCTGGTTTATGATAGTTAGTGTTGGTATAGTGCTGGTCCAGGCTGGTTTATGCTGGTTAGTGTTGGTATAGGGCTAGTTAGTGCTGGTATAGTGCTGGTCCATGGTGGTTTATGCTAGTTAGTGTTGGTATAGTGCTGGTCCAGGCTGGTGTATGCTGGTTAGTGCTGGTATAGTGCTGGATAGTGTTGGTATAGTACTAGTTTATGCTAGTTAGTTTTGGTATAGTGCTGGTCCAGGCTGGTTTATGCTTGTTAGTGTTGGTATAGTGCTGGTTAGTGTTGGTATAGTGCTGGCCCATGCTGGTTTATGCTGGTTAGTGTTGGTATAGTGCTAGTTAGTGTTGGAATAGTGCTGGTCCAGGCTGGTGTATGCTGGTTAGTGCTGGTATAATGCTGGATTAGTGTTGGTATAGTGCTAATTTATGTTGGTTAGTGCTTTTGCAGGCTGGTTTATGCTGGTTAGTGTTGGTATAGTGCTGGTCCAGGCTGATTAATGTTGGCATAGTACTAGTAATGCTGGTCCAGGCTGGTGTATGCTGGTTAGTGCTGGTATAATGCTGGATTAGTGTTGGTATAGTGCTAATTTTTGCTGGTTAGTGCTGGCCCAGGCTGATTTATGATGGTTAGTGTTGGTATAGTGCTGGTCCAGGCTGGTTTTTGCTGGTTCGTGTTGGTATAGTGCTGGTCCAGGCTGGTTTATGCTGGTTAGTGTTGGTATAGTGCTGGTCCATGCTGGTTTATGCTAGTTGGTGTTGGTATAGTGCTGGTCCAGGCTGGTTTATGCTGGTTAGTGTTGGTATAGTGCTGGTCCATGCTGGTTTGTGTTGGTATAGTGCTGGTCCATGCTGGTTTATGATAATTAGTGTTGGTATAGTGCTGGTCCAGGCTGGTTTATGCTGGTTAGTGTTGGTATAGTGCTGGTCCAGGCTGGTTTTTGCTGGTTCGTGTCGGTATAGGGCTAGTTATTGCTGGTATAGTGCTGATCCATGGTGGTTTATGCTGGTTCGTGTTGGTATAGTGCTGGTCCATGCTGGTTAATACTAGTTGGTGTTGGTATAGTGCTGGTCCAGGCTGGTTTCTGCTGGTTAGTGTTGGTATAGTGCTGGTATAGTGCTGGTTTATGCTATTTGGTGTTGGTATACTGCTGGTCCAGGCCTGTTTATGCTGGTTAGTGTTTGTATAGTGCTGGTCCAGGCTGGTTTATGTTGGTTAGTGTTGGTATAGTGCTGGTCCAGGCTGGTTTATGCTGGTTAGTGTTGGTATAGTGCTGGTCTAGGCTGGTTTATGCTGGTTAGTGTTGGTATAGTGCTGGTCCAGGCTGGTTTATGCTGGTTATTGTTGGTATAGGGCTAGTTAGTGCTGGTATAGTGCTGGTCCATGGGGGTTTATGCTAGTTAGTGTTGGTATAGTGCTGGTCCAGGCTGGTGTATGCTGGTTAGTGCTGGTATAATGCTGGATAGTGTTGGTATAGTGCTGGTCCAGGCAGATTAGTGTTGGTATAGTGCTAATTTATGCTGGTTAGTGCTGGTGCAGGCTGGTTTATGCTGGTTAGTGTTGGTATAGTGCTGGTCCAGGCTGATTAGTGTTGGCATAGTACTAGTTTATGCTAGTTAGTGCTGGTATAGTTCTGGTCCAGGCTGGTTTATGCTTGTTAGTGTTGGTATAGTGCTGGTTAGTGTTGGTATAGTGCTGGTCCATGCTGGTTTATGCTGGTTAGTGTTGGGATAGTGCTAGTTAGTGTTGGTATAGGGCTGGTTTTTGCTGGTTCGTGTTGGTATAGGGCTAGTTAGTGCTGGTATAGTGCTGGTCCATGGTGGTTTATGCTAGTAAGTGTTGGTATAGTGCTGGTCCAGGCTGGTGTATGCTGGTTAGTGCAGGTATAGTGCTGGATAGTGTTGGTATAGTGCTGGTCCAGGCTGATTAGTGTTGTTATAGTGCTAATGTATGCTGGTTAGTGCTGTTTCAGGCTGGTTTATGCTGGTTAGTGTTGGTATAGTGCTGGTTCAGGCTGATTAGTGTTGGCATAGTGCTGGTCCATGCCGGTTTATGCTGTTTAGTGTTGGTATAGTGCTAGTTAGTGTTGGTATAGTGCTAGTCCATGCTGGTCTATGCTGGTTAGTTTTGGTATAGTGCTGGTCCAGGCTGGTTTATGCTGGTTAGTGTTGGTATAGTGCTGGTCCAGGCTGGTTTATGCTGGTTAGTGTTGGTATAGTGCTGGTATAGTGCTGGTTTATGCTAGTTGGTGTAGGTATAGTGCTGGTCCAGGCTGGTTTATGCTGGTTAGTGTTTGTATAGTGCTGGTCCTGGCTGGTTTATGTTGGTTAGTGTTGGTATAGTGCTGGTCCAGGCTGGTTTATGCTGGTTAGTGGTGGTATAGTGCTGGTATAGTGCTGGTTTATGCTAGTTGGTGTAGGTATAGTGCTGGTCCAGGCTGGTTTATGCTGGTTAGTGTTTGTATAGTGCTGGTCCTGGCTGGTTTATGTTGGTTAGTGTTGGTATAGTGCTGGTCCAGGCTGGTTTATGCTGGTTAGTGGTGGTATAGTGCTGGTCCAGGCTGGTTTATGCTGGTTAGTGTTGGTATAGTGCTGGTCCAGGCTGGTTTATGCTGGTTAGTGTTGGTAGAGGGCTAGTTAGTGCTGGTATAGTGCTGGTCCATGGTGGTTTATGCTGGATAGTGTTGGTATAGTGCTGGTCCAGGCTGATTAGTGTTGGTATAGTGCTAATTTATGCTGGTTAGTGCTGGTCCATGTTGGATTATGCTGGTTAGTGTTGGTATAGTGCTGGTCCAGGCTGATTAGTGTTGGCATAGTACTAGTTTATGCTAGTTAGTGCTGGTATAGTGCTGGTCCAGGCTGGTTTATGCTTGTCAGTGTTGGTATAGTGCTGGTTAGTGTTGGTATAGTGCTGGTCCATGCTGGTTTATGCTAGTTAGTGTTGGTATAGTGCTAGTTAGTGTTGGTATAGTGCTGGTTTATGCTGGTTAGTGTTGGTATAGTGCTAGTTAGTGTTGGTATAGTGCTGGTGTATGATGGTTAGTGTTGGTATAGTGCTGGTCCAGGCTGGTTTTTGCTGGTTCATGTTGGTATAGTGCTGGTCCATGCTGGTTTATGCTAGTTGGTGTTGGTATAGTGCTGGTCCAGGCTGGTTTATGCTGGTTAGTGTTGGTGTAGTGCTGGTCCATGCTGGTTTGTGTTGGTATAGTGCTGGTCCATGCTGGTTTATGATAGTTAGTGTTGGTATAGTGCTGGTCCAGGCTGGTTTATGCTGGTTAGTGTTGGTATAGGGCTAGTTAGTGCTGGTATAGTGCTGGTCCATGGTGGTTTATGCTAGTTAGTGTTGGTATAGTGCTGGTCCAGGCTGGTGTATGCTGGTTAGTGCTGGTATAGTGCTGGATAGTGTTGGTATAGTACTAGTTTATGCTAGTTAGTTTTGGTATAGTGCTGGTCCAGGCTGGTTTATGCTTGTTAGTGTTGGTATAGTGCTGGTTAGTGTTGGTATAGTGCTGGCCCATGCTGGTTTATGCTGGTTAGTGTTGGTATAGTGCTAGTTAGTGTTGGAATAGTGCTGGTCCAGGCTGGTGTATGCTGGTTAGTGCTGGTATAATGCTGGATTAGTGTTGGTATAGTGCTAATTTATGTTGGTTAGTGCTTTTGCAGGCTGGTTTATGCTGGTTAGTGTTGGTATAGTGCTGGTCCAGGCTGATTAATGTTGGCATAGTACTAGTAATGCTGGTCCAGGCTGGTGTATGCTGGTTAGTGCTGGTATAATGCTGGATTAGTGTTGGTATAGTGCTAATTTTTGCTGGTTAGTGCTGGCCCAGGCTGATTTATGATGGTTAGTGTTGGTATAGTGCTGGTCCAGGCTGGTTTTTGCTGGTTCGTGTTGGTATAGTGCTGGTCCAGGCTGGTTTATGCTGGTTAGTGTTGGTATAGTGCTGGTCCATGCTGGTTTATGCTAGTTGGTGTTGGTATAGTGCTGGTCCAGGCTGGTTTATGCTGGTTAGTGTTGGTATAGTGCTGGTCCATGCTGGTTTGTGTTGGTATAGTGCTGGTCCATGCTGGTTTATGATAATTAGTGTTGGTATAGTGCTGGTCCAGGCTGGTTTATGCTGGTTAGTGTTGGTATAGTGCTGGTCCAGGCTGGTTTTTGCTGGTTCGTGTCGGTATAGGGCTAGTTATTGCTGGTATAGTGCTGATCCATGGTGGTTTATGCTGGTTCGTGTTGGTATAGTGCTGGTCCATGCTGGTTAATACTAGTTGGTGTTGGTATAGTGCTGGTCCAGGCTGGTTTCTGCTGGTTAGTGTTGGTATAGTGCTGGTGTATGATGGTTAGTGTTGGTATAGTGCTGGTCCAGGCTGGTTTTCGCTGGTTCATGTTGGTATAGTGCTGGTCCATGCTGGTTTATGCTAGTTGGTGTTGGTATAGTGCTGGTCCAGGCTGGTTTATGCTGGTTAGTGTTGGTGTAGTGCTGGTCCATGCTGGTTTGTGTTGGTATAGTGCTGGTCCATGCTGGTTTATGATAGTTAGTGTTGGTATAGTGCTGGTCCAGGCTGGTTTATGCTGGTTAGTGTTGGTATAGGGCTAGTTAGTGCTGGTATAGTGCTGGTCCATGGTGGTTTATGCTAGTTAGTGTTGGTATAGTGCTGGTCCAGGCTGGTGTATGCTGGTTAGTGCTGGTATAGTGCTGGATAGTGTTGGTATAGTACTAGTTTATGCTAGTTAGTTTTGGTATAGTGCTGGTCCAGGCTGGTTTATGCTTGTTAGTGTTGGTATAGTGCTGGTTAGTGTTGGTATAGTGCTGGCCCATGCTGGTTTATGCTGGTTAGTGTTGGTATAGTGCTAGTTAGTGTTGGAATAGTGCTGGTCCAGGCTGGTGTATGCTGGTTAGTGCTGGTATAATGCTGGATTAGTGTTGGTATAGTGCTAATTTATGTTGGTTAGTGCTTTTGCAGGCTGGTTTATGCTGGTTAGTGTTGGTATAGTGCTGGTCCAGGCTGATTAATGTTGGCATAGTACTAGTAATGCTGGTCCAGGCTGGTGTATGCTGGTTAGTGCTGGTATAATGCTGGATTAGTGTTGGTATAGTGCTAATTTTTGCTGGTTAGTGCTGGCCCAGGCTGATTTATGATGGTTAGTGTTGGTATAGTGCTGGTCCAGGCTGGTTTTTGCTGGTTCGTGTTGGTATAGTGCTGGTCCAGGCTGGTTTATGCTGGTTAGTGTTGGTATAGTGCTGGTCCATGCTGGTTTATGCTAGTTGGTGTTGGTATAGTGCTGGTCCAGGCTGGTTTATGCTGGTTAGTGTTGGTATAGTGCTGGTCCATGCTGGTTTGTGTTGGTATAGTGCTGGTCCATGCTGGTTTATGATAATTAGTGTTGGTATAGTGCTGGTCCAGGCTGGTTTATGCTGGTTAGTGTTGGTATAGTGCTGGTCCAGGCTGGTTTTTGCTGGTTCGTGTCGGTATAGGGCTAGTTATTGCTGGTATAGTGCTGATCCATGGTGGTTTATGCTGGTTCGTGTTGGTATAGTGCTGGTCCATGCTGGTTAATACTAGTTGGTGTTGGTATAGTGCTGGTCCAGGCTGGTTTCTGCTGGTTAGTGTTGGTATAGTGCTGGTATAGTGCTGGTTTATGCTATTTGGTGTTGGTATACTGCTGGTCCAGGCCTGTTTATGCTGGTTAGTGTTTGTATAGTGCTGGTCCAGGCTGGTTTATGTTGGTTAGTGTTGGTATAGTGCTGGTCCAGGCTGGTTTATGCTGGTTAGTGTTGGTATAGTGCTGGTCTAGGCTGGTTTATGCTGGTTAGTGTTGGTATAGTGTTGGTCCAGGCTGGTTTATGCTGGTTATTGTTGGTATAGGGCTAGTTAGTGCTGGTATAGTGCTGTTCCATGGGGGTTTATGCTAGTTAGTGTTGGTATAGTGCTGGTCCAGGCTGGTGTATGCTGGTTAGTGCTGGTATAATGCTGGATAGTGTTGGTATAGTGCTGGTCCAGGCAGATTAGTGTTGGTATAGTGCTAATTTATGCTGGTTAGTGCTGGTGCAGGCTGGTTTATGCTGGTTAGTGTTGGTATAGTGCTGGTCCAGGCTGATTAGTGTTGGCATAGTACTAGTTTATGCTAGTTAGTGCTGGTATAGTTCTGGTCCAGGCTGGTTTATGCTTGTTAGTGTTGGTATAGTGCTGGTTAGTGTTGGTATAGTGCTGGTCCAGGCTGGTTTATGCTGGTTATTGTTGGTATAGGGCTAGTTAGTGCTGGTATAGTGCTGGTCCATGGGGGTTTATGCTAGTTAGTGTTGGTATAGTGCTGGTCCAGGCTGGTGTATGCTGGTTAGTGCTGGTATAATGCTGGATAGTGTTGGTATAGTGCTGGTCCAGGCAGATTAGTGTTGGTATAGTGCTAATTTATGCTGGTTAGTGCTGGTGCAGGCTGGTTTATGCTGGTTAGTGTTGGTATAGTGCTGGTCCAGGCTGATTAGTGTTGGCATAGTACTAGTTTATGCTAGTTAGTGCTGGTATAGTTCTGGTCCAGGCTGGTTTATGCTTGTTAGTGTTGGTATAGTGCTGGTTAGTGTTGGTATAGTGCTGGTCCATGCTGGTTTATGCTGGTTAGTGTTGGGATAGTGCTAGTTAGTGTTGGTATAGGGCTGGTTTTTGCTGGTTCGTGTTGGTATAGGGCTAGTTAGTGCTGGTATAGTGCTGGTCCATGGTGGTTTATGCTAGTAAGTGTTGGTATAGTGCTGGTCCAGGCTGGTGTATGCTGGTTAGTGCAGGTATAGTGCTGGATAGTGTTGGTATAGTGCTGGTCCAGGCTGATTAGTGTTGTTATAGTGCTAATGTATGCTGGTTAGTGCTGTTCCAGGCTGGTTTATGCTGGTTAGTGTTGGTATAGTGCTGGTTCAGGCTGATTAGTGTTGGCATAGTGCTGGTCCATGCCGGTTTATGCTGTTTAGTGTTGGTATAGTGCTAGTTAGTGTTGGTATAGTGCTAGTCCATGCTGGTCTATGCTGGTTAGTTTTGGTATAGTGCTGGTCCAGGCTGGTTTATGCTGGTTAGTGTTGGTATAGTGCTGGTCCAGGCTGGTTTATGCTGGTTAGTGTTGGTATAGTGCTGGTATAGTGCTGGTTTATGCTAGTTGGTGTAGGTATAGTGCTGGTCCAGGCTGGTTTATGCTGGTTAGTGTTTGTATAGTGCTGTTCCTGGCTGGTTTATGTTGGTTAGTGTTGGTATAGTGCTGGTCCAGGCTGGTTTATGCTGGTTAGTGGTGGTATAGTGCTGGTCCAGGCTGGTTTATGCTGGTTAGTGTTGGTATAGTGCTGGTCCAGGCTGGTTTATGCTGGTTAGTGTTGGTATAGGGCTAGTTAGTGCTGGTATAGTGCTGGTCCATGGTGGTTTATGCTGGATAGTGTTGGTATAGTGCTGGTCCAGGCTGATTAGTGTTGGTATAGTGCTAATTTATGCTGGTTATTGCTGGTCCATGTTGGATTATGCTGGTTAGTGTTGGTATAGTGCTGGTCCAGGCTGATTAGTGTTGGCATAGTACTAGTTTATGCTAGTTAGTGCTGGTATAGTGCTGGTCCAGGCTGTTTTATGCTTGTCAGTGTTGGTATAGTGCTGGTTAGTGTTGGTATAGTGCTGGTCCATGCTGGTTTATGCTAGTTAGTGTTGGTATAGTGCTAGTTAGTGTTGGTATAGTGCTGGTTTATGCTGGTTAGTGTTGGTATAGTGCTAGTTAGTGTTGGTATAGTGCTGGTGTATGATGGTTAGTGTTGGTATAGTGCTGGTCCAGGCTGGTTTTTGCTGGTTCATGTTGGTATAGTGCTGGTCCATGCTGGTTTATGCTAGTTGGTGTTGGTATAGTGCTGGTCCAGGCTGGTTTATGCTGGTTAGTGTTGGTGTAGTGCTGGTCCATGCTGGTTTGCGTTGGTATTGTGCTGGTCCATGCTGGTTTATGATAGTTAGTGTTGGTATAGTGCTGGTCCAGACTGGTTTATGCTGGTTAGTGTTGGTATAGGGCTAGTTAGTGCTGGTATAGTGCTGGTCCATGGTGGTTTATGCTAGTTAGTGTTGGTATAGTGCTGGTCCAGGCTGGTGTATGCTGGTTAGTGCTGGTATAGTGCTGGATAGTGTTGGTATAGTACTAGTTTATGCTAGTTAGTTTTGGTATAGTGCTGGTCCAGGCTGGTTTATGCTTGTTAGTGTTGGTATAGTGCTGGTTAGTGTTGGTATAGTGCTGGCCCATGCTGGTTTATGCTGGTTAGTGTTGGTATAGTGCTAGTTAGTGTTGGAATAGTGCTGGTCCAGGCTGGTGTATGCTGGTTAGTGCTGGTATAATGCTGGATTAGTGTTGGTATAGTGCTAATTTATGTTGGTTAGTGCTTTTGCAGGCTGGTTTATGCTGGTTAGTGTTGGTATAGTGCTGGTCCAGGCTGATTAATGTTGGCATAGTACTAGTAATGCTGGTCCAGGCTGGTGTATGCTGGTTAGTGCTGGTATAATGCTGGATTAGTGTTGGTATAGTGCTAATTTTTGCTGGTTAGTGCTGGCCCAGGCTGATTTATGATGGTTAGTGTTGGTATAGTGCTGGTCCAGGCTGGTTTTTGCTGGTTCGTGTTGGTATAGTGCTGGTCCAGGCTGGTTTATGCTGGTTAGTGTTGGTATAGTGCTGGTCCATGCTGGTTTATGCTAGTTGGTGTTGGTATAGTGCTGGTCCAGGCTGGTTTATGCTGGTTAGTGTTGGTATAGTGCTGGTCCATGCTGGTTTGTGTTGGTATAGTGCTGGTCCATGCTGGTTTATGATAATTAGTGTTGGTATAGTGCTGGTCCAGGCTGGTTTATGCTGGTTAGTGTTGGTATAGTGCTGGTCCAGGCTGGTTTTTGCTGGTTCGTGTCGGTATAGGGCTAGTTATTGCTGGTATAGTGCTGATCCATGGTGGTTTATGCTGGTTCGTGTTGGTATAGTGCTGGTCCATGCTGGTTAATACTAGTTGGTGTTGGTATAGTGCTGGTCCAGGCTGGTTTCTGCTGGTTAGTGTTGGTATAGTGCTGGTATAGTGCTGGTTTATGCTATTTGGTGTTGGTATACTGCTGGTCCAGGCCTGTTTATGCTGGTTAGTGTTTGTATAGTGCTGGTCCAGGCTGGTTTATGTTGGTTAGTGTTGGTATAGTGCTGGTCCAGGCTGGTTTATGCTGGTTAGTGTTGGTATAGTGCTGGTCTAGGCTGGTTTATGCTGGTTAGTGTTGGTATAGTGCTGGTCCAGGCTGGTTTATGCTGGTTATTGTTGGTATAGGGCTAGTTAGTGCTGGTATAGTGCTGGTCCATGGGGGTTTATGCTAGTTAGTGTTGGTATAGTGCTGGTCCAGGCTGGTGTATGCTGGTTAGTGCTGGTATAATGCTGGATAGTGTTGGTATAGTGCTGGTCCAGGCAGATTAGTGTTGGTATAGTGCTAATTTATGCTGGTTAGTGCTGGTGCAGGCTGGTTTATGCTGGTTAGTGTTGGTATAGTGCTGGTCCAGGCTGATTAGTGTTGGCATAGTACTAGTTTATGCTAGTTAGTGCTGGTATAGTTCTGGTCCAGGCTGGTTTATGCTTGTTAGTGTTGGTATAGTGCTGGTTAGTGTTGGTATAGTGCTGGTCCATGCTGGTTTATGCTGGTTAGTGTTGGGATAGTGCTAGTTAGTGTTGGTATAGGGCTGGTTTTTGCTGGTTCGTGTTGGTATAGGGCTAGTTAGTGCTGGTATAGTGCTGGTCCATGGTGGTTTATGCTAGTAAGTGTTGGTATAGTGCTGGTCCAGGCTGGTGTATGCTGGTTAGTGCAGGTATAGTGCTGGATAGTGTTGGTATAGT
This sequence comes from Gobio gobio, assembly GCF_949357685.1. Classification (NCBI taxonomy): domain Eukaryota; kingdom Metazoa; phylum Chordata; class Actinopteri; order Cypriniformes; family Gobionidae; genus Gobio; species Gobio gobio. Next base: position 41,587,885 of record NC_137117.1, read on the forward strand.
GCTGGTCCAGGCTGATTAGTGTTGTTATAGTGCTAATGTATGCTGGTTAGTGCTGTTCCAGGCTGGTTTATGCTGGTTAGTGTTGGTATAGTGCTGGTTCAGGCTGATTAGTGTTGGCATAGTGCTGGTCCATGCCGGTTTATGCTGTTTAGTGTTGGTATAGTGCTAGTTAGTGTTGGTATAGTGCTAGTCCATGCTGGTCTATGCTGGTTAGTTTTGGTATAGTGCTGGTCCAGGCTAGTTTATGCTGGTTAGTGTTGGTATAGTGCTGGTCCAGGCTGGTTTATGCTGGTTAGTGTTGGTATAGTGCTGGTATAGTGCTGGTTTATGCTAGTTGGTGTAGGTATAGTGCTGGTCCAGGCTGGTTTATGCTGGTTAGTGTTTGTATAGTGCTGGTCCTGGCTGGTTTATGTTGGTTAGTGTTGGTATAGTGCTGGTCCATGCTGGTTTATGCTGGTTAGTGTTGGGATAGTGCTAGTTAGTGTTGGTATAGGGCTGGTTTTTGCTGGTTCGTGTTGGTATAGGGCTAGTTAGTGCTGGTATAGTGCTGGTCCATGGTGGTTTATGCTAGTAAGTGTTGGTATAGTGCTGGTCCAGGCTGGTGTATGCTGGTTAGTGCAGGTATAGTGCTGGATAGTGTTGGTATAGTGCTGGTCCAGGCTGATTAGTGTTGTTATAGTGCTAATGTATGCTGGTTAGTGCTGTTCCAGGCTGGTTTATGCTGGTTAGTGTTGGTATAGTGCTGGTTCAGGCTGATTAGTGTTGGCATAGTGCTAATGTATGCTGGTTAGTGCTGGTCCAGGCTGGTTTATGCTGGTTAGTGTTGGTATAGTGCTGGTATAGTGCTGGTTTATGCTAGTTGGTGTAGGTATAGTGCTGGTCCAGGCTGGTTTATGCTGGTTAGTGTTTGTATAGTGCTGGTCCTGGCTGGTTTATGTTGGTTAGTGTTGGTATAGTGCTGGTCCAGGCTGGTTTATGCTGGTTAGTGGTGGTATAGTGCTGGTCCAGGCTGGTTTATGCTGGTTAGTGTTGGTATAGTGCTGGTCCAGGCTGGTTTATGCTGGTTAGTGTTGGTATAGGGCTAGTTAGTGCTGGTATAGTGCTGGTCCATGGTGGTTTATGCTGGATAGTGTTGGTATAGTGCTGGTCCAGGCTGATTAGTGTTGGTATAGTGCTAATTTATGTTGGTTAGTGCTTTTGCAGGCTGGTTTATGCTGGTTAGTGTTGGTATAGTGCTGGTCCAGGCTGATTAATGTTGGCATAGTACTAGTAATGCTGGTCCAGGCTGGTGTATGCTGGTTAGTGCTGGTATAATGCTGGATTAGTGTTGGTATAGTGCTAATTTTTGCTGGTTAGTGCTGGCCCAGGCTGATTTATGATGGTTAGTGTTGGTATAGTGCTGGTCCAGGCTGGTTTTTGCTGGTTCGTGTTGGTATAGTGCTGGTCCAGGCTGGTTTATGCTGGTTAGTGTTGGTATAGTGTTGGTCCATGCTGGTTTATGCTAGTTGGTGTTGGTATAGTGCTGGTCCAGGCTGGTTTATGCTGGTTAGTGTCGGTATAGTGCTGGTCCATGCTGGTTTGTGTTGGTTTAGTAATGGTCCATGCTGGTTTATGATAATTAGTGTTGGTATAGTGCTGGTCCAGGCTGGTTTATGCTGGTTAGTGTTGGTATAGTGCTGGTCCAGGCTGGTTTTTGCTGGTTCGTGTCGGTATAGGGCTAGTTATTGCTGGTATAGTGCTGATCCATGGTGGTTTATGCTGGTTCGTGTTGGTAGAGTGCTGGTCCATGCTGGTTAATACTAGTTGGTGTTGGTATAGTGCTGGTCCAGGCTGGTTTCTGCTGGTTAGTGTTGTTATAGTGCTGGTATAGTGCTGGTTTATGCTATTTGGTGTTGGTATACTGCTGGTCCAGGCCTGTTTATGCTGGTTAGTGTTTGTATAGTGCTGGTCCAGGCTGGTTTATGCTGGTTAGTGTTGGTATAGTGCTGGTCTAGGCTGGTTTATGCTGGTTAGTGTTGGTATAGTGCTGGTCCAGGCTGGTTTATGCTGGTTATTGTTGGTATAGGGCTAGTTAGTGCTGGTATAGTGCTGGTCCATGGGGGTTTATGCTAGTTAGTGTTGGTATAGTGCTGGTCCAGGCTGGTGTATGCTGGTTAGTGCTGGTATAATGCTGGATAGTGTTGGTATAGTGCTGGTCCAGGCAGATTAGTGTTGGTATAGTGCTAATTTATGCTGGTTAGTGCTGGTGCAGGCTGGTTTATGCTGGTTAGTGTTGGTATAGTGCTGGTCCAGGCTGATTAGTGTTGGCATAGTACTAGTTTATGCTAGTTAGTGCTGGTATAGTTCTGGTCCAGGCTGGTTTATGCTTGTTAGTGTTGGTATAGTGCTGGTTAGTGTTGGTATAGTGCTGGTCCATGCTGGTTTATGCTGGTTAGTGTTGGGATAGTGCTAGTTAGTGTTGGTATAGGGCTGGTTTTTGCTGGTTCGTGTTGGTATAGGGCTAGTTAGTGCTGGTATAGTGCTGGTCCATGGTGGTTTATGCTAGTAAGTGTTGGTATAGTGCTGGTCCAGGCTGGTGTATGCTGGTTAGTGCAGGTATAGTGCTGGATAGTGTTGGTATAGTGCTGGTCCAGGCTGATTAGTGTTGTTATAGTGCTAATGTATGCTGGTTAGTGCTGTTCCAGGCTGGTTTATGCTGGTTAGTGTTGGTATAGTGCTGGTTCAGGCTGATTAGTGTTGGCATAGTGCTGGTCCATGCCGGTTTATGCTGTTTAGTGTTGGTATAGTGCTAGTTAGTGTTGGTATAGTGCTAGTCCATGCTGGTCTATGCTGGTTAGTTTTGGTATAGTGCTGGTCCAGGCTGGTTTATGCTGGTTAGTGTTGGTATAGTGCTGGTCCAGGCTGGTTTATGCTGGTTAGTGTTGGTATAGTGCTGGTATAGTGCTGGTTTATGCTAGTTGGTGTAGGTATAGTGCTGGTCCAGGCTGGTTTATGCTGGTTAGTGTTTGTATAGTGCTGTTCCTGGCTGGTTTATGTTGGTTAGTGTTGGTATAGTGCTGGTCCAGGCTGGTTTATGCTGGTTAGTGGTGGTATAGTGCTGGTCCAGGCTGGTTTATGCTGGTTAGTGTTGGTATAGTGCTGGTCCAGGCTGGTTTATGCTGGTTAGTGTTGGTATAGGGCTAGTTAGTGCTGGTATAGTGCTGGTCCATGGTGGTTTATGCTGGATAGTGTTGGTATAGTGCTGGTCCAGGCTGATTAGTGTTGGTATAGTGCTAATTTATGCTGGTTATTGCTGGTCCATGTTGGATTATGCTGGTTAGTGTTGGTATAGTGCTGGTCCAGGCTGATTAGTGTTGGCATAGTACTAGTTTATGCTAGTTAGTGCTGGTATAGTGCTGGTCCAGGCTGTTTTATGCTTGTCAGTGTTGGTATAGTGCTGGTTAGTGTTGGTATAGTGCTGGTCCATGCTGGTTTATGCTAGTTAGTGTTGGTATAGTGCTAGTTAGTGTTGGTATAGTGCTGGTTTATTCTGGTTAGTGTTGGTATAGTGCTAGTTAGTGTTGGTATAGTGCTGGTGTATGATGGTTAGTGTTGGTATAGTGCTGGTCCAGGCTGGTTTTTGCTGGTTCATGTTGGTATAGTGCTGGTCCATGCTGGTTTATGCTAGTTGGTGTTGGTATAGTGCTGGTCCAGGCTGGTTTATGCTGGTTAGTGTTGGTGTAGTGCTGGTCCATGCTGGTTTGCGTTGGTATTGTGCTGGTCCATGCTGGTTTATGATAGTTAGTGTTGGTATAGTGCTGGTCCAGACTGGTTTATGCTGGTTAGTGTTGGTATAGGGCTAGTTAGTGCTGGTATAGTGCTGGTCCATGGTGGTTTATGCTAGTTAGTGTTGGTATAGTGCTGGTCCAGGCTGGTGTATGCTGGTTAGTGCTGGTATAGTGCTGGATAGTGTTGGTATAGTACTAGTTTATGCTAGTTAGTTTTGGTATAGTGCTGGTCCAGGCTGGTTTATGCTTGTTAGTGTTGGTATAGTGCTGGTTAGTGTTGGTATAGTGCTGGCCCATGCTGGTTTATGCTGGTTAGTGTTGGTATAGTGCTAGTTAGTGTTGGAATAGTGCTGGTCCAGGCTGGTGTATGCTGGTTAGTGCTGGTATAATGCTGGATTAGTGTTGGTATAGTGCTAATTTATGTTGGTTAGTGCTTTTGCAGGCTGGTTTATGCTGGTTAGTGTTGGTATAGTGCTGGTCCAGGCTGATTAATGTTGGCATAGTACTAGTAATGCTGGTCCAGGCTGGTGTATGCTGGTTAGTGCTGGTATAATGCTGGATTAGTGTTGGTATAGTGCTAATTTTTGCTGGTTAGTGCTGGCCCAGGCTGATTTATGATGGTTAGTGTTGGTATAGTGCTGGTCCAGGCTGGTTTTTGCTGGTTCGTGTTGGTATAGTGCTGGTCCAGGCTGGTTTATGCTGGTTAGTGTTGGTATAGTGCTGGTCCATGCTGGTTTATGCTAGTTGGTGTTGGTATAGTGCTGGTCCAGGCTGGTTTATGCTGGTTAGTGTTGGTATAGTGCTGGTCCATGCTGGTTTGTGTTGGTATAGTGCTGGTCCATGCTGGTTTATGATAATTAGTGTTGGTATAGTGCTGGTCCAGGCTGGTTTATGCTGGTTAGTGTTGGTATAGTGCTGGTCCAGGCTGGTTTTTGCTGGTTCGTGTCGGTATAGGGCTAGTTATTGCTGGTATAGTGCTGATCCATGGTGGTTTATGCTGGTTCGTGTTGGTATAGTGCTGGTCCATGCTGGTTAATACTAGTTGGTGTTGGTATAGTGCTGGTCCAGGCTGGTTTCTGCTGGTTAGTGTTGGTATAGTGCTGGTATAGTGCTGGTTTATGCTATTTGGTGTTGGTATACTGCTGGTCCAGGCCTGTTTATGCTGGTTAGTGTTTGTATAGTGCTGGTCCAGGCTGGTTTATGTTGGTTAGTGTTGGTATAGTGCTGGTCCAGGCTGGTTTATGCTGGTTAGTGTTGGTATAGTGCTGGTCTAGGCTGGTTTATGCTGGTTAGTGTTGGTATAGTGCTGGTCCAGGCTGGTTTTTGCTGGTTATTGTTGGTATAGGGCTAGTTAGTGCTGGTATAGTGCTGGTCCATGGGGGTTTATGCTAGTTAGTGTTGGTATAGTGCTGGTCCAGGCTGGTGTATGCTGGTTAGTGCTGGTATAATGCTGGATAGTGTTGGTATAGTGCTGGTCCAGGCAGATTAGTGTTGGTATAGTGCTAATTTATGCTGGTTAGTGCTGGTGCAGGCTGGTTTATGCTGGTTAGTGTTGGTATAGTGCTGGTCCAGGCTGATTAGTGTTGGCATAGTACTAGTTTATGCTAGTTAGTGCTGGTATAGTTCTGGTCCAGGCTGGTTTATGCTTGTTAGTGTTGGTATAGTGCTGGTTAGTGTTGGTATAGTGCTGGTCCATGCTGGTTTATGCTGGTTAGTGTTGGGATAGTGCTAGTTAGTGTTGGTATAGGGCTGGTTTTTGCTGGTTCGTGTTGGTATAGGGCTAGTTAGTGCTGGTATAGTGCTGGTCCATGGTGGTTTATGCTAGTAAGTGTTGGTATAGTGCTGGTCCAGGCTGGTGTATGCTGGTTAGTGCAGGTATAGTGCTGGATAGTGTTGGTATAGTGCTGGTCCAGGCTGATTAGTGTTGTTATAGTGCTAATGTATGCTGGTTAGTGCTGTTCCAGGCTGGTTTATGCTGGTTAGTGTTGGTATAGTGCTGGTTCAGGCTGATTAGTGTTGGCATAGTGCTGGTCCATGCCGGTTTATGCTGTTTAGTGTTGGTATAGTGCTAGTTAGTGTTGGTATAGTGCTAGTCCATGCTGGTCTATGCTGGTTAGTTTTGGTATAGTGCTGGTCCAGGCTAGTTTATGCTGGTTAGTGTTGGTATAGTGCTGGTCCAGGCTGGTTTATGCTGGTTAGTGTTGGTATAGTGCTGGTATAGTGCTGGTTTATGCTAGTTGGTGTAGGTATAGTGCTGGTCCAGGCTGGTTTATGCTGGTTAGTGTTTGTATAGTGCTGGTCCTGGCTGGTTTATGTTGGTTAGTGTTGGTATAGTGCTGGTCCATGCTGGTTTATGCTGGTTAGTGTTGGGATAGTGCTAGTTAGTGTTGGTATAGGGCTGGTTTTTGCTGGTTCGTGTTGGTATAGGGCTAGTTAGTGCTGGTATAGTGCTGGTCCATGGTGGTTTATGCTAGTAAGTGTTGGTATAGTGCTGGTCCAGGCTGGTGTATGCTGGTTAGTGCAGGTATAGTGCTGGATAGTGTTGGTATAGTGCTGGTCCAGGCTGATTAGTGTTGTTATAGTGCTAATGTATGCTGGTTAGTGCTGTTCCAGGCTGGTTTATGCTGGTTAGTGTTGGTATAGTGCTGGTTCAGGCTGATTAGTGTTGGCATAGTGCTAATGTATGCTGGTTAGTGCTGGTCCAGGCTGGTTTATGCTGGTTAGTGTTGGTATAGTGCTGGTATAGTGCTGGTTTATGCTAGTTGGTGTAGGTATAGTGCTGGTCCAGGCTGGTTTATGCTGGTTAGTGTTTGTATAGTGCTGGTCCTGGCTGGTTTATGTTGGTTAGTGTTGGTATAGTGCTGGTCCAGGCTGGTTTATGCTGGTTAGTGGTGGTATAGTGCTGGTCCAGGCTGGTTTATGCTGGTTAGTGTTGGTATAGTGCTGGTCCAGGCTGGTTTATGCTGGTTAGTGTTGGTATAGGGCTAGTTAGTGCTGGTATAGTGCTGGTCCATGGTGGTTTATGCTGGATAGTGTTGGTATAGTGCTGGTCCAGGCTGATTAGTGTTGGTATAGTGCTAATTTATGCTGGTTAGTGCTGGTCCATGTTGGATTATGCTGGTTAGTGTTGGTATAGTGCTGGTCCAGGCTGATTAGTGTTGGCATAGTACTAGTTTATGCTAGTTAGTGCTGGTATAGTGCTGGTCCAGGCTGGTTTATGCTTGTCAGTGTTGGTATAGTGCTGGTTAGTGTTGGTATAGTGCTGGTCCATGCTGGTTTATGCTAGTTAGTGTTGGTATAGTGCTAGTTAGTGTTGGTATAGTGCTGGTTTATGCTGGTTAGTGTTGGTATAGTGCTAGTTAGTGTTGGTATAGTGCTGGTGTATGATGGTTAGTGTTGGTATAGTGCTGGTCCAGGCTGGTTTTTGCTGGTTCATGTTGGTATAGTGCTGGTCCATGCTGGTTTATGCTAGTTGGTGTTGGTATAGTGCTGGTCCAGGCTGGTTTATGCTGGTTAGTGTTGGTGTAGTGCTGGTCCATGCTGGTTTGTGTTGGTATAGTGCTGGTCCATGCTGGTTTATGATAGTTAGTGTTGGTATAGTGCTGGTCCAGGCTGGTTTATGCTGGTTAGTGTTGGTATAGGGCTAGTTAGTGCTGGTATAGTGCTGGTCCATGGTGGTTTATGCTAGTTAGTGTTGGTATAGTGCTGGTCCAGGCTGGTGTATGCTGGTTAGTGCTGGTATAGTGCTGGATAGTGTTGGTATAGTACTAGTTTATGCTAGTTAGTTTTGGTATAGTGCTGGTCCAGGCTGGTTTATGCTTGTTAGTGTTGGTATAGTGCTGGTTAGTGTTGGTATAGTGCTGGCCCATGCTGGTTTATGCTGGTTAGTGTTGGTATAGTGCTAGTTAGTGTTGGAATAGTGCTGGTCCAGGCTGGTGTATGCTGGTTAGTGCTGGTATAATGCTGGATTAGTGTTGGTATAGTGCTAATTTATGTTGGTTAGTGCTTTTGCAGGCTGGTTTATGCTGGTTAGTGTTGGTATAGTGCTGGTCCAGGCTGATTAATGTTGGCATAGTACTAGTAATGCTGGTCCAGGCTGGTGTATGCTGGTTAGTGCTGGTATAATGCTGGATTAGTGTTGGTATAGTGCTAATTTTTGCTGGTTAGTGCTGGCCCAGGCTGATTTATGATGGTTAGTGTTGGTATAGTGCTGGTCCAGGCTGGTTTTTGCTGGTTCGTGTTGGTATAGTGCTGGTCCAGGCTGGTTTATGCTGGTTAGTGTTGGTATAGTGCTGGTCCATGCTGGTTTATGCTAGTTGGTGTTGGTATAGTGCTGGTCCAGGCTGGTTTATGCTGGTTAGTGTTGGTATAGTGCTGGTCCATGCTGGTTTGTGTTGGTATAGTGCTGGTCCATGCTGGTTTATGATAATTAGTGTTGGTATAGTGCTGGTCCAGGCTGGTTTATGCTGGTTAGTGTTGGTATAGTGCTGGTCCAGGCTGGTTTTTGCTGGTTCGTGTCGGTATAGGGCTAGTTATTGCTGGTATAGTGCTGATCCATGGTGGTTTATGCTGGTTCGTGTTGGTATAGTGCTGGTCCATGCTGGTTAATACTAGTTGGTGTTGGTATAGTGCTGGTCCAGGCTGGTTTCTGCTGGTTAGTGTTGGTATAGTGCTGGTATAGTGCTGGTTTATGCTATTTGGTGTTGGTATACTGCTGGTCCAGGCCTGTTTATGCTGGTTAGTGTTTGTATAGTGCTGGTCCAGGCTGGTTTATGTTGGTTAGTGTTGGTATAGTGCTGGTCCAGGCTGGTTTATGCTGGTTAGTGTTGGTATAGTGCTGGTCTAGGCTGGTTTATGCTGGTTAGTGTTGGTATAGTGCTGGTCCAGGCTGGTTTATGCTGGTTATTGTTGGTATAGGGCTAGTTAGTGCTGGTATAGTGCTGGTCCATGGGGGTTTATGCTAGTTAGTGTTGGTATAGTGCTGGTCCAGGCTGGTGTATGCTGGTTAGTGCTGGTATAATGCTGGATAGTGTTGGTATAGTGCTGGTCCAGGCAGATTAGTGTTGGTATAGTGCTAATTTATGCTGGTTAGTGCTGGTGCAGGCTGGTTTATGCTGGTTAGTGTTGGTATAGTGCTGGTCCAGGCTGATTAGTGTTGGCATAGTACTAGTTTATGCTAGTTAGTGCTGGTATAGTTCTGGTCCAGGCTGGTTTATGCTTGTTAGTGTTGGTATAGTGCTGGTTAGTGTTGGTATAGTGCTGGTCCATGCTGGTTTATGCTGGTTAGTGTTGGGATAGTGCTAGTTAGTGTTGGTATAGGGCTGGTTTTTGCTGGTTCGTGTTGGTATAGGGCTAGTTAGTGCTGGTATAGTGCTGGTCCATGGTGGTTTATGCTAGTAAGTGTTGGTATAGTGCTGGTCCAGGCTGGTGTATGCTGGTTAGTGCAGGTATAGTGCTGGATAGTGTTGGTATAGTGCTGGTCCAGGCTGATTAGTGTTGTTATAGTGCTAATGTATGCTGGTTAGTGCTGTTTCAGGCTGGTTTATGCTGGTTAGTGTTGGTATAGTGCTGGTTCAGGCTGATTAGTGTTGGCATAGTGCTGGTCCATGCCGGTTTATGCTGTTTAGTGTTGGTATAGTGCTAGTTAGTGTTGGTATAGTGCTAGTCCATGCTGGTCTATGCTGGTTAGTTTTGGTATAGTGCTGGTCCAGGCTGGTTTATGCTGGTTAGTGTTGGTATAGTGCTGGTCCAGGCTGGTTTATGCTGGTTAGTGTTGGTATAGTGCTGGTATAGTGCTGGTTTATGCTAGTTGGTGTAGGTATAGTGCTGGTCCAGGCTGGTTTATGCTGGTTAGTGTTTGTATAGTGCTGGTCCTGGCTGGTTTATGTTGGTTAGTGTTGGTATAGTGCTGGTCCAGGCTGGTTTATGCTGGTTAGTGGTGGTATAGTGCTGGTATAGTGCTGGTTTATGCTAGTTGGTGTAGGTATAGTGCTGGTCCAGGCTGGTTTATGCTGGTTAGTGTTTGTATAGTGCTGGTCCTGGCTGGTTTATGTTGGTTAGTGTTGGTATAGTGCTGGTCCAGGCTGGTTTATGCTGGTTAGTGGTGGTATAGTGCTGGTCCAGGCTGGTTTATGCTGGTTAGTGTTGGTATAGTGCTGGTCCAGGCTGGTTTATGCTGGTTAGTGTTGGTAGAGGGCTAGTTAGTGCTGGTATAGTGCTGGTCCATGGTGGTTTATGCTGGATAGTGTTGGTATAGTGCTGGTCCAGGCTGATTAGTGTTGGTATAGTGCTAATTTATGCTGGTTAGTGCTGGTCCATGTTGGATTATGCTGGTTAGTGTTGGTATAGTGCTGGTCCAGGCTGATTAGTGTTGGCATAGTACTAGTTTATGCTAGTTAGTGCTGGTATAGTGCTGGTCCAGGCTGGTTTATGCTTGTCAGTGTTGGTATAGTGCTGGTTAGTGTTGGTATAGTGCTGGTCCATGCTGGTTTATGCTAGTTAGTGTTGGTATAGTGCTAGTTAGTGTTGGTATAGTGCTGGTTTATGCTGGTTAGTGTTGGTATAGTGCTAGTTAGTGTTGGTATAGTGCTGGTGTATGATGGTTAGTGTTGGTATAGTGCTGGTCCAGGCTGGTTTTTGCTGGTTCATGTTGGTATAGTGCTGGTCCATGCTGGTTTATGCTAGTTGGTGTTGGTATAGTGCTGGTCCAGGCTGGTTTATGCTGGTTAGTGTTGGTGTAGTGCTGGTCCATGCTGGTTTGTGTTGGTATAGTGCTGGTCCATGCTGGTTTATGATAGTTAGTGTTGGTATAGTGCTGGTCCAGGCTGGTTTATGCTGGTTAGTGTTGGTATAGGGCTAGTTAGTGCTGGTATAGTGCTGGTCCATGGTGGTTTATGCTAGTTAGTGTTGGTATAGTGCTGGTCCAGGCTGGTGTATGCTGGTTAGTGCTGGTATAGTGCTGGATAGTGTTGGTATAGTACTAGTTTATGCTAGTTAGTTTTGGTATAGTGCTGGTCCAGGCTGGTTTATGCTTGTTAGTGTTGGTATAGTGCTGGTTAGTGTTGGTATAGTGCTGGCCCATGCTGGTTTATGCTGGTTAGTGTTGGTATAGTGCTAGTTAGTGTTGGAATAGTGCTGGTCCAGGCTGGTGTATGCTGGTTAGTGCTGGTATAATGCTGGATTAGTGTTGGTATAGTGCTAATTTATGTTGGTTAGTGCTTTTGCAGGCTGGTTTATGCTGGTTAGTGTTGGTATAGTGCTGGTCCAGGCTGATTAATGTTGGCATAGTACTAGTAATGCTGGTCCAGGCTGGTGTATGCTGGTTAGTGCTGGTATAATGCTGGATTAGTGTTGGTATAGTGCTAATTTTTGCTGGTTAGTGCTGGCCCAGGCTGATTTATGATGGTTAGTGTTGGTATAGTGCTGGTCCAGGCTGGTTTTTGCTGGTTCGTGTTGGTATAGTGCTGGTCCAGGCTGGTTTATGCTGGTTAGTGTTGGTATAGTGCTGGTCCATGCTGGTTTATGCTAGTTGGTGTTGGTATAGTGCTGGTCCAGGCTGGTTTATGCTGGTTAGTGTTGGTATAGTGCTGGTCCATGCTGGTTTGTGTTGGTATAGTGCTGGTCCATGCTGGTTTATGATAATTAGTGTTGGTATAGTGCTGGTCCAGGCTGGTTTATGCTGGTTAGTGTTGGTATAGTGCTGGTCCAGGCTGGTTTTTGCTGGTTCGTGTCGGTATAGGGCTAGTTATTGCTGGTATAGTGCTGATCCATGGTGGTTTATGCTGGTTCGTGTTGGTATAGTGCTGGTCCATGCTGGTTAATACTAGTTGGTGTTGGTATAGTGCTGGTCCAGGCTGGTTTCTGCTGGTTAGTGTTGGTATAGTGCTGGTGTATGATGGTTAGTGTTGGTATAGTGCTGGTCCAGGCTGGTTTTCGCTGGTTCATGTTGGTATAGTGCTGGTCCATGCTGGTTTATGCTAGTTGGTGTTGGTATAGTGCTGGTCCAGGCTGGTTTATGCTGGTTAGTGTTGGTGTAGTGCTGGTCCATGCTGGTTTGTGTTGGTATAGTGCTGGTCCATGCTGGTTTATGATAGTTAGTGTTGGTATAGTGCTGGTCCAGGCTGGTTTATGCTGGTTAGTGTTGGTATAGGGCTAGTTAGTGCTGGTATAGTGCTGGTCCATGGTGGTTTATGCTAGTTAGTGTTGGTATAGTGCTGGTCCAGGCTGGTGTATGCTGGTTAGTGCTGGTATAGTGCTGGATAGTGTTGGTATAGTACTAGTTTATGCTAGTTAGTTTTGGTATAGTGCTGGTCCAGGCTGGTTTATGCTTGTTAGTGTTGGTATAGTGCTGGTTAGTGTTGGTATAGTGCTGGCCCATGCTGGTTTATGCTGGTTAGTGTTGGTATAGTGCTAGTTAGTGTTGGAATAGTGCTGGTCCAGGCTGGTGTATGCTGGTTAGTGCTGGTATAATGCTGGATTAGTGTTGGTATAGTGCTAATTTATGTTGGTTAGTGCTTTTGCAGGCTGGTTTATGCTGGTTAGTGTTGGTATAGTGCTGGTCCAGGCTGATTAATGTTGGCATAGTACTAGTAATGCTGGTCCAGGCTGGTGTATGCTGGTTAGTGCTGGTATAATGCTGGATTAGTGTTGGTATAGTGCTAATTTTTGCTGGTTAGTGCTGGCCCAGGCTGATTTATGATGGTTAGTGTTGGTATAGTGCTGGTCCAGGCTGGTTTTTGCTGGTTCGTGTTGGTATAGTGCTGGTCCAGGCTGGTTTATGCTGGTTAGTGTTGGTATAGTGCTGGTCCATGCTGGTTTATGCTAGTTGGTGTTGGTATAGTGCTGGTCCAGGCTGGTTTATGCTGGTTAGTGTTGGTATAGTGCTGGTCCATGCTGGTTTGTGTTGGTATAGTGCTGGTCCATGCTGGTTTATGAAAATTAGTGTTGGTATAGTGCTGGTCCAGGCTGGTTTATGCTGGTTAGTGTTGGTATAGTGCTGGTCCAGGCTGGTTTTTGCTGGTTCGTGTCGGTATAGGGCTAGTTATTGCTGGTATAGTGCTGATCCATGGTGGTTTATGCTGGTTCGTGTTGGTATAGTGCTGGTCCATGCTGGTTAATACTAGTTGGTGTTGGTATAGTGCTGGTCCAGGCTGGTTTCTGCTGGTTAGTGTTGGTATAGTGCTGGTATAGTGCTGGTTTATGCTATTTGGTGTTGGTATACTGCTGGTCCAGGCCTGTTTATGCTGGTTAGTGTTTGTATAGTGCTGGTCCAGGCTGGTTTATGTTGGTTAGTGTTGGTATAGTGCTGGTCCAGGCTGGTTTATGCTGGTTAGTGTTGGTATAGTGCTGGTCTAGGCTGGTTTATGCTGGTTAGTGTTGGTATAGTGTTGGTCCAGGCTGGTTTATGCTGGTTATTGTTGGTATAGGGCTAGTTAGTGCTGGTATAGTGCTGTTCCATGGGGGTTTATGCTAGTTAGTGTTGGTATAGTGCTGGTCCAGGCTGGTGTATGCTGGTTAGTGCTGGTATAATGCTGGATAGTGTTGGTATAGTGCTGGTCCAGGCAGATTAGTGTTGGTATAGTGCTAATTTATGCTGGTTAGTGCTGGTGCAGGCTGGTTTATGCTGGTTAGTGTTGGTATAGTGCTGGTCCAGGCTGATTAGTGTTGGCATAGTACTAGTTTATGCTAGTTAGTGCTGGTATAGTTCTGGTCCAGGCTGGTTTATGCTTGTTAGTGTTGGTATAGTGCTGGTTAGTGTTGGTATAGTGCTGGTCCATGCTGGTTTATGCTGGTTAGTGTTGGGATAGTGCTAGTTAGTGTTGGTATAGGGCTGGTTTTTGCTGGTTCGTGTTGGTATAGGGCTAGTTAGTGCTGGTATAGTGCTGGTCCATGGTGGTTTATGCTAGTAAGTGTTGGTATAGTGCTGGTCCAGGCTGGTGTATGCTGGTTAGTGCAGGTATAGTGCTGGATAGTGTTGGTATAGTGCTGGTCCAGGCTGATTAGTGTTGTTATAGTGCTAATGTATGCTGGTTAGTGCTGTTCCAGGCTGGTTTATGCTGGTTAGTGTTGGTATAGTGCTGGTTCAGGCTGATTAGTGTTGGCATAGTGCTGGTCCATGCCGGTTTATGCTGTTTAGTGTTGGTATAGTGCTAGTTAGTGTTGGTATAGTGCTAGTCCATGCTGGTCTATGCTGGTTAGTTTTGGTATAGTGCTGGTCCAGGCTGGTTTATGCTGGTTAGTGTTGGTATAGTGCTGGTCCAGGCTGGTTTATGCTGGTTAGTGTTGGTATAGTGCTGGTATAGTGCTGGTTTATGCTAGTTGGTGTAGGTATAGTGCTGGTCCAGGCTGGTTTATGCTGGTTAGTGTTTGTATAGTGCTGGTCCTGGCTGGTTTATGTTGGTTAGTGTTGGTATAGTGCTGGTCCAGGCTGGTTTATGCTGGTTAGTGGTGGTATAGTGCTGGTCCAGGCTGGTTTATGCTGGTTAGTGTTGGTATAGTGCTGGTCCAGGCTGGTTTATGCTGGTTAGTGTTGGTATAGGACTAGTTAGTGCTGGTATAGTGCTGGTCCATGGTGGTTTATGCTGGATAGTCTTGGTATAGTGCTGGTCCAGGCTGATTAGTGTTGGTATAGTGCTAATTTATGCTGGTTAGTGCTGGTCCATGTTGGATTATGCTGGTTAGTGTTGGTATAGTGCTGGTCCAGGCTGATTAGTGTTGGCATAGTACTAGTTTATGCTAGTTAGTGCTGGTATAGTGCTGGTCCAGGCTGGTTTATGCTTGTCAGTGTTGGTATAGTGCTGGTTAGTGTTGGTATAGTGCTGGTCCATGCTGGTTTATGCTAGTTAGTGTTGGTATAGTGCTAGTTAGTGTTGGTATAGTGCTGGTTTATGCTGGTTAGTGTTGGTATAGTGCTAGTTAGTTTTAGTATAGTGCTGGTGTATGATGGTTAGTGTTGGTATAGTGCTGGTCCAGGCTGGTTTATGCTGGTTAGTGTTGGTATAGGGCTAGTTAGTGCTGGTATAGTGCTGGTCCATGGTGGTTTATGCTAGTTAGTGTTGGTATAGTGCTGGTCCAGGCTGGTGTATGCTGGTTAGTGTTGGTGTAGTGCTGGTCCATGCTGGTTTGTGTTGGTATAGTGCTGGTCCATGCTGGTTTATGATAGTTAGTGTTGGTATAGTGCTGGTCCAGGCTGGTTTATGCTGGTTAGTGTTGGTATAGGGCTAGTTAGTGCTGGTATAGTGCTGGTCCATGGTGGTTTATGCTAGTTAGTGTTGGTATAGTGCTGGTCCAGGCTGGTGTATGCTGGTTAGTGCTGGTATAGTGCTGGATAGTGTTGGTATAGTACTAGTTTATGCTAGTTAGTTTTGGTATAGTGCTGGTCCAGGCTGGTTTATGCTTGTTAGTGTTGGTATAGTGCTGGTTAGTGTTGGTATAGTGCTGGCCCATGCTGGTTTATGCTGGTTAGTGTTGGTATAGTGCTAGTTAGTGTTGGAATAGTGCTGGTCCAGGCTGGTGTATGCTGGTTAGTGCTGGTATAATGCTGGATTAGTGTTGGTATAGTGCTAATTTATGTTGGTTAGTGCTTTTGCAGGCTGGTTTATGCTGGTTAGTGTTGGTATAGTGCTGGTCCAGGCTGATTAATGTTGGCATAGTACTAGTAATGCTGGTCCAGGCTGGTGTATGCTTGTTAGTGCTGGTATAATGCTGGATTAGTGTTGGTATAGTGCTAATTTTTGCTGGTTAGTGCTGGCCCAGGCTGATTTATGATGGTTAGTGTTGGTATAGTGCTGGTCCAGGCTGGTTTTTGCTGGTTCGTGTTGGTATAGTGCTGGTCCAGGCTGGTTTATGCTGGTTAGTGTTGGTATAGTGCTGGTCCATGCTGGTTTATGCTAGTTGGTGTTGGTATAGTGCTGGTCCAGGCTGGTTTATGCTGGTTAGTGTTGGTATAGTGCTGGTCCATGCTGGTTTATGCTAGTTGGTGTTGGTATAGTGCTGGTCCAGGCTGGTTTATGCTGGTTAGTGTTGGTATAGTGCTGGTCCATGCTGGTTTGTGTTGGTATAGTGCTGGTCCATGCTGGTTTATGATAATTAGTGTTGGTATAGTGCTGGTCCAGGCTGGTTTATGCCGGTTAGTGTTGGTATAGTGCTGGTCCAGGCTGGTTTTTGCTGGTTCGTGTCGGTATAGGGCTAGTTATTGCTGGTATAGTGCTGATCCATGGTGGTTTATGCTGATTCGTGTTGGTATAGTGCTGGTCCATGCTGGTTAATACTAGTTGGTGTTGGTATAGTGCTGGTCCAGGCTGGTTTCTGCTGGTTAGTGTTGGTATAGTGCTGGTATAGTGCTGGTTTATGCTATTTGGTGTTGGTATACTGCTGGTCCAGGCCTGTTTATGCTGGTTAGTGTTTGTATAGTGCTGGTCCAGGCTGGTTTATGTTGGTTAGTGTTGGTATAGTGCTGGTCCAGGCTGGTTTATGCTGGTTAGTGTTGGTATAGTGCTGGTCTAGGCTGGTTTATGCTGGTTAGTGTTGGTATAGTGCTGGTCCAGGCTGGTTTATGCTGGTTATTGTTGGTATAGGGCTAGTTAGTGCTGGTATAGTGCTGGTCCATGGGGGTTTATGCTAGTTAGTGTTGGTATAGTGCTGGTCCAGGCTGGTGTATGCTGGTTAGTGCTGGTATAATGCTGGATAGTGTTGGTATAGTGCTGGTCCAGGCTGGTTTATGCTGGTTAGTGTTGGTATAGGGCTAGTTAGTGCTGGTATAGTGCTGGTCCATGGTGGTTAATGCTAGTTGGTGTAGGTATAGTGCTGGTCCAGGCTGATTTATGCTGGTTAGTGTTGGTATAGTGCTTGTCCAGGCTGATTTATGCTAGTTAGAAATGGTATAGTGCTGGTCCAGGCTGGTTTTTGCTGGTTCGTGTTGGTATAGTGCTGGTCCATGCTGGTTTATGCTATTTGGTGTTGGTATAGTGCTGGTCCAGTTTGGTTTATGCTGGTTAGTGTTGGTATAGTGCTGGTTTATGCTATTTGGTGTTGGTATAGTGCTGGTCCAGGCTGGTTTATGTTGGTTAGTGTTGGTATAGTGCTGGTCCAGGCTGGTTTATGCTGGCTAGTGTTGGTATAGTACTGGTCCAGGCTGGTTTATGCTGGTTAGTGTTGGTATAGGGCTAGTTAGTGCTGGTATAGTGCTGGTCCATGGTGGTTTATGCTAGTTAGTGTTGGTATAGTGCTGGTCCAGGCTGGTGTATGCCTGTTAGTGCTGGTATAATGCTGGATAGTGTTGGTATAGTGCTGGTCCAGGCAGATTAGTGTTGGTATAGTGCTAATTTATGCTGGTTAGTCCTGGTTCAGGCTGGTTTATGCTGGTTAGTGTTGGTATAGTGCTGGACCAGGCTGATTAGTGTTGGCAAAGTACTAGTTTATGCTAGTTAGTGCTGGTATATTGCTGGTCCAGGCTGGTTTATGCTTGTTAGTGTTGGTATAGTGCTGGTCCATGCTGGTTTAGGCTGGTTACTGTTGGTATAGTGCTAGTTAGTGTTGGTATAGTGCTGGTCCATGCTGGTTTATGCTGGTTAGTGTTGGTATAGTGCTAGTTAGTGTTGGTATAGTGCTGGTCCAGGCTGGTGTATGCTGGTTAGTGCTGGTATAGTGCTGGATACTGTTGGTATAGTACTAGTTTAGCTAGTTAGTGTTGGTATAGTGCTGGTCCAGGCTGGTTTATGCTGGTTAGTGTTTGTATAGTGCTGGTCCAGGGTGGTTTATGATAGTTAGTGTTGTTATAGTGCTGGTCCAGGCTGGTTTTTGCTGGTTAGTATTAGTATAGTGCTGGTCCTTGCTTGTTAATGCTAGTTGGTGTAGGTATAGTGCTGGTCCAGGCTGGTTTATATTGGTTAGTGTTGGTATAGTGCTGGTCCAGGCTGGTTTTTGCTGGTTCGTGTTGGTATTGTGCTGGTCCATGCTGGTTTATTCTGGTTAGTGTTGGTATAGTGCTGGTATAGTGCTGGTCCATGCTGGTTAGTGTTGGTATAGTGCTGGTTTATGCTAGTTGGTGTTGGTATAGTGCTGGTCCAGGCTGGTTTATGCTGTTTAGTGTTGGTATAGTGCTGGTCCATGCTGGTTTATGCTGGTTAGTGTTGGTATAGTGCTGGTATAGTGCTGGTCCATGCTGGTTAGTGTAGGTATAGTGTTGGCATAGTACTAGTTTATGCTAGTTAGTGCTGGTATAGTGCTGGTCCAGGCTGGTTTATGCTTGTCAGTGTTGGTATAGTGCTGGTTAGTCTTGGTATAGTGCTGGTCCATGCTGGTTTATGCTAGTTAGTGTTGGTATAGTGCTAGTTAGTGTTGGTATAGTGCTGGTTTATGCTGGTTAGTGTTGGTATAGTGCTAGTTAGTGTTGGTATAGTGCTGGTGTATGATGGTTAGTGTTGGTATAGTGCTGGTCCAGGCTGGTTTATGCTGGTTAGTGTTGGTGTAGTGCTGGTCCATGCTGGTTTGTGTTGGTATAGTGCTGGTCCATGCTGGTTTATGATAGTTAGTGTTGGTATAGTGCTGGTCCAGGCTGGTTTATGCTGGTTAGTGTTGGTATAGGGCTAGTTAGTGCTGGTATAGTGCTGGTCCATGGTGGTTTATGCTAGTTAGTGTTGGTATAGTGCTGGTCCAGGCTGGTGTATGCTGGTTAGTGCTGGTATAGTGCTGGATAGTGTTGGTATAGTACTAGTTTATGCTAGTTAGTTTTGGTATAGTGCTGGTCCAGGCTGGTTTATGCTTGTTAGTGTTGGTATAGTGCTGGTTAGTGTTGGTATAGTGCTGGTTAGTGTTGGTATAGTGCTGGCCCATGCTGGTTTATGCTGGTTAGTGTTGGTATAGTGCTAGTTAGTGTTGGAATAGTGCTGGTCCAGGCTGGTGTATGCTGGTTAGTGCTGGTATAATGCTGGATTAGTGTTGGTATAGTGCTAATTTATGTTGGTTAGTGCTTTTGCAGGCTGGTTTATGCTGGTTAGTGTTGGTATAGTGCTGGTCCAGGCTGATTAATGTTGGCATAGTACTAGTAATGCTGGTCCAGGCTGGTGTATGCTGGTTAGTGCTGGTATAATGCTGGATTAGTGTTGGTATAGTGCTAATTTTTGCTGGTTAGTGCTGGCCCAGGCTGATTTATGATGGTTAGTGTTGGTATAGTGCTGGTCCAGGCTGGTTTTTGCTGGTTCGTGTTGGTATAGTGCTGGTCCAGGCTGGTTTATGCTGGTTAGTGTTGGTATAGTGCTGGTCCATGCTGGTTTATGCTAGTTGGTGTTGGTATAGTGCTGGTCCAGGCTGGTTTATGCTGGTTAGTGTTGGTATAGTGCTGGTCCATGCTGGTTTGTGTTGGTTTAGTGCTGGTCCATGCTGGTTTATGATAATTAGTGTTGGTATAGTGCTGGTCCAGGCTGGTTTATGCTGGTTAGTGTTGGTATAGTGCTGGTCCAGGCTGGTTTTTGCTGGTTCGTGTCGGTATAGGGCTAGTTAATGCTGGTATAGTGCTGATCCATGGTGGTTTATGCTGGTTCGTGTTGGTATAGTGCTGGTCCATGCTGGTTAATACTAGTTGGTGTTGGTATAGTGCTGGTCCAGGCTGGTTTCTGCTGGTTAGTGTTGGTATAGTGCTGGTATAGTGCTGGTTTATGCTATTTGGTGTTGGTATACTGCTGGTCCAGGCCTGTTTATGCTGGTTAGTGTTTGTATAGTGCTGGTCCAGGCTGGTTTATGTTGGTTAGTGTTGGTATAGTGCTGGTCCAGGCTGGTTTATGCTGGTTAGTGTTGGTATAGTGCTGGTCTAGGCTGGTTTATGCTGGTTAGTGTTGGTATAGTGCTGGTCCAGGCTGGTTTATGCTGGTTATTGTTGGTATAGGGCTAGTTAGTGCTGGTATAGTGCTGGTCCATGGGGGTTTATGCTAGTTAGTGTTGGTATAGTGCTGGTCCAGGCTGGTGTATGCTGGTTAGTGCTGGTATAATGCTGGATAGTGTTGGTATAGTGCTGGTCCAGGCTGGTTTATGCTGGTTAGTGTTGGTATAGGGCTAGTTAGTGCTGGTATAGTGCTGGTCCATGGTGGTTAATGCTAGTTGGTGTAGGTATAGTGCTGGTCCAGGCTGATTTATGCTGGTTAGTGTTGGTATAGTGCTTGTCCAGGCTGATTTATGCTAGTTAGAAATGGTATAGTGCTGGTCCAGGCTGGTTTTTGCTGGTTCGTGTTGGTATTGTGCTGGACCATGCTGGTTTATGCTGGTTAGTTTTGGTATAGTGCTGGTCCATGCTGGTTTATGCTGGTTAGTGTTGGTATAGTGCTGGTATAGTGCTGGTCCATGCTGGTTAGTGTTGGTATAGTGCTGGTTTATGCTAGTTGGTGTTGGTATAGTGCTGGTCCAGGCTGGTTTATGCTGGTTAGTGTTGGTATAGTGCTGGTCCATGCTGGTTTATGCTAGGTCGTGTTGGTATAGTACTGGTCCAGGCTGGTTTATAATGGTTAGTGTTGGTATAGTGCTGGTCCAGGCTGGTTTTTGCTGGTTCGTGTTGGTATTGTGCTGGACCATGCTGGTTTATGCTAGTTGGTGTCTGTATAGTTCTGGTTTATGCTGGTTAGTGTTGGTATAGTGCTGGTCCAGGCTGGTTTATGCTAGTTAGCGTTGGTATAGTGCTGGTCCAGGCTGGTTTATGCTGTTTAGTGTTGGTATAGTGCTGGTCCATGCTGGTTTATGCTGGTTAGTGTTGGTATAGTGCTGGTATAGTGCTGGTCCATGCTGGTTAGTGTAGGTATAGTGTTGGTATAGTGCTGGTTTATGCTAGTTGGTGTTGGTATAGTGCTGGTCCAGGCTGGTTTATGCTAGTTAGTGTTGGTATAGTGCTGGTCCAGGCTGGTTTATGCTGGTTAGTGTTGGTATAGTGCTGGTCCATGCTGGTGTATGCTAGGTAGTGTTGGTATAGTGCTGGTCCAGGGTGGTTTATGATAGTTAGTGTTGGTATAGTGCTGGTCCAGGCTGGTTTTTGCTGGTTAGTGTTGGTGTAGTGCTGGTCCTTGCTGGTTAATGCTAGTTGGTGTAGGTATAGTGCTGGTCCAGGCTGATTTATGCTGGTTAGTGTTGGTATAGTGCTTGTCCAGGCTGATTTATGCTAGTTCGAATTGGTATAGTGCTGGTCCAGGCTGGTTTTTGCTGGTTCGTGTTGGTATAGTGCTGGTCCATGCTGGTTTATGCTATTTGGTGTTGGTTTAGTGCTGGTCCAGGCTGGTTTATGCTGGTTAGTGTTTGTATAGTGCTGGTCCAGGCTGGTTTATGTTGGTTAGTGTTGGTATAGTGCTGGTCCAGGCTGGTTTATGCTGGTTAGTGTTGGTATAGTGCTGGTCCAGGCTGGTTTATGCTGGTTAGTGTTGGTATAGTGCTGGTCCAGGCTGGTTTATGCTGTTTAGTGTTGGTATAGGGCTAGTTAGTGCTGGTAAAGTGCTGGTCCATGGTGGTTTATGCTAGTTAATGTTGGTATGGTGCCCGTCCAGGCTGATGTATGCTGGTTAGTGCTGGTATAATGCTGGATAGTGTTGGTATAGTGCTGGTCCAGGCTGATTAGTGTTGGTATAGTGCTAATGTATGTTGGTTAGTGCTGGTTCAGGCTGGTTTATGCTGGTTAGTGTTGGTATAGTGGTGAACCAGGCTGATTAGTGTTGGCATAGTTCTAGTTTATGCTAGTTAGTGCTGGTATAGTGCTGGTCCAGGCTGGTTTATGCTTGTTAGTGTTGGTATAGTGCTGGTTAGTGTTGGTATAGTGCTGGTCCATGCTGGTTTATGCTGGTTAGTGTTGGTATAGTGCTGGTTAGTGTTGGTATAGTGCTGGTCCATGCTGGTTTATGCTGGTCAGAGTTCGTATAGTGCTGGCCTAGGCTGATTTATGATGGTTAGTGTTGGTATAGTGCTGGTCCAGGCTGGTTTTTGCTGGTTCGTGTTGGTGTAGTGCTGGTCCATGCTGGTTTATGCTAGTTGGTGTTGGTATAGTGCTGGTCCAGGCTGGTTTATGCTGGTTAGTGTTGGTGTAGTGCTGGTCCAGGCTGGTTTTTTGCTGGTTAGTGTTGGTATAGTGCTGGTCCAGGCTGGTTTTTGCTGGTTCGTGTTGGTATAGGGCTAGTTAGTGCTGGTATAGTGCTGGTCCATGGTGGTTTATGCTAGTTAGTGTAGGTATAGTGCTGGTCCAGGCTGGTGTATGCTGGTTAGTGCAGGTATAGTGCTGGATAGTGTTGGTATAGTGCTGGTCCAGGCTGATTAGTGTTGGTATAGTGCTAATTTATGCTGGTTAGTGCTGGTCCAGGCTGGTTTATGCTGGTTAGTGTTGGTATAGTGCTGGTCCAGGCTGGTTTATTCTAGTTAGTGTTGGTATAGTGCTGGTCCAGGCTGGTGTATGCTGTTTAGTGTTGG
The DNA here is from genome assembly GCF_949357685.1 of Gobio gobio. NCBI lineage: Eukaryota > Metazoa > Chordata > Actinopteri > Cypriniformes > Gobionidae > Gobio > Gobio gobio. Next base: position 41,610,078 of record NC_137117.1, read on the forward strand.
TATAGTGCTGGTCCATGCTGGTTTATGCAAGGTAGTGTTGGTATAGTGCTGGTCCAGGGTGGTTTATGCTGGTTAGTGTTGGTATAGTGCTGGTCCAGGCAGGTTTATGCTGGTTAGAGTTGGTATAGTGCTGGTATAGTGCTGGTCCAGGCTGGTTTATACTGGATAGTGTTGGTATAGTGCTGCTCCAGGCTGGTTTATGCTAGTTAGTGTTGGTATAGTGCTGGTCCAGGCTGGTTTTTGTTGCTTCATGTTGGTATAGTGCTGGTCCAGGCTGGTTTTTGCTGGTTCGTGTTGGTATAGTGCTGGTCCAGGCTGGTTTATAATGGTTAGTGTTGGTATAGTGCTGGTCCAGGCTGGTTTTTGCTGGTTCGTGTTGGTATTGTGCTGGACCATGCTGGTTTATGCTAGTTGGTGTCTGTATAGTGCTGGTCTATGCTGGTTAGTGTTGGTATAGTGCTGGTCCAGGCTGGTTTATGCTAGTTAGCGTTGCTATAGTGCTGGTCCAGGCTGGTTCATGCTGTTTAGTGTTGGTATAGTGCTGGTCCATGCTGGTTTATGCTGGTTAGTGTTGGTATAGTGCTGGTATAGTGCTGGTCCATGCTGGTTAGTGTTGGTATAGTGTTGGTATAGTGCTGGTTTATGCTAGTTGGTGTTGGTATAGTGCTGGTCCAGGCTGGTTTATGCTAGTTAGTGTTGGTATAGTGCTGGTCCAGGCTGGTTTATGCTGGTTAGTGTTGGTATAGTGCTGGTCCATGCTGGTTTATGCTAGGTCGTGTTGGTATAGAGCTGGTCCAGGCTGGTTTATAATGGTTAGTGTTGGTATAGTGCTGGTCCAGGCTGGTTTTTGCTGGTTCGTGTTGGTATTGTGCTGGACCATGCTGGTTTATGCTAGTTGGTGTTGGTATAGTGCTGGTCCAGGCTGGTTTATGCTGTTTAGTTTTGGTATAGGGCTAGTTAGTGCTGGTATAGTGCTGGTCCATGGTGGTTTATGCTGGATAGTGTTGGTATAGTGCTGGTCCAGGCTGATTAGTGTTGGTATAGTGCTAATTTATGCTGGTTAGTGCTGGTCCATGTTGGTTTATGCTGGTTAGTGTTGGTATAGTGCTGGTCCAGGCTGATTAGTGTTGGCATAGTACTAGTTTATGCTAGTTAGTGCTGGTATAGTGCTGGTCCAGGCTGGTTTATGCTTGTCAGTGTTGGTATAGTGCTGGTTAGTGTTGGTATAGTGCTGGTCCATGCTGGTTTATGCTGGTTAGTGTTGGTATAGTGCTAGTTAGTGTTGGTATAGTGCTGGTTTATGCTGGTTAGTGTTGGTATAGTGCTAGTTAGTGTTGGTATAGTGCTGGTGTATGATGTTTAGTGTTGGTATAGTGCTGGTCCAGGCTGGTTTTTGCTGGTTCATGTTGGTATAGTGCTGGTCCATGCTGGTTTATGCTAGTTGGTGTTGGTATAGTGCTGGTCCAGGCTGGTTTATGCTGGTTAGTGTTGGTGTAGTGCTGGTCCATGCTGGTTTGTGTTGGTATAGTGCTGGTCCATGCTGGTTTATGATAGTTAGTGTTGGTATAGTGCTGGTCCAGGCTGGTTTATGTTGGTTAGTGTTGGTATAGTGCTGGTCCAGGCTGGTTTATGCTGGTTAGTGTTGGTATAGTGCTGGTCTAGGCTGGTTTATGCTGGTTAGTGTTGGTATAGTGCTGGTCCAGGCTGGTTTATGCTGGTTAGTGTTGGTATAAGGCTAGTTAGTGCTGGTATAGTGCTGGTCCATGGTGGTTTATGCTAGTTAGTGTTGGTATAGTGCTGGTCCAGGCTGGTGTATGCTGGTTAGTGCTGGTATAGTGCTGGATAGTGTTGGTATAGTACTAGTTTATGCTAGTTAGTTTTGGTATAGTGCTGGTCCAGGCTGGTTTATGCTTTTTAGTGTTGGTATAGTGCTGGTTAGTTTTGGTATAGTGCTGGCTCATGCTGGTTTATGCTGGTTAGTGTTGGTATAGTGCTAGTTAGTGTTGGAATAGTGCTGGTCCAGGCTGGTGTATGCTGGTTAGTGCTGGTATAATGCTGGATTAGTGTTGGTATAGTGCTAAATTATGTTGGTTAGTGCTTTTGCAGGCTGGTTTATGCTGGTTAGTGTTGGTATAGTGCTGGTCCAGGCTGATTAATGTTGGCATAGTACTAGTAATGCTGGTCCAGGCTGGTGTATGCTGGTTAGTGCTGGTATAATGCTGGATTAGTGTTGGTATAGTGCTAATTTTTGCTGGTTAGTGCTGGCCCAGGCTGATTTATGATGGTTAGTGTTGGTATAGTGCTGGTCCAGGCTGGTTTTTGCTGGTTCGTGTTGGTATAGTGCTGGTCCAGGCTGGTTTATGCTGGTTAGTGTTGGTATAGTGCTGGTCCATGCTGGTTTATGCTAGTTGGTGTTGGTATAGTGCTGGTCCAGGCTGGTTTATGCTGGTTAGTGTTGGTATAGTGCTGGTCCATGCTGGTTTGTGTTGGTATAGTGCTGGTCCATGCTGGTTTATGATAATTAGTGTTGGTATAGTGCTGGTCCAGGCTGGTTTATGCTGGTTAGTGTTGGTATAGTGCTGGTCCAGGCTGGTTTTTGCTGGTTCGTGTCGGTATAGGGCTAGTTATTGCTGGTATAGTGCTGATCCATGGTGGTTTATGCTGGTTCGTGTTGGTATAGTGCTGGTCCATGCTGGTTAATACTAGTTGGTGTTGGTATAGTGCTGGTCCAGGCTGGTTTCTGCTGGTTAGTGTTGTTATAGTGCTGGTATAGTGCTGGTTTATGCTATTTGGTGTTGGTATACTGCTGGTCCAGGCCTGTTTATGCTGGTTAGTGTTTGTATAGTGCTGGTCCAGGCTGGTTTATGTTGGTTAGTGTTGGTATAGTGCTGGTCCAGGCTGGTTTATGCTGGTTAGTGTTGGTATAGTGCTGGTCTAGGCTGGTTTATGCTGGTTAGTGTTGGTATAGTGCTGGTCCAGGCTGGTTTATGCTGGTTAGTGTTGGTATAGGGCTAGTTAGTGCTGGTATAGTGCTGGTCCATGGGGGTTTATGCTAGTTAGTGTTGGTATAGTGCTGGTCCAGGCTGGTGTATGCTGGTTAGTGCTGGTATAATGCTGGATAGTGTTGGTATAGTGCTGGTCCAGGCAGATTAGTGTTGGTATAGTGCTAATTTATGCTGGTTAGTGCTGGTGCAGGCTGGTTTATGCTGGTTAGTGTTGGTATAGTGCTGGTCCAGGCTGATTAGTGTTGGCATAGTACTAGTTTATGCTAGTTAGTGCTGGTATAGTTCTGGTCCAGGCTGGTTTATGCTTGTTAGTGTTGGTATAGTGCTGGTTAGTGTTGGTATAGTGCTGGTCCATGCTGGTTTATGCTGGTTAGTGTTGGGATAGTGCTAGTTAGTGTTGGTATAGGGCTGGTTTTTGCTGGTTCGTGTTGGTATAGGGCTAGTTAGTGCTGGTATAGTGCTGGTCCATGGTGGTTTATGCTAGTAAGTGTTGGTATAGTGCTGGTCCAGGCTGGTGTATGCTGGTTAGTGCAGGTATATTGCTGGATAGTGTTGGTATAGTGCTGGTCCAGGCTGATTAGTGTTGTTATAGTGCTAATGTATGCTGGTTAGTGCTGTTCCAGGCTGGTTTATGCTGGTTAGTGTTGGTATAGTGCTGGTTCAGGCTGATTAGTGTTGGCATAGTGCTGGTCCATGCCGGTTTATGCTGTTTAGTGTTGGTATAGTGCTAATTAGTGTTGGTATAGTGCTAGTCCATGCTGGTCTATGCTGGTTAGTTTTGGTATAGTGCTGGTCCAGGCTGGTTTATGCTGGTTAGTGTTGGTATAGTGCTGGTCCAGGCTGGTTTATGCTGGTTAGTGTTGGTATAGTGCTGGTATAGTGCTGGTTTATGCTAGTTGGTGTAGGTATAGTGCTGGTCCAGGCTGGTTTATGCTGGTTAGTGTTTGTATAGTGCTGGTCCTGGCTGGTTTATGTTGGTTAGTGTTGGTATAGTGCTGGTCCAGGCTGGTTTATGCTGGTTAGTGGTGGTATAGTGCTGGTCCAGGCTGGTTTATGCTGGTTAGTGTTGGTATAGTGCTGGTCCAGGCTGATTTATGCTGGTTAGTGTTGGTATAGGGCTAGTTAGTGCTGGTATAGTGCTGGTCCATGGTGGTTTATGCTGGATAGTGTTGGTATAGTGCTGGTCCAGGCTGATTAGTGTTGGTATAGTGCTAATTTATGCTGGTTAGTGCTGGTCCATGTTGGATTATGCTGGTTAGTGTTGGTATAGTGCTGGTCCAGGCTGATTAGTGTTGGCATAGTACTAGTTTATGCTAGTTAGTGCTGGTATAGTGCTGGTCCAGGCTGGTTTATGCTTGTCAGTGTTGGTATAGTGCTGGTTAGTGTTGGTATAGTGCTGGTCCATGCTGGTTTATGCTAGTTAGTGTTGGTATAGTGCTAGTTAGTGTTGGTATAGTGCTGGTTTATGCTGGTTAGTGTTGGTATAGTGCTAGTTAGTGTTGGTATAGTGCTGGTGTATGATGGTTAGTGTTGGTATAGTGCTGGTCCAGGCTGGTTTTTGCTGGTTCATGTTGGTATAGTGCTGGTCCATGCTGGTTTATGCTAGTTGGTGTTGGTATAGTGCTGGTCCAGGCTGGTTTATGCTGGTTAGTGTTGGTGTAGTGCTGGTCCATGCTGGTTTGTGTTGGTATAGTGCTGGTCCATGCTGGTTTATGATAGTTAGTGTTGGTATAGTGCTGGTCCAGGCTGGTTTATGCTGGTTAGTGTTGGTATAGGGCTAGTTAGTGCTGGTATAGTGCTGGTTAGTGTTGGTATAGTGCTGGCCCATGCTGGTTTATGCTGGTTAGTGTTGGTATAGTGCTAGTTAGTGTTGGAATAGTGCTGGTTCAGGCTGGTGTATGCTGGTTAGTGCTGGTATAATGCTGGATTAGTGTTGGTATAGTGCTAATTTATGTTGGTTAGTGCTTTTGCAGGCTGGTTTATGCTGGTTAGTGTTGGTATAGTGCTGGTCCAGGCTGATTAATGTTGGCATAGTACTAGTAATGCTGGTCCAGGCTGGTGTATGCTGGTTAGTGCTGGTATAATGCTGGATTAGTGTTGGTATAGTGCTAATTTTTGCTGGTTAGTGCTGGCCCAGGCTGATTTATGATGGTTAGTGTTGGTATAGTGCTGGTCCAGGCTGGTTTTTGCTGGTTCGTGTTGGTATAGTGCTGGTCCAGGCTGGTTTATGCTGGTTAGTGTTGGTATAGTGCTGGTCCATGCTGGTTTATGCTAGTTGGTGTTGGTATAGTGCTGGTCCAGGCTGGTTTATGCTGGTTAGTGTTGGTATAGTGCTGGTCCATGCTGGTTTGTGTTGGTATAGTGCTGGTCCATGCTGGTTTATGATAATTAGTGTTGGTATAGTGCTGGTCCAGGCTGGTTTATGCTGGTTAGTGTTGGTATAGTGCTGGTCCAGGCTGGTTTTTGCTGGTTCGTGTCGGTATAGGGCTAGTTATTGCTGGTATAGTGCTGATCCATGGTGGTTTATGCTGGTTCGTGTTGGTATAGTGCTGGTCCATGCTGGTTAATACTAGTTGGTGTTGGTATAGTGCTGGTCCAGGCTGGTTTCTGCTGGTTAGTGTTGGTATAGTGCTGGTATAGTGCTGGTTTATGCTATTTGGTGTTGGTATACTGCTGGTCCAGGCCTGTTTATGCTGGTTAGTGTTTGTATAGTGCTGGTCCAGGCTGGTTTATGTTGGTTAGTGTTGGTATAGTGCTGGTCCAGGCTGGTTTATGCTGGTTAGTGTTGGTATAGTGCTGGTCTAGGCTGGTTTATGCTGGTTAGTGTTGGTATAGTGCTGGTCCAGGCTGGTTTATGCTGGTTATTGTTGGTATAGGGCTAGTTAGTGCTGGTATAGAACTGGTCCATGGGGGTTTATGCTAGTTAGTGTTGGTATAGTGCTGGTCCAGGCTGGTGTATGCTGGTTAGTGCTGGTATAATGCTGGATAGTGTTGGTATAGTGCTGGTCCAGGCAGATTAGTGTTGGTATAGTGCTAATTTATGCTGGTTAGTGCTGGTGCAGGCTGGTTTATGCTGGTTAGTGTTGGTATAGTGCTGGTCCAGGCTGATTAGTGTTGGCATAGTACTAGTTTATGCTAGTTAGTGCTGGTATAGTTCTGGTCCAGGCTGGTTTATGCTTGTTAGTGTTGGTATAGTGCTGGTTAGTGTTGGTATAGTGCTGGTCCATGCTGGTTTATGCTGGTTAGTGTTGGGATAGTGCTAGTTAGTGTTGGTATAGGGCTGGTTTTTGCTGGTTCGTGTTGGTATAGTGCTGGTTCAGGCTGATTAGTGTTGGCATAGTGCTGGTCCATGCCGGTTTATGCTGTTTAGTGTTGGTATAGTGCTAGTTAGTGTTGGTATAGTGCTAGTCCATGCTGGTCTATGCTGGTTAGTTTTGGTATAGTACTGGTCCAGGCTGGTTTATGCTGGTTAGTGTTGGTATAGTGCTGGTCCAGGCTGGTTTATGCTGGTTAGTGTTGGTATAGTGCTGGTATAGTGCTGGTTTATGCTAGTTGGTGTAGGTATAGTGCTGGTCCAGGCTGGTTTATGCTGGTTAGTGTTTGTATAGTGCTGGTCCTGGCTGGTTTATGTTGGTTAGTGTTGGTATAGTGCTGGTCCAGGCTGGTTTATGCTGGTTAGTGGTGGTATAGTGCTGGTCCAGGCTGGTTTATGCTGGTTAGTGTTGGTATAGTGCTGGTCCAGGCTGGTTTATGCTGGTTAGTGTTGGTATAGGGCTAGTTAGTGCTGGTATAGTGCTGGTCCATGGTGGTTTATGCTGGATAGTGTTGGTATAGTGCTGGTCCAGGCTGATTAGTGTTGGTATAGTGCTAATTTATGCTGGTTAGTGCTGGTCCATGTTGGATTATGCTGGTTAGTGTTGGTATAGTGCTGGTCCAGGCTGATTAGTGTTGGCATAGTACTAGTTTATGCTAGTTAGTGCTGGTATAGTGCTGGTCCAGGCTGGTTTATGCTTGTCAGTGTTGGTATAGTGCTGGTTAGTGTTGGTATAGTGCTGGTCCATGCTGGTTTATGCTAGTTAGTGTTGGTATAGTGCTAGTTAGTGTTGGTATAGTGCTGGTTTATGCTGGTTAGTGTTGGTATAGTGCTAGTTAGTGTTGGTATAGTGCTGGTGTATGATGGTTAGTGTTGGTATAGTGCTGGTCCAGGCTGGTTTTTGCTGGTTCATGTTGGTATAGTGCTGGTCCATGCTGGTTTATGCTAGTTGGTGTTGGTATAGTGCTGGTCCAGGCTGGTTTATGCTGGTTAGTGTTGGTGTAGTGCTGGTCCATGCTGGTTTGTGTTGGTATAGTGCTGGTCCATGCTGGTTTATGATAGTTAGTGTTGGTATAGTGCTGGTCCAGGCTGGTTTATGCTGGTTAGTGTTGGTATAGGGCTAGTTAGTGCTGGTATAGTGCTGGTCCATGGTGGTTTATGCTAGTTTGTGTTGGTATAGTGCTGGTCCAGGCTGGTGTATGCTGGTTAGTGCTGGTATAGTGCTGGATAGTGTTGGTATAGTACTAGTTTATGCTAGTTAGTTTTGGTATAGTGCTGGTCCAGGCTGGTTTATGCTTGTTAGTGTTGGTATAGTGCTGGTTAGTGTTGGTATAGTGCTGGCCCATGCTGGTTTATGCTGGTTAGTGTTGGTATAGTGCTAGTTAGTGTTGGAATAGTGCTGGTCCAGGCTGGTGTATGCTGGTTAGTGCTGGTATAATGCTGGATTAGTGTTGGTATAGTGCTAATTTATGTTGGTTAGTGCTTTTGCAGGCTGGTTTATGCTGGTTAGTGTTGGTATAGTGCTGGTCCAGGCTGATTAATGTTGGCATAGTACTAGTAATGCTGGTCCAGGCTGGTGTATGCTGGTTAGTGCTGGTATAATGCTGGATTAGTGTTGGTATAGTGCTAATTTTTGCTGGTTAGTGCTGGCCCAGGCTGATTTATGATGGTTAGTGTTGGTATAGTGCTGGTCCAGGCTGGTTTTTGCTGGTTCGTGTTGGTATAGTGCTGGTCCAGGCTGGTTTATGCTGGTTAGTGTTGGTATAGTGCTGGTCCATGCTGGTTTATGCTAGTTGGTGTTGGTATAGTGCTGGTCCAGGCTGGTTTATGCTGGTTAGTGTTGGTATAGTGCTGGTCCATGCTGGTTTGTGTTGGTATAGTGCTGGTCCATGCTGGTTTATGATAATTAGTGTTGGTATAGTGCTGGTCCAGGCTGGTTTATGCTGGTTAGTGTTGGTATAGTGCTGGTCCAGGCTGGTTTTTGCTGGTTCGTGTCGGTATAGGGCTAGTTATTGCTGGTATAGTGCTGATCCATGGTGGTTTATGCTGGTTCGTGTTGGTATAGTGCTGGTCCATGCTGGTTAATACTAGTTGGTGTTGGTATAGTGCTGGTCCAGGCTGGTTTCTGCTGGTTAGTGTTGGTATAGTGCTGGTATAGTGCTGGTTTATGCTATTTGGTGTTGGTATACTGCTGGTCCAGGCCTGTTTATGCTGGTTAGTGTTTGTATAGTGCTGGTCCAGGCTGGTTTATGTTGGTTAGTGTTGGTATAGTGCTGGTCCAGGCTGGTTTATGCTGGTTAGTGTTGGTATAGTGCTGGTCTATGCTGGTTTATGCTGGTTAGTGTTGGTATAGTGCTGGTCCAGGCTGGTTTATGCTGGTTATTGTTGGTATAGGGCTAGTTAGTGCTGGTATAGTGCTGGTCCATGGGGGTTTATGCTAGTTAGTGTTGGTATAGTGCTGGTCCAGGCTGGTGTATGCTGGTTAGTGCTGGTATAATGCTGGATAGTGTTGGTATAGTGCTGGTCCAGGCTGGTTTATGCTGGTTAGTGTTGGTATAGGGCTAGTTAGTGCTGGTATAGTGCTGGTCCATGGTGGTTAATGCTAGTTGGTGTAGGTATAGTGCTGGTCCAGGCTGATTTATGCTGGTTAGAAATGGTATAGTGCTGGTCCGGGCTGGTTTTTGCTGGTTCGTGTTGGTATAGTGCTGGTCCATGCTGGTTTATGCTATTTGGTGTTGGTATAGTGCTGGTCCAGTTTGGTTTATGCTGGTTAGTGTTGGTATAGTGCTGGTTTATGCTATTTGGTGTTGGTATAGTGCTGGTCCAGGCTGGTTTATGTTGGTTAGTGTTGGTATAGTGCTGGTCCAGGCTGGTTTATGCTGGCTAGTGTTGGTATAGTACTGGTCCAGGCTGGTTTATGCTGGTTAGTGTTGGTATAGGGCTAGTTAGTGCTGGTATAGTGCTGGTCCATGGTGGTTTATGCTAGTTAGTGTTGGTATAGTGCTGGTCCAGGCTGGTGTATGCTGGTTAGTGCTGGTATAATGCTGGATAGTGTTGGTATAGTGCTGGTCCAGGCAGATTAGTGTTGGTATAGTGCTAATTTATGCTGGTTAGTCCTGGTTCAGGCTGGTTTATGCTGGTTAGTGTTGGTATAGTGCTGGACCAGGCTGATTAGTGTTGGCATAGTACTAGTTTATGCTAGTTAGTGCTGGTATATTGCTGGTCCAGGCTGGTTTATGCTTGTTAGCGTTGGTATAGTGCTGGTCCATGCTGGTTTATGCTGGTTACTGTTGGTATAGTGCTAGTTAGTGTTGGTATAGTGCTAGTCCATGCTGGTTTATGCTGGTTAGTGTTGGTATAGTGCTAGTTAGTGTTGGTATAGTGCTGGTCCAGGCTGGTGTATGCTGGTTAGTGCTGGTATAGTGCTGGATAGTGTTGGTATAGTACTAGTTTAGCTAGTTAGTGTTGGTATAGTGCTTGTCCAGGCTGGTTTATGCTGGTTAGTGTTTGTATAGTGCTGGTCCAGGGTGGTTTATGATAGTTAGTGTTGTTATAGTGCTGGTCCAGGCTGGTTTTTGCTGGTTGGTATTGGTACAGTGCTGGTCCTTGCTGGTTAATGCTAGTTGGTGTAGGTATAGTGCTGGTCCAGGCTGGTTTATATTGGTTAGTGTTGGTATAGTGCTGGTCCAGGCTGGTTTTTGCTGGTTCGTGTTGGTATTGTGCTGGACCATGCTGGTTTATGCTGGTTAGTTTTGGAATAGTGCTGGTCCATGCTGGTTTATGCTGGTTAGTGTTGGTATAGTGCTGGTCTATGCTGGTTTATGCTGGTTAGTGTTGGTATAGTGCTGGTCCAGGCTGGTTTATGCTGGTTATTGTTGGTATAGGGCTAGTTAGTGCTGGTATAGTGCTGGTCCATGGGGGTTTATGCTAGTTAGTGTTGGTATAGTGCTGGTCCAGGCTGGTGTATGCTGGTTAGTGCTGGTATAATGCTGGATAGTGTTGGTATAGTGCTGGTCCAGGCTGGTTTATGCTGGTTAGTGTTGGTATAGGGCTAGTTAGTGCTGGTATAGTGCTGGTCCATGGTGGTTAATGCTAGTTGGTGTAGGTATAGTGCTGGTCCAGGCTGATTTATGCTGGTTAGAAATGGTATAGTGCTGGTCCGGGCTGGTTTTTGCTGGTTCGTGTTGGTATAGTGCTGGTCCATGCTGGTTTATGCTATTTGGTGTTGGTATAGTGCTGGTCCAGTTTGGTTTATGCTGGTTAGTGTTGGTATAGTGCTGGTTTATGCTATTTGGTGTTGGTATAGTGCTGGTCCAGGCTGGTTTATGTTGGTTAGTGTTGGTATAGTGCTGGTCCAGGCTGGTTTATGCTGGCTAGTGTTGGTATAGTACTGGTCCAGGCTGGTTTATGCTGGTTAGTGTTGGTATAGGGCTAGTTAGTGCTGGTATAGTGCTGGTCCATGGTGGTTTATGCTAGTTAGTGTTGGTATAGTGCTGGTCCAGGCTGGTGTATGCTGGTTAGTGCTGGTATAATGCTGGATAGTGTTGGTATAGTGCTGGTCCAGGCAGATTAGTGTTGGTATAGTGCTAATTTATGCTGGTTAGTCCTGGTTCAGGCTGGTTTATGCTGGTTAGTGTTGGTATAGTGCTGGACCAGGCTGATTAGTGTTGGCATAGTACTAGTTTATGCTAGTTAGTGCTGGTATATTGCTGGTCCAGGCTGGTTTATGCTTGTTAGCGTTGGTATAGTGCTGGTCCATGCTGGTTTATGCTGGTTACTGTTGGTATAGTGCTAGTTAGTGTTGGTATAGTGCTAGTCCATGCTGGTTTATGCTGGTTAGTGTTGGTATAGTGCTAGTTAGTGTTGGTATAGGCTGGTGTATGCTGGTTAGTGCTGGTATAGTGCTGGATAGTGTTGGTATAGTACTAGTTTAGCTAGTTAGTGTTGGTATAGTGCTTGTCCAGGCTGGTTTATGCTGGTTAGTGTTTGTATAGTGCTGGTCCAGGGTGGTTTATGATAGTTAGTGTTGTTATAGTGCTGGTCCAGGCTGGTTTTTGCTGGTTGGTATTGGTACAGTGCTGGTCCTTGCTGGTTAATGCTAGTTGGTGTAGGTATTGTGCTGGACCATGCTGGTTTATGCTGGTTAGTTTTGGAATAGTGCTGGTCCATGCTGGTTTATGCTGGTTAGTGTTGGTATAGTGCTGGTATAGTGCTGGTCCATGCTGGTTAGTGTTGGTATAGTGCTGGTTTATGCTAGTTGGTGTTGGTATAGTGCTGGTCCAGGCTGGTTTATGCTGGTTAGTGTTGGTATAGTGCTGGTCCATGCTGGTTTATGCTAGGTCGTGTTGGTATAGTACTGGTCCAGGCTGGTTTTTGCTGGTTCATGTTGGTATTGTGCTGGACCATGCTGGTTTATGCTAGTTGGTGTCTGTATAGTTCTGGTTTATGCTGGTTAGTGTTGGTATAGTGCTGGTCCAGGCTGGTTTATGCTAGTTAGCGTTGGTATAGTGCTGGTCCAGGCTGGTTTATGCTGTTTAGTGTTGGTATAGTGCTGGTCCATGCTGGTTTATGCTGGTTAGTGTTGGTATAGTGCTGGTATAGTGCTGGTCCATGCTGGTTAGTGTAGGTATAGTGTTGGTATAGTGCTGGTTTATGCTAGTTGGTGTTGGTATAGTGCTGGTCCAGGCTGGTTTATACTAGTTAGTGTTGGTATAGTGCTGGTCCAGGCTGGTTTATGCTGGTTAGTGTTGGTATAGTGGTGGTCCATGCTGGTTTATGCTAGGTAGTGTTGGTATAGTGCTGGTCCAGGCTGGTTTATGTTGGTTAGTGTTGGTATAGTGCTGTTTCAGGCTGGTTTATGCTGGTTAGTGTTGGTATAGTGCTGGTCCAGGCTGGTTTATGCTGGTTAGTGTTGGTATAGGTCTAGTTAGTGCTGGTATAGTGCTGGTCCATGGTGGTTTATGCTAGTTAGTGTTGGTATAGTGCTGGTCCAGGCTGGTGTATGCTGGTTAGTGCTGGTATAATGCTGGATAGTGTTGGTATAGTGCTGGTCCAGGCTGGTTTATGCTGTTTAGTGTTGGTATAGTGCTGGTCCATGCTGGTTTATGCTGGTTAGTGTTGGTATAGTGCTGGTATAGTGCTGGTCCATGCTGGTTAGTGTAGGTATAGTGTTGGTATAGTGCTGGTTTATGCTAGTTGGTGTTGGTATAGTGCTGGTCCAGGCTGGTTTATACTAGTTAGTGTTGGTATAGTGCTGGTCCAGGCTGGTTTATGCTGGTTAGTGTTGGTATAGTGGTGGTCCATGCTGGTTTATGCTAGGTAGTGTTGGTATAGTGCTGGTCCAGGCTGGTTTATGTTGGTTAGTGTTGGTATAGTGCTGTTTCAGGCTGGTTTATGCTGGTTAGTGTTGGTATAGTGCTGGTCCAGGCTGGTTTATGCTGGTTAGTGTTGGTATAGGGCTAGTTAGTGCTGGTATAGTGCTGGTCCATGGTGGTTTATGCTAGTTAGTGTTGGTATAGTGCTGGTCCAGGCTGGTGTATGCTGGTTAGTGCTGGTATAATGCTGGATAGTGTTGGTATAGTGCTGGTCCAGGCTGATTAGTGTTGGTATAGTGCTAATTTATGCTGGTTAGTGCTGGTGCAGGCTGGTTTATGCTGGTTAGTGTTGGTATAGTGCTGGCCCAGGCTGATTAGTGTTGGCATAGTACTAGTTTATGCTAGTTAGTGCTGGTATAGTGCTGTTCCAGGCTGGTTTATGCTTGTCAGTGTTGGTATAGTGCTGGTTAGTTTTGGTATAGTGTTGGTCCATGCTGGTTTATGCTGGTTAGTGTTGGTATAGTGCTGGCCCAGGCTGATTTATGATGGTTAGTGTTGGTATAATGCTGGTCCAGGCTGGTTTTGGCTGGTTAGTGTTGGTATACTGCTGGTCCATGCTGGTTTTTGCTGGTTCGTGTTGGTATAGGGCTGGTTAGTGTTGGTATATTGCTGGTCCATGCTGGTTTATGCTGGTTAGTGTTGGTATAGTGCTGGTCCAGGCTGTTTTTTGCTGGTTCGTGTTGGTATAGTGCTGGTCCAGGCTGGTTTATAATGGTTAGTGTTGGTATAGTGCTGGTCCAGGCTGGTTTTTGCTGGTTAGTGTTGTTATTGTGCTGGACCATGCTGGTTTATGCTAGTTGGTGTCTCTATAGTGCTGGTTTATGCTGGTTAGTGTTGGTATAGTGCTGGTCCAGGCTGGTTTATGCTAGTTAGCATTGGTATAGTGCTGGTCCAGGCTTGTTTATGCTGTTTAGTGTTGGTTTAGTGCTGGTCCATGCTGGTTTATGCAGGTTAGTGTTGGTAGAGTGCTGGTATAGTGCTGGTCCATGCTGGTTATTGTTGGTATAGTGTTGGTATAGTGCTGGTTTATGCTAGTTGGTGTTGGTATAGTGCTGGTCCAGGCTGGTTTATGCTAGTTAGTGTTGGTATAGTGCTGGTCCTGGCTGGTTTATGCTGGTTAGTGTTGGTATAGTGCTGGTCCATGCTGGTTTATGCTAGGTAGTGTTGGTATAGTGCTAGTTAGTGTTGGTATAGTGCTGGTCCATGCTGGTTTATGCTGGTCAGAGTTCGTATAGTGCTGGCCTAGGCTGATTTATGATGGTTAGTGTTGGTATAGTGCTGGTCCAGGCTGGTTTTTGCTGGTTCGTGTTGGTGTAGTGCTGGTCCATGCTGGTTTATGCTAGTTGGTGTTGGTATAGTGCTGGTCAAGGCTGGTTTATGCTGGTTAGTGTTGGTGTAGTGCTGGTCCAGGCTGTTTTTTTGCTGGTTAGTGTTGGTATAGTGCTGGTCCAGGCTGGTTTTTGCTGGTTCGTGTTGGTATAGGGCTAGTTAGTGCTGGTATAGTGCTGGTCCATGGTGGTTTATGCTAGTTAGTGTTGGTATAGTGCTGGTCCAGGCTGGTGTATGCTGGTTAGTGCAGGTATAGTGCTGGATAGTGTTGGTATAGTGCTGGTTCAGGCTGATTAGTGTTGGTATAGTGCTAATTTATGCTGGTTAGTGCTGGTCCAGGCTGGTTTATGCTGGTTAGTGTTGGTATAGTGCTGGTCCAGGCTGGTTTATTCTAGTTAGTGTTGGTATAGTGCTGGTCCAGGCTGGTGTATGCTGTTTAGTGTTGGTATAGTGCTGGTCCATGCTGGTTTATGCAAGGTAGTGTTGGTATAGTGCTGGTCCAGGGTGGTTTATGCTGGTTAGTGTTGGTATAGTGCTGGTCCAGGCAGGTTTATGCTGGTTAGAGTTGGTATAGTGCTGGTATAGTGCTGGTCCAGGCTGGTTTATACTGGATAGTGTTGGTATAGTGCTGCTCCAGAATGGTTTATGCTAGTTAGTGTTGGTATAGTGCTGGTCCAGGCTGGTTTTTGTTGCTTCATGTTGGTATAGTGCTGGTCCAGGCTGGTTTTTCTGGTTCGTGTTGGTATAGTGCTGGTCCAGGCTGGTTTATAATGGTTAGTTTTGGTATAGTGCTGGTCCAGGCTGGTTTTTGCTGGTTCGTGTTGGTATTGTGCTGGACCATGCTGGTTTATGCTAGTTGGTGTCTGTATAGTGCTGGTCTATGCTGGTTAGTGTTGGTATAGTGCTGGTCCAGGCTGGTTTATGCTAGATAGCGTTGCTATAGTGCTGGTCCAGGCTGGTTCATGCTGTTTAGTGTTGGTATAGTGCTGGTCCATGCTGGTTTATGCTGGTTAGTGTTGGTATAGTGCTGGTATAGTGCTGGTCCATGCTGGTTAGTGTTGGTATAGTGTTGGTATAGTGCTGGTTTATGCTAGTTGGTGTTGGTATAGTGCTGGTCCAGGCTGGTTTATGCTAGTTAGTGTTGGTATAGTGCTGGTCCAGGCTGGTTTATGCTGGTTAGTGTTGGTATAGTGCTGGTCCATGCTGGTTTATGCTAGGTCGTGTTGGTATAGAGCTGGTCCAGGCTGGTTTATAATGGTTAGTGTTGGTATAGTGCTGGTCCAGGCTGGTTTTTGCTGGTTCGTGTTGGTATTGTGCTGGACCATGCTGGTTTATGCTAGTTGGTGTTGGTATTTTGCTGGTCCAGGCTGGTTTATGCTGTTTAGTTTTGGTATAGGGCTAGTTAGTGCTGGTATAGTGCTGGTCCATGGTGGTTTATGCTGGATAGTGTTGGTATAGTGCTGGTCCAGGCTGATTAGTGTTGGTATAGTGCTAATTTATGCTGGTTAGTGCTGGTCCATGTTGGTTTATGCTGGTTAGTGTTGGTATAGTGCTGGTCCAGGCTGATTAGTGTTGGCATAGTACTAGTTTATGCTAGTTAGTGCTGGTATAGTGCTGTTCCAGGCTGGTTTATGCTTGTCAGTGTTGGTATAGTGCTGGTTAGTGTTGGTATAGTGCTGGTCCATGCTGGTTTATGCTGGTTAGTGTTGGTATAGTGCTAGTTAGTGTTGGTATAGTGCTGGTTTATGCTGGTTAGTGTTGGTATAGTGCTAGTTAGTGTTGGTATAGTGCTGGTGTATGATGGTTAGTGTTGGTATAGTGCTGGTCCAGGCTGGTTTTTGCTGGTTCATGTTGGTATAGTGCTGGTCCATGCTGGTTTATGCTAGTTGGTGTTGGTATAGTGCTGGTCCAGGCTGGTTTATGCTGGTTAGTGTTGGTGTAGTGCTGGTCCATGCTGGTTTGTGTTGGTATAGTGCTGGTCCATGCTGGTTTATGATAGTTAGTGTTGGTATAGTGCTGGTCCAGGCTGGTTTATGCTGGTTAGTGTTGGTATAGGGCTAGTTAGTGCTGGTATAGTGCTGGTCCATGGTGGTTTATGCTAGTTAGTGTAGTATAGTGCTGGTCCAGGCTGGTGTATGCTGGTTAGTGCTGGATAGTGTTGGTATAGTACTAGTTTATGCTAGTTAGTTTTGGTATAGTGCTGGTCCAGGCTGGTTTATGCTTGTTAGTGTTGGTATAGTGCTGGTTAGTTTTGGTATAGTGCTGGCCCATGCTGGTTTATGCTGGTTAGTGTTGGTATAGTGCTAGTTAGTGTTGGAATAGTGCTGGTCCAGGCTGGTGTATGCTGGTTAGTGCTGGTATAATGCTGGATTAGTGTTGGTATAGTGCTAAATTATGTTGGTTAGTGCTTTTGCAGGCTGGTTTATGCTGGTTAGTGTTGGTATAGTGCTGGTCCAGGCTGATTAATGTTGGCATAGTACTAGTAATGCTGGTCCAGGCTGGTGTATGCTGGTTAGTGCTGGTATAATGCTGGATTAGTGTTGGTATAGTGCTAATTTTTGCTGGTTAGTGCTGGCCCAGGCTGATTTATGATGGTTAGTGTTGGTATAGTGCTGGTCCAGGCTGGTTTTTGCTGGTTCGTGTTGGTATAGTGCTGGTCCAGGCTGGTTTATGCTGGTTAGTGTTGGTATAGTGCTGGTCCATGCTGGTTTATGCTAGTTGGTGTTGGTATAGTGCTGGTCCAGGCTGGTTTATGCTGGTTAGTGTTGGTATAGTGCTGGTCCATGCTGGTTTGTGTTGGTATAGTGCTAATTAATGCTGGTTAGTGCTGGTCCATGTTGGTTTATGCTGGTTAGTGTTGGTATAGTGCTGGTCCAGGCTGATTAGTGTTGGTATAGTGCTAATTTATGCTGGTTAGTGCTGGTCCATGTTGGTTTATGCTGGTTAGTGTTGGTATAGTGCTGGTCCAGGCTGATTAGTGTTGGCATAGTACTAGTTTATGCTAGTTAGTGCTGGTATAGTGCTGGTCCAGGCTGGTTTATGCTTGTCAGTGTTGGTATAGTGCTGGTTAGTGTTGGTATAGTGCTGGTCCATGCTGGTTTATGCTGGTTAGTGTTGGTATAGTGCTAGTTAGTGTTGGTATAGTGCTGGTTTATGCTGGTTAGTGTTGGTATAGTGCTAGTTAGTGTTGGTATAGTGCTGGTGTATGATGGTTAGTGTTGGTATAGTGCTGGTCCAGGCTGGTTTTTGCTGGTTCATGTTGGTATAGTGCTGGTCCATGCTGGTTTATGCTAGTTGGTGTTGGTATAGTGCTGGTCCAGGCTGGTTTATGCTGGTTAGTGTTGGTGTAGTGCTGGTCCATGCTGGTTTGTGTTGGTATAGTGCTGGTCCATGCTGGTTTATGATAGTTAGTGTTGGTATAGTGCTGGTCCAGGCTGGTTTATGCTGGTTAGTGTTGGTATAGGGCTAGTTAGTGCTGGTATAGTGCTGGTCCATGGTGGTTTATGCTAGTTAGTGTTGGTATAGTGCTGGTCCAGGCTGGTGTATGCTGGTTAGTGCTGGTATAGCGCTGGATAGTGTTGGTATAGTACTAGTTTATGCTAGTTAGTTTTGGTATAGTGCTGGTCCAGGCTGGTTTTTGCTTGTTAGTGTTGGTATAGTGCTGGTTAGTTTTGGTATAGTGCTGGCCCATGCTGGTTTATGCTGGTTAGTGTTGGTATAGTGCTAGTTAGTGTTGGAATAGTGCTGGTCCAGGCTGGTGTATGCTGGTTAGTGCTGGTATAATGCTGGATTAGTGTTGGTATAGTGCTAAATTATGTTGGTTAGTGCTTTTGCAGGCTGGTTTATGCTGGTTAGTGTTGGTATAGTGCTGGTCCAGGCTGATTAATGTTGGCATAGTACTAGTAATGCTGGTCCAGGCTGGTGTATGCTGGTTAGTGCTGGTATAATGCTGGATTAGTGTTGGTATAGTGCTAATTTTTGCTGGTTAGTGCTGGCCCAGGCTGATTTATGATGGTTAGTGTTGGTATAGTGCTGGTCCAGGCTGGTTTTTGCTGGTTCGTGTTGGTATAGTGCTGGTCCAGGCTGGTTTATGCTGGTTAGTGTTGGTATAGTGCTGGTCCATGCTGGTTTATGCTAGTTGGTGTTGGTATAGTGCTGGTCCAGGCTGGTTTATGCTGGTTAGTGTTGGTATAGTGCTGGTCCATGCTGGTTTATGATAATTAGTGTTGGTATAGTGCTGGTCCAGGCTGGTTTATGCTGGTTAGTGTTGGTATAGTGCTGGTCCAGGCTGGTTTTTGCTGGTTCGTGTCGGTATAGGGCTAGTTATTGCTGGTATAGTGCTGATCCATGGTGGTTTATGCTAGTTGGTGTTGGTATAGTGCTGGTCCAGGCTGGTTTATGCTAGTTAGTGTTGGTATAGTGCTGGTCCAGGCTGGTTTATGCTGGTTAGTGTTGGTATAGTGCTGGTCCAGGCTGGTTTTTGCTGGTTCGTGTTGGTATAGTGCTGGTCCAGGCTGGTTTATGCTGGTTAGTGTTGGTATAGTGCTGGTCCATGCTGGTTTATGCTAGTTGGTGTTGGTATAGTGCTGGTCCAGGCTGGTTTATGCTGGTTAGTGTTGGTATAGTGCTGGTCCATGCTGGTTTGTGTTGGTATAGTGCTGGTCCATGCTGGTTTATGCTAGGTAGTGTTGGTATAGTGCTAGTTAGTGTTGGTATAGTGCTGGTCCATGCTGGTTTATGCTGGTCAGAGTTCGTATAGTGCTGGCCTAGGCTGATTTATGATGGTTAGTGTTGGTATAGTGCTGGTCCAGGCTGGTTTTTGCTGGTTCATGTTGGTGTAGTGCTGGTCCATGCTGGTTTATGCTAGTTGGTGTTGGTATAGTGCTGGTCCAGGCTGGTTTATGCTGGTTAGTGTTGGTGTAGTGCTGGTCCAGGCTGGTTTTTTGCTGGTTAGTGTTGGTATAGTGCTGGTCCAGGCTGGTTTTTGCTGGTTTGTGTTGGTATAGGGCTAGTTAGTGCTGGTATAGTGCTGGTCCATGGTGGTTTATGCTAGTTAGTGTTGGTATAGTGCTGGTCCAGGCTGGTGTATGCTGGTTAGTGCAGGTATAGTGCTGGATAGTGTTGGTATACTGCTGGTCCAGGCTGATTAGTGTTGGTATAGTGCTAATTTATTCTGGTTAGTGCTGGTCCAGGCTGGTTTATGCTGGTTAGTGTTGGTATAGTGCTGGTCCAGGCTGGTTTATTCTAGTTAGTGTTGGTATAGTGCTGGTCCAGGCTGGTGTATGCTGTTTAGTGTTGGTATAGTGCGGGTCCATGCTGGTTTATGCAAGGTAGTGTTGGTATAGTGCTGGTCCAGGGTGGTTTATGCTGGTTAGTGTTGGTATAGTGCTGGTCCAGGCAGGTTTTTGCTGGTTAGAGTTGGTATAGTGCTGGTATAGTGCTGGTCCAGGCTGGTTTATATTGGATAGTGTTGGTATAGTGCTGCTCCAGGCTGGTTTATGCTAGTTAGTGTTGGTATAGTGCTGGTCCAGGCTGGTTTTTGTTGCTTCATGTTGGTATAGTGCTGGTCCAGGCTGGTTTTTGCTGGTTCGTGTTGGTATAGTGCTGGTCCAGGCTGGTTTATAATGGTTAGTGTTGGTATAGTGCTGGTCCAGGCTGGTTTTTGCTGGTTCGTGTTGGTATTGTGCTGGACCATGCTGGTTTATGCTAGTTGGTGTCTGTATAATGCTGGTCTATGCTGGTTAGTGTTGGTATAGTGCTGGTCCAGGCTGGTTTATGCTAGTTAGCGTTGCTATAGTGCTGGTCCAGGCTGGTTCATGCTGTTTAGTGTTGGTATAGTGCTGGTCCATGCTGGTTTATGCTAGTTGGTGTCTGTATAATGCTGGTCTATGCTGGTTAGTGTTGGTATAGTGCTGGTCCATGCTGGTTTATGCTGGTTAGTGTTGGTATAGTGCTGGTATAGTGCTGGTCCATGCTGGTTAGTGTTGGTATAGTGTTGGTATAGTGCTGGTTTATGCTAGTTGGTGTTGGTATAGTGCTGGTCCAGGCTGGTTTATACTAGTTAGTGTTGGTATAGTGCTGGTCCAGGCTGGTTTATGCTGGTTAGTGTTGGTATAGTGCTGGTCCATGCTGGTTTATGCTAGGTCGTGTTGGTATAGAGCTGGTCCAGGCTGGTTTATAATGGTTAGTGTTGGTATAGTGCTGGTCCAGGCTGGTTTTTGCTGGTTCGTGTTGGTATTGTGCTGGACCATGCTGGTTTATGCTAGTTGGTGTTGGTATAGTGCTGGTCCAGGCTGGTTTATGCTGTTTAGTTTTGGTATAGGGCTAGTTAGTGCTGGTATAGTGCTGGTCCATGGTGGTTTATGCTGGATAGTGTTGGTATAGTGCTGGTCCAGGCTGATTAGTGTTGGTATAGTGCTAATTTATGCTGGTTAGTGCTGGTCCATGTTGGTTTATGCTGGTTAGTGTTGGTATAGTGCTGGTCCAGGCTGATTAGTGTTGGCATAGTACTAGTTTATGCTAGTTAGTGCTGGTATAGTGCTGGTCCAGGCTGGTTTATGCTTGTCAGTGTTGGTATAGTGCTGGTTAGTGTTGGTATAGTGCTGGTCCATGCTGGTTTATGCTGGTTAGTGTTGGTATAGTGCTAGTTAGTGTTGGTATAGTGCTGGTTTATGCTGGTTAGTGTTGGTATAGTGCTAGTTAGTGTTGGTATAGTGCTGGTGTATGATGGTTAGTGTTGGTATAGTGCTGGTCCAGGCTGGTTTTTGCTGGTTCATGTTGGTATAGTGCTGGTCCATGCTGGTTTATGCTAGTTGGTGTTGGTATAGTGCTGGTCCAGGCTGGTTTATGCTGGTTAGTGTTGGTGTAGTGCTGGTCCATGCTGGTTTGTGTTGGTATAGTGCTGGTCCATGCTGGTTTATGATAGTTAGTGTTGGTATAGTGCTGGTCCAGGCTGGTTTATGCTGGTTAGTGTTGGTATAGGGCTAGTTAGTGCTGGTATAGTGCTGGTCCATGGTGGTTTATGCTAGTTAGTGTTGGTATAGTGCTGGTCCAGGCTGGTGTATGCTGGTTAGTGCTGGTATAGTGCTGGATAGTGTTGGTATAGTACTAGTTTATGCTAGTTAGTTTTGGTATAGTGCTGGTCCAGGCTGGTTTATGCTGGTTAGTGTTGGTGTAGTGCTGGTCCATGCTGGTTTGTGTTGGTATAGTGCTGGTCCATGCTGGTTTATGATAGTTAGTGTTGGTATAGTGCTGGTCCAGGCTGGTTTATGCTGGTTAGTGTTGGTATAGGGCTAGTTAGTGCTGGTATAGTGCTGGTCCATGGTTGTTTATGCTAGTTAGTGTAGTATAGTGCTGGTCCAGGCTGGTGTATGCTGGTTAGTGCTGGTATAGTGCTGGATAGTGTTGGTATAGTACTAGTTTATGCTAGTTAGTTTTGGTATAGTGCTGGTCCAGGCTGGTTTATGCTTGTTAGTGTTGGTATAGTGCTGGTTAGTTTTGGTATAGTGCTGGCCCATGCTGGTTTATGCTGGTTAGTGTTGGTATAGTGCTAGTTAGTGTTGGAATAGTGCTGGTCCAGGCTGGTGTATGCTGGTTAGTGCTGGTATAATGCTGGATTAGTGTTGGTATAGTGCTAAATTATGTTGGTTAGTGCTTTTGCAGGCTGGTTTATGCTGGTTAGTGTTGGTATAGTGCTGGTCCAGGCTGATTAATGTTGGCATAGTACTAGTAATGCTGGTCCAGGCTGGTGTATGCTGGTTAGTGCTGGTATAATGCTGGATTAGTGTTGGTATAGTGCTAATTTTTGCTGGTTAGTGCTGGCCCAGGCTGATTTATGATGGTTAGTGTTGGTATAGTGCTGGTCCAGGCTGGTTTTTGCTGGTTCGTGTTGGTATAGTGCTGGTCCAGGCTGGTTTATGCTGGTTAGTGTTGGTATAGTGCTGGTCCATGCTGGTTTATGCTAGTTGGTGTTGGTATAGTGCTGGTCCAGGCTGGTTTATGCTGGTTAGTGTTGGTATAGTGCTGGTCCATGCTGGTTTGTGTTGGTATAGTGCTAATTAATGCTGGTTAGTGCTGGTCCATGTTGGTTTATGCTGGTTAGTGTTGGTATAGTGCTGGTCCAGGCTGATTAGTGTTGGTATAGTGCTAATTTATGCTGGTTAGTGCTGGTCCATGTTGGTTTATGCTGGTTAGTGTTGGTATAGTGCTGGTCCAGGCTGATTAGTGTTGGCATAGTACTAGTTTATGCTAGTTAGTGCTGGTATAGTGCTGGTCCAGGCTGGTTTATGCTTGTCAGTGTTGGTATAGTGCTGGTTAGTGTTGGTATAGTGCTGGTCCATGCTGGTTTATGCTGGTTAGTGTTGGTATAGTGCTAGTTAGTGTTGGTATAGTGCTGGTTTATGCTGGTTAGTGTTGGTATAGTGCTAGTTAGTGTTGGTATAGTGCTGGTGTATGATGGTTAGTGTTGGTATAGTGCTGGTCCAGGCTGGTTTTTGCTGGTTCATGTTGGTATAGTGCTGGTCCATGCTGGTTTATGCTAGTTGGTGTTGGTATAGTGCTGGTCCAGGCTGGTTTATGCTGGTTAGTGTTGGTGTAGTGCTGGTCCATGCTGGTTTGTGTTGGTATAGTGCTGGTCCATGCTGGTTTATGATAGTTAGTGTTGGTATAGTGCTGGTCCAGGCTGGTTTATGCTGGTTAGTGTTGGTATAGGGCTAGTTAGTGCTGGTATAGTGCTGGTCCATGGTGGTTTATGCTAGTTAGTGTTGGTATAGTGCTGGTCCAGGCTGGTGTATGCTGGTTAGTGCTGGTATAGCGCTGGATAGTGTTGGTATAGTACTAGTTTATGCTAGTTAGTTTTGGTATAGTGCTGGTCCAGGCTGGTTTTTGCTTGTTAGTGTTGGTATAGTGCTGGTTAGTTTTGGTATAGTGCTGGCCCATGCTGGTTTATGCTGGTTAGTGTTGGTATAGTGCTAGTTAGTGTTGGAATAGTGCTGGTCCAGGCTGGTGTATGCTGGTTAGTGCTGGTATAATGCTGGATTAGTGTTGGTATAGTGCTAAATTATGTTGGTTAGTGCTTTTGCAGGCTGGTTTATGCTGGTTAGTGTTGGTATAGTGCTGGTCCAGGCTGATTAATGTTGGCATAGTACTAGTAATGCTGGTCCAGGCTGGTGTATGCTGGTTAGTGCTGGTATAATGCTGGATTAGTGTTGGTATAGTGCTAATTTTTGCTGGTTAGTGCTGGCCCAGGCTGATTTATGATGGTTAGTGTTGGTATAGTGCTGGTCCAGGCTGGTTTTTGCTGGTTCGTGTTGGTATAGTGCTGGTCCAGGCTGGTTTATGCTGGTTAGTGTTGGTATAGTGCTGGTCCATGCTGGTTTATGCTAGTTGGTGTTGGTATAGTGCTGGTCCAGGCTGGTTTATGCTGGTTAGTGTTGGTATAGTGCTGGTCCATGCTGGTTTATGATAATTAGTGTTGGTATAGTGCTGGTCCAGGCTGGTTTATGCTGGTTAGTGTTGGTATAGTGCTGGTCCAGGCTGGTTTTTGCTGGTTCGTGTCGGTATAGGGCTAGTTATTGCTGGTATAGTGCTGATCCATGGTGGTTTATGCTAGTTGGTGTTGGTATAGTGCTGGTCCAGGCTGGTTTATGCTAGTTAGTGTTGGTATAGTGCTGGTCCAGGCTGGTTTATGCTGGTTAGTGTTGGTATAGTGCTGGTCCAGGCTGGTTTTTGCTGGTTCGTGTTGGTATAGTGCTGGTCCAGGCTGGTTTATGCTGGTTAGTGTTGGTATAGTGCTGGTCCATGCTGGTTTATGCTAGTTGGTGTTGGTATAGTGCTGGTCCAGGCTGGTTTATGCTGGTTAGTGTTGGTATAGTGCTGGTCCATGCTGGTTTGTGTTGGTATAGTGCTGGTCCATGCTGGTTTATGCTAGGTAGTGTTGGTATAGTGCTAGTTAGTGTTGGTATAGTGCTGGTCCATGCTGGTTTATGCTGGTCAGAGTTCGTATAGTGCTGGCCTAGGCTGATTTATGATGGTTAGTGTTGGTATAGTGCTGGTCCAGGCTGGTTTTTGCTGGTTCATGTTGGTGTAGTGCTGGTCCATGCTGGTTTATGCTAGTTGGTGTTGGTATAGTGCTGGTCCAGGCTGGTTTATGCTGGTTAGTGTTGGTGTAGTGCTGGTCCAGGCTGGTTTTTTGCTGGTTAGTGTTGGTATAGTGCTGGTCCAGGCTGGTTTTTGCTGGTTTGTGTTGGTATAGGGCTAGTTAGTGCTGGTATAGTGCTGGTCCATGGTGGTTTATGCTAGTTAGTGTTGGTATAGTGCTGGTCCAGGCTGGTGTATGCTGGTTAGTGCAGGTATAGTGCTGGATAGTGTTGGTATACTGCTGGTCCAGGCTGATTAGTGTTGGTATAGTGCTAATTTATTCTGGTTAGTGCTGGTCCAGGCTGGTTTATGCTGGTTAGTGTTGGTATAGTGCTGGTCCAGGCTGGTTTATTCTAGTTAGTGTTGGTATAGTGCTGGTCCAGGCTGGTGTATGCTGTTTAGTGTTGGTATAGTGCTGGTCCATGCTGGTTTATGCAAGGTAGTGTTGGTATAGTGCTGGTCCAGGGTGGTTTATGCTGGTTAGTGTTGGTATAGTGCTGGTCCAGGCAGGTTTTTGCTGGTTAGAGTTGGTATAGTGCTGGTATAGTGCTGGTCCAGGCTGGTTTATACTGGATAGTGTTGGTATAGTGCTGCTCCAGGCTGGTTTATGCTAGTTAGTGTTGGTATAGTGCTGGTCCAGGCTGGTTTTTGTTGCTTCATGTTGGTATAGTGCTGGTCCAGGCTGGTTTTTGCTGGTTCGTGTTGGTATAGTGCTGGTCCAGGCTGGTTTATAATGGTTAGTGTTGGTATAGTGCTGGTCCAGGCTGGTTTTTGCTGGTTCGTGTTGGTATTGTGCTGGACCATGCTGGTTTATGCTAGTTGGTGTCTGTATAATGCTGGTCTATGCTGGTTAGTGTTGGTATAGTGCTGGTCCAGGCTGGTTTATGCTAGTTAGCGTTGCTATAGTGCTGGTCCAGGCTGGTTCATGCTGTTTAGTGTTGGTATAGTGCTGGTCCATGCTGGTTTATGCTGGTTAGTGTTGGTATAGTGCTGGTATAGTGCTGGTCCATGCTGGTTAGTGTTGGTATAGTGTTGGTATAGTGCTGGTTTATGCTAGTTGGTGTTGGTATAGTGCTGGTCCAGGCTGGTTTATACTAGTTAGTGTTGGTATAGTGCTGGTCCAGGCTGGTTTATGCTGGTTAGTGTTGGTATAGTGCTGGTCCATGCTGGTTTATGCTAGGTCGTGTTGGTATAGAGCTGGTCCAGGCTGGTTTATAATGGTTAGTGTTGGTATAGTGCTGGTCCAGGCTGGTTTTTGCTGGTTCGTGTTGGTATTGTGCTGGACCATGCTGGTTTATGCTAGTTGGTGTTGGTATAGTGCTGGTCCAGGCTGGTTTATGCTGTTTAGTTTTGGTATAGGGCTAGTTAGTGCTGGTATAGTGCTGGTCCATGGTGGTTTATGCTGGATAGTGTTGGTATAGTGCTGGTCCAGGCTGATTAGTGTTGGTATAGTGCTAATTTATGCTGGTTAGTGCTGGTCCATGTTGGTTTATGCTGGTTAGTGTTGGTATAGTGCTGGTCCAGGCTGATTAGTGTTGGCATAGTACTAGTTTATGCTAGTTAGTGCTGGTATAGTGCTGGTCCAGGCTGGTTTATGCTTGTCAGTGTTGGTATAGTGCTGGTTAGTGTTGGTATAGTGCTGGTCCATGCTGGTTTATGCTGGTTAGTGTTGGTATAGTGCTAGTTAGTGTTGGTATAGTGCTGGTTTATGCTGGTTAGTGTTGGTATAGTGCTAGTTAGTGTTGGTATAGTGCTGGTGTATGATGGTTAGTGTTGGTATAGTGCTGGTCCAGGCTGGTTTTTGCTGGTTCATGTTGGTATAGTGCTGGTCCATGCTGGTTTATGCTAGTTGGTGTTGGTATAGTGCTGGTCCAGGCTGGTTTATGCTGGTTAGTGTTGGTGTAGTGCTGGTCCATGCTGGTTTGTGTTGGTATAGTGCTGGTCCATGCTGGTTTATGATAGTTAGTGTTGGTATAGTGCTGGTCCAGGCTGGTTTATGCTGGTTAGTGTTGGTATAGGGCTAGTTAGTGCTGGTATAGTGCTGGTCCATGGTGGTTTATGCTAGTTAGTGTTGGTATAGTGCTGGTCCAGGCTGGTGTATGCTGGTTAGTGCTGGTATAGTGCTGGATAGTGTTGGTATAGTACTAGTTTATGCTAGTTAGTTTTGGTATAGTGCTGGTCCAGGCTGGTTTATGCTTGTTAGTGTTGGTATAGTGCTGGTTAGTTTTGGTATAGTGCTGGCCCATGCTGGTTTATGCTGGTTAGTGTTGGTATAGTGCTAGTTAGTGTTGGAATAGTGCTGGTCCAGGCTGGTGTATGCTGGTTAGTGCTGGTATAATGCTGGATAGTGTTGGTATAGTGCTGGTCCAGGCTGGTGTATGCTGGTTAGTGCTGGTATAGTGCTGGATAGTGTTGGTATAGTACTAGTTTATGCTAGTTAGTTTTGGTATAGTGCTGGTCCAGGCTGGTTTATGCTTGTTAGTGTTGGTATAGTGCTGGTTAGTTTTGGTATAGTGCTGGCCCATGCTGGTTTATGCTGGTTAGTGTTGGTATAGTGCTAGTTAGTGTTGGAATAGTGCTGGTCCAGGCTGGTGTATGCTGGTTAGTGCTGGTATAATGCTGGATTAGTGTTGGTATAATGCTAAATTATGTTGGTTAGTGCTTTTGCAGGCTGGTTTATGCTGGTTAGTGTTGGTATAGTGCTGGTCCAGGCTGATTAATGTTGGCATAGTACTAGTAATGCTGGTCCAGGCTGGTGTATGCTGGTTAGTGCTGGTATAATGCTGGATTAGTGTTGGTATAGTGCTAATTTTTGCTGGTTAGTGCTGGCCCAGGCTGATTTATGATGGTTAGTGTTGGTATAGTGCTGGTCCAGGCTGGTTTTTGCTGGTTCGTGTTGGTATAGTGCTGGTCCAGGCTGGTTTATGCTGGTTAGTGTTGGTATAGTGCTGGTCCATGCTGGTTTATGCTAGTTGGTGTTGGTATAGTGCTGGTCCAGGCTGGTTTATGCTGGTTAGTGTTGGTATAGTGCTGGTCCATGCTGGTTTGTGTTGGTATAGTGCTGGTCCATGCTGGTTTATGATAATTAGTGTTGGTATAGTGCTGGTCCAGGCTGGTTTATGCTGGTTAGTGTTGGTATAGTGCTGGTCCAGGCTGGTTTTTGCTGGTTCGTGTCGGTATAGGGCTAGTTATTGCTGGTATAGTGCTGATCCATGGTGGTTTATGCTGGTTCGTGTTGGTATAGTGCTGGTCCAGGCTGGTTTATGCTAGTTAGTGCTGGTATAGTGCTGGTCCATGGGGGTTTATGCTAGTTAGTGTTGGTATAGTGCTGGTCCAGGCTGGTGTATGCTGGTTAGTGCTGGTATAATGCTGGATAATGTTGGTATAGTGCTGGTCCAGGCTGGTTTATGCTGGTTAGTGTTGGTATAGGGCTAGTTAGTGCTGGTATAGTGCTGGTCCATGGTGGTTAATGCTAGTTGGTGTAGGTATAGTGCTGGTCCAGGCTGATTTATGCTGGTTAGTGTTGGTATAGTGCTTGTCCAGGCTGATTTATGCTAGTTAGAAATGGTATAGTGCTGGTCCGGGCTGGTTTTTGCTGGTTCGTGTTGGTATAGTGCTGGTCCATGCTGGTTTATGCTATTTGGTGTTGGTATAGTGCTGGTCCAGTTTGGTTTATGCTGGTTAGTGTTGGTATAGTGCTGGTTTATGCTATTTGGTGTTGGTATAGTGCTGGTCCAGGCTGGTTTATGTTGGTTAGTGTTGGTATAGTGCTGGTCCAGGCTGGTTTATGCTGGCTAGTGTTGGTATAGTACTGGTCCAGGCTGGTTTATGCTGGTTAGTGTTGGTATAGGGCTAGTTAGTGCTGGTATAGTGCTGGTCCATGGTGGTTTATGCTAGTTAGTGTTGGTATAGTGCTGGTCCAGGCTGGTGCATGCTGGTTAGTGCTGGTATAATGCTGGATAGTGTTGGTATAGTGCTGGTCCAGGCAGATTAGTGTTGGTATAGTGCTAATTTATGCTGGTTAGTCCTGGTTCAGGCTGGTTTATGCTGGTTAGTGTTGGTATAGTGCTGGACCAGGCTGATTAGTGTTGGCATAGTACTAGTTTATGCTAGTTAGTGCTGGTATATTGCTGGTCCAGGCTGGTTTATGCTTGTTAGCGTTGGTATAGTGCTGGTCCATGCTGGTTTATGCTGGTTACTGTTGGTATAGTGCTAGTTAGTGTTGGTATAGTGCTAGTCCATGCTGGTTTATGCTGGTTAGTGTTGGTATAGTGCTAGTTAGTGTTGGTATAGTGCTGGTCCAGGCTGGTGTATGCTGGTTAGTGCTGGTATAGTGCTGGATAGTGTTGGTATAGTACTAGTTTAGCTAGTTAGTGTTGGTATAGTGCTTGTCCAGGCTGGTTTATGCTGGTTAGTGTTTGTATAGTGCTGGTCCAGGGTGGTTTATGATAGTTAGTGTTGTTATAGTGCTGGTCCAGGCTGTTTTTTGCTGGTTAGTATTGGTACAGTGCTGGTCCTTGCTGGTTAATGCTAGTTGGTGTAGGTATAGTGCTGGTCCAGGCTGGTTTATATTGGTTAGTGTTGGTATAGTGCTGGTCCAGGCTGGTTTTTGCTGGTTCGTGTTGGTATTGTGCTGGACCATGCTGGTTTATGCTGGTTAGTTTTGGTATAGTGCTGGTATAGTGCTGGTCCATGCTGGTTAGTGTTGGTATAGTGCTGGTTTATGCTAGTTGGTGTTGGTATAGTGCTGGTCCAGGCTGGTTTATGCTGGTTAGTGTTGGTATAGTGCTGGTCCATGCTGGTTTATGCTAGGTCGTGTTGGTATAGTACTGGTCCAGGCTGGTTTTTGCTGGTTCATGTTGGTATTGTGCTGGACCATGCTGGTTTATGCTAGTTGGTGTCTGTATAGTTCTGGTTTATGCTGGTTAGTGTTGGTATAGTGCTGGTCCAGGCTGGTTTATGCTAGTTAGCGTTGGTATAGTGCTGGTCCAGGCTGGTTTATGCTGTTTAGTGTTGGTATAGTTCTGGTCCATGCTGGTTTATGCTGGTTAGTGTTGGTATAGTGCTGGTATAGTGCTGGTCCATGCTGGTTAGTGT
Organism: Gobio gobio; assembly: GCF_949357685.1. NCBI lineage: Eukaryota > Metazoa > Chordata > Actinopteri > Cypriniformes > Gobionidae > Gobio > Gobio gobio. The sequence continues at coordinate 41,639,333 of NC_137117.1, forward strand.
AGGTATAGTGTTGGTATAGTGCTGGTTTATGCTAGTTGGTGTTGGTATAGTGCTGGTCCAGGCTGGTTTATACTAGTTAGTGTTGGTATAGTGCTGGTCCAGGCTGGTTTATGCTGGTTAGTGTTGGTATAGTGGTGGTCCATGCTGGTTTATGCTAGGTAGTGTTGGTATAGTGCTGGTCCAGGCTGGTTTATGTTGGTTAGTGTTGGTATAGTGCTGTTTCAGGCTGGTTTATGCTGGTTAGTGTTGGTATAGTGCTGGTCCAGGCTGGTTTATGCTGGTTAGTGTTGGTATAGGGCTAGTTAGTGCTGGTATAGTGCTGGTCCATGGTGGTTTATGCTAGTTAGTGTTGGTATAGTGCTGGTCCAGGCTGGTGTATGCTGGTTAGTGCTGGTATAATGCTGGATAGTGTTGGTATAGTGCTGGTCCAGGCTGGTTTATGCTGTTTAGTGTTGGTATAGTGCTGGTCCATGCTGGTTTATGCTGGTTAGTGTTGGTATAGTGCTGGTATAGTGCTGGTCCATGCTGGTTAGTGTAGGTATAGTGTTGGTATAGTGCTGGTTTATGCTAGTTGGTGTTGGTATAGTGCTGGTCCAGGCTGGTTTATACTAGTTAGTGTTGGTATAGTGCTGGTCCAGGCTGGTTTATGCTGGTTAGTGTTGGTATAGTGGTGGTCCATGCTGGTTTATGCTAGGTAGTGTTGGTATAGTGCTGGTCCAGGCTGGTTTATGTTGGTTAGTGTTGGTATAGTGCTGTTTCAGGCTGGTTTATGCTGGTTAGTGTTGGTATAGTGCTGGTCCAGGCTGGTTTATGCTGGTTAGTGTTGGTATAGGGCTAGTTAGTGCTGGTATAGTGCTGGTCCATGGTGGTTTATGCTAGTTAGTGTTGGTATAGTGCTGGTCCAGGCTGGTGTATGCTGGTTAGTGCTGGTATAATGCTGGATAGTGTTGGTATAGTGCTGGTCCAGGCTGATTAGTGTTGGTATAGTGCTAATTTATGCTGGTTAGTGCTGGTGCAGGCTGGTTTATGCTGGTTAGTGTTGGTATAGTGCTGGCCCAGGCTGATTAGTGTTGGCATAGTACTAGTTTATGCTAGTTAGTGCTGGTCCAGGCTGGTTTATGCTTGTTAGTGTTGGTATAGTGCTGGTTAGTTTTGGTATAGTGTTGGTCCATGCTGGTTTATGCTGGTTAGTGTTGGTATAGTGCTGGCCCAGGCTGATTTATGATGGTTAGTGTTGGTATAATGCTGGTCCAGGCTGGTTTTGGCTGGTTAGTGTTGGTATACTGCTGGTCCATGCTGGTTTTTGCTGGTTCGTGTTGGTATAGGGCTGGTTAGTGTTGGTATATTGCTGGTCCATGCTGGTTTATGCTGGTTAGTGTTGGTATAGTGCTGGTCCAGGCTGTTTTTTGCTGGTTCGTGTTGGTATAGTGCTGGTCCAGGCTGGTTTATAATGGTTAGTGTTGGTATAGTGCTGGTCCAGGCTGGTTTTTGCTGGTTAGTGTTGTTATTGTGCTGGACCATGCTGGTTTATGCTAGTTGGTGTCTCTATAGTGCTGGTTTATGCTGGTTAGTGTTGGTATAGTGCTGGTCCAGGCTGGTTTATGCTAGTTAGCATTGGTATAGTGCTGGTCCAGGCTTGTTTATGCTGTTTAGTGTTGGTTTAGTGCTGGTCCATGCTGGTTTATGCAGGTTAGTGTTGGTAGAGTGCTGGTATAGTGCTGGTCCATGCTGGTTATTGTTGGTATAGTGTTGGTATAGTGCTGGTTTATGCTAGTTGGTGTTGGTATAGTGCTGGTCCAGGCTGGTTTATGCTAGTTAGTGTTGGTATAGTGCTGGTCCTGGCTGGTTTATGCTGGTTAGTGTTGGTATAGTGCTGGTCCATGCTGGTTTATGCTAGGTAGTGTTGGTATAGTGCTGGTCCAGGGTGGTTTATGATAGTTAGTGTTGTTATAGTGCTGGTCCAGGCTGGTTTTTGCTGGTTAGTGTTGGTATAGTGCTGGTACTTGCTGGTTTTTGCTGGTTCGTGTTGGTATTGTGCTGGACCATGCTGGTTTATGCTGGTTAGTTTTGGTATAGTGCTGGTCCATGCTGGTTTATTTTTAGATTAGATTCAACTTTATTGTCATTACACAAGTACAAGTACAAGGCAACGAAATGCAGTTTAGGTCTAACCAGAAGTGCAATAGCAGCAAGTGCAGGATATACAATGGTTGCGTAAGTGCAGGACATAAAAATGTTCTGAATATATATAAATATGTATAAGTAGAGAATGTTATTACTATAAGTAGAACTGAATTTACAGATGAATATATACAGTGAATAAATATACAGATGGCTATTACTATAAACAGAATTTACAGGTGAATATGTACTAGAATATAATATACAGATGGCTATTACTATAAACAGAATTTACAGGTGAATATGTACTATGAATATAATATACAGATGGCTATTACTATAAACAGAATTTACAGGTGAATATGTACTATGAATATAATATACAGATGGCTATTACTATAAACAGAATTTACAGGTGACTATGTACTATGAATAAATATACAGACGGTTATTACTTGAACAGAATTTTACAGTTAGAGGTATACAATAATATGTTAGGCTAATATGAGGAATATAGCAGTGGATTAAGTTAGTACAATAAATTATGGACAGAGCTATCCGAAAGAAAGTGTAAAAGTGCAGTGGAAAGTGGTTGCATATTCCAGTTAGAAGTACGGTGCAAAATGCAAATGTAAACATTGTTACTGTAAATACAGTCGGCAGTGCAGATGAGCATAATCCAGTTACGGTATGGTGGTGCAGAATGCATAAGTGAACAGTTGTTACTGTAATAAACAGTCGGTAGTGCAAATAACAAAGTGAAGGCAGATGTGAGGTAGGAGAGTTCGCAGTTTATGAGGGAAGTGGATCAACGGGGGTTTGAGTTCAGTAAAGAGACAGCTCTGGGGAAAAAACTGTTCTTTAGTCTGCTGGTCCTGGTCCGGTGGATCCTGAAACGCCTGCCGGAGGGCAGGAGAGAAAACAGTCTGTGGGCTGGGTGAGAGGAGTCCTTGAGGATGCTGCGAGCTCGATGCAGGCAGCGTTTCCTCTGGATGTGTTCGATGGCAGGCAGTGGAGTTCCTGTGATGCGCTGGGCAGTTTTCACCACCCGCTGCAGTGCCTTGCGCTCCGCAACAGAGCAGCTCCCATACCACACTGCCACACAGTTGGTCAGGATGCTTTCTATTGCGCAGCGGTAGAAGTTCACCAGGATAGCCGAGGAGAGCTGATTCTTCCTCAGTGTCCTCAGGAAGAAGAGGCGCTGGTGAGCCTTCTTGACCAGGCTGGAGGTGTTGGTCGTCCACGACATGTCCGCCGAGATGTGGGTCCCCAGGAACTTGAAACTGGAGACACGCTCAACAGCCATTCCATTGATGTGGATGGTGTCGTGTGTGCCTCTTGACTCTTTCCTGAAGTCCACGATGAGCTCCTTCGTTTTGGTGGTGTTGAGGAGCAGGTTATTATCAGCGCACCATGTGGCCAGGTGCTGGATCTCCTCCCTGTAGGCAGTCTCATCGTTGTTGCTGATGAGACCAATCACCGTAGTGTCGTCCGCAAACTTGACGATGGAATTAGTTCCATACACAGGCTTGCAGTCGGAGGTGAAGAGGGAGTAGAGAAACGGACTTAGCACACAGCCCTGTGGTACACCAGTGTTAAGAGTGATGGATGTGGAGCAGGTGGATCCTGATCGAACATTCTGGGGTCTGTCAGTTAGGAAGTCCAAAATCCAGTTGCACATTGAAGTGTTGATGCCCAGGTCTCCAAGTTTGGCAATTAACTTGGATGGGATGACAGTGTTGAATGCTGAGCTGAAGTCAACAAACAGCATGCGTGCATAAGTGTTTTTACTGTCCAGATGGGTGAGCACAGAGTGCAGTGCCATGGAAACTGCATCCTCTGTGCTCCTATTGCTGCGGTAGGCAAACTGGTGTGAGTCCAATGTGGATGGTATAGAGTCTTTTAGGTGTTCCAGGACCAGCCGCTCAAAGCACTTCATAATGATGGGTGTGAGTGCTACAGGGCGGTAGTCATTAGGGCACCTCGGGCTGGAGTGTTTCGGCACTGGCACAATGGAAGTGCGTTTAAAGCATGATGGTACAGCTGCTTGGGCGAGAGACAGGTTGAAAATGTCTGTAAAAACCCCAGCGAGCTGCTCCGCACATGCCCTGAGCACACGTCCAGGGATGTTGTCTGGTCCAGCAGCCTTGTGCCCGCTGATCCGGCTCAGTGACTTGCAGACATCTGTGGAGGAGAGTGTGATTGGTGGGTGGTCAGCTGAGGGTTTGAGCTTGGTGGCAGTTTCTCTGTTGTCTCTTTCAAAACGAGCATAAAAGTAATTTAGCTCATTCAGGAAGTTGACATCAGTGGCTGCGGGGGTGGAGTGGGGGGGTTTGTAGTCACTGATGGCCTGGATGCCCTGCCACATGCGTCGAGGGTCAGAGTTGGAAAAGTGACCCTCAATCTTAAGCTTGTAGCAGTGCTTGGCCTTTTTGATGCCCCTCTTCAGGTTTGCCCTGGATGCGCTGTAGGCTTGTGCATCTCCTGATCTGAAGGCAGTGTTGCGTGACTTCAACAGGAGTCGTACTTCCCTGTTCATCCAAGGCTTCTGATTTGGGTATGTGGTGATCTGTTTCTGGGTTGTAACACTGTCGATGGTGGTATTGATATGATCCAATACTGAGGAGGTGTAGGAGTCAATGTCCGTGTGAGCGCCACTGGTGGCTTGAGAAGCAAACATACTCCATTCTGTGTTTAGAAACCTTTCCTGGAGTGTGGAGTCTGCCCCCGCAGGCCACACCTTGATGGTTTTCATTGATGGCTTCACGCGGTTGATGAGGGGTGAATATTTGGGTCTGAGAAACAAAGAGATGTGGTCTGACTGTCCCAGGTGGGGGAGGGGTGTCGCAACGTAAGCTCCAGCCATGTTTGTGTAAACATGGTCTAAGGTTTTGTTTCCTCTGGTGTGGCAGGAAACATGCTGGTGAAACTTGGGTAGCACTGACTTTAAGTTTGAGTGATTAAAGTCACCTGCAACAATAAACGCAGCTTCCGGGTGATCAGTCTGTTGTTTACTGATGGCTGCGTGAAGTTCTTTCATAGCAAGCTTGGCATCAGCATCGGGTGGAATATAGGCTGCAGTGATAATAGTGGAGGTGAACTCCCGGGGTAGATAAAACGGTCTACATTTAACCATGAGAAACTCCAGGTTAGCTGAACAATGACTCCCAACAATAGCAGAGTTTGTGCACCAAGCTTTGTTAATATAAATGCACAGTCCGCCCCCTCTGCTCTTCCCGGAGCCATCTAATGTTCTATCCGCCCGGAGTGTGTGGCGTCCCGCTAGCTCGATAGCGGTGTCCGGTATTCCGCTGTTTAACCAGGTTTCCGTGAATATTAGGACGTTACAGTTCAAAAGTTTCTTACTGTGTGTGATGCTGAGTCGAATCTCCTCCATTTTGTTCACTAGCGACCGTACATTGGCAAGGAAAATGCTGGGTAAAGAGAGCCGATGAGGAGTAAGCGTTAGCTTAGCACGCGTTCCTCCACGTCTCCCCCGCCTTTGTTTACGATCACGCCGCCGTCTGCGTGCACTTCCGCCCGGCCGGGTAGAGTGCAGAGTCACCGGTGTCTTAGCGATCTCAGGAAGGAGTTGTAGATTGTCCATAAAACTGTCGGAAATTCGCAAACCAATATCCAAAAGCTCAGCGCGGGTGTACAATGTAAAGGCACAACTGTTCTGTGCGAACAGACCCGAGAAGAACAGGAAAAATACCGCAAAATTGCAGAATCTGGAGAGAACCAGAGCCTCGCGATCTACTCGCGCCGCCATCTTGGTCAAATGCTGGTTAGTGTTGGTATAGTGCTGGTATAGTGCTGGTCCATGCTGGTTAGTGTTGGTATAGTGCTGGTTTATGCTAGTTGGTGTTGGTATAGTGCTGGTCCAGGCTGGTTTATGCTGGTTAGTGTTGGTATAGTGCTGGTCTATGCTGGTTTATGCTAGGTCGTGTTGGTATAGTACTGGTCCAGGCTGGTTTATAATGGTTAGTGTTGGTATAGTGCTGGTCCAGGCTGGTTTTTGCTGGTTCATGTTGGTATTGTGCTGGACCATGCTGGTTTATGCTAGTTGGTGTCTGTATAGTTCTGGTTTATGCTGGTTAGTGTTGGTATAGTGCTGGTCCAGGCTGGTTTATGCTAGTTAGCGTTGGTATAGTCCTGGTCCAGGCTGGTTTATGCTGTTTAGTGTTGGTATAGTGCTGGTCCATGCTGGTTTATGCTAGTTAGCGTTGGTATAGTCCTGGTCCAGGCTGGTTTATGCTGGTTAGTGTTGGTATAGTGCTGGTATAGTGCTGGTCCATGCTGGTTAGTGTAGGTATAGTGTTGGTATAGTGCTGGTTTATGCTAGTTGGTGTTGGTATAGTGCTGGTCCAGGCTGGTTTATGCTAGTTAGTGTTGGTATAGTGCTGGTCCAGGCTGGTTTATGCTGGTTAGTGTTGGTATAGTGCTGGTCCATGCTGGTTTATGCTAGGTAGTGTTGGTATAGTGCTGGTCCAGGGTGGTTTATGATAGTTAGTGTTGGTATAGTGCTGGTCCAGGCTGGTTTTTGCTGGTTAGTGTTGGTGTAGTGCTGGTCCTTGCTGGTTAATGCTAGTTGGTGTAGGTATAGTGCTGGTCCAGGCTGATTTATGCTGGTTAGTGTTGGTATAGTGCTTGTCCAGGCTGATTTATGCTAGTTCGAATTGGTATAGTGCTGGTCCAGGCTGGTTTTTGCTGGTTCGTGTTGGTATAGTGCTGGTCCATGCTGGTTTATGCTATTTGGTGTTGGTTTAGTGCTGGTCCAGTTTGGTTTATGCTGGTTAGTGTTGGTATAGTGCTGGTTTATGCTATTTGGTGTTGGTATAGTGCTGGTCCAGGCTGGTTTATGCTGGTTAGTGTTTGTATAGTGCTGGTCCAGGCAGGTTTATGTTGGTTAGTGTTGGTATAGTGCTGGTCCAGGCTGGTTTATGCTGGTTAGTGTTGGTATAGTGCTGGTCCAGGCTGGTTTATGCTGGTTAGTGTTGGTATAGTGCTGGTCCAGGCTGGTTTATGCTGGTTAGTGTTGGTATAGGTCTAGTTAGTGCTGGTAAAGTGCTGGTCCATGGTGGTTTATGCTAGTTAGTGTTGGTATAGTGCCCGTCCAGGCTGGTGTATGCTGGTTAGTGCTGGTATAATGCTGGATAGTGTTGGTATAGTGCTGGTCCAGGCTGATTAGTGTTGGTATAGTGCTAATGTATGCTGGTTAGTGCTGGTTCAGGCTGGTTTATGCTGGTTAGTGTTGGTATAGTGGTGAACCAGGCTGATTAGTGTTGGCATAGTACTAGTTTATGCTAGTTAGTGCTGGTATAGTGCTGGTCCAGGCTGGTTTATGCTTGTTAGTGTTGGTATAGTGCTGGTTAGTGTTGGTATAGTGCTGGTCCATGCTGGTTTATGGTGGTTAGTGTTGGTATAGTGCTAGTTAGTGTTGGTATAGTGCTGGTCCATGCTGGTTTATGCTGGCCAGAGTTCGTATAGTGCTGGCCTAGGCTAATTTATGCTGGTTAGTGCTGGTCCAGGCTGGTTTATGCTGGTTAGTGTTGGTATAGTGGTGGTCCAGGCTGGTTTATTCTAGTTAGTGTTGGTATAGTGCTGGTCCAGGCTGGTGTATGCTGGTTAGTGCTGGTATAATGCTGGATAGTGTTGGTATAGTGCTGGTCCAGGCTGGTTTATGCTGTTTAGTGTTGGTATAGTGCTGGTCCATGCTGGTTTATGCTGGTTAGTGTTGGTATAGTGCTGGTATAGTGCTGGTCCATGCTGGTTAGTGTAGGTATAGTGTTGGTATAGTGCTGGTTTATGCTAGTTGGTGTTGGTATAGTGCTGGTCCAGGCTGGTTTATACTAGTTAGTGTTGGTATAGTGCTGGTCCAGGCTGGTTTATGCTGGTTAGTGTTGGTATAGTGGTGGTCCATGCTGGTTTATGCTAGGTAGTGTTGGTATAGTGCTGGTCCAGGCTGGTTTATGTTGGTTAGTGTTGGTATAGTGCTGTTTCAGGCTGGTTTATGCTGGTTAGTGTTGGTATAGTGCTGGTCCAGGCTGGTTTATGCTGGTTAGTGTTGGTATAGGGCTAGTTAGTGCTGGTATAGTGCTGGTCCATGGTGGTTTATGCTAGTTAGTGTTGGTATAGTGCTGGTCCAGGCTGGTGTATGCTGGTTAGTGCTGGTATAATGCTGGATAGTGTTGGTATAGTGCTGGTCCAGGCTGATTAGTGTTGGTATAGTGCTAATTTATGCTGGTTAGTGCTGGTGCAGGCTGGTTTATGCTGGTTAGTGTTGGTATAGTGCTGGCCCAGGCTGATTAGTGTTGGCATAGTACTAGTTTATGCTAGTTAGTGCTGGTCCAGGCTGGTTTATGCTTGTTAGTGTTGGTATAGTGCTGGTTAGTTTTGGTATAGTGTTGGTCCATGCTGGTTTATGCTGGTTAGTGTTGGTATAGTGCTGGCCCAGGCTGATTTATGATGGTTAGTGTTGGTATAATGCTGGTCCAGGCTGGTTTTGGCTGGTTAGTGTTGGTATACTGCTGGTCCATGCTGGTTTTTGCTGGTTCGTGTTGGTATAGGGCTGGTTAGTGTTGGTATATTGCTGGTCCATGCTGGTTTATGCTGGTTAGTGTTGGTATAGTGCTGGTCCAGGCTGTTTTTTGCTGGTTCGTGTTGGTATAGTGCTGGTCCAGGCTGGTTTATAATGGTTAGTGTTGGTATAGTGCTGGTCCAGGCTGGTTTTTGCTGGTTAGTGTTGTTATTGTGCTGGACCATGCTGGTTTATGCTAGTTGGTGTCTCTATAGTGCTGGTTTATGCTGGTTAGTGTTGGTATAGTGCTGGTCCAGGCTGGTTTATGCTAGTTAGCATTGGTATAGTGCTGGTCCAGGCTTGTTTATGCTGTTTAGTGTTGGTTTAGTGCTGGTCCATGCTGGTTTATGCAGGTTAGTGTTGGTAGAGTGCTGGTATAGTGCTGGTCCATGCTGGTTATTGTTGGTATAGTGTTGGTATAGTGCTGGTTTATGCTAGTTGGTGTTGGTATAGTGCTGGTCCAGGCTGGTTTATGCTAGTTAGTGTTGGTATAGTGCTGGTCCTGGCTGGTTTATGCTGGTTAGTGTTGGTATAGTGCTGGTCCATGCTGGTTTATGCTAGGTAGTGTTGGTATAGTGCTGGTCCAGGGTGGTTTATGATAGTTAGTGTTGTTATAGTGCTGGTCCAGGCTGGTTTTTGCTGGTTAGTGTTGGTATAGTGCTGGTACTTGCTGGTTTTTGCTGGTTCGTGTTGGTATTGTGCTGGACCATGCTGGTTTATGCTGGTTAGTTTTGGTATAGTGCTGGTCCATGCTGGTTTATTTTTAGATTAGATTCAACTTTATTGTCATTACACAAGTACAAGTACAAGGCAACGAAATGCAGTTTAGGTCTAACCAGAAGTGCAATAGCAGCAAGTGCAGGATATACAATGGTTGCGTAAGTGCAGGACATAAAAATGTTCTGAATATATATAAATATGTATAAGTAGAGAATGTTATTACTATAAGTAGAACTGAATTTACAGATGAATATATACAGTGAATAAATATACAGATGGCTATTACTATAAACAGAATTTACAGGTGAATATGTACTAGAATATAATATACAGATGGCTATTACTATAAACAGAATTTACAGGTGAATATGTACTATGAATATAATATACAGATGGCTATTACTATAAACAGAATTTACAGGTGAATATGTACTATGAATATAATATACAGATGGCTATTACTATAAACAGAATTTACAGGTGACTATGTACTATGAATAAATATACAGACGGTTATTACTTGAACAGAATTTTACAGTTAGAGGTATACAATAATATGTTAGGCTAATATGAGGAATATAGCAGTGGATTAAGTTAGTACAATAAATTATGGACAGAGCTATCCGAAAGAAAGTGTAAAAGTGCAGTGGAAAGTGGTTGCATATTCCAGTTAGAAGTACGGTGCAAAATGCAAATGTAAACATTGTTACTGTAAATACAGTCGGCAGTGCAGATGAGCATAATCCAGTTACGGTATGGTGGTGCAGAATGCATAAGTGAACAGTTGTTACTGTAATAAACAGTCGGTAGTGCAAATAACAAAGTGAAGGCAGATGTGAGGTAGGAGAGTTCGCAGTTTATGAGGGAAGTGGATCAACGGGGGTTTGAGTTCAGTAAAGAGACAGCTCTGGGGAAAAAACTGTTCTTTAGTCTGCTGGTCCTGGTCCGGTGGATCCTGAAACGCCTGCCGGAGGGCAGGAGAGAAAACAGTCTGTGGGCTGGGTGAGAGGAGTCCTTGAGGATGCTGCGAGCTCGATGCAGGCAGCGTTTCCTCTGGATGTGTTCGATGGCAGGCAGTGGAGTTCCTGTGATGCGCTGGGCAGTTTTCACCACCCGCTGCAGTGCCTTGCGCTCCGCAACAGAGCAGCTCCCATACCACACTGCCACACAGTTGGTCAGGATGCTTTCTATTGCGCAGCGGTAGAAGTTCACCAGGATAGCCGAGGAGAGCTGATTCTTCCTCAGTGTCCTCAGGAAGAAGAGGCGCTGGTGAGCCTTCTTGACCAGGCTGGAGGTGTTGGTCGTCCACGACATGTCCGCCGAGATGTGGGTCCCCAGGAACTTGAAACTGGAGACACGCTCAACAGCCATTCCATTGATGTGGATGGTGTCGTGTGTGCCTCTTGACTCTTTCCTGAAGTCCACGATGAGCTCCTTCGTTTTGGTGGTGTTGAGGAGCAGGTTATTATCAGCGCACCATGTGGCCAGGTGCTGGATCTCCTCCCTGTAGGCAGTCTCATCGTTGTTGCTGATGAGACCAATCACCGTAGTGTCGTCCGCAAACTTGACGATGGAATTAGTTCCATACACAGGCTTGCAGTCGGAGGTGAAGAGGGAGTAGAGAAACGGACTTAGCACACAGCCCTGTGGTACACCAGTGTTAAGAGTGATGGATGTGGAGCAGGTGGATCCTGATCGAACATTCTGGGGTCTGTCAGTTAGGAAGTCCAAAATCCAGTTGCACATTGAAGTGTTGATGCCCAGGTCTCCAAGTTTGGCAATTAACTTGGATGGGATGACAGTGTTGAATGCTGAGCTGAAGTCAACAAACAGCATGCGTGCATAAGTGTTTTTACTGTCCAGATGGGTGAGCACAGAGTGCAGTGCCATGGAAACGGCATCCTCTGTGCTCCTATTGCTGCGGTAGGCAAACTGGTGTGAGTCCAATGTGGATGGTATAGAGTCTTTTAGGTGTTCCAGGACCAGCCGCTCAAAGCACTTCATAATGATGGGTGTGAGTGCTACAGGGCGGTAGTCATTAGGGCACCTCGGGCTGGAGTGTTTCGGCACTGGCACAATGGAAGTGCGTTTAAAGCATGATGGTACAGCTGCTTGGGCGAGAGACAGGTTGAAAATGTCTGTAAAAACCCCAGCGAGCTGCTCCGCACATGCCCTGAGCACACGTCCAGGGATGTTGTCTGGTCCAGCAGCCTTGTGCCCGCTGATCCGGCTCAGTGACTTGCAGACATCTGTGGAGGAGAGTGTGATTGGTGGGTGGTCAGCTGAGGGTTTGAGCTTGGTGGCAGTTTCTCTGTTGTCTCTTTCAAAACGAGCATAAAAGTAATTTAGCTCATTCAGGAAGTTGACATCAGTGGCTGCGGGGGTGGAGTGGGGGGGTTTGTAGTCACTGATGGCCTGGATGCCCTGCCACATGCGTCGAGGGTCAGAGTTGGAAAAGTGACCCTCAATCTTAAGCTTGTAGCAGTGCTTGGCCTTTTTGATGCCCCTCTTCAGGTTTGCCCTGGATGCGCTGTAGGCTTGTGCATCTCCTGATCTGAAGGCAGTGTTGCGTGACTTCAACAGGAGTCGTACTTCCCTGTTCATCCAAGGCTTCTGATTTGGGTATGTGGTGATCTGTTTCTGGGTTGTAACACTGTCGATGGTGGTATTGATATGATCCAATACTGAGGAGGTGTAGGAGTCAATGTCCGTGTGAGCGCCACTGGTGGCTTGAGAAGCAAACATACTCCATTCTGTGTTTAGAAACCTTTCCTGGAGTGTGGAGTCTGCCCCCGCAGGCCACACCTTGATGGTTTTCATTGATGGCTTCACGCGGTTGATGAGGGGTGAATATTTGGGTCTGAGAAACAAAGAGATGTGGTCTGACTGTCCCAGGTGGGGGAGGGGTGTCGCAACGTAAGCTCCAGCCATGTTTGTGTAAACATGGTCTAAGGTTTTGTTTCCTCTGGTGTGGCAGGAAACATGCTGGTGAAACTTGGGTAGCACTGACTTTAAGTTTGAGTGATTAAAGTCACCTGCAACAATAAACGCAGCTTCCGGGTGATCAGTCTGTTGTTTACTGATGGCTGCGTGAAGTTCTTTCATAGCAAGCTTGGCATCAGCATCGGGTGGAATATAGGCTGCAGTGATAATAGTGGAGGTGAACTCCCGGGGTAGATAAAACGGTCTACATTTAACCATGAGAAACTCCAGGTTAGCTGAACAATGACTCCCAACAATAGCAGAGTTTGTGCACCAAGCTTTGTTAATATAAATGCACAGTCCGCCCCCTCTGCTCTTCCCGGAGCCATCTAATGTTCTATCCGCCCGGAGTGTGTGGCGTCCCGCTAGCTCGATAGAGGTGTCCGGTATTCCGCTGTTTAACCAGGTTTCCGTGAATATTAGGACGTTACAGTTCAAAAGTTTCTTACTGTGTGTGATGCTGAGTCGAATCTCCTCCATTTTGTTCACTAGCGACCGTACATTGGCAAGGAAAATGCTGGGTAAAGAGAGCCGATGAGGAGTAAGCGTTAGCTTAGCACGCGTTCCTCCACGTCTCCCCCGCCTTTGTTTACGATCACGCCGCCGTCTGCGTGCACTTCCGCCCGGCCGGGTAGAGTGCAGAGTCACCGGTGTCTTAGCGATCTCAGGAAGGAGTTGTAGATTGTCCATAAAACTGTCGGAAATTCGCAAACCAATATCCAAAAGCTCAGCGCGGGTGTACAATGTAAAGGCACAACTGTTCTGTGCGAACAGACCCGAGAAGAACAGGAAAAATACCGCAAAATTGCAGAATCTGGAGAGAACCAGAGCCTCGCGATCTACTCGCGCCGCCATCTTGGTCAAATGCTGGTTAGTGTTGGTATAGTGCTGGTATAGTGCTGGTCCATGCTGGTTAGTGTTGGTATAGTGCTGGTTTATGCTAGTTGGTGTTGGTATAGTGCTGGTCCAGGCTGGTTTATGCTGGTTAGTGTTGGTATAGTGCTGGTCCATGCTGGTTTATGCTAGGTCGTGTTGGTATAGTACTGGTCCAGGCTGGTTTATAATGGTTAGTGTTGGTATAGTGCTGGTCCAGGCTGGTTTTTGCTGGTTCATGTTGGTATTGTGCTGGACCATGCTGGTTTATGCTAGTTGGTGTCTGTATAGTTCTGGTTTATGCTGGTTAGTGTTGGTATAGTGCTGGTCCAGGCTGGTTTATGCTAGTTAGCGTTGGTATAGTCCTGGTCCAGGCTGGTTTATGCTGTTTAGTGTTGGTATAGTGCTGGTCCATGCTGGTTTATGCTAGTTAGCGTTGGTATAGTCCTGGTCCAGGCTGGTTTATGCTGGTTAGTGTTGGTATAGTGCTGGTATAGTGCTGGTCCATGCTGGTTAGTGTAGGTATAGTGTTGGTATAGTGCTGGTTTATGCTAGTTGGTGTTGGTATAGTGCTGGTCCAGGCTGGTTTATGCTAGTTAGTGTTGGTATAGTGCTGGTCCAGGCTGGTTTATGCTGGTTAGTGTTGGTATAGTGCTGGTCCATGCTGGTTTATGCTAGGTAGTGTTGGTATAGTGCTGGTCCAGGGTGGTTTATGATAGTTAGTGTTGGTATAGTGCTGGTCCAGGCTGGTTTTTGCTGGTTAGTGTTGGTGTAGTGCTGGTCCTTGCTGGTTAATGCTAGTTGGTGTAGGTATAGTGCTGGTCCAGGCTGATTTATGCTGGTTAGTGTTGGTATAGTGCTTGTCCAGGCTGATTTATGCTAGTTCGAATTGGTATAGTGCTGGTCCAGGCTGGTTTTTGCTGGTTCGTGTTGGTATAGTGCTGGTCCATGCTGGTTTATGCTATTTGGTGTTGGTTTAGTGCTGGTCCAGTTTGGTTTATGCTGGTTAGTGTTGGTATAGTGCTGGTTTATGCTATTTGGTGTTGGTATAGTGCTGGTCCAGGCTGGTTTATGCTGGTTAGTGTTTGTATAGTGCTGGTCCAGGCAGGTTTATGTTGGTTAGTGTTGGTATAGTGCTGGTCCAGGCTGGTTTATGCTGGTTAGTGTTGGTATAGTGCTGGTCCAGGCTGGTTTATGCTGGTTAGTGTTGGTATAGTGCTGGTCCAGGCTGGTTTATGCTGGTTAGTGTTGGTATAGGTCTAGTTAGTGCTGGTAAAGTGCTGGTCCATGGTGGTTTATGCTAGTTAGTGTTGGTATAGTGCCCGTCCAGGCTGGTGTATGCTGGTTAGTGCTGGTATAATGCTGGATAGTGTTGGTATAGTGCTGGTCCAGGCTGATTAGTGTTGGTATAGTGCTAATGTATGCTGGTTAGTGCTGGTTCAGGCTGGTTTATGCTGGTTAGTGTTGGTATAGTGGTGAACCAGGCTGATTAGTGTTGGCATAGTACTAGTTTATGCTAGTTAGTGCTGGTATAGTGCTGGTCCAGGCTGGTTTATGCTTGTTAGTGTTGGTATAGTGCTGGTTAGTGTTGGTATAGTGCTGGTCCATGCTGGTTTATGGTGGTTAGTGTTGGTATAGTGCTAGTTAGTGTTGGTATAGTGCTGGTCCATGCTGGTTTATGCTGGCCAGAGTTCGTATAGTGCTGGCCTAGGCTAATTTATGCTGGTTAGTGCTGGTCCAGGCTGGTTTATGCTGGTTAGTGTTGGTATAGTGGTGGTCCAGGCTGGTTTATTCTAGTTAGTGTTGGTATAGTGCTGGTCCAGGCTGGTGTATGCTGTTTAGTGTTGGTATAGTGCTGGTCCATGCTGGTTTATGCAAGGTAGTGTTGGTATAGTGCTGGTCCAGGGTGGTTTATGCTGGTTAGTGTTGGTATAGTGCTGGTCCAGGCAGGTTTATGCTGGTTAGAGTTGGTATAGTGCTGGTATAGTGCTGGTCCAGGCTGGTTTATACTGGATAGTGTTGGTATAGTGCTGCTCCAGGCTGGTTTATGCTAGTTAGTGTTGGTATAGTGCTGGTCCAGGCTGGTTTTTGTTGCTTCATGTTGGTATAGTGCTGGTCCAGGCTGGTTTTTGCTGGTTCGTGTTGGTATAGTGCTGGTCCAGGCTGGTTTATAATGGTTAGTGTTGGTATAGTGCTGGTCCAGGCTGGTTTTTGCTGGTTCGTGTTGGTATTGTGCTGGACCATGCTGGTTTATGCTAGTTGGTGTCTGTATAGTGCTGGTCTATGCTGGTTAGTGTTGGTATAGTGCTGGTCCAGGCTGGTTTATGCTAGTTAGCGTTGCTATAGTGCTGGTCCAGGCTGGTTCATGCTGTTTAGTGTTGGTATAGTGCTGGTCCATGCTGGTTTATGCTGGTTAGTGTTGGTATAGTGCTGGTATAGTGCTGGTCCATGCTGGTTAGTGTTGGTATAGTGTTGGTATAGTGCTGGTTTATGCTAGTTGGTGTTGGTATAGTGCTGGTCCAGGCTGGTTTATGCTAGTTAGTGTTGGTATAGTGCTGGTCCAGGCTGGTTTATGCTGGTTAGTGTTGGTATAGTGCTGGTCCATGCTGGTTTTTGCTAGGTCGTGTTGGTATAGAGCTGGTCCAGGCTGGTTTATAAAGGTTAGTGTTGGTATAGTGCTGGTCCAGGCTGGTTTTTGCTGGTTCGTGTTGGTATTGTGCTGGACCATGCTGGTTTATGCTAGTTGGTGTTGGTATAGTGCTGGTTTATGCTATTTGGTGTTGGTATAGTGCTGGTCCAGGCTGGTTTATGTTGGTTAGTGTTGGTATAGTGCTGGTCCAGGCTGGTTTATGCTGGCTAGTGTTGGTATAGTGCTGGTCCAGGCTGGTTTATGCTGGTTAGTGTTGGTATAGGGCTAGATAGTGCTGGTATAGTGCTGGTCCATGGTGCTTTATGCTGTTTAGTTTTGGTATAGTGCTGGTCCATGCTGGTTTATGCAAGGTAGTGTTGGTATAGTGCTGGTCCAGGGTGGTTTATGCTGGTTAGTGTTGGTATAGTGCTGGTCCATGCTGGTTTATGCTATTTGGTGTTGGTATAGTGCTGGTCCAGTTTGGTTTATGCTGGTTAGTGTTGGTATAGTGCTGGTTTATGCTATTTGGTGTTAGTATAGTGCTGGTCCAGGCTGGTTTATGTTGGTTAGTGTTGGTATAGTGCTGGTCCAGGCTGGTTTATGCTGGCTAGTGTTGGTATAGTGCTGGTCCAGGCTGGTTTATGCTGGTTAGTGTTGGTATAGGGCTAGATAGTGCTGGTATAGTGCTGGTCCATGGTGCTTTATGCTAGTTAGTGTTGGTATAGTGCTGGTCCAGGCTGGTGTATGCTGGTTAGTGCTGGTATAATGCTGGATAGTGTTGGTATAGTGCTGGTCCAGGCAGATTAGTGTTGGTATAGTGCTAATTTATGCTGGTTAGTCCTGGTTCAGGCTGGTTTATGCTGGTTTGTGTTGGTATAGTGCTGGACCAGGCTGATTAGTGTTGGCATAATACTAGTTTATGCTAGTTAGTGCTGGTATAGTGCTGGTCCAGGCTGGTTTATGCTTGTTAGTGTTGGTATAGTGCTGGTTAGTGTTGGTATAGTGCTGGTCCATGCTGGTTTATGCTGGTTACTGTTGGTATAGTGCTTGTTAGTGTTGGTATAGTGCTGGTCCATGCTGGTTTATGCTGGTTAGTGTTGGTATAGTGCTAGTTAGTGTTGGTTTAGTGCTGGTCCAGGCTGGTGTATGCTGGTTAGTGCTGGTATAGTGCTGGATAGTGTTGGTATAGTACTAGTTTAGCTAGTTAGTGTTGGTATAGTGCTGGTCCAGGCTGGTTTATGCTGGTTAGTGTTTGTATAGTGCTGGTCCAGGGTGGTTTATGATAGTTAGTGTTGTTATAGTGCTGGTCCAGGCTGGTTTTTGCTGGTTAGTGTTGGTATAGTGCTGGTCCTTGCTGGTTAATGCTAGTTGGTGTAGGTATAGTGCTGGTCCAGGCTGGTTTATATTGGTTAGTGTTGGTATAGTGCTGGTCCAGGCTGGTTTTTGCTGGTTCGTGTTGGTATTGTGCTGGACCATGCTGGTTTATGCTGGTTAGTTTTGGTATAGTGCTGGTCCATGCTGGTTTATGCTGGTTAGTGTTGGTATAGTGCTGGTATAGTGCTGGTCCATGCTGGTTAGTGTTGGTATAGTGCTGGTTTATGCTAGTTGGTGTTGGTATAGTGCTGGTCCAGGCTGGTTTATGCTGGTTAGTGTTGGTAGAGTGCTGGTCCATGCTGGTTTATGCTAGGTCGTGTTGGTATAGGACTGGTCCAGGCTGGTTTATAATGGTTAGTGTTGGTATAGTGCTGGTCCAGGCTGGTTTTTGCTGGTTCATGTTGGTATTGTGCTGGACCATGCTGGTTTATGCTAGTTGGTGTCTGTATAGTTCTGGTTTATGCTGGTTAGTGTTGGTATAGTGCTGGTCCAGGCTGGTTTATGCTAGTTAGCGTTGGTATAGTGCTGGTCCAGGCTGGTTTATGCTGTTTAGTGTTGGTATAGTGCTGGTCCATGCTGGTTTATGCTGGTTAGTGTTGGTATAGTGCTGGTATAGTGCTGGTATAGTGCTGGTCCATGCTGGTTAGTGTAGGTATAGTGTTGGTATAGTGCTGGTTTATGCTAGTTGGTGTTGGTATAGTGCTGGTCCAGGCTGGTTTATGCTAGTTAGTGTTGGTATAGTGCTGGTTTATGCTGGTTAGTGGTGGTATAGTGGTGGTCTATGCTGGTTTATGCTAGGTAGTGTTGGTATAGTGCTGGTCCAGGGTGGTTTATGATAGTTAGTGTTGGTATAGTGCTGGTCCAGGCTGGTTTTTGCTGGTTAGTGTCGGTGTAGTGCTGGTCCTTGCTGGTTAATGCTAGTTGGTGTAGGTATAGTGCTGGTCCAGGCTGATTTATGCTGGTTAGTGTTGGTATAGTGCTTGTCCAGGCTGATTTATGCTAGTTCGAATTGGTATAGTGCTGGTCCAGGCTGGTTTTTGCTGGTTCGTGTTGGTATAGTGCTGGTCCATTCTGGTTTATGCTATTTGGTGTTGGTATAGTGCTGGTCCAGTTTGGTTTATGCTGGTTAGTGTTGGTATAGTGCTGGTTTATGCTATTTGGTATTTGTATAGTGCTGGTCCAGGCTGGTTTATGCTGGTTAGTGTTTGTATAGTGCTGGTCCAGGCTGGTTTATGTTGGTTAGTGTTGGTATAGTGCTGGTCCAGGCTGGTTTATGCTGGTTAGTGTTGGTATAGTGCTGGTCCAGGCTGGTTTATGCTGGTTAGTGTTGGTATAGTGCTGGTCCAGGCTGGTTTATGCTGGTTAGTGTTGGTATAGGGCTAGTTAGTGCTGGTAAAGTGCTGGTCCATGGTGGTTTATGCTAGTTAGTGTTGGTATAGTGCCCGTCCAGGCTGGTGTATGCTGGTTAGTGCGGGTATAATGCTGGATAGTGTTGGTATAGTGCTGGTCCAGGCAGATTAGTGTTGGTATAGTGCTAATTTATGCTGGTTAGTGCTGGTTCAGGCTGGTTTATGCTGGTTAGTGTTGGTGTAGTGCTGGTCCATGCTGGTTTGTGTTGGTATAGTGCTGGTCCATGCTGGTTTATGATAGTTAGTGTTGGTATAGTGCTGGTCCAGGCTGGTTTTTTGCTGGTTAGTGTTGGTATAGTGCTGGTCCAGGCTGGTTTTTGCTGGTTCGTGTTGGTATAGGGCTAGTTAGTGCTGGTATAGTGCTGGTCCATGGTGGTTTATGCTAGTTAGTGTTGGTATAGTGCTGGTCCAGGCTGGTGTATGCTGGTTAGTGCAGGTATAGTGCTGGATAGTGTTGGTATAGTGCTGGTCCAGGCTGATTAGTGTTGGTATAGTGCTAATTTATGCTGGTTAGTGCTGGTCCAGGCTGGTTTATGCTGGTTAGTGTTGGTATAGTGCTGGTCCAGGCTGGTTTATTCTAGTTAGTGTTGGTATAGTGCTGGTCCAGGCTGGTTTATGCTGTTTAGTGTTGGTATAGTGCTGGTCCATGCTGGTTTATGCAAGGTAGTGTTGGTATAGTGCTGGTCCAGGGTGGTTTATGCTGGTTAGTGTTGGTATAGTGCTGGTCCAGGCAGGTTTATGCTGGTTAGAGTTGGTTAAGTGCTGGTATAGTGCTGGTCCAGGCTGGTTTATGCTGGATAGTGTTGGTATAGTGCTGCTCCAGGCTGGTTTATGCTAGTTAGTGTTGGTATAGTGCTGGTCCAGGCTGGTTTTTGTTGCTTCATGTTGGTATAGTGCTGGTCCAGGCTGGTTTTTGCTGGTTCGTGTTGGTATAGTGCTGGTCCAGGCTGGTTTAAAATGGTTAGTGTTGGTATAGTGCTGGTCCAGGCTGGTTTTTGCTGGTTCGTGTTGGTATTGTGCTGGACCATGCTGGTTTATGCTAGTTGGTGTCTGTACAGTGCTGGTCTATGCTGGTTAGTGTTGGTATAGTGCTGGTCCAGGCTGGTTTATGCTGATTAGCGTTGGTATAGTGCTGGTCCAGGCTGGTTCATGCTGTTTAGTGTTGGTATAGTGCTGGTCCATGCTGGTTTATGCTGGTTAGTGTTGGTATAGTGCTGGTCCAGGCTGGTTTATGCTGGTTAGTGTTTGTATATTGCTGGTCCAGGCTGGTTTATGTTGGTTAGCGTTGGTATAGTGCTGGTCCAGGCTGGTTTATGCTGGTTAGTGTTGGTATAGTGCTGGTCCAGGCTGGTTTATGCTGGTTAGTGTTGGTATAAGGCTAGTTAGTGCTGGTATAGTGCTGGTCCATGGTGGTTTATGCTAGTTAGTGTTGGTATAGTGCTGGTCCAGGCTGGTGTATGCTGGTTAGTGCTGGTATAATGCTGGATAGTGTTGGTATAGTGCTGGTCCAGGCAGATTAGTGTTGGTATAGTGCTAATTTATGCTGGTTAGTGCTGGTTCAGGCTGGTTTATGCTGGTTAGTGTTGGTATAGTGCTGGACCAGGCTGGTTTTTGCTGGTTAGTGTTGGTGTAGTGCTGGTCCTTGCTGGTTAATGCTAGTTGGTGTAGGTATAGTGCTGGTCCAGGCTGATTTATGCTGGTTAGTGTTGGTATAGTGCTTGTCCAGGCTGATTTATGCTAGTTAGAAATGGTATAGTGCTGGTCCAGGCTGGTTTTTGCTGGTTCGTGTTGGTATAGTGCTGGTCCATGCTGGTTTATGCTATTTGGTGTTGGTATAGTGCTGGTCCAGTTTGGTTTATGCTGGTTAGTGTTGGTATAGTGCTGGTTTATGCTATTTGGTGTTGGTATAGTGCTGGTCCAGGCTGGTTTATGTTGGTTAGTCAAGTCAAGTCAAGTCAACTTTATTTATATAGCGCTTTTAACAATGTAGATTGTTTCAAAGCAGCTTTACAGTGTTAAACAGGAAAATAATGCAGCATAATTTTATTCAGCTGTATAGCCATTCTGGAAAAATTTCAAGTATCATACAGTGACAGTGTGGGCTTTAGATCAATAATTTGATCAGTAATTTAGTTTAAATGGTTAATTTAGTTTATTATTTAGATGTATTTCGATGTTTAGTTGAAAAATTTAGTGTCCCCAACTGAGCACGCCAAGCCAGAGGCAACAGTGGCAAGGAAACCAAAACCCCATTAGGTGACCTAATGGAGAAAAATAAACCTTGGGAGAAACCAGGCTCAGTCGGGGTGCCAGTTCTCCTCTGGCCAATTAACAAACAGCGTATTATTATTATTATTATTCTGGCAGTTTTACAGCTCGGAGGTCATAATAGATCAGAATATTCGAGGGACCGGGGGCAACATGCTGGAGACGGGTTTATTGAGGATGATGTTGATTAAATAATTATTAAAGTGCAATATTCGAATGATCGGAGGCAACACGCTGGAGACGGGTTTATTGAGATGCCGTGTCGATGAGGCAGTTGCAGGGGGAGTCTAATCATGGTCTCCCAGACACTTCGGGGTCCTGTGTTGGTCTTCTCTGGGCGCAGGTCCACCATCTGATCTGGATACGGCCCGGATCCAGCTGACTGCAGTAAACCTCGGGATAAAACAGAGAGACTAACATTAGCGTAGATGCCATTCTTCTGATGATGTAACGAGTACATCAGGTGTTATGGGAAGTGTTCCCGGTTCCGGCTGACCTAGTTAATGCAGCCTAACAATCATTTCATTGAAAAAGTGTTTTATGTGTATGCCACAGTAAAGAGATGTGTTTTTAGTCTAGATTTAAACTGACAAAGTGTGTCTGCTTCCCGAACAATGTTAGGAAGACTGTTCCAGAGTTTAGGAGCTAAATAGGAAAAGGATCGACCGCCTGCAGTTGATTTGGATATTCTCGGTATGATCAACTGGCCAGAATTTTGAGACCGCAGTAGACGTGATGGAGTATAATATGTTAAGAGCTCGCTCAAGTATTGGGGAGCTAAACCATTTAGTGCTTTGTAAGTAATAAGTAAGATTTAAAAATGTATGCGATGTTTAATAGGCAGCCAGTGCAGTGTTGACAGAACTGGGCTAATATGGTCATACTTCCTGGTTCTAGTAAGAACTCGAGCTGCTGCGTTTTGGACCAGCTGGAGTTTATTTATTAAGCGAGCAGGGCAACCACCCAGTAGAGCATTACAATAATCTAACCTTGAGGTCATGAACGCATGAACTAACTGTTCAGCATTTTGCATTGAGAGCATGTGCCGTAATTTAGATATATTTTTAAGATGGTAGAAAGCAGTTTTACAGATGCTAGAAACGTGGCTTTCAAACGAAAGATTGGTATCAAAGAGCACACCCAGGTTCCTCACTGACGACGAGGACTTGACAGAACAGCCATCAAGTGTTAGACAGTATTCTAGGTTACTACTTGTGGAGCTTTTTTGTCCAATAATTAAAAATTCAGTTTTTTCTGAATTGAGTTGCAGGAAATTACCAGTCATCCAATGTTTTATATCAGCTATGCATTCCGTTAATCTTGTGAATTGGTAAGTTTCTTTAGGGCGTGAAGAAATATAGAGCTGAGTATCGTCAGCATAACAATGAAAACTAACGCCATGCTTCCTAATGATATCTCCCAGTGGTAGCATGTACAGGGTGAAAAGTAGCGGTCCTAGCACTGAGCCTTGTGGTACTCCATACTGAACTTGCGATCGGTGTGACATATCTTCATTTACTACTACAAACTGATAACGGTCGCATAGGTATGATTTAAACCATGATAATGCAATTCCACTAATACCTACATAATTTTCGAGTCTATTCAAAAGAATGTTGTGGTCGATAGTATCAAATGCAGCGCTAAGATCGAGTAACACTAATAGAGAGATACAGCCACGATCGGATGATAAGAGCAAATCATTTGTAACTCTGACGAGAGCAGTCTCAGTGCTATGATACGGTCTAAATCCTGACTGGAAATCCTCACAGATACCATTTCTTTCTAAAAAGGAACATAATTGTGAAGACACTGCCTTTTCAAGTATTTTTGACAGAAAGGGTAGATTTGAGATTGGTCTATAATTGACTAAATCTGTAGGATCAAGTTGCGGTTTTTTAATAAGTGGTTTAATAATAGCCAACTTAAAAGTTTTTGGTACATATCCTAATGACAAAGATGAATTAATGATATTAAGAGGAGGATCTATGACCTCTGGTAGCATCTCTTTTAATAGCCTAGTTGGTATAGGGTCGAGCATACATGTTGTCGATTTTGATGATTTAACGAGTTTAGCCAATTCTTCTTCTCCTATAGCAGTGAATGAGTGTAATTTTTCCTCAGTGACACTACAATGCTCTGTCTGATGTGATGCTGTATTAGACGGCTGCATGGTTAAAATTTTTTTCCTAATATTATCAATCTTACATGTGAAGAAGTTCATAAAGTCATTACTGCTGTGCTGTTTACAATCATCAGAAGTTGAAGCTTTATTTTTGGTTAATTTAGCCACTGTATCGAATAAATACCTTGGGTTGTGTTTGTTTTCTTCCAAGAGAGTTGAGAAATAAGCAGATCTAGCAGTTTTTACAGCCTTTCTGTATGTGATCATGTGCTCTTTCCACGAATTACGAAATACCTCTAATTTTGTTTTCTTCCAGCTGCGCTCCATTTTTCTGGCTGCTGTTTTAAGGGCCCGGGTGTGCTCGTTGTACCACGGCGTTGGACTATTTTCTTTAATCTTCTTTAAGCGCAGAGGAGCAACTGTGTCTAAAGTACTGCAAAAGAGAGAGTCAATAGTTTCTGTTGCAACATCGAGTTCTTCTATACTATCTGGGATGCTGAGCAGATGATACTGATGAGGGAGATTATTTAAAAAGCAATCTTTAGTAGCGGCAGTGATTGTCCTGCCATTTTTAAAGCGAGGGGGCGGCTTTGCAACCTTAGCTAAATTAAGTAAAAATGATACTAAGTAATGATCTGAGATGTCATCGCTCTGCTGCAGAATTTCAACGGTATCAACATTTATTCCATGTGACAATATTAGGTCTAAAGTATGATTATGGCGATGAGTGGCTCCTGACACGTGTTGCCTAACTCCAATAGAGTTTAGTGTGTCTTTAAATGCTAATCCCAATACGTCTTTTCCGTTGTCTACATGGATATTAAAATCACCAACAATTAGTACTTTATCTACGGCCAGTACTAACTCTGATAGAAAATCAGCAAATTCTTTGATAAAGTCTGTATTATGCCCTGGTGGCCTGTAAACAGTAGCTAACACAAATGTTGAACGGGTTTTATCATGTACACTACATAGCGTTACATAAAGCACCAAAACTTCGAAGGAATTATATTTGAAACTAGACTTCTGAGTAATACTGAAGATATTATTATAAATTACAGCAACCCCTCCCCCTTTACCTTTCAGACGCGGCTCATGTTTATAACAATAATCTTGGGGGGTGGACTCATTTAAGGTAATGTAGTCGTCAGGTTTTAGCCAGGTTTCTGTCAAACAGAGCACATCTAGATTATTATCTGTAATAATATCATTAACAATAAGTGCTTTTGGGGAAAGGGATCTAATATTCAGCAACCCAAGCTTTATCAATTGTTCATCTGTATTATATATTTTGTTTATTTGTTGGACGTCAATTAAATTTTTACTGTTGAATGGTTTTGATGTTTTTTTGTATTTACTAATTCGGGGAACAGACACAGTCTCTATATGATAATATCTAGGTGAAAGAGTCTCTATGTGCTGGGATTTATCTGACTCCGGTAACGTGAGACAGCTAGCAGACGGTCGGTTTAGCCAGTTTGTCTGCTTCCTGACCTGGGCCCTAGTGAGTCAAGGTTTAGCTCTAAGACTATGTGCCAGATTACTAGAGAGAAGAGCGGCACCACCCCAAGAGGGATGGATGCCATCCTTCTTCAACTGGTCAGGTCTGCCCCAAAAACTTTTCCAATTGTCTATGAACCCTATGTTATTTTGCAGACACCACTTAGACAACCAGCCATTGAGTGATGATAGTCTGCTAACTATCTCATCACTCCTTTTTTTGCCGGGAGCGGTCCAGAACAAAAAACAGCCTCAGACATCGTACTAGCGAGTTCACACACCTCTTTAATGTTAATTTTGGTGATCTCCGACTGGCGAAGTCGAACATCATTAGTGCCGACGTGAATAATAATCTTAGAGAATTTACGATTAGCTTTAGCCAGCACTTTTAAATTTGCTTTGATGTCAGGTGCTCTGGCTCCCGGTAAACATGTGACTATGGTGGCTGGTGTCTCTATCTTCACGTTCCGTGTAATAGAATCGCCAATGACTAGGGCACTTTCAACAGGATACTCAGTGGGTGCTTCACTGAGAGGGGAGAACCTGTTTGATGTTCTAACCGGAACGGAAAAGCGGTTCTTTGGTCTGCAACTATGCTGCCTCACTGTTACCCAGTTTCCCTGCTGCGAGGGCCCTGCAGCCGGAACCGAAGAATGTACAGAGTTCACTAAGCTATTCGCATCCAAATCAGTGTCTAAAGCTGTTACATCCTCACTACTCTCAGATAAAGTATGGATGCGTGTTTCTAATTCTGAAATCTTCTCCGTCAGCCTAACTATCTCCTTACATTTATCACATGTGAAGCCCTGTTCGCCAGCGGAGAAGCCTACACTAAACATGCGACATGCACTGCAGGTGATAATGACAGGAGAAGACATGACTTACCGTGTTTGTTGATTAATCCAATTTACCACTTACCACAATCGTTTGCTGGACACAATTTACTAATCCAAGTTATGAACTCAGAAAAAGGGAGGCCCGGGTGCAGAGATAACAAGCTAACAGGCTAGCAAAATGCTAACGTGTGATGGTGATTTAGATTAAAAGCTAGCGATGTCAAATTTAACGTGATAGGCAATTTTTAAACAATGTATGGTGATGAGTAAGTTATATTTAGCAGTAGAAGAAAGAGGAACTAGAATGTACATTTCCTGAAGAAAATGTGAGTGGTGCTTGCCGTGGCAAAAAAATCCTCTCGGATGCTAGGTTGTGTGTACTGGATTCTCACCCGAAACAAAAGAGGCCACCCCCAAGTCTGTACGATGTTCTGGAGCTGAGATATGTCCTATTCATGTGTTTGTACGGTTGCTAGGGTACTCTATATGGTTGCTATGGAGTGGCTATACAATTTATGGGGTGACATTTAAAGACTATTTGCCAGTCTGAGTCAAAAGACCCAACCCCCATGCCTCTACGATGTTCTGATGCAGAGATATAGGTCCTTGTAAACGGTTGCTAGGGTACTCTGTTTGGTTGCTATGGAGGGGCTTGGCAGCATCCAATGATGATACTGCTTGTCTATATGAATGATATAAACCAACCCCCATGTCTCTAGGATGTCCTGAGGCAGAGATATAGGTCTTGGTAAACGGTTGCTAGGGTACTCTGTTTGGTTGCTATGGAGGGGTTTGGCAGCATCCAATGATGATACTGCTTGTCTGTATGAATGATATAAACCAACCCCCATGTCTCTACGATGTTCCGAAGCAGAGATATAGGTCTTGGTATACGGTTGCTAGGGTACTCTGTTTGGTTGCTAGGGGGGCTTGGCAGCATCCAATGATGATACTGCTTGTCTGTATGAATGATATAAACCAACCCCCATGTCTCTATGATGTTCTGAGGCAGAGATATAGTTCTTGGTATATGGTTGCTAGGGTACTCTGTTTGGTTGCTAAGGGGGCTTGGCAGCATCCAATGATGATACTGCTTGTCTGTATGAATGATATAAACCAACCCCCATGTCTCTATGATGTTCTGAAGCAGAGATATAGGTCTTGGTATATGGTTGCTAGGGTACTCTGTTTGGTTGCTAAGGGGGCTTGGCAGCATCCAATGATGATACTGCTTGTCTGTATGAATGATATAAACCAACCCCCATGCCTCTATGATGTTCTGAAGCAGAGATATAGGTCTTGGTATACGGTTGCTAGGGTACTCTGTTTGGTTGCTAGGGGGGCTTGGCAGCATCCAATTATGATACTGCTTGTCTGTATGAATGATATAAACCAACCCCCATGTCTCTACGATGTTCCGAAGCAGAGATATAGGTCTTGGTATACGGTTGCTAGGGTACTCTGTTTGGTTGCTAGGGGGGCTTGGCAGCATCCAATGATGATACTGCTTGTCTGTATGAATGATATAAACCTACCCCCATGTCTCTACGATGTTCCGAAGCAGAGATATAGGTCTTGGTATACGGTTGCTAGGGTACTCTGTTTGGTTGCTAGGGGGGCTTGGCAGCATCCAATGATGATACTGCTTGTCTGTATGAATGATATAAACCAACCCCCATGTCTCTACGATGTTCCGAAGCAGAGATATAGGTCTTGGTATACGGTTGCTAGGGTACTCTGTTTGGTTGCTAGGGGGGCTTGGCAGCATCCAATGATGATACTGCTTGTCTGTATGAATGATATAAACCAACCCCCATGTCTCTATGATGTTCTGAGGCAGAGATATAGGTCTTGATATATGGTTGCTAGGGTACTCTGTTTGGTTGCTAAGGGGGCTTGGCAGCATCCAATGATGATACTGCTTGTCTGTATGAATGATATAAACCAACCCCCAGGCCTCTATGATGTTCTGAGGCAGAGATATAGGTCTTGGTATACGGTTGCTAGGGTACTCTGTTTGGTTGCTATGGAGTGGCTTGGCAGCATCCAATGACAATATGTCAAAGGCTGCTTGTCAGTATGAATTATATAAACCAACCCCCATGCCTCTATGATGTTCTGAGGCAGAGAAATCGGTCTTGGTTAACGGTTGCTAGGCTGCTTGATAATGGTTGCTAGGGCGTGGCTAGGAAGTGTTGAAGGTGACTTGTGATTGGCTGTTGATGCCCCGAGTCAAACAAACCCACCCTCGTAATTCTATGACACTTCTATCAAAAGATATCCCTTTGATCTCTTTCAATGGAAGTCTATGGGATCAGTTGCTAGGGAGCTCTAAATGGTTGCTAGGGCGTGGCTTCTTATGTTGACAATAATCCTGAGATAGTGATTGGCTGTCTGAGTAAATTGAGCCCACCCCCTTGTCTCTGAGACACTGTGTGCCAGAGCTATGGTCAATACAAAATCCCTATGCAATTTCCCATTGTAAGAGAAACACATGCGTTTAATGGGACGTCCCTCCCCATTATAAGTCAATGGGGAAATTTGGGGAGCTCCTGCACCCCAGGGGTACAACTCACACCCCATTGAGATGTGTCATCTTACAGGGCCTGCCAGCCTCTTCAAATGTGGTAAGTCACGAGTTTCTACGAAATCCTCGCTCGGAGCTACGAGGGGTCAAAGTTGGTCGCAATGTTAAGTCTATGCGATTTTTCGGCTACTTTTTCGCCCCTGGGGCGAACATCGCACCCCCGATCCCTTAGAAAAGATATAGCACACCATTCCCGTATAAGACGCACAATTTGATGCCTCATTCGTGGGTCTGTGACAAAATTTGTGGGAGGAGTAGCGCGCCGAAATTCTGTGTGGAAAAATAATTATAAGAATAACTAGAATGTACATTTCCTGAAGAAAATGTGAGTGGTGCTTGCCGTGGCAAAAAAATCCTCTCGAATGCTATGTTGTGTGTACTGGATTCTCACCCGAAACAAAAGAGGCCACCCCGAAGTCTGTACGATGTTGTGGAGCTGAGATATGTCCTATTCATGTGTTTGTACGGTTGCTAGGGTACTCTATATGGTTGCTATGGAGTGGCTATACAATTTATGGGGTGACATTTAAAGACTATTTGCCAGTCTGAGTCAAAAGACCCAACCCCCATGCCTCTACGATGTTCTGATGCAGAGATATAGGTCCTTGTAAACGGTTGCTAGGGTACTCTGTTTGGTTGCTATGGAGGGGCTTGGCAGCATCCAATGATGATACTGCTTGTCTGTATGAATGATATAAACCAACCCCCATGTCTCTAGGATGTTCTGAGGCAGAGATATAGGTCTTGGTAAACGGTTGCTAGGGTACTCTGTTTGGTTGCTATGGAGGGGTTTGGCAGCATCCAATGATGATACTGTTTGTCTGTATGAATGATATAAACCAACCCCCAAGCCTCTATGATGTTCTGAGGCAGAGATATAGGTCTTGGTATACGGTTGCTAGGGTACTCTGTTTGGTTGCTAGGGGGGCTTGGCAGCATCCAATGATGATACTGCTTGTCTGTATGAATGATATAAACCAACCCCCATGTCTCTACGATGTTCCGAAGCAGAGATATAGGTCTTGGTATACGGTTGCTAGGGTACTCTGTTTGGTTGCTAGGGGGGCTTGGCAGCATCCAAAGATGATACTGCTTGTCTGTATGAATGATATAAACCAACCCCCATGTCTCTATGATGTTCTGAGGCAGAGATATAGGTCTTGGTATATGGTTGCTAGGGTACTCTGTTTGGTTGCTAAGGGGGCTTGGCAGCATCCAATGATGATACTGCTTGTGTGTATGAATGATATAAACCAACCCCCATGTCTCTTTGATGTTCTGAGGCAGAGATATAGGTCTTGGTAAACGGTTGCTAGGGTACTCTTTTTGGTTGCTATGGAGTGGCTTGGCAGCATCCAATGACAATATGTCAAAGGCTGCTTGTCAGTATGAATTATATAAACCAACCCCCATGCCTCTATGATGTTCTGAGGCAGAGAAATCGGTCTTGGTTAACGGTTGCTAGGCTGCTTGATAATGGTTGCTAGGGCGTGGCTAGAAAGTGTTGAAGGTGACTTTTGATTGGCTGTTGATGCCCCGAGTCAAACAAACCCACCCTCGTGTTTCTATGACCCTTCTATCCAAAGATATCCCTTTGATCTCTTTCAATGAAAGTCTATGGGATCAGTTGCTAGGGAGCTCTAAATGGTTGCTAGGGCGTGGCTTCATATGTTGACAATCATCGTGAGATAGTGATTGGCTGTCTGAGTAAATTGAGCCCACCCCCTTGTCTCTGAGACACTGTGAGCCAGAGCTGTGGTCAATACAAAATCCCTATGCAATTTCCTATAGTAAGAGAAACGCATGAGTTTAATGGGACGTCCCTCCCCATTATAAGTCAATGGGGAAATTTGAGGAAATTTGGGGAGCTCTAGCGCCCCAGGGGTACAACTTATACCCCATTGTGATGTGTCATCTTATAGGGCCTGTCAGCCTCTTCAAATGTGGTGACACACGAGTTTCTCCGAAATCCTCGCTCGGAGCTATGAGGGGTCAAAGTTTCCGCAATGTTAAATCCCATTGACTTTTCGGCTACTTTTTCGCCCCTGGGGCGAACATCGCACCCCCGATCCCTTAGAAAAGATATAGCACACCATTCCCGTATAAGGCGGTCGATTTGACGCCTCATTCATGGGTCTGTGACAAAATTTGTGGGAGGAGAAGCGCGCCGAAAAAGCGTCCAGAAGAATAATAAGTATTATAACTAGAATGTACATTTCCTGAAGAAAATGTGAGTGGTGCTTGCCGTGGCAAAAAAATCCTCTCGGATGCTATGTTGTGTGTACTGGATTCTCACCCGAAACCAAAGAGGCCACCCCCAAGTCTGTACGATGTTGTGGAGCTGAGATATGTCCTATTCATGTGTTTGTACGGTTGCTAGGGTACTCTATATGGTTGCTATGGAGTGGCTATACAATTTATGGGGTGACATTTAAAGACTATTTGCCAGACTGAGTCAAAAGACCCAACCCCCATGCCTCTACGATGTTCTGATGCAGAGATATAGGTCCTTGTAAACGGTTGCTAGGGTACTCTGTTTGGTTGCTATGGAGGGGCTTGGCAGCATCCAATGATGATACTGCTTGTCTGTATGAATGATATAAACCAACCCCCATGTCTCTAGGATGTTCTGAGGCAGAGATATAGGTCTTGGTAAACGGTTGCTAGGGTACTCTGTTTGGTTGCTATGGAGGGGTTTGGCAGCATCCAATGATGATACTGCTTGTCTGTATGAATGATATAAACCAACCCCCATGCCTCTATGATGTTCTGAAGCAGAGATATAGGTCTTGGTATACGGTTGCTAGGGTACTCTGTTTGGTTGCTAGGGGGGCTTGGCAGCATCGAATGATGATACTGCTTGTCTGTATGAATGATATAAACCAACCCCCATGTCTCTACGATGTTCCGAAGCAGAGATATAGGTCTTGGTACACG
Source organism: Gobio gobio (assembly GCF_949357685.1). Lineage (NCBI taxonomy): Eukaryota > Metazoa > Chordata > Actinopteri > Cypriniformes > Gobionidae > Gobio > Gobio gobio. Next base: position 41,670,274 of record NC_137117.1, read on the forward strand.
GTTGCTAGGGTACTCTTTTTGGTTGCTAGGGGGGCTTGGCAGCATCCAATGATGATACTGCTTGTCTGTATGAATGATATAAACCAACCCCCATGTCTCTATGATGTTCTGAGATAGAGATATAGGTCTTGGTATATGGTTGCTAGGGTACTCTGTTTGGTTGCTAAGGGGGCTTGGCAGCATCCAATGATGATACTGCTTGTCTGTATGAATGATATAAACCAGCCCCCATGTCTCTATGATGTTCTGAAGCAGAGATATAGGTCTTGGTATATGGTTGCTAGGGTACTCTGTTTGGTTGCTAAGGGGGCTTGGCAGCATCCAATGATGATACTGCTTGTCAGTATGAATGATATAAACCAACCCCCATGTCTGTACGATGTTCTGATGCAGAGATATAGGTCTTGGTAAACGGTTGCTAGGGAACTCTGGTTGGTTGCTATGGAATGTTTTGGCAACATTCAATTATGATACTGCTTGTCAGTATGAATGATATAAACCAACCCCCATGTCTCTACGATGTTCTGATGCAGAGATATAGGTCTTGTTATACGGTTGCTAGGGTACTCTGTTTGGTTGCTATGGAGTGGCTTGGCAGCATCCAATGATGATACTCCAAAGGCTGCTTGTCAGTATGAATGATATAAACCAACCCCCATGCTTCTATGATGTTCTGAGGCAGAGATATAGGTCTTGTAAAACGGTTGCTAGGCTGCTTGATAATGGTTGCTAGGGCGTGGCTAGGAAGTGTTGACGGTGATTTATGATTGGCTGTTGATGCCCAGAGTCAAACAAACCCACCCTCGTGTTTCTATGTCACTTCTATCCAAAGATATCCCTTTGATCTCTTTCAATGGTAGTCTATGGGATCAGTTGCTAGGGAGCTCTAAATGGTTGCTAGGGCGTGGCTTCATAGGTTGACAATCATCCTGAGATAGTGATTGGCTGTCTGAGTAAATTGAGCCCACCCCCTTGTCTCTGAGACACTGTGAGCCAGAGCTATGGTCAATTCAAAATCCCTATGCAATTTCCCATAGTAAGAGAAACACATGAGTTTTATGGGACGTCCCTCCCCATAGTAAGTCAATGGGGCAAATTTAGGCAGCTCCTGCACCCCAGGGGTACAACTCACACCCCATTGCGATGTGTCATCTTAAAGGGCCTGTCAGCCTCTTCAAATGTGGTGACACACAAGTTTCTACGAAATCCTCGCTTAGAGTTATGACTTGTTAAATGTTTTTTACATTTTTCCCAATGTTAAGTCTATGGGATTTTTTTCGCTACTTTTTCGCCCCTGGGGCGAACACCGCACCCCCGACCCCTTAGAAAAGATATAGCACACCATTCCCGAATAGGCCGCACGTTTTGACACCTCATTCATGGGTCTGTGACGAAAAATGTGGGAGGAGTAGCGGGACAAAATGTTGTCCGGAATAAGAATAATAAAAATAAACCGATATGGGGTGAGATATTAATATTTAGGGCTTGCTACGCAAGCCCCACTAATATTAATAAGTATGGAGAATAACAATATTGATGCATTGCTTCACAAGCAACACTAATAGGTATGTTTGAGAGTGATGGTGATGCCTTGCTGCGCAAGGCATCACTAAAACTCGTTCTGGGGCTAGATAGTAATAGTGATGCCTTGCTACGCAAGCACCACTAACTAGAATGTACATTTCCTGAAGAAAATGTGAGTGGTGCTTGCCGTGGCAAAAAAATCCTCTCGGATGCCATGTTGTCTGTACTGGATTCTCACCCGAAACAAAAGAGGCCACCCCCAAGTCTGTACGATGTTCTGGAGCTGAGATATGTCCTATTCATGTGTTTGTACGGTTGCTAGGGTACTCTAAATGGTTGCTATGGAGTGGCTATACAATTTATGGGGTGACATTTAAAGACTATTTGCCAGTCTGAGTCAAAAGACCCAACCCCCATGCCTCTACGATGTTCTGATGCAGAGATATAGGTCCTTGTAAACGGTTGCTAGGGAACTGTGTTTGGTTGCTATGGAGGGGCTTGGCAGCTTCCAATGATGATACTGCTTGTCTGTATGAATGATATAAACCAACCCCCATGTCTCTAGGATGTTCTGAGGCAGAGATATAGGTCTTGGTAAACGGTTGCTAGGGTACTCTGTTTGGTTGCTATGGAGGGGTTTGGCAGCATCCAATGATGATACTGCTTGTCTGTATGAATGATATAAACCAACCCCCATGCCTCTATGATGTTCTGAAGCAGAGATATAGGTCTTGGTATACGGTTGCTAGGGTACTCTGTTTGGTTGCTAGGGGGGCTTGGCAGCATCCAATGATGATACTGCTTGTCTGTATGAATGATATAAACCAACCCCCATGTCTCTATGATGTTCTGATGCAGAGATATAGGTCTTGGTATACGGTTGCTAGGGTACTCTGTTTGGTTGCTAGGGGGGCTTGGCAGCATCCAATGATGATACTGCTTGTCTGTATGAATGATATAAAGCAACCCCCATGTCTCTATGATGTTCTGAGGCAGAGATATAGGTCTTGGTATATGGTTGCTAGGGTACTCTATTTGGTTGCTAAGGGGGCTTGGCAGCATCCAATGATGATACTGCTTGTCTGTATGAATGATATAAACCAACCCCCATGTGTCTATGATGTTCTGAAGCAGAGATATAGGTCTTGGTATATGGTTGCTAGGGTACTCTGTTTGGTTGCTAAGGGGGCTTGGCAGCATCCAATGATGATACTGCTTGTCTGTATGAATGATATAAACCAACCCCCATGCCTCTATGATGTGCTGAAGCAGAGATATAGGTCTTTGTATACGGTTGCTAGGGTACTCTGTTTGGTTGCTAGGGGGGCTTGGCAGCATCCAATGATGATACTGCTTGTCTGTATGAATGATATAAACCAACCCCCATGTCTCTATGATGTTCTGAGGCAGAGATATAGGTCTTGCTAAACGGTTGCTAGGGTACTCTGTTTGGTTGCTATGGAGGGGCTTGGCAGCATCCAATGATGATACTGCTTGTCTGTATGAATGATATAAACCAACCCCCATGCCTCTATGATGTTCTGAGGCAGAGATATAGGTCTTGGTAAACGGTTGCCAGGGTACTCTTTTTGGTTGCTATGGAGTGGCTTGGCAGCATCCAATGACAATATGTCAAAGGCTGCTTGTCAGTATGAATGATATAAACCAACCCCCATGCTTCTATGATGTTCTGAGGCAGAGATATAGGTCTTGGTTAACGGTTGCTAGGTTGTTTGATAATGGTTGCTAGGGCGTGGCTAGGAAGTGTTGACGGTGATTGATGATTCGCTGTTGATGCCCCGAGTCAAACAAACCCACCCTCGTGTTTCTATGACACTTCTATCCAAAGATATCCCTTTGATCTCTTTCAATGGAAGTCTATGGGATCAGTTGCTAGGGAGCTCTAAATGGTTGCTAGGGCGTGGCTTCATAGGTTGACAATCATCCTGAGATAGTGATTGGCTGTCTGAGTAAATTGAGCCCACCCCCTTGTCTCTGAGACACTGTGTGCCAGAGCTATGGTCAATACAAAATCCCTATGCAATTTCCCATTGCAAGAGAAACACATGAGTTTTATGGGACGTCCCTCCCCATTATAAGTCAATGGGGCAAATTTAGGCAGCTCCTGCACCCCAGGGGTACAACTCACACCACTTTGCGATGTGTCATCTTAAAGGGCCTGTCAGCCTCTTCAAATGAGGTGACACACGAGTTTCTACGAAATCCTCGCTCAGAGTTATGACTCGTTAAAAATTTTTGCAATGTTAAGTCTATGGGATTTTTTTCGCTACTTTTTCGCCCCTGGGGCGAACACCGCACCCCCGACCCCTTAGAAAAGATATAGCACACCATTCCCGATTAAGCCGCACGTTTTGACGCCTCATTCATGGGTCTGTGACAAACGGTGCGGGAGGAGTAGCGCGCCGAAATGTTGTGTGAAATAATAAGAATAACTAGAATGTACATTTCCTGAAGAAAATGTGAGTGGTGCTTGCCGTGGCAAAAAAATCCTCTCGGATGCTAGGTTGTGTGTACTGGATTCTCACCCGAAACAAAAGAGGCCACCCCCAAGTCTGTACGATGTTCTGGAGCTGAGATATGTCCTATTCATGTGTTTGTACGGTTGCTAGGGTACTCTATATGGTTGCTATGGAGTGGCTATACAATTTATGGGGTGACATTTAAAGACTATTTGCCAGTCTGAGTCAAAAGACCCAACCCCCATGCCTCTACGATGTTCTGATGCAGAGATATAGGTCCTTGTAAACGGTTGCTAGGGTACTCTGTTTGGTTGCTATGGAGGGGCTTGGCAGCATCCAATGATGATACTGCTTGTCTATATGAATGATATAAACCAACCCCCATGTCTCTAGGATGTCCTGAGGCAGAGATATAGGTCTTGGTAAACGGTTGCTAGGGTACTCTGTTTGGTTGCTATGGAGGGGTTTGGCAGCATCCAATGATGATACTGCTTGTCTGTATGAATGATATAAACCAACCCCCATGTCTCTACGATGTTCCGAAGCAGAGATATAGGTCTTGGTATACGGTTGCTAGGGTACTCTGTTTGGTTGCTAGGGGGGCTTGGCAGCATCCAATGATGATACTGCTTGTCTGTATGAATGATATAAACCAACCCCCATGTCTCTATGATGTTCTGAGGCAGAGATATAGTTCTTGGTATATGGTTGCTAGGGTACTCTGTTTGGTTGCTAAGGGGGCTTGGCAGCATCCAATGATGATACTGCTTGTCTGTATGAATGATATAAACCAACCCCCATGTCTCTATGATGTTCTGAAGCAGAGATATAGGTCTTGGTATATGGTTGCTAGGGTACTCTGTTTGGTTGCTAAGGGGGCTTGGCAGCATCCAATGATGATACTGCTTGTCTGTATGAATGATATAAACCAACACCCATGCCTCTATGATGTTCTGAAGCAGAGATATAGGTCTTGGTATACGGTTGCTAGGGTACTCTGTTTGGTTGCTAGGGGGGCTTGGCAGCATCCAATTATGATACTGCTTGTCTGTATGAATGATATAAACCAACCCCCATGTCTCTACGATGTTCCGAAGCAGAGATATAGGTCTTGGTATACGGTTGCTAGGGTACTCTGTTTGGTTGCTAGGGGGGCTTGGCAGCATCCAATGATGATACTGCTTGTCTGTATGAATGATATAAACCTACCCCCATGTCTCTACGATGTTCCGAAGCAGAGATATAGGTCTTGGTATACGGTTGCTAGGGTACTCTGTTTGGTTGCTAGGGGGGCTTGGCAGCATCCAATGATGATACTGCTTGTCTGTATGAATGATATAAACCAACCCCCATGTCTCTACGATGTTCCGAAGCAGAGATATAGGTCTTGGTATACGGTTGCTAGGGTACTCTGTTTGGTTGCTAGGGGGGCTTGGCAGCATCCAATGATGATACTGCTTGTCTGTATGAATGATATAAACCAACCCCCATGTCTCTATGATGTTCTGAGGCAGAGATATAGGTCTTGATATATGGTTGCTAGGGTACTCTGTTTGGTTGCTAAGGGGGCTTGGCAGCATCCAATGATGATACTGCTTGTCTGTATGAATGATATAAACCAACCCCCAGGCCTCTATGATGTTCTGAGGCAGAGATATAGGTCTTGGTATACGGTTGCTAGGGTACTCTGTTTGGTTGCTATGGAGTGGCTTGGCAGCATCCAATGACAATATGTCAAAGGCTGCTTGTCAGTATGAATTATATAAACCAACCCCCATGCCTCTATGATGTTCTGAGGCAGAGAAATCGGTCTTGGTTAACGGTTGCTAGGCTGCTTGATAATGGTTGCTAGGGCGTGGCTAGGAAGTGTTGAAGGTGACTTGTGATTGGCTGTTGATGCCCCGAGTCAAACAAACCCACCCTCGTAATTCTATGACACTTCTATCAAAAGATATCCCTTTGATCTCTTTCAATGGAAGTCTATGGGATCAGTTGCTAGGGAGCTCTAAATGGTTGCTAGGGCGTGGCTTCTTATGTTGACAATAATCCTGAGATAGTGATTGGCTGTCTGAGTAAATTGAGCCCACCCCCTTGTCTCTGAGACACTGTGTGCCAGAGCTATGGTCAATACAAAATCCCTATGCAATTTCCCATTGTAAGAGAAACACATGCGTTTAATGGGACGTCCCTCCCCATTATAAGTCAATGGGGAAATTTGGGGAGCTCCTGCACCCCAGGGGTACAACTCACACCCCATTGAGATGTGTCATCTTACAGGGCCTGCCAGCCTCTTCAAATGTGGTAAGTCACGAGTTTCTACGAAATCCTCGCTCGGAGCTACGAGGGGTCAAAGTTGGTCGCAATGTTAAGTCTATGCGATTTTTCGGCTACTTTTTCGCCCCTGGGGCGAACATCGCACCCCCGATCCCTTAGAAAAGATATAGCACACCATTCCCGTATAAGACGCACAATTTGATGCCTCATTCGTGGGTCTGTGACAAAATTTGTGGGAGGAGTAGCGCGCCGAAATTCTGTGTGGAAAAATAATTATAAGAATAACTAGAATGTACATTTCCTGAAGAAAATGTGAGTGGTGCTTGCCGTGGCAAAAAAATCCTCTCGAATGCTATGTTGTGTGTACTGGATTCTCACCCGAAACAAAAGAGGCCACCCCGAAGTCTGTACGATGTTGTGGAGCTGAGATATGTCCTATTCATGTGTTTGTACGGTTGCTAGGGTACTCTATATGGTTGCTATGGAGTGGCTATACAATTTATGGGGTGACATTTAAAGACTATTTGCCAGTCTGAGTCAAAAGACCCAACCCCCATGCCTCTACGATGTTCTGATGCAGAGATATAGGTCCTTGTAAACGGTTGCTAGGGTACTCTGTTTGGTTGCTATGGAGGGGCTTGGCAGCATCCAATGATGATACTGCTTGTCTGTATGAATGATATAAACCAACCCCCATGTCTCTAGGATGTTCTGAGGCAGAGATATAGGTCTTGGTAAACGGTTGCTAGGGTACTCTGTTTGGTTGCTATGGAGGGGTTTGGCAGCATCCAATGATGATACTGTTTGTCTGTATGAATGATATAAACCAACCCCCAAGCCTCTATGATGTTCTGAGGCAGAGATATAGGTCTTGGTATACGGTTGCTAGGGTACTCTGTTTGGTTGCTAGGGGGGCTTGGCAGCATCCAATGATGATACTGCTTGTCTGTATGAATGATATAAACCAACCCCCATGTCTCTACGATGTTCCGAAGCAGAGATATAGGTCTTGGTATACGGTTGCTAGGGTACTCTGTTTGGTTGCTAGGGGGGCTTGGCAGCATCCAAAGATGATACTGCTTGTCTGTATGAATGATATAAACCAACCCCCATGTCTCTATGATGTTCTGAGGCAGAGATATAGGTCTTGGTATATGGTTGCTAGGGTACTCTGTTTGGTTGCTAAGGGGGCTTGGCAGCATCCAATGATGATACTGCTTGTGTGTATGAATGATATAAACCAACCCCCATGTCTCTTTGATGTTCTGAGGCAGAGATATAGGTCTTGGTAAACGGTTGCTAGGGTACTCTTTTTGGTTGCTATGGAGTGGCTTGGCAGCATCCAATGACAATATGTCAAAGGCTGCTTGTCAGTATGAATTATATAAACCAACCCCCATGCCTCTATGATGTTCTGAGGCAGAGAAATCGGTCTTGGTTAACGGTTGCTAGGCTGCTTGATAATGGTTGCTAGGGCGTGGCTAGAAAGTGTTGAAGGTGACTTTTGATTGGCTGTTGATGCCCCGAGTCAAACAAACCCACCCTCGTGTTTCTATGACCCTTCTATCCAAAGATATCCCTTTGATCTCTTTCAATGAAAGTCTATGGGATCAGTTGCTAGGGAGCTCTAAATGGTTGCTAGGGCGTGGCTTCATATGTTGACAATCATCGTGAGATAGTGATTGGCTGTCTGAGTAAATTGAGCCCACCCCCTTGTCTCTGAGACACTGTGAGCCAGAGCTGTGGTCAATACAAAATCCCTATGCAATTTCCTATAGTAAGAGAAACGCATGAGTTTAATGGGACGTCCCTCCCCATTATAAGTCAATGGGGAAATTTGAGGAAATTTGGGGAGCTCTAGCGCCCCAGGGGTACAACTTATACCCCATTGTGATGTGTCATCTTATAGGGCCTGTCAGCCTCTTCAAATGTGGTGACACACGAGTTTCTCCGAAATCCTCGCTCGGAGCTATGAGGGGTCAAAGTTTCCGCAATGTTAAATCCCATTGACTTTTCGGCTACTTTTTCGCCCCTGGGGCGAACATCGCACCCCCGATCCCTTAGAAAAGATATAGCACACCATTCCCGTATAAGGCGGTCGATTTGACGCCTCATTCATGGGTCTGTGACAAAATTTGTGGGAGGAGAAGCGCGCCGAAAAAGCGTCCAGAAGAATAATAAGTATTATAACTAGAATGTACATTTCCTGAAGAAAATGTGAGTGGTGCTTGCCGTGGCAAAAAAATCCTCTCGGATGCTATGTTGTGTGTACTGGATTCTCACCCGAAACCAAAGAGGCCACCCCCAAGTCTGTACGATGTTGTGGAGCTGAGATATGTCCTATTCATGTGTTTGTACGGTTGCTAGGGTACTCTATATGGTTGCTATGGAGTGGCTATACAATTTATGGGGTGACATTTAAAGACTATTTGCCAGACTGAGTCAAAAGACTCAACCCCCATGCCTCTACGATGTTCTGATGCAGAGATATAGGTCCTTGTAAACGGTTGCTAGGGTACTCTGTTTGGTTGCTATGGAGGGGCTTGGCAGCATCCAATGATGATACTGCTTGTCTGTATGAATGATATAAACCAACCCCCATGTCTCTAGGATGTTCTGAGGCAGAGATATAGGTCTTGGTAAACGGTTGCTAGGGTACTCTGTTTGGTTGCTATGGAGGGGTTTGGCAGCATCCAATGATGATACTGCTTGTCTGTATGAATGATATAAACCAACCCCCATGCCTCTATGATGTTCTGAAGCAGAGATATAGGTCTTGGTATACGGTTGCTAGGGTACTCTGTTTGGTTGCTAGGGGGGCTTGGCAGCATCGAATGATGATACTGCTTGTCTGTATGAATGATATAAACCAACCCCCATGTCTCTACGATGTTCCGAAGCAGAGATATAGGTCTTGGTACACGGTTGCTAGGGTACTCTTTTTGGTTGCTAGGGGGGCTTGGCAGCATCCAATGATGATACTGCTTGTCTGTATGAATGATATAAACCAACCCCCATGTCTCTATGATGTTCTGAGATAGAGATATAGGTCTTGGTATATGGTTGCTAGGGTACTCTGTTTGGTTGCTAAGGGGGCTTGGCAGCATCCAATGATGATACTGCTTGTCTGTATGAATGATATAAACCAGCCCCCATGTCTCTATGATGTTCTGAAGCAGAGATATAGGTCTTGGTATATGGTTGCTAGGGTACTCTGTTTGGTTGCTAAGGGGGCTTGGCAGCATCCAATGATGATACTGCTTGTCAGTATGAATGATATAAACCAACCCCCATGTCTGTACGATGTTCTGATGCAGAGATATAGGTCTTGGTAAACGGTTGCTAGGGAACTCTGGTTGGTTGCTATGGAATGTTTTGGCAACATTCAATTATGATACTGCTTGTCAGTATGAATGATATAAACCAACCCCCATGTCTCTACGATGTTCTGATGCAGAGATATAGGTCTTGTTATACGGTTGCTAGGGTACTCTGTTTGGTTGCTATGGAGTGGCTTGGCAGCATCCAATGATGATACTCCAAAGGCTGCTTGTCAGTATGAATGATATAAACCAACCCCCATGCTTCTATGATGTTCTGAGGCAGAGATATAGGTCTTGTAAAACGGTTGCTAGGCTGCTTGATAATGGTTGCTAGGGCGTGGCTAGGAAGTGTTGACGGTGATTTATGATTGGCTGTTGATGCCCAGAGTCAAACAAACCCACCCTCGTGTTTCTATGTCACTTCTATCCAAAGATATCCCTTTGATCTCTTTCAATGGTAGTCTATGGGATCAGTTGCTAGGGAGCTCTAAATGGTTGCTAGGGCGTGGCTTCATAGGTTGACAATCATCCTGAGATAGTGATTGGCTGTCTGAGTAAATTGAGCCCACCCCCTTGTCTCTGAGACACTGTGAGCCAGAGCTATGGTCAATTCAAAATCCCTATGCAATTTCCCATAGTAAGAGAAACACATGAGTTTTATGGGACGTCCCTCCCCATAGTAAGTCAATGGGGCAAATTTAGGCAGCTCCTGCACCCCAGGGGTACAACTCACACCCCATTGCGATGTGTCATCTTAAAGGGCCTGTCAGCCTCTTCAAATGTGGTGACACACAAGTTTCTACGAAATCCTCGCTTAGAGTTATGACTTGTTAAATGTTTTTTACATTTTTCCCAATGTTAAGTCTATGGGATTTTTTTCGCTACTTTTTCGCCCCTGGGGCGAACACCGCACCCCCGACCCCTTAGAAAAGATATAGCACACCATTCCCGAATAGGCCGCACGTTTTGACACCTCATTCATGGGTCTGTGACGAAAAATGTGGGAGGAGTAGCGGGACAAAATGTTGTCCGGAATAAGAATAATAAAAATAAACCGATATGGGGTGAGATATTAATATTTAGGGCTTGCTACGCAAGCCCCACTAATATTAATAAGTATGGAGAATAACAATATTGATGCATTGCTTCACAAGCAACACTAATAGGTATGTTTGAGAGTGATGGTGATGCCTTGCTGCGCAAGGCATCACTAAAACTCGTTCTGGGGCTAGATAGTAATAGTGATGCCTTGCTACGCAAGCACCACTAACTAGAATGTACATTTCCTGAAGAAAATGTGAGTGGTGCTTGCCGTGGCAAAAAAATCCTCTCGGATGCCATGTTGTCTGTACTGGATTCTCACCCGAAACAAAAGAGGCCACCCCCAAGTCTGTACGATGTTCTGGAGCTGAGATATGTCCTATTCATGTGTTTGTACGGTTGCTAGGGTACTCTAAATGGTTGCTATGGAGTGGCTATACAATTTATGGGGTGACATTTAAAGACTATTTGCCAGTCTGAGTCAAAAGACCCAACCCCCATGCCTCTACGATGTTCTGATGCAGAGATATAGGTCCTTGTAAACGGTTGCTAGGGAACTGTGTTTGGTTGCTATGGAGGGGCTTGGCAGCTTCCAATGATGATACTGCTTGTCTGTATGAATGATATAAACCAACCCCCATGTCTCTAGGATGTTCTGAGGCAGAGATATAGGTCTTGGTAAACGGTTGCTAGGGTACTCTGTTTGGTTGCTATGGAGGGGTTTGGCAGCATCCAATGATGATACTGCTTGTCTGTATGAATGATATAAACCAACCCCCATGCCTCTATGATGTTCTGAAGCAGAGATATAGGTCTTGGTATACGGTTGCTAGGGTACTCTGTTTGGTTGCTAGGGGGGCTTGGCAGCATCCAATGATGATACTGCTTGTCTGTATGAATGATATAAACCAACCCCCATGTCTCTATGATGTTCTGATGCAGAGATATAGGTCTTGGTATACGGTTGCTAGGGTACTCTGTTTGGTTGCTAGGGGGGCTTGGCAGCATCCAATGATGATACTGCTTGTCTGTATGAATGATATAAAGCAACCCCCATGTCTCTATGATGTTCTGAGGCAGAGATATAGGTCTTGGTATATGGTTGCTAGGGTACTCTATTTGGTTGCTAAGGGGGCTTGGCAGCATCCAATGATGATACTGCTTGTCTGTATGAATGATATAAACCAACCCCCATGTGTCTATGATGTTCTGAAGCAGAGATATAGGTCTTGGTATATGGTTGCTAGGGTACTCTGTTTGGTTGCTAAGGGGGCTTGGCAGCATCCAATGATGATACTGCTTGTCTGTATGAATGATATAAACCAACCCCCATGCCTCTATGATGTGCTGAAGCAGAGATATAGGTCTTTGTATACGGTTGCTAGGGTACTCTGTTTGGTTGCTAGGGGGGCTTGGCAGCATCCAATGATGATACTGCTTGTCTGTATGAATGATATAAACCAACCCCCATGTCTCTATGATGTTCTGAGGCAGAGATATAGGTCTTGCTAAACGGTTGCTAGGGTACTCTGTTTGGTTGCTATGGAGGGGCTTGGCAGCATCCAATGATGATACTGCTTGTCTGTATGAATGATATAAACCAACCCCCATGCCTCTATGATGTTCTGAGGCAGAGATATAGGTCTTGGTAAACGGTTGCCAGGGTACTCTTTTTGGTTGCTATGGAGTGGCTTGGCAGCATCCAATGACAATATGTCAAAGGCTGCTTGTCAGTATGAATGATATAAACCAACCCCCATGCTTCTATGATGTTCTGAGGCAGAGATATAGGTCTTGGTTAACGGTTGCTAGGTTGTTTGATAATGGTTGCTAGGGCGTGGCTAGGAAGTGTTGACGGTGATTGATGATTCGCTGTTGATGCCCCGAGTCAAACAAACCCACCCTCGTGTTTCTATGACACTTCTATCCAAAGATATCCCTTTGATCTCTTTCAATGGAAGTCTATGGGATCAGTTGCTAGGGAGCTCTAAATGGTTGCTAGGGCGTGGCTTCATAGGTTGACAATCATCCTGAGATAGTGATTGGCTGTCTGAGTAAATTGAGCCCACCCCCTTGTCTCTGAGACACTGTGTGCCAGAGCTATGGTCAATACAAAATCCCTATGCAATTTCCCATTGCAAGAGAAACACATGAGTTTTATGGGACGTCCCTCCCCATTATAAGTCAATGGGGCAAATTTAGGCAGCTCCTGCACCCCAGGGGTACAACTCACACCACTTTGCGATGTGTCATCTTAAAGGGCCTGTCAGCCTCTTCAAATGAGGTGACACACGAGTTTCTACGAAATCCTCGCTCAGAGTTATGACTCGTTAAAAATTTTTGCAATGTTAAGTCTATGGGATTTTTTTCGCTACTTTTTCGCCCCTGGGGCGAACACCGCACCCCCGACCCCTTAGAAAAGATATAGCACACCATTCCCGATTAAGCCGCACGTTTTGACGCCTCATTCATGGGTCTGTGACAAACGGTGCGGGAGGAGTAGCGCGCCGAAATGTTGTGTGAAATAATAAGAATAATTATAATAACTAGAATGTACATTTCCTGAAGAAAATGTGAGTGGTGCTTGCCGTGGCAAAAAAATCTTCTCGGAAACTATGTTGTGTGTACTGGATTCTCACCCGAAACAAAAGAGGCCACCCCCAAGTCTGTACGATGTTGTGGAGCTGAGATATGTCCTATTCATGTGTTTGTACGGTTGCTAGGGTACTCTATATGGTTGCTATGGAGTGGCTATACAATTTATGGGGTGACATTTAAAGACTATTTGCCAGTCTGAGTCAAAAGACCCAACCCCCATGCCTCTACGATGTTCTGATGCAGAGATATAGGTCCTTGTAAACGGTTGCTAGGGTACTCTGTTTGGTTGCTATGGAGGGGCTTGGCAGCATCCAATGATGATACTGCTTGTCTGTATGCATGATATAAACCAACCCCCATGTCTCTAGGATGTTCTGAGGCAGAGATATAGGTCTTGGTAAACGGTTGCTAGGGTACTCTGTTTGGTTGCTATGGAGGGGTTTGGCAGCATCCAATGATGATACTGCTTGTCTGTATGCATGATATAAACCAACCCCCATGTCTCTAGGATGTTCTGAGGCAGAGATATAGGTCTTGGTATACGGTTGCTAGGGTACTCTGTTTGGTTGCTAGGGGGGCTTGGCAGCATCCAATGATGATACTGCTTGTCTGTATGAATGATATAAACCAACCCCCATGTCTCTACGATGTTCCGAAGCAGAGATATAGGTCTTGGTATACGGTTGCTAGGGTACTCTGTTTGGTTGCTATGGAGTGGCATGGCAACATTCAATGATGATACTGCTTGTCAGTATGAATGATATAAACCAACCCCCATGTCTTTACGATGTTCTGATGCAGAGCTATAGGTCTTGTTATACGGTTGCTAGGGTACTCTGTTTGGTTGCTATGGAGTGGCTTGGCAGCATCCAATGATGATACTGCTTGTCAGTATGACTGATATAAACCAACCCCCATGTCTCTATGATGTTCTGAGGCAGAGATATAGGTCTTGGTAAACGGTTGCTAAGGTGTTCTGGGTGGTTGCTAGGGCGTTGCTAGGCGGTTGTTAAGGTGTTCTGGGCGGTTGCTAGGCGGTTGCTAAGGTATTCTGGGTGGTTGCAAGGGCATTGCTAGGCGGTTGCTAAGGTATTCTGGGTGGTTGCTAGGCGGTTGCTAGGGTGTTTTGGGTGGTTGCTAGGGCGTCGCTAGGCGGTTGCTAAGGTATTCGGAGTGATTGCTAGGGTGTTGCTAGGTGGTTGCTAAGGTATTCTGGGTGGTTGCTATGGTGTTGCTAGGCGGTTGCTAAGGTATTCTGGGTGGTTGCTGGGGCGTTGCTAGGCGGTTGCTAAGGTGTTCTGGGCGGTTGCTAGGCGGTTGCTAAGGTATTCTGGGTGGTTGCTAGGGCGTTGCTAGGCGGTTGCTAAGGTATTCTGGGTGGTTGCTAGGCGGTTGCTAGGGTGTTCTGGGTGGTTGCTAGGGCGCTGCTAGGCAGTTGCTAAGGTATTCGGAGTGGTTGCTAGGGTGTTGCTAGGTGGTTGCTAAGGTATTCTGGGTGGTTGCTATGGTGTTGCTATGCGGTTGCTAAGGTATTCTGGGTGGTTGCTAGGGCGTTGCTAGGCGGTTGCTAAGGTGTTCTGGGCGGTTGCTAGGCGGTTGCTAAGGTATTCTGGGTGGTTGCTATGGTGTTGCTAGGCGGTTGCTAAGGTATTCTGGGTGGTTGCTAGGGCGTTGCTAGGCGGTTGCTAAGGTGTTCTGGGCGGTTGCTAGGCGGTTGCTAAGGTATTCTGGGTGGTTGCTAGGGCGTTGCTAGGCAGTTGCTAAGGTATTCGGAGTGGTTGCTAGGGTGTTGCTAGTTGGTTGCTAAGGTATTCTGGGTGGTTGCTATTGTGTTGCTAGGCGGTTGCTAAGGTACTCTGGGTGGTTGCTAGGGCGTTGCTAAGGTGTTCTGGGCGGTTGCTAGGCGGTTGCTAAGGTATTCTGGGTGGTTGCTATGGTGTTGCTAGGCGGTTGCTAAGGTATTCTGGGTGGTTGCTAGGGCGTTGCTAGGCGGTTGCTAAGGTGTTCTGGGCGGTTGCTAGGCGGTTGCTAAGGTATTCTGGGTGGTTGCTAGGGCGTTGCTAGGCGGTTGCTAAGGTATTCTGGGTGGTTGCTAGGGCGTTGCTAGGCGGTTGCTAAGGTATTCTGGGTGGTTGCTAGGCGGTTGCTAGGGTGTTTTGGGTGGTTGCTAGGGCGTCGCTAGGCGGTTGCTAAGGTATTCGGAGTGATTGCTAGGGTGTTGCTAGGTGGTTGCTAAGGTATTCTGGGTGGTTGCTATGGTGTTGCTAGGCGGTTGCTAAGGTATTCTGGGTGGTTGCTGGGGCGTTGCTAGGCGGTTGCTAAGGTGTTCTGGGCGGTTGCTAGGCGGTTGCTAAGGTATTCTGGGTGGTTGCTATGGTGTTGCTAGGCGGTTGCTAAGGTATTCTGGGTGGTTGCTATGGTGTTGCTAGGCGGTTGCTAAGGTATTCTGGGTGGTTGCTAGGGCGTTGCTAAGGTGTTCTGGGCGGTTGCTAGGCGGTTGCTAAGGTATTCTGGGTGGTTGCTATGGTGTTGCTAGGCGGTTGCTAAGGTATTCTGGGTGGTTTCTAGGGCGTTGCTAGGCGGTTGCTAAGGTGTTCTGGGCGGTTGCTAGGCGGTTGCTAAGGTATTCTGGGTGGTTGCTAGGGCGTTGCTAGGCGGTTGCTAAGGTATTCTGGGTGGTTGCTAGGGCGTTGCTAGGCGGTTGCTAAGGTATTCTGGGTGGTTGCTAGGCGGTTGCTAGGGTGTTCTGGGTGGTTGCTAGGGCGTTGCTAGGCAGTTGCTAAGGTATTCGGAGTGGTTGCTAGGGTGTTGCTAGGTGGTTGCTAAGGTATTCTGGGTGGTTGCTATGTTGTTGTTAGGCAGTTGTCAATTGTAACAAATGGTTACTATGGAGTTTTTATAGAGTTGTTAGCATGTTCTCAGCCTGATTTAGCTGTTAGCTAATCATTATTAGCATGTAGCTATTGACTGCTAGCATGTGTAGCATGTTGAAAGTCCAGTTTGCTAGTATGAGCCAAAAGACCCAACCCCCATGTCTCTATGATGTTCTGATGCAGAGATATAGGTCTTGGTAAACGGTTGCTAGGGTACTCTGTTTGGTTGCTATGGAGTGGCTTGGCAGCTGCCAATGATGATAGTGCTTGTCAGTATGAATGATAAAAACCAACCCCCATGTCTCTATGATGATCTGATGCAGAGATATAGGTCTTGGTACACGGTTGCTAGGGTACTCTTTTTGGTTGCTATGGAGTGGCTTGGCAGGATCCAATGACAATTCTCCAAAGGCTGCTTGTCAGTATGAATGATATAAACCAACCCCCATGCTTCTATGATGTTCTGAGGCAGAGATATAGGTCTTGTAAAACGGTTGCTAGGCTGCTTGATAATGGTTGCTAGGGAGTGGCTAGGAGGTGTTGAAGGTCACTTGTGATTGGCTGTTGATGCCCCGAGTCAAACAAACCCACCCTCGTGTTTCTATGACACTTCAATCAAAAGATATCCCTTTGATCTCTTTCAATTGAAGTCTATGGGATCAGTTGCTAAGGAGCTCTAAATGGTTGCTAGGGCGTGGCTTCATAGGTTGACAATCATCCTGAGATAGTGATTGGCTGTCTGAGTAAATTGAGCCCACCCCCTTGTCTCTGAGACACTGTGAGCCAGAGCTATGGTCAATACAAAATCCCTATGCAATTTCCCATAGTAAGAGAAACGCATGAGTTTTATGGGACGTCCCTCCCCATTATAAGTCAATGGGGAAATTTGAGGAAATTTGGGGAGCTCTAGCGCCCCAGGGGTACAACTTGTACCCCATTGCGATGTGTCATCTTACAGGGCCTGTCAGGCTCTTCAAATGTGGTGACACACGAGTTTCTCCGAAATCCTCGCTCGGAGCTATGAGGGGTCAAAGTTTCCGCAATGTTAAATCCCATTGACTTTTCGGCTACTTTTTCGCCCCTGGGGCGAACATCGCACCCCCGATCCCTTAGAAAAGATATAGCACACCATTCCCGTATAAGGCGGTCGATTTGACGCCTCATTCATAGGTCTGTGACAAAATTTGTGGGAGGAGAAGCGCGCCGAAAAAGCGTCCAGAAGAATAATAAGATTTATAAACTAGAATGTACATTTCCTGAAGAAAATGTGAGTGGTGCTTGCCGTGGCAAAAAAATCCTCTCGGATGCTATGTTGTGTGTACTGGATTCTCACCCGAAACAAAAGAGGCCACCCCCAAGTCTGTACGATGTTGTGGAGCTGAGATATGTCCTATTCATGTGTTTGTACGGTTGCTAGGGTACTCTATATGGTTGCTATGGAGTGGCTATACAATTTATGGGGTGACATTTAAAGACTATTTGCCAGTCTGAGTCAAAAGACCCAACCCCCATGCCTCTACGATGTTCTGATGCAGAGATATAGGTCCTTGTAAACGGTTGCTAGGGTACTCTGTTTGGTTGCTATGGAGGGGCTTGGCAGCATCCAATGATGATACTGCTTGTCTGTATGAATGATATAAACCAACCCCCATGTCTCTAGGATGTTCTGAAGCAGAGATATAGGTCTTGGTAAACGGTTGCTAGGGTACTCTGTTTGGTTGCTATGGAGGGGTTTGGCAGCATCCAATGATGATACTGCTTGTCTGTATGAATGATATAAACCAACCCCCATGCCTCTATGATGTTCTGAAGCAGAGATATAGGTCTTGGTATACGGTTGCTAGGGTACTCTTTTTGGTTGCTAGGGGGGCTTGGCAGCATCCAATGATGATACTGCTTGTCTGTATGAATGATATAAACCAACCCCCATGTCTCTACGATGTTCCGAGGCAGAGATATAGGTCTTGGTATACGGTTGCTAGGGTACTCTGTTTGGTTGCTAAGGGGGCTTGGCAGCATCCAATGATGATACTGCTTGTCTGTATGAATGATATAAACCAACCCCCATGTCTCTATGATGTTCTGAAGCAGAGATATAGGTCTTGGTATATGGTTGCTAGGGTACTATGTTTGGTTGCTAAGGGGGCTTGGCAGCATCCAATGATGATACTGCTTGTCTGTATGAATGATATAAACCAACCCCCATGTCTCTATGATGTTCTGAAGCAGAGATATAGGTATTGGTATACGGTTGCTAGGGTACTCTTTTTGGTTGCTAGGGGGGCTTGGCAGCATCCAATGATGATACTGCTTGTCTGTATGAATGATATAAACCAACCCCCATGTCTCTACGATGTTCCGAAGCAGAGATATAGGTCTTGGTATACGGTTGCTAGGGTACTCTGTTTGGTTGCTAGGGGGGCTTGGCAGCATCCAATGATGATACTGCTTGTCTGTATGAATGATATAAACCAACCCCCATGTCTCTATGATGTTCTGAAGCAGAGATTTAGGTCTTGGTATACGGTTGCTAGGGTACTCTTTTTGGTTGCTAGGGGGGCTTGGCAGCATCCAATGATGATACTGCTTGTCTGTATGAATGATATAAACCAACCCCCATGTCTCTACGATGTTCCGAAGCAGAGATATAGGTCTTGGTATACGGTTGCTAGGGTACTCTGTTTGGTTGCTAGGGGGGCTTGGCAGCATCCAATGATGATACTGCTTGTCTGTATGAATGATATAAACCAACCCCCATGTCTCTATGATGTTCTGAAGCAGAGATATAGGTCTTGGTATATGGTTGCTAGGGTACTCTGTTTGGTTGCTAAGGGGGCTTGGCAGCATCCAATGATGATACTGCTTGTCTGTATGAATGATATAAACCAACCCCCATGTCTCTATGATGTTCTGAAGCAGAGATATAGGTCTTGGTATACGGTTGCTAGGGTACTCTGTTTGGTTGCTAGGGGGGCTTGGCAGCATCCAATGATGATACTGCTTGTCTGTATGAATGATATAAACCAACCCCCATGTCTCTATGATGTTCTGATGCAGAGATATTGGTGTTGCTAAACGGTTGCTAGGCTGCTTGATAATGGTTGCTAGGGCGTGGCCAGGAAGTGTTGACGGTGATTTATGATTGGCTGTTGATGCCCCGAGTCAAACAAACCCACCCTCGTGTTTCTATGACACTTCTATCCAAAGATATCCCTTTGATGTTTTTCAATGGAAGTCTATGGGATCAGTTGCTAGGGAGCTCTAAATGGTTGCTAGGGCGTGGCTTGATGGGTTAACAGTGATCCTGAGATAGTGATTGGTTGGCTGAGTAAATTGAGCCCACCCCCTTGTCTCTGAGACACTGTGAGCCAGAGCTATGGTCAATACAAAATCCCTATGCAATTTCCCATAGTAGGAGAAACGCATGCGTTTTATGGGACGTCCCTCCCCATAGTAAGTCAATGGGGCAAATTTAGGCAGCTCCTGCACCCCAGGGGTACAACTCACACCCCTTTGCGATGTGTCATCTTACAGGGCCTGTCAGCCTCTTCAAATGTGGTGACCCACGAGTTTCTACGAAATCCTCGCTTAGAGTTATGACTTGTTAATTTTTTTTTACATTTTTCCCAATGTTAAGTCTATGGGATTTTTTTCGCTACTTTTTCGCCCCTGGGGCGAACACCGCACCCCCGACCCCTTAGAAAAGATATAGCACACCATTCCCGATTAGGCCGCACGTTTTGACACCTCATTCATGGGTCTGTGACAAAATTTGTGGGAGGAGAAGCGCGCCGAAAAAGTGGCCAGAAGAAGAAGAATAATAACTAGAATGTACATTTCCTGAAGAAAATGTGAGTGGTGCTTGCCGTGGCAAAAAAATCTTCTCGGAAACTATGTTGTGTGTACTGGATTCTCACCCGAAACAAAAGAGGCCACCCCCAAGTCTGTACGATGTTGTGGAGCTGAGATATGTCCTATTCATGTGTTTGTACGGTTGCTAGGGTACTCTATATGGTTGCTATGGAGTGGCTATACAATTTATGGGGTGACATTTAAAGACTATTTGCCAGTCTGAGTCAAAAGACCCAACCCCCATGCCTCTACGATGTTCTGATGCAGAGATATAGGTCCTTGTAAACGGTTGCTAGGGTACTCTGTTTGGTTGCTATGGAGGGGCTTGGCAGCATCCAATGATGATACTGCTTGTCTGTATGCATGATATAAACCAACCCCCATGTCTCTAGGATGTTCTGAGGCAGAGATATAGGTCTTGGTAAACGGTTGCTAGGGTACTCTGTTTGGTTGCTATGGAGGGGTTTGGCAGCATCCAATGATGATACTGCTTGTCTGTATGCATGATATAAACCAACCCCCATGTCTCTAGGATGTTCTGAGGCAGAGATATAGGTCTTGGTATACGGTTGCTAGGGTACTCTGTTTGGTTGCTAGGGGGGCTTGGCAGCATCCAATGATGATACTGCTTGTCTGTATGAATGATATAAACCAACCCCCATGTCTCTACGATGTTCCGAAGCAGAGATATAGGTCTTGGTATACGGTTGCTAGGGTACTCTGTTTGGTTGCTATGGAGTGGCATGGCAACATTCAATGATGATACTGCTTGTCAGTATGAATGATATAAACCAACCCCCATGTCTTTACGATGTTCTGATGCAGAGCTATAGGTCTTGTTATACGGTTGCTAGGGTACTCTGTTTGGTTGCTATGGAGTGGCTTGGCAGCATCCAATGATGATACTGCTTGTCAGTATGACTGATATAAACCAACCCCCATGTCTCTATGATGTTCTGAGGCAGAGATATAGGTCTTGGTAAACGGTTGCTAAGGTGTTCTGGGTGGTTGCTAGGGCGTTGCTAGGCGGTTGTTAAGGTGTTCTGGGCGGTTGCTAGGCGGTTGCTAAGGTATTCTGGGTGGTTGCAAGGGCATTGCTAGGCGGTTGCTAAGGTATTCTGGGTGGTTGCTAGGCGGTTGCTAGGGTGTTTTGGGTGGTTGCTAGGGCGTCGCTAGGCGGTTGCTAAGGTATTCGGAGTGATTGCTAGGGTGTTGCTAGGTGGTTGCTAAGGTATTCTGGGTGGTTGCTATGGTGTTGCTAGGCGGTTGCTAAGGTATTCTGGGTGGTTGCTGGGGCGTTGCTAGGCGGTTGCTAAGGTGTTCTGGGCGGTTGCTAGGCGGTTGCTAAGGTATTCTGGGTGGTTGCTAGGGCGTTGCTAGGCGGTTGCTAAGGTATTCTGGGTGGTTGCTAGGCGGTTGCTAGGGTGTTCTGGGTGGTTGCTAGGGCGCTGCTAGGCAGTTGCTAAGGTATTCGGAGTGGTTGCTAGGGTGTTGCTAGGTGGTTGCTAAGGTATTCTGGGTGGTTGCTATGGTGTTGCTATGCGGTTGCTAAGGTATTCTGGGTGGTTGCTAGGGCGTTGCTAGGCGGTTGCTAAGGTGTTCTGGGCGGTTGCTAGGCGGTTGCTAAGGTATTCTGGGTGGTTGCTATGGTGTTGCTAGGCGGTTGCTAAGGTATTCTGGGTGGTTGCTAGGGCGTTGCTAGGCGGTTGCTAAGGTGTTCTGGGCGGTTGCTAGGCGGTTGCTAAGGTATTCTGGGTGGTTGCTAGGGCGTTGCTAGGCAGTTGCTAAGGTATTCGGAGTGGTTGCTAGGGTGTTGCTAGTTGGTTGCTAAGGTATTCTGGGTGGTTGCTATTGTGTTGCTAGGCGGTTGCTAAGGTACTCTGGGTGGTTGCTAGGGCGTTGCTAAGGTGTTCTGGGCGGTTGCTAGGCGGTTGCTAAGGTATTCTGGGTGGTTGCTATGGTGTTGCTAGGCGGTTGCTAAGGTATTCTGGGTGGTTGCTAGGGCGTTGCTAGGCGGTTGCTAAGGTGTTCTGGGCGGTTGCTAGGCGGTTGCTAAGGTATTCTGGGTGGTTGCTAGGGCGTTGCTAGGCGGTTGCTAAGGTATTCTGGGTGGTTGCTAGGGCGTTGCTAGGCGGTTGCTAAGGTATTCTGGGTGGTTGCTAGGCGGTTGCTAGGGTGTTTTGGGTGGTTGCTAGGGCGTCGCTAGGCGGTTGCTAAGGTATTCGGAGTGATTGCTAGGGTGTTGCTAGGTGGTTGCTAAGGTATTCTGGGTGGTTGCTATGGTGTTGCTAGGCGGTTGCTAAGGTATTCTGGGTGGTTGCTGGGGCGTTGCTAGGCGGTTGCTAAGGTGTTCTGGGCGGTTGCTAGGCGGTTGCTAAGGTATTCTGGGTGGTTGCTATGGTGTTGCTAGGCGGTTGCTAAGGTATTCTGGGTGGTTGCTATGGTGTTGCTAGGCGGTTGCTAAGGTATTCTGGGTGGTTGCTAGGGCGTTGCTAAGGTGTTCTGGGCGGTTGCTAGGCGGTTGCTAAGGTATTCTGGGTGGTTGCTATGGTGTTGCTAGGCGGTTGCTAAGGTATTCTGGGTGGTTTCTAGGGCGTTGCTAGGCGGTTGCTAAGGTGTTCTGGGCGGTTGCTAGGCGGTTGCTAAGGTATTCTGGGTGGTTGCTAGGGCGTTGCTAGGCGGTTGCTAAGGTATTCTGGGTGGTTGCTAGGGCGTTGCTAGGCGGTTGCTAAGGTATTCTGGGTGGTTGCTAGGCGGTTGCTAGGGTGTTCTGGGTGGTTGCTAGGGCGTTGCTAGGCAGTTGCTAAGGTATTCGGAGTGGTTGCTAGGGTGTTGCTAGGTGGTTGCTAAGGTATTCTGGGTGGTTGCTATGTTGTTGTTAGGCAGTTGTCAATTGTAACAAATGGTTACTATGGAGTTTTTATAGAGTTGTTAGCATGTTCTCAGCCTGATTTAGCTGTTAGCTAATCATTATTAGCATGTAGCTATTGACTGCTAGCATGTGTAGCATGTTGAAAGTCCAGTTTGCTAGTATGAGCCAAAAGACCCAACCCCCATGTCTCTATGATGTTCTGATGCAGAGATATAGGTCTTGGTAAACGGTTGCTAGGGTACTCTGTTTGGTTGCTATGGAGTGGCTTGGCAGCTGCCAATGATGATAGTGCTTGTCAGTATGAATGATAAAAACCAACCCCCATGTCTCTATGATGATCTGATGCAGAGATATAGGTCTTGGTACACGGTTGCTAGGGTACTCTTTTTGGTTGCTATGGAGTGGCTTGGCAGGATCCAATGACAATTCTCCAAAGGCTGCTTGTCAGTATGAATGATATAAACCAACCCCCATGCTTCTATGATGTTCTGAGGCAGAGATATAGGTCTTGTAAAACGGTTGCTAGGCTGCTTGATAATGGTTGCTAGGGAGTGGCTAGGAGGTGTTGAAGGTCACTTGTGATTGGCTGTTGATGCCCCGAGTCAAACAAACCCACCCTCGTGTTTCTATGACACTTCAATCAAAAGATATCCCTTTGATCTCTTTCAATTGAAGTCTATGGGATCAGTTGCTAAGGAGCTCTAAATGGTTGCTAGGGCGTGGCTTCATAGGTTGACAATCATCCTGAGATAGTGATTGGCTGTCTGAGTAAATTGAGCCCACCCCCTTGTCTCTGAGACACTGTGAGCCAGAGCTATGGTCAATACAAAATCCCTATGCAATTTCCCATAGTAAGAGAAACGCATGAGTTTTATGGGACGTCCCTCCCCATTATAAGTCAATGGGGAAATTTGAGGAAATTTGGGGAGCTCTAGCGCCCCAGGGGTACAACTTGTACCCCATTGCGATGTGTCATCTTACAGGGCCTGTCAGGCTCTTCAAATGTGGTGACACACGAGTTTCTCCGAAATCCTCGCTCGGAGCTATGAGGGGTCAAAGTTTCCGCAATGTTAAATCCCATTGACTTTTCGGCTACTTTTTCGCCCCTGGGGCGAACATCGCACCCCCGATCCCTTAGAAAAGATATAGCACACCATTCCCGTATAAGGCGGTCGATTTGACGCCTCATTCATAGGTCTGTGACAAAATTTGTGGGAGGAGAAGCGCGCCGAAAAAGCGTCCAGAAGAATAATAAGATTTATAAACTAGAATGTACATTTCCTGAAGAAAATGTGAGTGGTGCTTGCCGTGGCAAAAAAATCCTCTCGGATGCTATGTTGTGTGTACTGGATTCTCACCCGAAACAAAAGAGGCCACCCCCAAGTCTGTACGATGTTGTGGAGCTGAGATATGTCCTATTCATGTGTTTGTACGGTTGCTAGGGTACTCTATATGGTTGCTATGGAGTGGCTATACAATTTATGGGGTGACATTTAAAGACTATTTGCCAGTCTGAGTCAAAAGACCCAACCCCCATGCCTCTACGATGTTCTGATGCAGAGATATAGGTCCTTGTAAACGGTTGCTAGGGTACTCTGTTTGGTTGCTATGGAGGGGCTTGGCAGCATCCAATGATGATACTGCTTGTCTGTATGAATGATATAAACCAACCCCCATGTCTCTAGGATGTTCTGAAGCAGAGATATAGGTCTTGGTAAACGGTTGCTAGGGTACTCTGTTTGGTTGCTATGGAGGGGTTTGGCAGCATCCAATGATGATACTGCTTGTCTGTATGAATGATATAAACCAACCCCCATGCCTCTATGATGTTCTGAAGCAGAGATATAGGTCTTGGTATACGGTTGCTAGGGTACTCTTTTTGGTTGCTAGGGGGGCTTGGCAGCATCCAATGATGATACTGCTTGTCTGTATGAATGATATAAACCAACCCCCATGTCTCTACGATGTTCCGAGGCAGAGATATAGGTCTTGGTATACGGTTGCTAGGGTACTCTGTTTGGTTGCTAAGGGGGCTTGGCAGCATCCAATGATGATACTGCTTGTCTGTATGAATGATATAAACCAACCCCCATGTCTCTATGATGTTCTGAAGCAGAGATATAGGTCTTGGTATATGGTTGCTAGGGTACTATGTTTGGTTGCTAAGGGGGCTTGGCAGCATCCAATGATGATACTGCTTGTCTGTATGAATGATATAAACCAACCCCCATGTCTCTATGATGTTCTGAAGCAGAGATATAGGTATTGGTATACGGTTGCTAGGGTACTCTTTTTGGTTGCTAGGGGGGCTTGGCAGCATCCAATGATGATACTGCTTGTCTGTATGAATGATATAAACCAACCCCCATGTCTCTACGATGTTCCGAAGCAGAGATATAGGTCTTGGTATACGGTTGCTAGGGTACTCTGTTTGGTTGCTAGGGGGGCTTGGCAGCATCCAATGATGATACTGCTTGTCTGTATGAATGATATAAACCAACCCCCATGTCTCTATGATGTTCTGAAGCAGAGATTTAGGTCTTGGTATACGGTTGCTAGGGTACTCTTTTTGGTTGCTAGGGGGGCTTGGCAGCATCCAATGATGATACTGCTTGTCTGTATGAATGATATAAACCAACCCCCATGTCTCTACGATGTTCCGAAGCAGAGATATAGGTCTTGGTATACGGTTGCTAGGGTACTCTGTTTGGTTGCTAGGGGGGCTTGGCAGCATCCAATGATGATACTGCTTGTCTGTATGAATGATATAAACCAACCCCCATGTCTCTATGATGTTCTGAAGCAGAGATATAGGTCTTGGTATATGGTTGCTAGGGTACTCTGTTTGGTTGCTAAGGGGGCTTGGCAGCATCCAATGATGATACTGCTTGTCTGTATGAATGATATAAACCAACCCCCATGTCTCTATGATGTTCTGAAGCAGAGATATAGGTCTTGGTATACGGTTGCTAGGGTACTCTGTTTGGTTGCTAGGGGGGCTTGGCAGCATCCAATGATGATACTGCTTGTCTGTATGAATGATATAAACCAACCCCCATGTCTCTATGATGTTCTGATGCAGAGATATTGGTGTTGCTAAACGGTTGCTAGGCTGCTTGATAATGGTTGCTAGGGCGTGGCCAGGAAGTGTTGACGGTGATTTATGATTGGCTGTTGATGCCCCGAGTCAAACAAACCCACCCTCGTGTTTCTATGACACTTCTATCCAAAGATATCCCTTTGATGTTTTTCAATGGAAGTCTATGGGATCAGTTGCTAGGGAGCTCTAAATGGTTGCTAGGGCGTGGCTTGATGGGTTAACAGTGATCCTGAGATAGTGATTGGTTGGCTGAGTAAATTGAGCCCACCCCCTTGTCTCTGAGACACTGTGAGCCAGAGCTATGGTCAATACAAAATCCCTATGCAATTTCCCATAGTAGGAGAAACGCATGCGTTTTATGGGACGTCCCTCCCCATAGTAAGTCAATGGGGCAAATTTAGGCAGCTCCTGCACCCCAGGGGTACAACTCACACCCCTTTGCGATGTGTCATCTTACAGGGCCTGTCAGCCTCTTCAAATGTGGTGACCCACGAGTTTCTACGAAATCCTCGCTTAGAGTTATGACTTGTTAATTTTTTTTTACATTTTTCCCAATGTTAAGTCTATGGGATTTTTTTCGCTACTTTTTCGCCCCTGGGGCGAACACCGCACCCCCGACCCCTTAGAAAAGATATAGCACACCATTCCCGATTAGGCCGCACGTTTTGACACCTCATTCATGGGTCTGTGACAAAAACTGTGGGAGGAGTAGCGGGACAAAATGTTGTGTGGAAAAAGAATAATTATAACTAGAATGTACATTTCCTGAAGAAAATGTGAGTGGTGCTTGCCGTGGCAAAAAAATCCTCTCGGATGCTATGTTGTGTGTACTGGATTCTCACCCGAAACAAAAGAGGCCACCCCCAAGTCTGTACGATGTTGTGGAGCTGAGATATGTCCTATTCATGTGTTTGTACGGTTGCTAGGGTACTCTATATGGTTGCTATGGAGTGGCTATACAATTTATGGGGTGACATTTAAAGACTATTTGCCAGTCTGAGTCAAAAGACCCAACCCCCATGCCTCTACGATGTTCTGATGCAGAGATATAGGTCCTTGTAAACGGTTGCTAGGGTACTCTGTTTGGTTGCTATGGAGGGGCTTGGCAGCATCCAATGATGATACTGCTTGTCTATATGAATGATATAAACCAACCCCCATGTCTCTAGGATGTTCTGAGGCAGAGATATAGGTCTTGGTAAACGGTTGCTAGGGTACTCTGTTTGGTTGCTATGGAGGGGTTTGGCAGCATCCAATGATGATACTGTTTGTCTGTATGAATGATATAAACCAACCCCCATGCCTCTATGATGTTCTGAAGCAGAGATATAGGTCTTGGTATACGGTTGCTAGGGTACTCTGTTTGGTTGCTAGGGGGGCTTGGCAGCATCCAATGATGATACTGCTTGTCTGTATGAATGATATAAACCAACCCCCATGTCTCTATGATGTTCTGAGGCAGAGATATAGGTCTTGGTATATGGTTGCTAGGGTACTCTGTTTGGTTGCTAAGGGGGCTTGGCAGCATCCAATGATGATACTGCTTGTCTGTATGAATGATATAAACCAACCCCCATGTCTCTATGATGTTCTGAAGCAGAGATATAGGTCTTGGTATACGGTTGCTAGGGTACTCTGTTTGGTTGCTAGGGGGGCTTGGCAGCATCCAATGATGATACTGCTTGTCTGTATGAATGATATAAACCAACCCCCATGTCTCTATGATGTTCTGAGGCAGAGATATAGGTCTTGGTATATGGTTGCTAGGGTACTCTGTTTGGTTGCTAAGGGGGCTTGGCAGCATCCAATGATGATACTGCTTGTCTGTATGAATGATATAAACCAACCCCCATGTCTCTATGATGTTCTGAAGCAGAGATATAGGTCTTGGTATATGGTTGCTAGGGTACTCTGTTTGGTTGCTAAGGGGGCTTGGCAGCATCAAATGATGATACTGCTTGTCTGTATGAATGATATAAACCAACCCCCATGCCTCTACGATGTTCTGAAGCAGAGATATAGGTCTTGGTATACGGTTGCTAGGGTACTCTGTTTGGTTGCTAGGGGGGCTTGGCAGCATCCAATGATGATACTGCTTGTCAATATGAATGATATAAACCAACCCCCATGCCTCTATGATGTTCTGAAGCAGAGATATAGGTCTTGGTATACGGTTGCTAGGGTACTCTGTTTGGTTGCTAGGGGGGCTTGGCAGCATCCAATGATGATACTGCTTGTCTGTATGAATGATATAAACCAACCCCCATGTCTCTACGATGTTCCGAAGCAGAGATATAGGTCTTGATATACGGTTGCTAGGGTACTCTGTTTGGTTGCTAGGGGGGCTTGGCAGCATCCAATGATGATACTGCTTGTCTGTATGAATGATATAAACCAACCCCCATGTCTCTATGATGTTCTGAGGCAGAGATATAGGTCTTGGTATATGGTTGCTAGGGTACTCTGTTTGGTTGCTAGGGGGGCTTGGCAGCATCCAATGAT
Source organism: Gobio gobio (assembly GCF_949357685.1). Classification (NCBI taxonomy): domain Eukaryota; kingdom Metazoa; phylum Chordata; class Actinopteri; order Cypriniformes; family Gobionidae; genus Gobio; species Gobio gobio. The sequence goes on from NC_137117.1 coordinate 41,698,713, forward strand.
GATACTGCTTGTCTGTATGAATGATATAAACCAACCCCCATGTCTCTATGATGTTCTGAGGCAGAGATATAGGTCTTGGTATATGGTTGCTAGGGTACTCTGTTTGGTTGCTAGGGGGGCTTGGCAGCATCCAATGATGATACTGCTTGTCTGTATGAATGATATAAACCAACCCCCATGTCTCTATGATGTTCTGATGCAGAGATATAGGTCTTGGTAAACGGTTGCTAGGGTACTCTGTTTGGTTGCTATGGAGTGGCTTGGCAGCATCCAATGGATACAGCTTGTCAGTATGAATGATATAAACCAACCCCCATGTCTGTATGATGTTCTGATGCAGAGATATAGATCTTGGTAAACGGTTGCTAGGGTACTCTGTTTGGTTGCTATGGCGTGGCTTGGCAGCATCCAATGATGATACTCCAAAGGCTGCTTGTCAGTATGAATGATATAAACCAACCCCCTTGCCTCTATAATGTTCTGAGGCAGAGATATAGGTCTTGGTAAATGGTTGCTAGGCTGCTTGATAATGGTTGCTAGGGCGTGGCTAGGAAGTATTGAAGGTGACTTGTGATTGGCTGTTGATGCCCCGAGTCAAACAAACCCACCCTCTTGTTTCTATGACACTTCTATCAAAAGATATCCCTTTGATCTCTTTCAATGGAAGTCTATGGGATCAGTTGCTAGGGAGCTCTAAGTGGTTGCTAGGGCGTGGCTTCATAGGTTAACAATCATCCTGAGATAGTGATTGGCTGTCTGAGTAAATTGAGCCCACCCCCTTGTCTCTGAGACACTGTGAGCCAGAGCTATGGTCAATACAAAATCCCTATGCAATTTCCCATAGTAAGAGAAACACATGAGTTTTATGGGACGTCCCTCCCCATTATAAGTCAATGGGGAAATTTGAGGAAATTTGGGCAGCTCTAGCGCCCCAGGGGTACAACTTATACCCCATTGCGATGTGTCATCTTACAGGGCCTGTCAGCCTCTTCAGATGTGGTGACACACGAGTTTCTCCGAAATCCTCGCTCAGAGCTATGAGGGGTCAAAGTGTCCGCAATGTTAAATCCCATTGACTTTTCGGTTACTTTTACGCCCCTGGGGCGAACATCGCACCCCCGATCCCTTAGAAAAGATATAGCACACCATTCCCGTATAGGCCGGTCGATTTGACGCCTCATTCATGGGTCTGTGACAAAATTTGTGGGAGGAGAAGCGCGCCGAAAAAGTGGCCAGAAGAAGAAGAATAATAATAAGCCATTCCTGGGTTACATAGTATATATACGCCTTGCTAAACAAGCTCCACGAATATTAATAAGTATGGAGAATAACAATATTGATGCCTTGCTTCGCAAGGCCCACTAATAAGTGTGTTTGAGAGTGATGGTGATGCCTTGCTGCGCAAGGCATCACTAAAATCGTTCTGGGGTAAGATAGTAATAGTGATGCCTTGCTACGCAAGCACCACTAACTAGAATGTACATTTCCTGAAGAAAATGTGAGTGGTGCTTGCCGTGGCAAAAAAATCCTCTCGGATGCTATGTTGTGTGTACTGGATTCTCACCCGAAACCAAAGAGGCCACCCCCAAGTCTGTACGATGTTGTGGAGCTGAGATATGTCCTATTCATGTGTTTGTACGGTTGCTAGGGTACTCTATATGGTTGCTATGGAGTGGCTATACAATTTATGGGGTGACATTTAAAGACTATTTGCCAGACTGAGTCAAAAGACCCAACCCCCATGCCTCTACGATGTTCTGATGCAGAGATATAGGTCCTTGTAAACGGTTGCTAGGGTACTCTGTTTGGTTGCTATGGAGGGGCTTGGCAGCATCCAATGATGATACTGCTTGTCTGTATGAATGATATAAACCAACCCCCATGTCTCTAGGATGTTCTGAGGCAGAGATATAGGTCTTGGTAAACGGTTGCTAGGGTACTCTGTTTGGTTGCTATGGAGGGGTTTGGCAGCATCCAATGATGATACTGCTTGTCTGTATGAATGATATAAACCAACCCCCATGCCTCTATGATGTTCTGAAGCAGAGATATAGGTCTTGGTATACGGTTGCTAGGGTACTCTGTTTGGTTGCTAGGGGGGCTTGGCAGCATCGAATGATGATACTGCTTGTCTGTATGAATGATATAAACCAACCCCCATGTCTCTACGATGTTCCGAAGCAGAGATATAGGTCTTGGTACACGGTTGCTAGGGTACTCTTTTTGGTTGCTAGGGGGGCTTGGCAGCATCCAATGATGATACTGCTTGTCTGTATGAATGATATAAACCAACCCCCATGTCTCTATGATGTTCTGAGATAGAGATATAGGTCTTGGTATATGGTTGCTAGGGTACTCTGTTTGGTTGCTAAGGGGGCTTGGCAGCATCCAATGATGATACTGCTTGTCTGTATGAATGATATAAACCAGCCCCCATGTCTCTATGATGTTCTGAAGCAGAGATATAGGTCTTGGTATATGGTTGCTAGGGTACTCTGTTTGGTTGCTAAGGGGGCTTGGCAGCATCCAATGATGATACTGCTTGTCAGTATGAATGATATAAACCAACCCCCATGTCTGTACGATGTTCTGATGCAGAGATATAGGTCTTGGTAAACGGTTGCTAGGGAACTCTGGTTGGTTGCTATGGAATGTTTTGGCAACATTCAATTATGATACTGCTTGTCAGTATGAATGATATAAACCAACCCCCATGTCTCTACGATGTTCTGATGCAGAGATATAGGTCTTGTTATACGGTTGCTAGGGTACTCTGTTTGGTTGCTATGGAGTGGCTTGGCAGCATCCAATGATGATACTCCAAAGGCTGCTTGTCAGTATGAATGATATAAACCAACCCCCATGCTTCTATGATGTTCTGAGGCAGAGATATAGGTCTTGTAAAACGGTTGCTAGGCTGCTTGATAATGGTTGCTAGGGCGTGGCTAGGAAGTGTTGACGGTGATTTATGATTGGCTGTTGATGCCCAGAGTCAAACAAACCCACCCTCGTGTTTCTATGTCACTTCTATCCAAAGATATCCCTTTGATCTCTTTCAATGGTAGTCTATGGGATCAGTTGCTAGGGAGCTCTAAATGGTTGCTAGGGCGTGGCTTCATAGGTTGACAATCATCCTGAGATAGTGATTGGCTGTCTGAGTAAATTGAGCCCACCCCCTTGTCTCTGAGACACTGTGAGCCAGAGCTATGGTCAATTCAAAATCCCTATGCAATTTCCCATAGTAAGAGAAACACATGAGTTTTATGGGACGTCCCTCCCCATAGTAAGTCAATGGGGCAAATTTAGGCAGCTCCTGCACCCCAGGGGTACAACTCACACCCCATTGCGATGTGTCATCTTAAAGGGCCTGTCAGCCTCTTCAAATGTGGTGACACACAAGTTTCTACGAAATCCTCGCTTAGAGTTATGACTTGTTAAATGTTTTTTACATTTTTCCCAATGTTAAGTCTATGGGATTTTTTTCGCTACTTTTTCGCCCCTGGGGCGAACACCGCACCCCCGACCCCTTAGAAAAGATATAGCACACCATTCCCGAATAGGCCGCACGTTTTGACACCTCATTCATGGGTCTGTGACGAAAAATGTGGGAGGAGTAGCGGGACAAAATGTTGTCCGGAATAAGAATAATAAAAATAAACCGATATGGGGTGAGATATTAATATTTAGGGCTTGCTACGCAAGCCCCACTAATATTAATAAGTATGGAGAATAACAATATTGATGCATTGCTTCACAAGCAACACTAATAGGTATGTTTGAGAGTGATGGTGATGCCTTGCTGCGCAAGGCATCACTAAAACTCGTTCTGGGGCTAGATAGTAATAGTGATGCCTTGCTACGCAAGCACCACTAATAAGCCATTCCTGGGTTACATAGTATATATACGCCTTGCTAAACAAGCTCCACGAATATTAATAAGTATGGAGAATAACAATATTGATGCCTTGCTTCGCAAGGCCCACTAATAAGTGTGTTTGAGAGTGATGGTGATGCCTTGCTGCGCAAGGCATCACTAAAATCGTTCTGGGGTAAGATAGTAATAGTGATGCCTTGCTACGCAAGCACCACTAATTATAATAACTAGAATGTACATTTCCTGAAGAAAATGTGAGTGGTGCTTGCCGTGGCAAAAAAATCTTCTCGGAAACTATGTTGTGTGTACTGGATTCTCACCCGAAACAAAAGAGGCCACCCCCAAGTCTGTACGATGTTGTGGAGCTGAGATATGTCCTATTCATGTGTTTGTACGGTTGCTAGGGTACTCTATATGGTTGCTATGGAGTGGCTATACAATTTATGGGGTGACATTTAAAGACTATTTGCCAGTCTGAGTCAAAAGACCCAACCCCCATGCCTCTACGATGTTCTGATGCAGAGATATAGGTCCTTGTAAACGGTTGCTAGGGTACTCTGTTTGGTTGCTATGGAGGGGCTTGGCAGCATCCAATGATGATACTGCTTGTCTGTATGCATGATATAAACCAACCCCCATGTCTCTAGGATGTTCTGAGGCAGAGATATAGGTCTTGGTAAACGGTTGCTAGGGTACTCTGTTTGGTTGCTATGGAGGGGTTTGGCAGCATCCAATGATGATACTGCTTGTCTGTATGCATGATATAAACCAACCCCCATGTCTCTAGGATGTTCTGAGGCAGAGATATAGGTCTTGGTATACGGTTGCTAGGGTACTCTGTTTGGTTGCTAGGGGGGCTTGGCAGCATCCAATGATGATACTGCTTGTCTGTATGAATGATATAAACCAACCCCCATGTCTCTACGATGTTCCGAAGCAGAGATATAGGTCTTGGTATACGGTTGCTAGGGTACTCTGTTTGGTTGCTATGGAGTGGCATGGCAACATTCAATGATGATACTGCTTGTCAGTATGAATGATATAAACCAACCCCCATGTCTTTACGATGTTCTGATGCAGAGCTATAGGTCTTGTTATACGGTTGCTAGGGTACTCTGTTTGGTTGCTATGGAGTGGCTTGGCAGCATCCAATGATGATACTGCTTGTCAGTATGACTGATATAAACCAACCCCCATGTCTCTATGATGTTCTGAGGCAGAGATATAGGTCTTGGTAAACGGTTGCTAAGGTGTTCTGGGTGGTTGCTAGGGCGTTGCTAGGCGGTTGTTAAGGTGTTCTGGGCGGTTGCTAGGCGGTTGCTAAGGTATTCTGGGTGGTTGCAAGGGCATTGCTAGGCGGTTGCTAAGGTATTCTGGGTGGTTGCTAGGCGGTTGCTAGGGTGTTTTGGGTGGTTGCTAGGGCGTCGCTAGGCGGTTGCTAAGGTATTCGGAGTGATTGCTAGGGTGTTGCTAGGTGGTTGCTAAGGTATTCTGGGTGGTTGCTATGGTGTTGCTAGGCGGTTGCTAAGGTATTCTGGGTGGTTGCTGGGGCGTTGCTAGGCGGTTGCTAAGGTGTTCTGGGCGGTTGCTAGGCGGTTGCTAAGGTATTCTGGGTGGTTGCTAGGGCGTTGCTAGGCGGTTGCTAAGGTATTCTGGGTGGTTGCTAGGCGGTTGCTAGGGTGTTCTGGGTGGTTGCTAGGGCGCTGCTAGGCAGTTGCTAAGGTATTCGGAGTGGTTGCTAGGGTGTTGCTAGGTGGTTGCTAAGGTATTCTGGGTGGTTGCTATGGTGTTGCTATGCGGTTGCTAAGGTATTCTGGGTGGTTGCTAGGGCGTTGCTAGGCGGTTGCTAAGGTGTTCTGGGCGGTTGCTAGGCGGTTGCTAAGGTATTCTGGGTGGTTGCTATGGTGTTGCTAGGCGGTTGCTAAGGTATTCTGGGTGGTTGCTAGGGCGTTGCTAGGCGGTTGCTAAGGTGTTCTGGGCGGTTGCTAGGCGGTTGCTAAGGTATTCTGGGTGGTTGCTAGGGCGTTGCTAGGCAGTTGCTAAGGTATTCGGAGTGGTTGCTAGGGTGTTGCTAGTTGGTTGCTAAGGTATTCTGGGTGGTTGCTATTGTGTTGCTAGGCGGTTGCTAAGGTACTCTGGGTGGTTGCTAGGGCGTTGCTAAGGTGTTCTGGGCGGTTGCTAGGCGGTTGCTAAGGTATTCTGGGTGGTTGCTATGGTGTTGCTAGGCGGTTGCTAAGGTATTCTGGGTGGTTGCTAGGGCGTTGCTAGGCGGTTGCTAAGGTGTTCTGGGCGGTTGCTAGGCGGTTGCTAAGGTATTCTGGGTGGTTGCTAGGGCGTTGCTAGGCGGTTGCTAAGGTATTCTGGGTGGTTGCTAGGGCGTTGCTAGGCGGTTGCTAAGGTATTCTGGGTGGTTGCTAGGCGGTTGCTAGGGTGTTTTGGGTGGTTGCTAGGGCGTCGCTAGGCGGTTGCTAAGGTATTCGGAGTGATTGCTAGGGTGTTGCTAGGTGGTTGCTAAGGTATTCTGGGTGGTTGCTATGGTGTTGCTAGGCGGTTGCTAAGGTATTCTGGGTGGTTGCTGGGGCGTTGCTAGGCGGTTGCTAAGGTGTTCTGGGCGGTTGCTAGGCGGTTGCTAAGGTATTCTGGGTGGTTGCTATGGTGTTGCTAGGCGGTTGCTAAGGTATTCTGGGTGGTTGCTATGGTGTTGCTAGGCGGTTGCTAAGGTATTCTGGGTGGTTGCTAGGGCGTTGCTAAGGTGTTCTGGGCGGTTGCTAGGCGGTTGCTAAGGTATTCTGGGTGGTTGCTATGGTGTTGCTAGGCGGTTGCTAAGGTATTCTGGGTGGTTTCTAGGGCGTTGCTAGGCGGTTGCTAAGGTGTTCTGGGCGGTTGCTAGGCGGTTGCTAAGGTATTCTGGGTGGTTGCTAGGGCGTTGCTAGGCGGTTGCTAAGGTATTCTGGGTGGTTGCTAGGGCGTTGCTAGGCGGTTGCTAAGGTATTCTGGGTGGTTGCTAGGCGGTTGCTAGGGTGTTCTGGGTGGTTGCTAGGGCGTTGCTAGGCAGTTGCTAAGGTATTCGGAGTGGTTGCTAGGGTGTTGCTAGGTGGTTGCTAAGGTATTCTGGGTGGTTGCTATGTTGTTGTTAGGCAGTTGTCAATTGTAACAAATGGTTACTATGGAGTTTTTATAGAGTTGTTAGCATGTTCTCAGCCTGATTTAGCTGTTAGCTAATCATTATTAGCATGTAGCTATTGACTGCTAGCATGTGTAGCATGTTGAAAGTCCAGTTTGCTAGTATGAGCCAAAAGACCCAACCCCCATGTCTCTATGATGTTCTGATGCAGAGATATAGGTCTTGGTAAACGGTTGCTAGGGTACTCTGTTTGGTTGCTATGGAGTGGCTTGGCAGCTGCCAATGATGATAGTGCTTGTCAGTATGAATGATAAAAACCAACCCCCATGTCTCTATGATGATCTGATGCAGAGATATAGGTCTTGGTACACGGTTGCTAGGGTACTCTTTTTGGTTGCTATGGAGTGGCTTGGCAGGATCCAATGACAATTCTCCAAAGGCTGCTTGTCAGTATGAATGATATAAACCAACCCCCATGCTTCTATGATGTTCTGAGGCAGAGATATAGGTCTTGTAAAACGGTTGCTAGGCTGCTTGATAATGGTTGCTAGGGAGTGGCTAGGAGGTGTTGAAGGTCACTTGTGATTGGCTGTTGATGCCCCGAGTCAAACAAACCCACCCTCGTGTTTCTATGACACTTCAATCAAAAGATATCCCTTTGATCTCTTTCAATTGAAGTCTATGGGATCAGTTGCTAAGGAGCTCTAAATGGTTGCTAGGGCGTGGCTTCATAGGTTGACAATCATCCTGAGATAGTGATTGGCTGTCTGAGTAAATTGAGCCCACCCCCTTGTCTCTGAGACACTGTGAGCCAGAGCTATGGTCAATACAAAATCCCTATGCAATTTCCCATAGTAAGAGAAACGCATGAGTTTTATGGGACGTCCCTCCCCATTATAAGTCAATGGGGAAATTTGAGGAAATTTGGGGAGCTCTAGCGCCCCAGGGGTACAACTTGTACCCCATTGCGATGTGTCATCTTACAGGGCCTGTCAGGCTCTTCAAATGTGGTGACACACGAGTTTCTCCGAAATCCTCGCTCGGAGCTATGAGGGGTCAAAGTTTCCGCAATGTTAAATCCCATTGACTTTTCGGCTACTTTTTCGCCCCTGGGGCGAACATCGCACCCCCGATCCCTTAGAAAAGATATAGCACACCATTCCCGTATAAGGCGGTCGATTTGACGCCTCATTCATAGGTCTGTGACAAAATTTGTGGGAGGAGAAGCGCGCCGAAAAAGCGTCCAGAAGAATAATAAGATTTATAAACTAGAATGTACATTTCCTGAAGAAAATGTGAGTGGTGCTTGCCGTGGCAAAAAAATCCTCTCGGATGCTATGTTGTGTGTACTGGATTCTCACCCGAAACAAAAGAGGCCACCCCCAAGTCTGTACGATGTTGTGGAGCTGAGATATGTCCTATTCATGTGTTTGTACGGTTGCTAGGGTACTCTATATGGTTGCTATGGAGTGGCTATACAATTTATGGGGTGACATTTAAAGACTATTTGCCAGTCTGAGTCAAAAGACCCAACCCCCATGCCTCTACGATGTTCTGATGCAGAGATATAGGTCCTTGTAAACGGTTGCTAGGGTACTCTGTTTGGTTGCTATGGAGGGGCTTGGCAGCATCCAATGATGATACTGCTTGTCTGTATGAATGATATAAACCAACCCCCATGTCTCTAGGATGTTCTGAAGCAGAGATATAGGTCTTGGTAAACGGTTGCTAGGGTACTCTGTTTGGTTGCTATGGAGGGGTTTGGCAGCATCCAATGATGATACTGCTTGTCTGTATGAATGATATAAACCAACCCCCATGCCTCTATGATGTTCTGAAGCAGAGATATAGGTCTTGGTATACGGTTGCTAGGGTACTCTTTTTGGTTGCTAGGGGGGCTTGGCAGCATCCAATGATGATACTGCTTGTCTGTATGAATGATATAAACCAACCCCCATGTCTCTACGATGTTCCGAGGCAGAGATATAGGTCTTGGTATACGGTTGCTAGGGTACTCTGTTTGGTTGCTAAGGGGGCTTGGCAGCATCCAATGATGATACTGCTTGTCTGTATGAATGATATAAACCAACCCCCATGTCTCTATGATGTTCTGAAGCAGAGATATAGGTCTTGGTATATGGTTGCTAGGGTACTATGTTTGGTTGCTAAGGGGGCTTGGCAGCATCCAATGATGATACTGCTTGTCTGTATGAATGATATAAACCAACCCCCATGTCTCTATGATGTTCTGAAGCAGAGATATAGGTATTGGTATACGGTTGCTAGGGTACTCTTTTTGGTTGCTAGGGGGGCTTGGCAGCATCCAATGATGATACTGCTTGTCTGTATGAATGATATAAACCAACCCCCATGTCTCTACGATGTTCCGAAGCAGAGATATAGGTCTTGGTATACGGTTGCTAGGGTACTCTGTTTGGTTGCTAGGGGGGCTTGGCAGCATCCAATGATGATACTGCTTGTCTGTATGAATGATATAAACCAACCCCCATGTCTCTATGATGTTCTGAAGCAGAGATTTAGGTCTTGGTATACGGTTGCTAGGGTACTCTTTTTGGTTGCTAGGGGGGCTTGGCAGCATCCAATGATGATACTGCTTGTCTGTATGAATGATATAAACCAACCCCCATGTCTCTACGATGTTCCGAAGCAGAGATATAGGTCTTGGTATACGGTTGCTAGGGTACTCTGTTTGGTTGCTAGGGGGGCTTGGCAGCATCCAATGATGATACTGCTTGTCTGTATGAATGATATAAACCAACCCCCATGTCTCTATGATGTTCTGAAGCAGAGATATAGGTCTTGGTATATGGTTGCTAGGGTACTCTGTTTGGTTGCTAAGGGGGCTTGGCAGCATCCAATGATGATACTGCTTGTCTGTATGAATGATATAAACCAACCCCCATGTCTCTATGATGTTCTGAAGCAGAGATATAGGTCTTGGTATACGGTTGCTAGGGTACTCTGTTTGGTTGCTAGGGGGGCTTGGCAGCATCCAATGATGATACTGCTTGTCTGTATGAATGATATAAACCAACCCCCATGTCTCTATGATGTTCTGATGCAGAGATATTGGTGTTGCTAAACGGTTGCTAGGCTGCTTGATAATGGTTGCTAGGGCGTGGCCAGGAAGTGTTGACGGTGATTTATGATTGGCTGTTGATGCCCCGAGTCAAACAAACCCACCCTCGTGTTTCTATGACACTTCTATCCAAAGATATCCCTTTGATGTTTTTCAATGGAAGTCTATGGGATCAGTTGCTAGGGAGCTCTAAATGGTTGCTAGGGCGTGGCTTGATGGGTTAACAGTGATCCTGAGATAGTGATTGGTTGGCTGAGTAAATTGAGCCCACCCCCTTGTCTCTGAGACACTGTGAGCCAGAGCTATGGTCAATACAAAATCCCTATGCAATTTCCCATAGTAGGAGAAACGCATGCGTTTTATGGGACGTCCCTCCCCATAGTAAGTCAATGGGGCAAATTTAGGCAGCTCCTGCACCCCAGGGGTACAACTCACACCCCTTTGCGATGTGTCATCTTACAGGGCCTGTCAGCCTCTTCAAATGTGGTGACCCACGAGTTTCTACGAAATCCTCGCTTAGAGTTATGACTTGTTAATTTTTTTTTACATTTTTCCCAATGTTAAGTCTATGGGATTTTTTTCGCTACTTTTTCGCCCCTGGGGCGAACACCGCACCCCCGACCCCTTAGAAAAGATATAGCACACCATTCCCGATTAGGCCGCACGTTTTGACACCTCATTCATGGGTCTGTGACAAAAACTGTGGGAGGAGTAGCGGGACAAAATGTTGTGTGGAAAAAGAATAATTATAACTAGAATGTACATTTCCTGAAGAAAATGTGAGTGGTGCTTGCCGTGGCAAAAAAATCCTCTCGGATGCTATGTTGTGTGTACTGGATTCTCACCCGAAACAAAAGAGGCCACCCCCAAGTCTGTACGATGTTGTGGAGCTGAGATATGTCCTATTCATGTGTTTGTACGGTTGCTAGGGTACTCTATATGGTTGCTATGGAGTGGCTATACAATTTATGGGGTGACATTTAAAGACTATTTGCCAGTCTGAGTCAAAAGACCCAACCCCCATGCCTCTACGATGTTCTGATGCAGAGATATAGGTCCTTGTAAACGGTTGCTAGGGTACTCTGTTTGGTTGCTATGGAGGGGCTTGGCAGCATCCAATGATGATACTGCTTGTCTATATGAATGATATAAACCAACCCCCATGTCTCTAGGATGTTCTGAGGCAGAGATATAGGTCTTGGTAAACGGTTGCTAGGGTACTCTGTTTGGTTGCTATGGAGGGGTTTGGCAGCATCCAATGATGATACTGTTTGTCTGTATGAATGATATAAACCAACCCCCATGCCTCTATGATGTTCTGAAGCAGAGATATAGGTCTTGGTATACGGTTGCTAGGGTACTCTGTTTGGTTGCTAGGGGGGCTTGGCAGCATCCAATGATGATACTGCTTGTCTGTATGAATGATATAAACCAACCCCCATGTCTCTATGATGTTCTGAGGCAGAGATATAGGTCTTGGTATATGGTTGCTAGGGTACTCTGTTTGGTTGCTAAGGGGGCTTGGCAGCATCCAATGATGATACTGCTTGTCTGTATGAATGATATAAACCAACCCCCATGTCTCTATGATGTTCTGAAGCAGAGATATAGGTCTTGGTATACGGTTGCTAGGGTACTCTGTTTGGTTGCTAGGGGGGCTTGGCAGCATCCAATGATGATACTGCTTGTCTGTATGAATGATATAAACCAACCCCCATGTCTCTATGATGTTCTGAGGCAGAGATATAGGTCTTGGTATATGGTTGCTAGGGTACTCTGTTTGGTTGCTAAGGGGGCTTGGCAGCATCCAATGATGATACTGCTTGTCTGTATGAATGATATAAACCAACCCCCATGTCTCTATGATGTTCTGAAGCAGAGATATAGGTCTTGGTATATGGTTGCTAGGGTACTCTGTTTGGTTGCTAAGGGGGCTTGGCAGCATCAAATGATGATACTGCTTGTCTGTATGAATGATATAAACCAACCCCCATGCCTCTACGATGTTCTGAAGCAGAGATATAGGTCTTGGTATACGGTTGCTAGGGTACTCTGTTTGGTTGCTAGGGGGGCTTGGCAGCATCCAATGATGATACTGCTTGTCAATATGAATGATATAAACCAACCCCCATGTCTTTACGATGTTCTGATGCAGAGCTATAGGTCTTGTTATACGGTTGCTAGGGTACTCTGTTTGGTTGCTATGGAGTGGCTTGGCAGCATCCAATGATGATACTGCTTGTCAGTATGACTGATATAAACCAACCCCCATGTCTCTATGATGTTCTGAGGCAGAGATATAGGTCTTGGTAAACGGTTGCTAAGGTGTTCTGGGTGGTTGCTAGGGCGTTGCTAGGCGGTTGTTAAGGTGTTCTGGGCGGTTGCTAGGCGGTTGCTAAGGTATTCTGGGTGGTTGCAAGGGCATTGCTAGGCGGTTGCTAAGGTATTCTGGGTGGTTGCTAGGCGGTTGCTAGGGTGTTTTGGGTGGTTGCTAGGGCGTCGCTAGGCGGTTGCTAAGGTATTCGGAGTGATTGCTAGGGTGTTGCTAGGTGGTTGCTAAGGTATTCTGGGTGGTTGCTATGGTGTTGCTAGGCGGTTGCTAAGGTATTCTGGGTGGTTGCTGGGGCGTTGCTAGGCGGTTGCTAAGGTGTTCTGGGCGGTTGCTAGGCGGTTGCTAAGGTATTCTGGGTGGTTGCTAGGGCGTTGCTAGGCGGTTGCTAAGGTATTCTGGGTGGTTGCTAGGCGGTTGCTAGGGTGTTCTGGGTGGTTGCTAGGGCGCTGCTAGGCAGTTGCTAAGGTATTCGGAGTGGTTGCTAGGGTGTTGCTAGGTGGTTGCTAAGGTATTCTGGGTGGTTGCTATGGTGTTGCTATGCGGTTGCTAAGGTATTCTGGGTGGTTGCTAGGGCGTTGCTAGGCGGTTGCTAAGGTGTTCTGGGCGGTTGCTAGGCGGTTGCTAAGGTATTCTGGGTGGTTGCTATGGTGTTGCTAGGCGGTTGCTAAGGTATTCTGGGTGGTTGCTAGGGCGTTGCTAGGCGGTTGCTAAGGTGTTCTGGGCGGTTGCTAGGCGGTTGCTAAGGTATTCTGGGTGGTTGCTAGGGCGTTGCTAGGCAGTTGCTAAGGTATTCGGAGTGGTTGCTAGGGTGTTGCTAGTTGGTTGCTAAGGTATTCTGGGTGGTTGCTATTGTGTTGCTAGGCGGTTGCTAAGGTACTCTGGGTGGTTGCTAGGGCGTTGCTAAGGTGTTCTGGGCGGTTGCTAGGCGGTTGCTAAGGTATTCTGGGTGGTTGCTATGGTGTTGCTAGGCGGTTGCTAAGGTATTCTGGGTGGTTGCTAGGGCGTTGCTAGGCGGTTGCTAAGGTGTTCTGGGCGGTTGCTAGGCGGTTGCTAAGGTATTCTGGGTGGTTGCTAGGGCGTTGCTAGGCGGTTGCTAAGGTATTCTGGGTGGTTGCTAGGGCGTTGCTAGGCGGTTGCTAAGGTATTCTGGGTGGTTGCTAGGCGGTTGCTAGGGTGTTTTGGGTGGTTGCTAGGGCGTCGCTAGGCGGTTGCTAAGGTATTCGGAGTGATTGCTAGGGTGTTGCTAGGTGGTTGCTAAGGTATTCTGGGTGGTTGCTATGGTGTTGCTAGGCGGTTGCTAAGGTATTCTGGGTGGTTGCTGGGGCGTTGCTAGGCGGTTGCTAAGGTGTTCTGGGCGGTTGCTAGGCGGTTGCTAAGGTATTCTGGGTGGTTGCTATGGTGTTGCTAGGCGGTTGCTAAGGTATTCTGGGTGGTTGCTATGGTGTTGCTAGGCGGTTGCTAAGGTATTCTGGGTGGTTGCTAGGGCGTTGCTAAGGTGTTCTGGGCGGTTGCTAGGCGGTTGCTAAGGTATTCTGGGTGGTTGCTATGGTGTTGCTAGGCGGTTGCTAAGGTATTCTGGGTGGTTTCTAGGGCGTTGCTAGGCGGTTGCTAAGGTGTTCTGGGCGGTTGCTAGGCGGTTGCTAAGGTATTCTGGGTGGTTGCTAGGGCGTTGCTAGGCGGTTGCTAAGGTATTCTGGGTGGTTGCTAGGGCGTTGCTAGGCGGTTGCTAAGGTATTCTGGGTGGTTGCTAGGCGGTTGCTAGGGTGTTCTGGGTGGTTGCTAGGGCGTTGCTAGGCAGTTGCTAAGGTATTCGGAGTGGTTGCTAGGGTGTTGCTAGGTGGTTGCTAAGGTATTCTGGGTGGTTGCTATGTTGTTGTTAGGCAGTTGTCAATTGTAACAAATGGTTACTATGGAGTTTTTATAGAGTTGTTAGCATGTTCTCAGCCTGATTTAGCTGTTAGCTAATCATTATTAGCATGTAGCTATTGACTGCTAGCATGTGTAGCATGTTGAAAGTCCAGTTTGCTAGTATGAGCCAAAAGACCCAACCCCCATGTCTCTATGATGTTCTGATGCAGAGATATAGGTCTTGGTAAACGGTTGCTAGGGTACTCTGTTTGGTTGCTATGGAGTGGCTTGGCAGCTGCCAATGATGATAGTGCTTGTCAGTATGAATGATAAAAACCAACCCCCATGTCTCTATGATGATCTGATGCAGAGATATAGGTCTTGGTACACGGTTGCTAGGGTACTCTTTTTGGTTGCTATGGAGTGGCTTGGCAGGATCCAATGACAATTCTCCAAAGGCTGCTTGTCAGTATGAATGATATAAACCAACCCCCATGCTTCTATGATGTTCTGAGGCAGAGATATAGGTCTTGTAAAACGGTTGCTAGGCTGCTTGATAATGGTTGCTAGGGAGTGGCTAGGAGGTGTTGAAGGTCACTTGTGATTGGCTGTTGATGCCCCGAGTCAAACAAACCCACCCTCGTGTTTCTATGACACTTCAATCAAAAGATATCCCTTTGATCTCTTTCAATTGAAGTCTATGGGATCAGTTGCTAAGGAGCTCTAAATGGTTGCTAGGGCGTGGCTTCATAGGTTGACAATCATCCTGAGATAGTGATTGGCTGTCTGAGTAAATTGAGCCCACCCCCTTGTCTCTGAGACACTGTGAGCCAGAGCTATGGTCAATACAAAATCCCTATGCAATTTCCCATAGTAAGAGAAACGCATGAGTTTTATGGGACGTCCCTCCCCATTATAAGTCAATGGGGAAATTTGAGGAAATTTGGGGAGCTCTAGCGCCCCAGGGGTACAACTTGTACCCCATTGCGATGTGTCATCTTACAGGGCCTGTCAGGCTCTTCAAATGTGGTGACACACGAGTTTCTCCGAAATCCTCGCTCGGAGCTATGAGGGGTCAAAGTTTCCGCAATGTTAAATCCCATTGACTTTTCGGCTACTTTTTCGCCCCTGGGGCGAACATCGCACCCCCGATCCCTTAGAAAAGATATAGCACACCATTCCCGTATAAGGCGGTCGATTTGACGCCTCATTCATAGGTCTGTGACAAAATTTGTGGGAGGAGAAGCGCGCCGAAAAAGCGTCCAGAAGAATAATAAGATTTATAAACTAGAATGTACATTTCCTGAAGAAAATGTGAGTGGTGCTTGCCGTGGCAAAAAAATCCTCTCGGATGCTATGTTGTGTGTACTGGATTCTCACCCGAAACAAAAGAGGCCACCCCCAAGTCTGTACGATGTTGTGGAGCTGAGATATGTCCTATTCATGTGTTTGTACGGTTGCTAGGGTACTCTATATGGTTGCTATGGAGTGGCTATACAATTTATGGGGTGACATTTAAAGACTATTTGCCAGTCTGAGTCAAAAGACCCAACCCCCATGCCTCTACGATGTTCTGATGCAGAGATATAGGTCCTTGTAAACGGTTGCTAGGGTACTCTGTTTGGTTGCTATGGAGGGGCTTGGCAGCATCCAATGATGATACTGCTTGTCTGTATGAATGATATAAACCAACCCCCATGTCTCTAGGATGTTCTGAAGCAGAGATATAGGTCTTGGTAAACGGTTGCTAGGGTACTCTGTTTGGTTGCTATGGAGGGGTTTGGCAGCATCCAATGATGATACTGCTTGTCTGTATGAATGATATAAACCAACCCCCATGCCTCTATGATGTTCTGAAGCAGAGATATAGGTCTTGGTATACGGTTGCTAGGGTACTCTTTTTGGTTGCTAGGGGGGCTTGGCAGCATCCAATGATGATACTGCTTGTCTGTATGAATGATATAAACCAACCCCCATGTCTCTACGATGTTCCGAGGCAGAGATATAGGTCTTGGTATACGGTTGCTAGGGTACTCTGTTTGGTTGCTAAGGGGGCTTGGCAGCATCCAATGATGATACTGCTTGTCTGTATGAATGATATAAACCAACCCCCATGTCTCTATGATGTTCTGAAGCAGAGATATAGGTCTTGGTATATGGTTGCTAGGGTACTATGTTTGGTTGCTAAGGGGGCTTGGCAGCATCCAATGATGATACTGCTTGTCTGTATGAATGATATAAACCAACCCCCATGTCTCTATGATGTTCTGAAGCAGAGATATAGGTATTGGTATACGGTTGCTAGGGTACTCTTTTTGGTTGCTAGGGGGGCTTGGCAGCATCCAATGATGATACTGCTTGTCTGTATGAATGATATAAACCAACCCCCATGTCTCTACGATGTTCCGAAGCAGAGATATAGGTCTTGGTATACGGTTGCTAGGGTACTCTGTTTGGTTGCTAGGGGGGCTTGGCAGCATCCAATGATGATACTGCTTGTCTGTATGAATGATATAAACCAACCCCCATGTCTCTATGATGTTCTGAAGCAGAGATTTAGGTCTTGGTATACGGTTGCTAGGGTACTCTTTTTGGTTGCTAGGGGGGCTTGGCAGCATCCAATGATGATACTGCTTGTCTGTATGAATGATATAAACCAACCCCCATGTCTCTACGATGTTCCGAAGCAGAGATATAGGTCTTGGTATACGGTTGCTAGGGTACTCTGTTTGGTTGCTAGGGGGGCTTGGCAGCATCCAATGATGATACTGCTTGTCTGTATGAATGATATAAACCAACCCCCATGTCTCTATGATGTTCTGAAGCAGAGATATAGGTCTTGGTATATGGTTGCTAGGGTACTCTGTTTGGTTGCTAAGGGGGCTTGGCAGCATCCAATGATGATACTGCTTGTCTGTATGAATGATATAAACCAACCCCCATGTCTCTATGATGTTCTGAAGCAGAGATATAGGTCTTGGTATACGGTTGCTAGGGTACTCTGTTTGGTTGCTAGGGGGGCTTGGCAGCATCCAATGATGATACTGCTTGTCTGTATGAATGATATAAACCAACCCCCATGTCTCTATGATGTTCTGATGCAGAGATATTGGTGTTGCTAAACGGTTGCTAGGCTGCTTGATAATGGTTGCTAGGGCGTGGCCAGGAAGTGTTGACGGTGATTTATGATTGGCTGTTGATGCCCCGAGTCAAACAAACCCACCCTCGTGTTTCTATGACACTTCTATCCAAAGATATCCCTTTGATGTTTTTCAATGGAAGTCTATGGGATCAGTTGCTAGGGAGCTCTAAATGGTTGCTAGGGCGTGGCTTGATGGGTTAACAGTGATCCTGAGATAGTGATTGGTTGGCTGAGTAAATTGAGCCCACCCCCTTGTCTCTGAGACACTGTGAGCCAGAGCTATGGTCAATACAAAATCCCTATGCAATTTCCCATAGTAGGAGAAACGCATGCGTTTTATGGGACGTCCCTCCCCATAGTAAGTCAATGGGGCAAATTTAGGCAGCTCCTGCACCCCAGGGGTACAACTCACACCCCTTTGCGATGTGTCATCTTACAGGGCCTGTCAGCCTCTTCAAATGTGGTGACCCACGAGTTTCTACGAAATCCTCGCTTAGAGTTATGACTTGTTAATTTTTTTTTACATTTTTCCCAATGTTAAGTCTATGGGATTTTTTTCGCTACTTTTTCGCCCCTGGGGCGAACACCGCACCCCCGACCCCTTAGAAAAGATATAGCACACCATTCCCGATTAGGCCGCACGTTTTGACACCTCATTCATGGGTCTGTGACAAAATTTGTGGGAGGAGAAGCGCGCCGAAAAAGTGGCCAGAAGAAGAAGAATAATAACTAGAATGTACATTTCCTGAAGAAAATGTGAGTGGTGCTTGCCGTGGCAAAAAAATCCTCTCGGATGCTATGTTGTGTGTACTGGATTCTCACCCGAAACCAAAGAGGCCACCCCCAAGTCTGTACGATGTTGTGGAGCTGAGATATGTCCTATTCATGTGTTTGTACGGTTGCTAGGGTACTCTATATGGTTGCTATGGAGTGGCTATACAATTTATGGGGTGACATTTAAAGACTATTTGCCAGACTGAGTCAAAAGACCCAACCCCCATGCCTCTACGATGTTCTGATGCAGAGATATAGGTCCTTGTAAACGGTTGCTAGGGTACTCTGTTTGGTTGCTATGGAGGGGCTTGGCAGCATCCAATGATGATACTGCTTGTCTGTATGAATGATATAAACCAACCCCCATGTCTCTAGGATGTTCTGAGGCAGAGATATAGGTCTTGGTAAACGGTTGCTAGGGTACTCTGTTTGGTTGCTATGGAGGGGTTTGGCAGCATCCAATGATGATACTGCTTGTCTGTATGAATGATATAAACCAACCCCCATGCCTCTATGATGTTCTGAAGCAGAGATATAGGTCTTGGTATACGGTTGCTAGGGTACTCTGTTTGGTTGCTAGGGGGGCTTGGCAGCATCGAATGATGATACTGCTTGTCTGTATGAATGATATAAACCAACCCCCATGTCTCTACGATGTTCCGAAGCAGAGATATAGGTCTTGGTACACGGTTGCTAGGGTACTCTTTTTGGTTGCTAGGGGGGCTTGGCAGCATCCAATGATGATACTGCTTGTCTGTATGAATGATATAAACCAACCCCCATGTCTCTATGATGTTCTGAGATAGAGATATAGGTCTTGGTATATGGTTGCTAGGGTACTCTGTTTGGTTGCTAAGGGGGCTTGGCAGCATCCAATGATGATACTGCTTGTCTGTATGAATGATATAAACCAGCCCCCATGTCTCTATGATGTTCTGAAGCAGAGATATAGGTCTTGGTATATGGTTGCTAGGGTACTCTGTTTGGTTGCTAAGGGGGCTTGGCAGCATCCAATGATGATACTGCTTGTCAGTATGAATGATATAAACCAACCCCCATGTCTGTACGATGTTCTGATGCAGAGATATAGGTCTTGGTAAACGGTTGCTAGGGAACTCTGGTTGGTTGCTATGGAATGTTTTGGCAACATTCAATTATGATACTGCTTGTCAGTATGAATGATATAAACCAACCCCCATGTCTCTACGATGTTCTGATGCAGAGATATAGGTCTTGTTATACGGTTGCTAGGGTACTCTGTTTGGTTGCTATGGAGTGGCTTGGCAGCATCCAATGATGATACTCCAAAGGCTGCTTGTCAGTATGAATGATATAAACCAACCCCCATGCTTCTATGATGTTCTGAGGCAGAGATATAGGTCTTGTAAAACGGTTGCTAGGCTGCTTGATAATGGTTGCTAGGGCGTGGCTAGGAAGTGTTGACGGTGATTTATGATTGGCTGTTGATGCCCAGAGTCAAACAAACCCACCCTCGTGTTTCTATGTCACTTCTATCCAAAGATATCCCTTTGATCTCTTTCAATGGTAGTCTATGGGATCAGTTGCTAGGGAGCTCTAAATGGTTGCTAGGGCGTGGCTTCATAGGTTGACAATCATCCTGAGATAGTGATTGGCTGTCTGAGTAAATTGAGCCCACCCCCTTGTCTCTGAGACACTGTGAGCCAGAGCTATGGTCAATTCAAAATCCCTATGCAATTTCCCATAGTAAGAGAAACACATGAGTTTTATGGGACGTCCCTCCCCATAGTAAGTCAATGGGGCAAATTTAGGCAGCTCCTGCACCCCAGGGGTACAACTCACACCCCATTGCGATGTGTCATCTTAAAGGGCCTGTCAGCCTCTTCAAATGTGGTGACACACAAGTTTCTACGAAATCCTCGCTTAGAGTTATGACTTGTTAAATGTTTTTTACATTTTTCCCAATGTTAAGTCTATGGGATTTTTTTCGCTACTTTTTCGCCCCTGGGGCGAACACCGCACCCCCGACCCCTTAGAAAAGATATAGCACACCATTCCCGAATAGGCCGCACGTTTTGACACCTCATTCATGGGTCTGTGACGAAAAATGTGGGAGGAGTAGCGGGACAAAATGTTGTCCGGAATAAGAATAATAAAAATAAACCGATATGGGGTGAGATATTAATATTTAGGGCTTGCTACGCAAGCCCCACTAATATTAATAAGTATGGAGAATAACAATATTGATGCATTGCTTCACAAGCAACACTAATAGGTATGTTTGAGAGTGATGGTGATGCCTTGCTGCGCAAGGCATCACTAAAACTCGTTCTGGGGCTAGATAGTAATAGTGATGCCTTGCTACGCAAGCACCACTAATAAGCCATTCCTGGGTTACATAGTATATATACGCCTTGCTAAACAAGCTCCACGAATATTAATAAGTATGGAGAATAACAATATTGATGCCTTGCTTCGCAAGGCCCACTAATAAGTGTGTTTGAGAGTGATGGTGATGCCTTGCTGCGCAAGGCATCACTAAAATCGTTCTGGGGTAAGATAGTAATAGTGATGCCTTGCTACGCAAGCACCACTAATTATAATAACTAGAATGTACATTTCCTGAAGAAAATGTGAGTGGTGCTTGCCGTGGCAAAAAAATCTTCTCGGAAACTATGTTGTGTGTACTGGATTCTCACCCGAAACAAAAGAGGCCACCCCCAAGTCTGTACGATGTTGTGGAGCTGAGATATGTCCTATTCATGTGTTTGTACGGTTGCTAGGGTACTCTATATGGTTGCTATGGAGTGGCTATACAATTTATGGGGTGACATTTAAAGACTATTTGCCAGTCTGAGTCAAAAGACCCAACCCCCATGCCTCTACGATGTTCTGATGCAGAGATATAGGTCCTTGTAAACGGTTGCTAGGGTACTCTGTTTGGTTGCTATGGAGGGGCTTGGCAGCATCCAATGATGATACTGCTTGTCTGTATGCATGATATAAACCAACCCCCATGTCTCTAGGATGTTCTGAGGCAGAGATATAGGTCTTGGTAAACGGTTGCTAGGGTACTCTGTTTGGTTGCTATGGAGGGGTTTGGCAGCATCCAATGATGATACTGCTTGTCTGTATGCATGATATAAACCAACCCCCATGTCTCTAGGATGTTCTGAGGCAGAGATATAGGTCTTGGTATACGGTTGCTAGGGTACTCTGTTTGGTTGCTAGGGGGGCTTGGCAGCATCCAATGATGATACTGCTTGTCTGTATGAATGATATAAACCAACCCCCATGTCTCTACGATGTTCCGAAGCAGAGATATAGGTCTTGGTATACGGTTGCTAGGGTACTCTGTTTGGTTGCTATGGAGTGGCATGGCAACATTCAATGATGATACTGCTTGTCAGTATGAATGATATAAACCAACCCCCATGTCTTTACGATGTTCTGATGCAGAGCTATAGGTCTTGTTATACGGTTGCTAGGGTACTCTGTTTGGTTGCTATGGAGTGGCTTGGCAGCATCCAATGATGATACTGCTTGTCAGTATGACTGATATAAACCAACCCCCATGTCTCTATGATGTTCTGAGGCAGAGATATAGGTCTTGGTAAACGGTTGCTAAGGTGTTCTGGGTGGTTGCTAGGGCGTTGCTAGGCGGTTGTTAAGGTGTTCTGGGCGGTTGCTAGGCGGTTGCTAAGGTATTCTGGGTGGTTGCAAGGGCATTGCTAGGCGGTTGCTAAGGTATTCTGGGTGGTTGCTAGGCGGTTGCTAGGGTGTTTTGGGTGGTTGCTAGGGCGTCGCTAGGCGGTTGCTAAGGTATTCGGAGTGATTGCTAGGGTGTTGCTAGGTGGTTGCTAAGGTATTCTGGGTGGTTGCTATGGTGTTGCTAGGCGGTTGCTAAGGTATTCTGGGTGGTTGCTGGGGCGTTGCTAGGCGGTTGCTAAGGTGTTCTGGGCGGTTGCTAGGCGGTTGCTAAGGTATTCTGGGTGGTTGCTAGGGCGTTGCTAGGCGGTTGCTAAGGTATTCTGGGTGGTTGCTAGGCGGTTGCTAGGGTGTTCTGGGTGGTTGCTAGGGCGCTGCTAGGCAGTTGCTAAGGTATTCGGAGTGGTTGCTAGGGTGTTGCTAGGTGGTTGCTAAGGTATTCTGGGTGGTTGCTATGGTGTTGCTATGCGGTTGCTAAGGTATTCTGGGTGGTTGCTAGGGCGTTGCTAGGCGGTTGCTAAGGTGTTCTGGGCGGTTGCTAGGCGGTTGCTAAGGTATTCTGGGTGGTTGCTATGGTGTTGCTAGGCGGTTGCTAAGGTATTCTGGGTGGTTGCTAGGGCGTTGCTAGGCGGTTGCTAAGGTGTTCTGGGCGGTTGCTAGGCGGTTGCTAAGGTATTCTGGGTGGTTGCTAGGGCGTTGCTAGGCAGTTGCTAAGGTATTCGGAGTGGTTGCTAGGGTGTTGCTAGTTGGTTGCTAAGGTATTCTGGGTGGTTGCTATTGTGTTGCTAGGCGGTTGCTAAGGTACTCTGGGTGGTTGCTAGGGCGTTGCTAAGGTGTTCTGGGCGGTTGCTAGGCGGTTGCTAAGGTATTCTGGGTGGTTGCTATGGTGTTGCTAGGCGGTTGCTAAGGTATTCTGGGTGGTTGCTAGGGCGTTGCTAGGCGGTTGCTAAGGTGTTCTGGGCGGTTGCTAGGCGGTTGCTAAGGTATTCTGGGTGGTTGCTAGGGCGTTGCTAGGCGGTTGCTAAGGTATTCTGGGTGGTTGCTAGGGCGTTGCTAGGCGGTTGCTAAGGTATTCTGGGTGGTTGCTAGGCGGTTGCTAGGGTGTTTTGGGTGGTTGCTAGGGCGTCGCTAG
This sequence comes from Gobio gobio, assembly GCF_949357685.1. Lineage (NCBI taxonomy): Eukaryota > Metazoa > Chordata > Actinopteri > Cypriniformes > Gobionidae > Gobio > Gobio gobio. The sequence goes on from NC_137117.1 coordinate 41,721,726, forward strand.
GCGGTTGCTAAGGTATTCGGAGTGATTGCTAGGGTGTTGCTAGGTGGTTGCTAAGGTATTCTGGGTGGTTGCTATGGTGTTGCTAGGCGGTTGCTAAGGTATTCTGGGTGGTTGCTGGGGCGTTGCTAGGCGGTTGCTAAGGTGTTCTGGGCGGTTGCTAGGCGGTTGCTAAGGTATTCTGGGTGGTTGCTATGGTGTTGCTAGGCGGTTGCTAAGGTATTCTGGGTGGTTGCTATGGTGTTGCTAGGCGGTTGCTAAGGTATTCTGGGTGGTTGCTAGGGCGTTGCTAAGGTGTTCTGGGCGGTTGCTAGGCGGTTGCTAAGGTATTCTGGGTGGTTGCTATGGTGTTGCTAGGCGGTTGCTAAGGTATTCTGGGTGGTTTCTAGGGCGTTGCTAGGCGGTTGCTAAGGTGTTCTGGGCGGTTGCTAGGCGGTTGCTAAGGTATTCTGGGTGGTTGCTAGGGCGTTGCTAGGCGGTTGCTAAGGTATTCTGGGTGGTTGCTAGGGCGTTGCTAGGCGGTTGCTAAGGTATTCTGGGTGGTTGCTAGGCGGTTGCTAGGGTGTTCTGGGTGGTTGCTAGGGCGTTGCTAGGCAGTTGCTAAGGTATTCGGAGTGGTTGCTAGGGTGTTGCTAGGTGGTTGCTAAGGTATTCTGGGTGGTTGCTATGTTGTTGTTAGGCAGTTGTCAATTGTAACAAATGGTTACTATGGAGTTTTTATAGAGTTGTTAGCATGTTCTCAGCCTGATTTAGCTGTTAGCTAATCATTATTAGCATGTAGCTATTGACTGCTAGCATGTGTAGCATGTTGAAAGTCCAGTTTGCTAGTATGAGCCAAAAGACCCAACCCCCATGTCTCTATGATGTTCTGATGCAGAGATATAGGTCTTGGTAAACGGTTGCTAGGGTACTCTGTTTGGTTGCTATGGAGTGGCTTGGCAGCTGCCAATGATGATAGTGCTTGTCAGTATGAATGATAAAAACCAACCCCCATGTCTCTATGATGATCTGATGCAGAGATATAGGTCTTGGTACACGGTTGCTAGGGTACTCTTTTTGGTTGCTATGGAGTGGCTTGGCAGGATCCAATGACAATTCTCCAAAGGCTGCTTGTCAGTATGAATGATATAAACCAACCCCCATGCTTCTATGATGTTCTGAGGCAGAGATATAGGTCTTGTAAAACGGTTGCTAGGCTGCTTGATAATGGTTGCTAGGGAGTGGCTAGGAGGTGTTGAAGGTCACTTGTGATTGGCTGTTGATGCCCCGAGTCAAACAAACCCACCCTCGTGTTTCTATGACACTTCAATCAAAAGATATCCCTTTGATCTCTTTCAATTGAAGTCTATGGGATCAGTTGCTAAGGAGCTCTAAATGGTTGCTAGGGCGTGGCTTCATAGGTTGACAATCATCCTGAGATAGTGATTGGCTGTCTGAGTAAATTGAGCCCACCCCCTTGTCTCTGAGACACTGTGAGCCAGAGCTATGGTCAATACAAAATCCCTATGCAATTTCCCATAGTAAGAGAAACGCATGAGTTTTATGGGACGTCCCTCCCCATTATAAGTCAATGGGGAAATTTGAGGAAATTTGGGGAGCTCTAGCGCCCCAGGGGTACAACTTGTACCCCATTGCGATGTGTCATCTTACAGGGCCTGTCAGGCTCTTCAAATGTGGTGACACACGAGTTTCTCCGAAATCCTCGCTCGGAGCTATGAGGGGTCAAAGTTTCCGCAATGTTAAATCCCATTGACTTTTCGGCTACTTTTTCGCCCCTGGGGCGAACATCGCACCCCCGATCCCTTAGAAAAGATATAGCACACCATTCCCGTATAAGGCGGTCGATTTGACGCCTCATTCATAGGTCTGTGACAAAATTTGTGGGAGGAGAAGCGCGCCGAAAAAGCGTCCAGAAGAATAATAAGATTTATAAACTAGAATGTACATTTCCTGAAGAAAATGTGAGTGGTGCTTGCCGTGGCAAAAAAATCCTCTCGGATGCTATGTTGTGTGTACTGGATTCTCACCCGAAACAAAAGAGGCCACCCCCAAGTCTGTACGATGTTGTGGAGCTGAGATATGTCCTATTCATGTGTTTGTACGGTTGCTAGGGTACTCTATATGGTTGCTATGGAGTGGCTATACAATTTATGGGGTGACATTTAAAGACTATTTGCCAGTCTGAGTCAAAAGACCCAACCCCCATGCCTCTACGATGTTCTGATGCAGAGATATAGGTCCTTGTAAACGGTTGCTAGGGTACTCTGTTTGGTTGCTATGGAGGGGCTTGGCAGCATCCAATGATGATACTGCTTGTCTGTATGAATGATATAAACCAACCCCCATGTCTCTAGGATGTTCTGAAGCAGAGATATAGGTCTTGGTAAACGGTTGCTAGGGTACTCTGTTTGGTTGCTATGGAGGGGTTTGGCAGCATCCAATGATGATACTGCTTGTCTGTATGAATGATATAAACCAACCCCCATGCCTCTATGATGTTCTGAAGCAGAGATATAGGTCTTGGTATACGGTTGCTAGGGTACTCTTTTTGGTTGCTAGGGGGGCTTGGCAGCATCCAATGATGATACTGCTTGTCTGTATGAATGATATAAACCAACCCCCATGTCTCTACGATGTTCCGAGGCAGAGATATAGGTCTTGGTATACGGTTGCTAGGGTACTCTGTTTGGTTGCTAAGGGGGCTTGGCAGCATCCAATGATGATACTGCTTGTCTGTATGAATGATATAAACCAACCCCCATGTCTCTATGATGTTCTGAAGCAGAGATATAGGTCTTGGTATATGGTTGCTAGGGTACTATGTTTGGTTGCTAAGGGGGCTTGGCAGCATCCAATGATGATACTGCTTGTCTGTATGAATGATATAAACCAACCCCCATGTCTCTATGATGTTCTGAAGCAGAGATATAGGTATTGGTATACGGTTGCTAGGGTACTCTTTTTGGTTGCTAGGGGGGCTTGGCAGCATCCAATGATGATACTGCTTGTCTGTATGAATGATATAAACCAACCCCCATGTCTCTACGATGTTCCGAAGCAGAGATATAGGTCTTGGTATACGGTTGCTAGGGTACTCTGTTTGGTTGCTAGGGGGGCTTGGCAGCATCCAATGATGATACTGCTTGTCTGTATGAATGATATAAACCAACCCCCATGTCTCTATGATGTTCTGAAGCAGAGATTTAGGTCTTGGTATACGGTTGCTAGGGTACTCTTTTTGGTTGCTAGGGGGGCTTGGCAGCATCCAATGATGATACTGCTTGTCTGTATGAATGATATAAACCAACCCCCATGTCTCTACGATGTTCCGAAGCAGAGATATAGGTCTTGGTATACGGTTGCTAGGGTACTCTGTTTGGTTGCTAGGGGGGCTTGGCAGCATCCAATGATGATACTGCTTGTCTGTATGAATGATATAAACCAACCCCCATGTCTCTATGATGTTCTGAAGCAGAGATATAGGTCTTGGTATATGGTTGCTAGGGTACTCTGTTTGGTTGCTAAGGGGGCTTGGCAGCATCCAATGATGATACTGCTTGTCTGTATGAATGATATAAACCAACCCCCATGTCTCTATGATGTTCTGAAGCAGAGATATAGGTCTTGGTATACGGTTGCTAGGGTACTCTGTTTGGTTGCTAGGGGGGCTTGGCAGCATCCAATGATGATACTGCTTGTCTGTATGAATGATATAAACCAACCCCCATGTCTCTATGATGTTCTGATGCAGAGATATTGGTGTTGCTAAACGGTTGCTAGGCTGCTTGATAATGGTTGCTAGGGCGTGGCCAGGAAGTGTTGACGGTGATTTATGATTGGCTGTTGATGCCCCGAGTCAAACAAACCCACCCTCGTGTTTCTATGACACTTCTATCCAAAGATATCCCTTTGATGTTTTTCAATGGAAGTCTATGGGATCAGTTGCTAGGGAGCTCTAAATGGTTGCTAGGGCGTGGCTTGATGGGTTAACAGTGATCCTGAGATAGTGATTGGTTGGCTGAGTAAATTGAGCCCACCCCCTTGTCTCTGAGACACTGTGAGCCAGAGCTATGGTCAATACAAAATCCCTATGCAATTTCCCATAGTAGGAGAAACGCATGCGTTTTATGGGACGTCCCTCCCCATAGTAAGTCAATGGGGCAAATTTAGGCAGCTCCTGCACCCCAGGGGTACAACTCACACCCCTTTGCGATGTGTCATCTTACAGGGCCTGTCAGCCTCTTCAAATGTGGTGACCCACGAGTTTCTACGAAATCCTCGCTTAGAGTTATGACTTGTTAATTTTTTTTTACATTTTTCCCAATGTTAAGTCTATGGGATTTTTTTCGCTACTTTTTCGCCCCTGGGGCGAACACCGCACCCCCGACCCCTTAGAAAAGATATAGCACACCATTCCCGATTAGGCCGCACGTTTTGACACCTCATTCATGGGTCTGTGACAAAAACTGTGGGAGGAGTAGCGGGACAAAATGTTGTGTGGAAAAAGAATAATTATAACTAGAATGTACATTTCCTGAAGAAAATGTGAGTGGTGCTTGCCGTGGCAAAAAAATCCTCTCGGATGCTATGTTGTGTGTACTGGATTCTCACCCGAAACCAAAGAGGCCACCCCCAAGTCTGTACGATGTTGTGGAGCTGAGATATGTCCTATTCATGTGTTTGTACGGTTGCTAGGGTACTCTATATGGTTGCTATGGAGTGGCTATACAATTTATGGGGTGACATTTAAAGACTATTTGCCAGACTGAGTCAAAAGACCCAACCCCCATGCCTCTACGATGTTCTGATGCAGAGATATAGGTCCTTGTAAACGGTTGCTAGGGTACTCTGTTTGGTTGCTATGGAGGGGCTTGGCAGCATCCAATGATGATACTGCTTGTCTGTATGAATGATATAAACCAACCCCCATGTCTCTAGGATGTTCTGAGGCAGAGATATAGGTCTTGGTAAACGGTTGCTAGGGTACTCTGTTTGGTTGCTATGGAGGGGTTTGGCAGCATCCAATGATGATACTGCTTGTCTGTATGAATGATATAAACCAACCCCCATGCCTCTATGATGTTCTGAAGCAGAGATATAGGTCTTGGTATACGGTTGCTAGGGTACTCTGTTTGGTTGCTAGGGGGGCTTGGCAGCATCGAATGATGATACTGCTTGTCTGTATGAATGATATAAACCAACCCCCATGTCTCTACGATGTTCCGAAGCAGAGATATAGGTCTTGGTACACGGTTGCTAGGGTACTCTTTTTGGTTGCTAGGGGGGCTTGGCAGCATCCAATGATGATACTGCTTGTCTGTATGAATGATATAAACCAACCCCCATGTCTCTATGATGTTCTGAGATAGAGATATAGGTCTTGGTATATGGTTGCTAGGGTACTCTGTTTGGTTGCTAAGGGGGCTTGGCAGCATCCAATGATGATACTGCTTGTCTGTATGAATGATATAAACCAGCCCCCATGTCTCTATGATGTTCTGAAGCAGAGATATAGGTCTTGGTATATGGTTGCTAGGGTACTCTGTTTGGTTGCTAAGGGGGCTTGGCAGCATCCAATGATGATACTGCTTGTCAGTATGAATGATATAAACCAACCCCCATGTCTGTACGATGTTCTGATGCAGAGATATAGGTCTTGGTAAACGGTTGCTAGGGAACTCTGGTTGGTTGCTATGGAATGTTTTGGCAACATTCAATTATGATACTGCTTGTCAGTATGAATGATATAAACCAACCCCCATGTCTCTACGATGTTCTGATGCAGAGATATAGGTCTTGTTATACGGTTGCTAGGGTACTCTGTTTGGTTGCTATGGAGTGGCTTGGCAGCATCCAATGATGATACTCCAAAGGCTGCTTGTCAGTATGAATGATATAAACCAACCCCCATGCTTCTATGATGTTCTGAGGCAGAGATATAGGTCTTGTAAAACGGTTGCTAGGCTGCTTGATAATGGTTGCTAGGGCGTGGCTAGGAAGTGTTGACGGTGATTTATGATTGGCTGTTGATGCCCAGAGTCAAACAAACCCACCCTCGTGTTTCTATGTCACTTCTATCCAAAGATATCCCTTTGATCTCTTTCAATGGTAGTCTATGGGATCAGTTGCTAGGGAGCTCTAAATGGTTGCTAGGGCGTGGCTTCATAGGTTGACAATCATCCTGAGATAGTGATTGGCTGTCTGAGTAAATTGAGCCCACCCCCTTGTCTCTGAGACACTGTGAGCCAGAGCTATGGTCAATTCAAAATCCCTATGCAATTTCCCATAGTAAGAGAAACACATGAGTTTTATGGGACGTCCCTCCCCATAGTAAGTCAATGGGGCAAATTTAGGCAGCTCCTGCACCCCAGGGGTACAACTCACACCCCATTGCGATGTGTCATCTTAAAGGGCCTGTCAGCCTCTTCAAATGTGGTGACACACAAGTTTCTACGAAATCCTCGCTTAGAGTTATGACTTGTTAAATGTTTTTTACATTTTTCCCAATGTTAAGTCTATGGGATTTTTTTCGCTACTTTTTCGCCCCTGGGGCGAACACCGCACCCCCGACCCCTTAGAAAAGATATAGCACACCATTCCCGAATAGGCCGCACGTTTTGACACCTCATTCATGGGTCTGTGACGAAAAATGTGGGAGGAGTAGCGGGACAAAATGTTGTCCGGAATAAGAATAATAAAAATAAACCGATATGGGGTGAGATATTAATATTTAGGGCTTGCTACGCAAGCCCCACTAATATTAATAAGTATGGAGAATAACAATATTGATGCATTGCTTCACAAGCAACACTAATAGGTATGTTTGAGAGTGATGGTGATGCCTTGCTGCGCAAGGCATCACTAAAACTCGTTCTGGGGCTAGATAGTAATAGTGATGCCTTGCTACGCAAGCACCACTAATAAGCCATTCCTGGGTTACATAGTATATATACGCCTTGCTAAACAAGCTCCACGAATATTAATAAGTATGGAGAATAACAATATTGATGCCTTGCTTCGCAAGGCCCACTAATAAGTGTGTTTGAGAGTGATGGTGATGCCTTGCTGCGCAAGGCATCACTAAAATCGTTCTGGGGTAAGATAGTAATAGTGATGCCTTGCTACGCAAGCACCACTAATTATAATAACTAGAATGTACATTTCCTGAAGAAAATGTGAGTGGTGCTTGCCGTGGCAAAAAAATCTTCTCGGAAACTATGTTGTGTGTACTGGATTCTCACCCGAAACAAAAGAGGCCACCCCCAAGTCTGTACGATGTTGTGGAGCTGAGATATGTCCTATTCATGTGTTTGTACGGTTGCTAGGGTACTCTATATGGTTGCTATGGAGTGGCTATACAATTTATGGGGTGACATTTAAAGACTATTTGCCAGTCTGAGTCAAAAGACCCAACCCCCATGCCTCTACGATGTTCTGATGCAGAGATATAGGTCCTTGTAAACGGTTGCTAGGGTACTCTGTTTGGTTGCTATGGAGGGGCTTGGCAGCATCCAATGATGATACTGCTTGTCTGTATGCATGATATAAACCAACCCCCATGTCTCTAGGATGTTCTGAGGCAGAGATATAGGTCTTGGTAAACGGTTGCTAGGGTACTCTGTTTGGTTGCTATGGAGGGGTTTGGCAGCATCCAATGATGATACTGCTTGTCTGTATGCATGATATAAACCAACCCCCATGTCTCTAGGATGTTCTGAGGCAGAGATATAGGTCTTGGTATACGGTTGCTAGGGTACTCTGTTTGGTTGCTAGGGGGGCTTGGCAGCATCCAATGATGATACTGCTTGTCTGTATGAATGATATAAACCAACCCCCATGTCTCTACGATGTTCCGAAGCAGAGATATAGGTCTTGGTATACGGTTGCTAGGGTACTCTGTTTGGTTGCTATGGAGTGGCATGGCAACATTCAATGATGATACTGCTTGTCAGTATGAATGATATAAACCAACCCCCATGTCTTTACGATGTTCTGATGCAGAGCTATAGGTCTTGTTATACGGTTGCTAGGGTACTCTGTTTGGTTGCTATGGAGTGGCTTGGCAGCATCCAATGATGATACTGCTTGTCAGTATGACTGATATAAACCAACCCCCATGTCTCTATGATGTTCTGAGGCAGAGATATAGGTCTTGGTAAACGGTTGCTAAGGTGTTCTGGGTGGTTGCTAGGGCGTTGCTAGGCGGTTGTTAAGGTGTTCTGGGCGGTTGCTAGGCGGTTGCTAAGGTATTCTGGGTGGTTGCAAGGGCATTGCTAGGCGGTTGCTAAGGTATTCTGGGTGGTTGCTAGGCGGTTGCTAGGGTGTTTTGGGTGGTTGCTAGGGCGTCGCTAGGCGGTTGCTAAGGTATTCGGAGTGATTGCTAGGGTGTTGCTAGGTGGTTGCTAAGGTATTCTGGGTGGTTGCTATGGTGTTGCTAGGCGGTTGCTAAGGTATTCTGGGTGGTTGCTGGGGCGTTGCTAGGCGGTTGCTAAGGTGTTCTGGGCGGTTGCTAGGCGGTTGCTAAGGTATTCTGGGTGGTTGCTAGGGCGTTGCTAGGCGGTTGCTAAGGTATTCTGGGTGGTTGCTAGGCGGTTGCTAGGGTGTTCTGGGTGGTTGCTAGGGCGCTGCTAGGCAGTTGCTAAGGTATTCGGAGTGGTTGCTAGGGTGTTGCTAGGTGGTTGCTAAGGTATTCTGGGTGGTTGCTATGGTGTTGCTATGCGGTTGCTAAGGTATTCTGGGTGGTTGCTAGGGCGTTGCTAGGCGGTTGCTAAGGTGTTCTGGGCGGTTGCTAGGCGGTTGCTAAGGTATTCTGGGTGGTTGCTATGGTGTTGCTAGGCGGTTGCTAAGGTATTCTGGGTGGTTGCTAGGGCGTTGCTAGGCGGTTGCTAAGGTGTTCTGGGCGGTTGCTAGGCGGTTGCTAAGGTATTCTGGGTGGTTGCTAGGGCGTTGCTAGGCAGTTGCTAAGGTATTCGGAGTGGTTGCTAGGGTGTTGCTAGTTGGTTGCTAAGGTATTCTGGGTGGTTGCTATTGTGTTGCTAGGCGGTTGCTAAGGTACTCTGGGTGGTTGCTAGGGCGTTGCTAAGGTGTTCTGGGCGGTTGCTAGGCGGTTGCTAAGGTATTCTGGGTGGTTGCTATGGTGTTGCTAGGCGGTTGCTAAGGTATTCTGGGTGGTTGCTAGGGCGTTGCTAGGCGGTTGCTAAGGTGTTCTGGGCGGTTGCTAGGCGGTTGCTAAGGTATTCTGGGTGGTTGCTAGGGCGTTGCTAGGCGGTTGCTAAGGTATTCTGGGTGGTTGCTAGGGCGTTGCTAGGCGGTTGCTAAGGTATTCTGGGTGGTTGCTAGGCGGTTGCTAGGGTGTTTTGGGTGGTTGCTAGGGCGTCGCTAGGCGGTTGCTAAGGTATTCGGAGTGATTGCTAGGGTGTTGCTAGGTGGTTGCTAAGGTATTCTGGGTGGTTGCTATGGTGTTGCTAGGCGGTTGCTAAGGTATTCTGGGTGGTTGCTGGGGCGTTGCTAGGCGGTTGCTAAGGTGTTCTGGGCGGTTGCTAGGCGGTTGCTAAGGTATTCTGGGTGGTTGCTATGGTGTTGCTAGGCGGTTGCTAAGGTATTCTGGGTGGTTGCTATGGTGTTGCTAGGCGGTTGCTAAGGTATTCTGGGTGGTTGCTAGGGCGTTGCTAAGGTGTTCTGGGCGGTTGCTAGGCGGTTGCTAAGGTATTCTGGGTGGTTGCTATGGTGTTGCTAGGCGGTTGCTAAGGTATTCTGGGTGGTTTCTAGGGCGTTGCTAGGCGGTTGCTAAGGTGTTCTGGGCGGTTGCTAGGCGGTTGCTAAGGTATTCTGGGTGGTTGCTAGGGCGTTGCTAGGCGGTTGCTAAGGTATTCTGGGTGGTTGCTAGGGCGTTGCTAGGCGGTTGCTAAGGTATTCTGGGTGGTTGCTAGGCGGTTGCTAGGGTGTTCTGGGTGGTTGCTAGGGCGTTGCTAGGCAGTTGCTAAGGTATTCGGAGTGGTTGCTAGGGTGTTGCTAGGTGGTTGCTAAGGTATTCTGGGTGGTTGCTATGTTGTTGTTAGGCAGTTGTCAATTGTAACAAATGGTTACTATGGAGTTTTTATAGAGTTGTTAGCATGTTCTCAGCCTGATTTAGCTGTTAGCTAATCATTATTAGCATGTAGCTATTGACTGCTAGCATGTGTAGCATGTTGAAAGTCCAGTTTGCTAGTATGAGCCAAAAGACCCAACCCCCATGTCTCTATGATGTTCTGATGCAGAGATATAGGTCTTGGTAAACGGTTGCTAGGGTACTCTGTTTGGTTGCTATGGAGTGGCTTGGCAGCTGCCAATGATGATAGTGCTTGTCAGTATGAATGATAAAAACCAACCCCCATGTCTCTATGATGATCTGATGCAGAGATATAGGTCTTGGTACACGGTTGCTAGGGTACTCTTTTTGGTTGCTATGGAGTGGCTTGGCAGGATCCAATGACAATTCTCCAAAGGCTGCTTGTCAGTATGAATGATATAAACCAACCCCCATGCTTCTATGATGTTCTGAGGCAGAGATATAGGTCTTGTAAAACGGTTGCTAGGCTGCTTGATAATGGTTGCTAGGGAGTGGCTAGGAGGTGTTGAAGGTCACTTGTGATTGGCTGTTGATGCCCCGAGTCAAACAAACCCACCCTCGTGTTTCTATGACACTTCAATCAAAAGATATCCCTTTGATCTCTTTCAATTGAAGTCTATGGGATCAGTTGCTAAGGAGCTCTAAATGGTTGCTAGGGCGTGGCTTCATAGGTTGACAATCATCCTGAGATAGTGATTGGCTGTCTGAGTAAATTGAGCCCACCCCCTTGTCTCTGAGACACTGTGAGCCAGAGCTATGGTCAATACAAAATCCCTATGCAATTTCCCATAGTAAGAGAAACGCATGAGTTTTATGGGACGTCCCTCCCCATTATAAGTCAATGGGGAAATTTGAGGAAATTTGGGGAGCTCTAGCGCCCCAGGGGTACAACTTGTACCCCATTGCGATGTGTCATCTTACAGGGCCTGTCAGGCTCTTCAAATGTGGTGACACACGAGTTTCTCCGAAATCCTCGCTCGGAGCTATGAGGGGTCAAAGTTTCCGCAATGTTAAATCCCATTGACTTTTCGGCTACTTTTTCGCCCCTGGGGCGAACATCGCACCCCCGATCCCTTAGAAAAGATATAGCACACCATTCCCGTATAAGGCGGTCGATTTGACGCCTCATTCATAGGTCTGTGACAAAATTTGTGGGAGGAGAAGCGCGCCGAAAAAGCGTCCAGAAGAATAATAAGATTTATAAACTAGAATGTACATTTCCTGAAGAAAATGTGAGTGGTGCTTGCCGTGGCAAAAAAATCCTCTCGGATGCTATGTTGTGTGTACTGGATTCTCACCCGAAACAAAAGAGGCCACCCCCAAGTCTGTACGATGTTGTGGAGCTGAGATATGTCCTATTCATGTGTTTGTACGGTTGCTAGGGTACTCTATATGGTTGCTATGGAGTGGCTATACAATTTATGGGGTGACATTTAAAGACTATTTGCCAGTCTGAGTCAAAAGACCCAACCCCCATGCCTCTACGATGTTCTGATGCAGAGATATAGGTCCTTGTAAACGGTTGCTAGGGTACTCTGTTTGGTTGCTATGGAGGGGCTTGGCAGCATCCAATGATGATACTGCTTGTCTGTATGAATGATATAAACCAACCCCCATGTCTCTAGGATGTTCTGAAGCAGAGATATAGGTCTTGGTAAACGGTTGCTAGGGTACTCTGTTTGGTTGCTATGGAGGGGTTTGGCAGCATCCAATGATGATACTGCTTGTCTGTATGAATGATATAAACCAACCCCCATGCCTCTATGATGTTCTGAAGCAGAGATATAGGTCTTGGTATACGGTTGCTAGGGTACTCTTTTTGGTTGCTAGGGGGGCTTGGCAGCATCCAATGATGATACTGCTTGTCTGTATGAATGATATAAACCAACCCCCATGTCTCTACGATGTTCCGAGGCAGAGATATAGGTCTTGGTATACGGTTGCTAGGGTACTCTGTTTGGTTGCTAAGGGGGCTTGGCAGCATCCAATGATGATACTGCTTGTCTGTATGAATGATATAAACCAACCCCCATGTCTCTATGATGTTCTGAAGCAGAGATATAGGTCTTGGTATATGGTTGCTAGGGTACTATGTTTGGTTGCTAAGGGGGCTTGGCAGCATCCAATGATGATACTGCTTGTCTGTATGAATGATATAAACCAACCCCCATGTCTCTATGATGTTCTGAAGCAGAGATATAGGTATTGGTATACGGTTGCTAGGGTACTCTTTTTGGTTGCTAGGGGGGCTTGGCAGCATCCAATGATGATACTGCTTGTCTGTATGAATGATATAAACCAACCCCCATGTCTCTACGATGTTCCGAAGCAGAGATATAGGTCTTGGTATACGGTTGCTAGGGTACTCTGTTTGGTTGCTAGGGGGGCTTGGCAGCATCCAATGATGATACTGCTTGTCTGTATGAATGATATAAACCAACCCCCATGTCTCTATGATGTTCTGAAGCAGAGATTTAGGTCTTGGTATACGGTTGCTAGGGTACTCTTTTTGGTTGCTAGGGGGGCTTGGCAGCATCCAATGATGATACTGCTTGTCTGTATGAATGATATAAACCAACCCCCATGTCTCTACGATGTTCCGAAGCAGAGATATAGGTCTTGGTATACGGTTGCTAGGGTACTCTGTTTGGTTGCTAGGGGGGCTTGGCAGCATCCAATGATGATACTGCTTGTCTGTATGAATGATATAAACCAACCCCCATGTCTCTATGATGTTCTGAAGCAGAGATATAGGTCTTGGTATATGGTTGCTAGGGTACTCTGTTTGGTTGCTAAGGGGGCTTGGCAGCATCCAATGATGATACTGCTTGTCTGTATGAATGATATAAACCAACCCCCATGTCTCTATGATGTTCTGAAGCAGAGATATAGGTCTTGGTATACGGTTGCTAGGGTACTCTGTTTGGTTGCTAGGGGGGCTTGGCAGCATCCAATGATGATACTGCTTGTCTGTATGAATGATATAAACCAACCCCCATGTCTCTATGATGTTCTGATGCAGAGATATTGGTGTTGCTAAACGGTTGCTAGGCTGCTTGATAATGGTTGCTAGGGCGTGGCCAGGAAGTGTTGACGGTGATTTATGATTGGCTGTTGATGCCCCGAGTCAAACAAACCCACCCTCGTGTTTCTATGACACTTCTATCCAAAGATATCCCTTTGATGTTTTTCAATGGAAGTCTATGGGATCAGTTGCTAGGGAGCTCTAAATGGTTGCTAGGGCGTGGCTTGATGGGTTAACAGTGATCCTGAGATAGTGATTGGTTGGCTGAGTAAATTGAGCCCACCCCCTTGTCTCTGAGACACTGTGAGCCAGAGCTATGGTCAATACAAAATCCCTATGCAATTTCCCATAGTAGGAGAAACGCATGCGTTTTATGGGACGTCCCTCCCCATAGTAAGTCAATGGGGCAAATTTAGGCAGCTCCTGCACCCCAGGGGTACAACTCACACCCCTTTGCGATGTGTCATCTTACAGGGCCTGTCAGCCTCTTCAAATGTGGTGACCCACGAGTTTCTACGAAATCCTCGCTTAGAGTTATGACTTGTTAATTTTTTTTTACATTTTTCCCAATGTTAAGTCTATGGGATTTTTTTCGCTACTTTTTCGCCCCTGGGGCGAACACCGCACCCCCGACCCCTTAGAAAAGATATAGCACACCATTCCCGATTAGGCCGCACGTTTTGACACCTCATTCATGGGTCTGTGACAAAAACTGTGGGAGGAGTAGCGGGACAAAATGTTGTGTGGAAAAAGAATAATTATAACTAGAATGTACATTTCCTGAAGAAAATGTGAGTGGTGCTTGCCGTGGCAAAAAAATCCTCTCGGATGCTATGTTGTGTGTACTGGATTCTCACCCGAAACAAAAGAGGCCACCCCCAAGTCTGTACGATGTTGTGGAGCTGAGATATGTCCTATTCATGTGTTTGTACGGTTGCTAGGGTACTCTATATGGTTGCTATGGAGTGGCTATACAATTTATGGGGTGACATTTAAAGACTATTTGCCAGTCTGAGTCAAAAGACCCAACCCCCATGCCTCTACGATGTTCTGATGCAGAGATATAGGTCCTTGTAAACGGTTGCTAGGGTACTCTGTTTGGTTGCTATGGAGGGGCTTGGCAGCATCCAATGATGATACTGCTTGTCTATATGAATGATATAAACCAACCCCCATGTCTCTAGGATGTTCTGAGGCAGAGATATAGGTCTTGGTAAACGGTTGCTAGGGTACTCTGTTTGGTTGCTATGGAGGGGTTTGGCAGCATCCAATGATGATACTGTTTGTCTGTATGAATGATATAAACCAACCCCCATGCCTCTATGATGTTCTGAAGCAGAGATATAGGTCTTGGTATACGGTTGCTAGGGTACTCTGTTTGGTTGCTAGGGGGGCTTGGCAGCATCCAATGATGATACTGCTTGTCTGTATGAATGATATAAACCAACCCCCATGTCTCTATGATGTTCTGAGGCAGAGATATAGGTCTTGGTATATGGTTGCTAGGGTACTCTGTTTGGTTGCTAAGGGGGCTTGGCAGCATCCAATGATGATACTGCTTGTCTGTATGAATGATATAAACCAACCCCCATGTCTCTATGATGTTCTGAAGCAGAGATATAGGTCTTGGTATACGGTTGCTAGGGTACTCTGTTTGGTTGCTAGGGGGGCTTGGCAGCATCCAATGATGATACTGCTTGTCTGTATGAATGATATAAACCAACCCCCATGTCTCTATGATGTTCTGAGGCAGAGATATAGGTCTTGGTATATGGTTGCTAGGGTACTCTGTTTGGTTGCTAAGGGGGCTTGGCAGCATCCAATGATGATACTGCTTGTCTGTATGAATGATATAAACCAACCCCCATGTCTCTATGATGTTCTGAAGCAGAGATATAGGTCTTGGTATATGGTTGCTAGGGTACTCTGTTTGGTTGCTAAGGGGGCTTGGCAGCATCAAATGATGATACTGCTTGTCTGTATGAATGATATAAACCAACCCCCATGCCTCTACGATGTTCTGAAGCAGAGATATAGGTCTTGGTATACGGTTGCTAGGGTACTCTGTTTGGTTGCTAGGGGGGCTTGGCAGCATCCAATGATGATACTGCTTGTCAATATGAATGATATAAACCAACCCCCATGCCTCTATGATGTTCTGAAGCAGAGATATAGGTCTTGGTATACGGTTGCTAGGGTACTCTGTTTGGTTGCTAGGGGGGCTTGGCAGCATCCAATGATGATACTGCTTGTCTGTATGAATGATATAAACCAACCCCCATGTCTCTACGATGTTCCGAAGCAGAGATATAGGTCTTGATATACGGTTGCTAGGGTACTCTGTTTGGTTGCTAGGGGGGCTTGGCAGCATCCAATGATGATACTGCTTGTCTGTATGAATGATATAAACCAACCCCCATGTCTCTATGATGTTCTGAGGCAGAGATATAGGTCTTGGTATATGGTTGCTAGGGTACTCTGTTTGGTTGCTAGGGGGGCTTGGCAGCATCCAATGATGATACTGCTTGTCTGTATGAATGATATAAACCAACCCCCATGTCTCTATGATGTTCTGAGGCAGAGATATAGGTCTTGGTATATGGTTGCTAGGGTACTCTGTTTGGTTGCTAGGGGGGCTTGGCAGCATCCAATGATGATACTGCTTGTCTGTATGAATGATATAAACCAACCCCCATGTCTCTATGATGTTCTGATGCAGAGATATAGGTCTTGGTAAACGGTTGCTAGGGTACTCTGTTTGGTTGCTATGGAGTGGCTTGGCAGCATCCAATGGATACAGCTTGTCAGTATGAATGATATAAACCAACCCCCATGTCTGTATGATGTTCTGATGCAGAGATATAGATCTTGGTAAACGGTTGCTAGGGTACTCTGTTTGGTTGCTATGGCGTGGCTTGGCAGCATCCAATGATGATACTCCAAAGGCTGCTTGTCAGTATGAATGATATAAACCAACCCCCTTGCCTCTATAATGTTCTGAGGCAGAGATATAGGTCTTGGTAAATGGTTGCTAGGCTGCTTGATAATGGTTGCTAGGGCGTGGCTAGGAAGTATTGAAGGTGACTTGTGATTGGCTGTTGATGCCCCGAGTCAAACAAACCCACCCTCTTGTTTCTATGACACTTCTATCAAAAGATATCCCTTTGATCTCTTTCAATGGAAGTCTATGGGATCAGTTGCTAGGGAGCTCTAAGTGGTTGCTAGGGCGTGGCTTCATAGGTTAACAATCATCCTGAGATAGTGATTGGCTGTCTGAGTAAATTGAGCCCACCCCCTTGTCTCTGAGACACTGTGAGCCAGAGCTATGGTCAATACAAAATCCCTATGCAATTTCCCATAGTAAGAGAAACACATGAGTTTTATGGGACGTCCCTCCCCATTATAAGTCAATGGGGAAATTTGAGGAAATTTGGGCAGCTCTAGCGCCCCAGGGGTACAACTTATACCCCATTGCGATGTGTCATCTTACAGGGCCTGTCAGCCTCTTCAGATGTGGTGACACACGAGTTTCTCCGAAATCCTCGCTCAGAGCTATGAGGGGTCAAAGTGTCCGCAATGTTAAATCCCATTGACTTTTCGGTTACTTTTACGCCCCTGGGGCGAACATCGCACCCCCGATCCCTTAGAAAAGATATAGCACACCATTCCCGTATAGGCCGGTCGATTTGACGCCTCATTCATGGGTCTGTGACAAAATTTGTGGGAGGAGAAGCGCGCCGAAAAAGTGGCCAGAAGAAGAAGAATAATAATAAGCCATTCCTGGGTTACATAGTATATATACGCCTTGCTAAACAAGCTCCACGAATATTAATAAGTATGGAGAATAACAATATTGATGCCTTGCTTCGCAAGGCCCACTAATAAGTGTGTTTGAGAGTGATGGTGATGCCTTGCTGCGCAAGGCATCACTAAAATCGTTCTGGGGTAAGATAGTAATAGTGATGCCTTGCTACGCAAGCACCACTAATAAACCGATCCTGATGAGATATTAAATATTTATGGCTTGCTACGCAAGCCCCAATAATAATTTTAAGTATGGATAATAACAATATTGATGCCTTGCGTGGCAAGCACCACTATTAAGTATGTTTGAGAGTGATGGTGATGCCTTGCTGCGCAAGGCATCACTAAAACTCGTTCTGGGGCTAGATAGTAATAGTGATGCCTTGCTACGCAAGCACCACTAATAATAAACCGATCCTGGGTTACATAGTATATATACGCCTTGCTAAACAAGCTCCACGAATATTAATGAGTATGGAGAATCACAATATTGATGCCTTGCTTCGCAAGGCCCACTAATAAGTATGTTTGAGAGTGATGGTGATGCCTTGCTGCGCAAGGCATCACTAAAAAGCGTTCTGAGGTAAGATAGTAATAGTGATGCCTTGCTTCGCAAGCACCACTAACTAGAATGTACATTTCCTGAAGAAAATGTGAGTGGTGCTTGCCGTGGCAAAACTCGCCACCCGGATAATGCAAAAAAGGCAAGCAACATGTCTGTAGGATGTTCTGGGGCTGAGATATAGGTCTTGGTAAATGGTTGCTAGGGTACTCTGTTTGGTTGCTATGGAGTGTTTAGGCAACATTCAATGATGATACTGCTTGTCAGTATGAATGACATAAACCAACCCCCATGTCTGTATGATGTTCTGAGGCAGAGATATAGGTCTTGGTAAACGGTTGCTAGGGTACTCTGTTTGGTTGCTATGGAGTGGCTTTTCAGCATCCAATGATGATACTGCTTGTCAGTATGAATGATATAAACCAACCCCCATGTCTTTACGATGTTCTGATGCAGAGCTATAGTTCTTGTTATACGGTTGCTAGGGTACTCTGTTTGGTTGCTATGGAGTGGCTTGGCAGCATCCAATGATGATACTGCTTGTCAGTATGACTGATATAAACCAACCCCCATGTCTCTATGATGTTCTGACGCAGAGATATAGGTCTTGGTAAACGGTTGCTAAGGTGTTCTGTGTGGTTGCTAGGGCGTTGCTAGGCGGTTGTTAAGGTGTTCTGGGCGGTTGCTAGGCGGTTGCTAAGGTATTCTGGGTGGTTGCAAGGGCATTGCTAGGCGGTTGCTAAGGTATTCTGGGTGGTTGCTAGGCGGTTGCTAGGGTGTTTTGGGTGGTTGCTAGGGCGTCGCTAGGCGGTTGCTAAGGTATTCGGAGTGATTGCTTGGGTGTTGCTAGGTGGTTGCTAAGGTATTCTGGGTGGTTGCTATGGTGTTGCTAGGCGGTTGCTAAGGTATTCTGGGTGGTTGATGGGGCGTTGCTAGGCGGTTGCTAAGGTGTTCTGGGCGGTTGCTAGGCGGTTGCTAAGGTATTCTGGGTGGTTGCTAGGGCGTTGCTAGGCGGTTGCAAAGGTATTCTGGGTGGTTGCTAGGCGGTTGCAAGGGTGTTCTGAGTGGTTGCTAGGGTGTTGCTAGGTGGTTGCTAAGGTATTCTGGGTGGTTGCTATGGTGTTGCTAGGCGGTTGCTAAGGTATTCTGGGTGGTTGCTAGGGCGTTGCTAGGCGGTTGCTAAGGTGTTCTGGGCGGTTGCTAGGCGGTTGCTAAGGTATTCTGGGTGGTTGCTATGGTGTTGCTAGGCGGTTGCTAAGGTATTCTGGGTGGTTGCTAGGGCGTTGCTAGGCGGTTGCTAAGGTGTTCTGGGCGGTTGCTAGGCGGTTGCTAAGGTATTCTAGGTGGTTGCTAGGGCGTTGCTAGGCGGTTGCTAAGGTATTCTGGGTGGTTGCTAGGGCGTTGCTAGGCGGTTGCTAAGGTATTCTGGGTGGTTGCTAGGCGGTTGCTAGGGTGTTCTGGGTGGTTGCTAGGGCGTTGCTAGGCGGTTGCTAAGGTATTCGGAGTGGTTGCTAGGGTGTTGCTAGGTGGTTGCTAAGGTATTCTGGGTGGTTGCTATGTTGTTGTTAGGCAGTTGTCAATTGTAACAAATGGTTACTATGGAGTTTTTATAGAGTTGTTAGCATGTTCTCAGCCTGATTTAGCTGTTAGCTAATCATTATTAGCATGTAGCTATTGACTGCTAGCATGTGTAGCATGTTGAAAGTCCAGTTTGCTAGTATGAGCCAAAAGACCCAACCCCCATGTCTCTATGATGTTCTGATGCAGAGATATAGGTCTTGGTAAACGGTTGCTAGGGTACTCTGTTTGGTTACTATGGAGTGGCTTGGCAGCTGCCAATGATGATAGTGCTTGTCAGTATGAATGATATAAACCAACCCCCATGTCTCTATGATGATCTGATGCAGAGATATAGGTCTTGGTAAACGGTTGCTAAGGTACTCTGTTTGGTTGCTATGGAGTGGCTTGGCAGCATCCAATGATGATACTCCAAAGGCTGCTTGTCAGTATGAATGATATAAACCAACCCCCATACGTCTATGATGCTCTGAGGCAGAGATATAGGTCTTGCTAAACGGTTGCTAGGCTGCTTGATAATGGTTGCTAGGGCGTGGCTAGGAAGTGTTGAAGGTGACTTGTGATTGGCTGTTGATGCCCCGAGTCAAACAAACCCACCCTCATGTTTCTATGACACTTCTATCAAAAGATATCCCTTTCATCTCATTCAATGTAAGTCTAAGGGATTAGTTGCTAGGGAGCTCTAAATGGTTGCTAGGGCGTGGCTTCATAGGTTTACAATCATCCTGAGATAGTGATTGGCTGTCTGAGTAAATTGAGCCCACCCCCTTGTCTCTGAGACACTGTGTGCCAGAGCTATGGTCAATACAAAATCCCTATGCAATTTCCCATTGTAAGAGAAACACATGAGTTTGATGGGACGTCCCTCCCCATTATAAGTCAATGGGGAAATTTGAGAAAATTTGGGGAGCTCTAGCGCCCCAGGGGTACAACTCACACCCCTTTGCGATGTGTCATCATACAGGGCCTGCCAGCCTCTTCAAATGTGGTGACACACGAATTTCTCCGAAATCCTCTCTCAGAGTTATGACTCGTTAAAATTCGTCGCAATGTTAAGTCAATGGGATTTTTCGGCTACTTTTTCGCCCCTGGGGCGAACATCGTACCCCCGATCCCTTAGAAAAGATATAGCACACCATTCCCGTATAGGCCGGTCGATTTGACGCCTCATTCGTGGGTCTGTGACAAAAAATGTGGGAGGAGAAGCGCGCCGAAAAAGTGTCCAGAAGTAAGAATAATTATTATAATAACTAGAATGTACATTTCCTGAAGAAAATGTGAGTGGTGCTTGCCGTGGCAAAAAAATCCTCTCGGATGCTATGTTGTGTGTACTGGATTCTCACCCGAAACAAAAGAGGCCACCCCCAAGTCTGTACGATGTTGTGGAGCTGAGATATGTCCTATTCATGTGTTTGTACGGTTGCTAGGGTACTCTATATGGTTGCTATGGAGTGGCTATACAATTTATGGGGTGACATTTAAAGACTATTTGCCAGTCTGAGTCAAAAGACCCAACCCCCATGCCTCTACGATGTTCTGATGCAGAGATATAGGTCCTTGTAAACGGTTGCTAGGGTACTCTGTTTGGTTGCTATGGAGGGGCTTGGCAGCATCCAATGATGATACTGCTTGTCTGTATGAATGATATAAACCAACCCCCATGTCTCTAGGATGTTCTGAAGCAGAGATATAGGTCTTGGTAAACGGTTGCTAGGGTACTCTGTTTGGTTGCTATGGAGGGGTTTGGCAGCATCCAATGATGATACTGCTTGTCTGTATGAATGATATAAACCAACCCCCATGCCTCTATGATGTTCTGAAGCAGAGATATAGGTCTTGGTATACGGTTGCTAGGGTACTCTTTTTGGTTGCTAGGGGGGCTTGGCAGCATCCAATGATGATACTGCTTGTCTGTATGAATGATATAAACCAACCCCCATGTCTCTACGATGTTCCGAGGCAGAGATATAGGTCTTGGTATACGGTTGCTAGGGTACTCTGTTTGGTTGCTAAGGGGGCTTGGCAGCATCCAATGATGATACTGCTTGTCTGTATGAATGATATAAACCAACCCCCATGTCTCTATGATGTTCTGAAGCAGAGATATAGGTCTTGGTATATGGTTGCTAGGGTACTATGTTTGGTTGCTAAGGGGGCTTGGCAGCATCCAATGATGATACTGCTTGTCTGTATGAATGATATAAACCAACCCCCATGTCTCTATGATGTTCTGAAGCAGAGATATAGGTATTGGTATACGGTTGCTAGGGTACTCTTTTTGGTTGCTAGGGGGGCTTGGCAGCATCCAATGATGATACTGCTTGTCTGTATGAATGATATAAACCAACCCCCATGTCTCTACGATGTTCCGAAGCAGAGATATAGGTCTTGGTATACGGTTGCTAGGGTACTCTGTTTGGTTGCTAGGGGGGCTTGGCAGCATCCAATGATGATACTGCTTGTCTGTATGAATGATATAAACCAACCCCCATGTCTCTATGATGTTCTGAAGCAGAGATTTAGGTCTTGGTATACGGTTGCTAGGGTACTCTTTTTGGTTGCTAGGGGGGCTTGGCAGCATCCAATGATGATACTGCTTGTCTGTATGAATGATATAAACCAACCCCCATGTCTCTACGATGTTCCGAAGCAGAGATATAGGTCTTGGTATACGGTTGCTAGGGTACTCTGTTTGGTTGCTAGGGGGGCTTGGCAGCATCCAATGATGATACTGCTTGTCTGTATGAATGATATAAACCAACCCCCATGTCTCTATGATGTTCTGAAGCAGAGATATAGGTCTTGGTATATGGTTGCTAGGGTACTCTGTTTGGTTGCTAAGGGGGCTTGGCAGCATCCAATGATGATACTGCTTGTCTGTATGAATGATATAAACCAACCCCCATGTCTCTATGATGTTCTGAAGCAGAGATATAGGTCTTGGTATACGGTTGCTAGGGTACTCTGTTTGGTTGCTAGGGGGGCTTGGCAGCATCCAATGATGATACTGCTTGTCTGTATGAATGATATAAACCAACCCCCATGTCTCTATGATGTTCTGATGCAGAGATATTGGTGTTGCTAAACGGTTGCTAGGCTGCTTGATAATGGTTGCTAGGGCGTGGCCAGGAAGTGTTGACGGTGATTTATGATTGGCTGTTGATGCCCCGAGTCAAACAAACCCACCCTCGTGTTTCTATGACACTTCTATCCAAAGATATCCCTTTGATGTTTTTCAATGGAAGTCTATGGGATCAGTTGCTAGGGAGCTCTAAATGGTTGCTAGGGCGTGGCTTGATGGGTTAACAGTGATCCTGAGATAGTGATTGGTTGGCTGAGTAAATTGAGCCCACCCCCTTGTCTCTGAGACACTGTGAGCCAGAGCTATGGTCAATACAAAATCCCTATGCAATTTCCCATAGTAGGAGAAACGCATGCGTTTTATGGGACGTCCCTCCCCATAGTAAGTCAATGGGGCAAATTTAGGCAGCTCCTGCACCCCAGGGGTACAACTCACACCCCTTTGCGATGTGTCATCTTACAGGGCCTGTCAGCCTCTTCAAATGTGGTGACCCACGAGTTTCTACGAAATCCTCGCTTAGAGTTATGACTTGTTAATTTTTTTTTACATTTTTCCCAATGTTAAGTCTATGGGATTTTTTTCGCTACTTTTTCGCCCCTGGGGCGAACACCGCACCCCCGACCCCTTAGAAAAGATATAGCACACCATTCCCGATTAGGCCGCACGTTTTGACACCTCATTCATGGGTCTGTGACAAAAACTGTGGGAGGAGTAGCGGGACAAAATGTTGTGTGGAAAAAGAATAATTATAACTAGAATGTACATTTCCTGAAGAAAATGTGAGTGGTGCTTGCCGTGGCAAAAAAATCCTCTCGGATGCTATGTTGTGTGTACTGGATTCTCACCCGAAACCAAAGAGGCCACCCCCAAGTCTGTACGATGTTGTGGAGCTGAGATATGTCCTATTCATGTGTTTGTACGGTTGCTAGGGTACTCTATATGGTTGCTATGGAGTGGCTATACAATTTATGGGGTGACATTTAAAGACTATTTGCCAGACTGAGTCAAAAGACCCAACCCCCATGCCTCTACGATGTTCTGATGCAGAGATATAGGTCCTTGTAAACGGTTGCTAGGGTACTCTGTTTGGTTGCTATGGAGGGGCTTGGCAGCATCCAATGATGATACTGCTTGTCTGTATGAATGATATAAACCAACCCCCATGTCTCTAGGATGTTCTGAGGCAGAGATATAGGTCTTGGTAAACGGTTGCTAGGGTACTCTGTTTGGTTGCTATGGAGGGGTTTGGCAGCATCCAATGATGATACTGCTTGTCTGTATGAATGATATAAACCAACCCCCATGCCTCTATGATGTTCTGAAGCAGAGATATAGGTCTTGGTATACGGTTGCTAGGGTACTCTGTTTGGTTGCTAGGGGGGCTTGGCAGCATCGAATGATGATACTGCTTGTCTGTATGAATGATATAAACCAACCCCCATGTCTCTACGATGTTCCGAAGCAGAGATATAGGTCTTGGTACACGGTTGCTAGGGTACTCTTTTTGGTTGCTAGGGGGGCTTGGCAGCATCCAATGATGATACTGCTTGTCTGTATGAATGATATAAACCAACCCCCATGTCTCTATGATGTTCTGAGATAGAGATATAGGTCTTGGTATATGGTTGCTAGGGTACTCTGTTTGGTTGCTAAGGGGGCTTGGCAGCATCCAATGATGATACTGCTTGTCTGTATGAATGATATAAACCAGCCCCCATGTCTCTATGATGTTCTGAAGCAGAGATATAGGTCTTGGTATATGGTTGCTAGGGTACTCTGTTTGGTTGCTAAGGGGGCTTGGCAGCATCCAATGATGATACTGCTTGTCAGTATGAATGATATAAACCAACCCCCATGTCTGTACGATGTTCTGATGCAGAGATATAGGTCTTGGTAAACGGTTGCTAGGGAACTCTGGTTGGTTGCTATGGAATGTTTTGGCAACATTCAATTATGATACTGCTTGTCAGTATGAATGATATAAACCAACCCCCATGTCTCTACGATGTTCTGATGCAGAGATATAGGTCTTGTTATACGGTTGCTAGGGTACTCTGTTTGGTTGCTATGGAGTGGCTTGGCAGCATCCAATGATGATACTCCAAAGGCTGCTTGTCAGTATGAATGATATAAACCAACCCCCATGCTTCTATGATGTTCTGAGGCAGAGATATAGGTCTTGTAAAACGGTTGCTAGGCTGCTTGATAATGGTTGCTAGGGCGTGGCTAGGAAGTGTTGACGGTGATTTATGATTGGCTGTTGATGCCCAGAGTCAAACAAACCCACCCTCGTGTTTCTATGTCACTTCTATCCAAAGATATCCCTTTGATCTCTTTCAATGGTAGTCTATGGGATCAGTTGCTAGGGAGCTCTAAATGGTTGCTAGGGCGTGGCTTCATAGGTTGACAATCATCCTGAGATAGTGATTGGCTGTCTGAGTAAATTGAGCCCACCCCCTTGTCTCTGAGACACTGTGAGCCAGAGCTATGGTCAATTCAAAATCCCTATGCAATTTCCCATAGTAAGAGAAACACATGAGTTTTATGGGACGTCCCTCCCCATAGTAAGTCAATGGGGCAAATTTAGGCAGCTCCTGCACCCCAGGGGTACAACTCACACCCCATTGCGATGTGTCATCTTAAAGGGCCTGTCAGCCTCTTCAAATGTGGTGACACACAAGTTTCTACGAAATCCTCGCTTAGAGTTATGACTTGTTAAATGTTTTTTACATTTTTCCCAATGTTAAGTCTATGGGATTTTTTTCGCTACTTTTTCGCCCCTGGGGCGAACACCGCACCCCCGACCCCTTAGAAAAGATATAGCACACCATTCCCGAATAGGCCGCACGTTTTGACACCTCATTCATGGGTCTGTGACGAAAAATGTGGGAGGAGTAGCGGGACAAAATGTTGTCCGGAATAAGAATAATAAAAATAAACCGATATGGGGTGAGATATTAATATTTAGGGCTTGCTACGCAAGCCCCACTAATATTAATAAGTATGGAGAATAACAATATTGATGCATTGCTTCACAAGCAACACTAATAGGTATGTTTGAGAGTGATGGTGATGCCTTGCTGCGCAAGGCATCACTAAAACTCGTTCTGGGGCTAGATAGTAATAGTGATGCCTTGCTACGCAAGCACCACTAATAACTAGAATGTACATTTCCTGAAGAAAATGTGAGTGGTGCTTGCCGTGGCAAAAAAATCCTCTCGGATGCTATGTTGTGTGTACTGGATTCTCACCCGAAACAAAAGAGGCCACCCCCAAGTCTGTAGGATGTTGTGGAGCTGAGATATGTCCTATTCATGTGTTTGTACGGTTGCTAGGGTACTCTATATGGTTGCTATGGAGTGGCTATACAATTTATGGGGTGACATTTAAAGACTATTTGCCAGTCTGAGTCAAAAGACCCAACCCCCATGCCTCTACGATGTTCTGATGCAGAGATATAGGTCCTTGTAAACGGTTGCTAGGGTACTCTGTTTGGTTGCTATGGAGGGGCTTGGCAGCATCCAATGATGATACTGCTTGTCTGTATGAATGATATAAACCAACCCCCATGTCTCTAGGATGTTCTGAGGCAGAGATATAGGTCTTGGTAAACGGTTGCTAGGGTACTCTGTTTGGTTGCTATGGAGGGGTTTGGCAGCATCCAATGATGATACTGTTTGTCTGTATGAATGATATAAACCAACCCCCATGCCTCTATGATGTTCTGAAGCAGAGATATAGGTCTTGGTATACGGTTGCTAGGGTACTCTGTTTGGTTGCTAGGGGGGCTTGGCAGCATCCAATGATGATACTGCTTGTCAGTATGAATGATATAAACCAACCCCCATGTCTCTACGATGTTCCGAAGCAGAGATATAGGTCTTGGTATACGGTTGCTAGGGTACTCTGTTTGGTTGCTAGGGGGGCTTGGCAGCATCCAATGATGACACTGCTTGTCTGTATGAATGATATAAACCAACCCCAATGTCTCTACGATGTTCCGAAGCAGAGATATAGGTCTTGGTATACGGTTGCTAGGGTACTCTGTTTGGTTGCTAGGGGGGCTTGGCAGCATCCAATGATGATACTGCTTGTCTGTATGAATGATATAAAGCAACCCCCATGTCTCTATGATGTTCTGAAGCAGAGATATAGGTCTTGGTATATGGTTGCTAGGGTACTCTGTTTGGTTGCTAGGGGGGCTTGGCAGCATCCAATGATGATACTGCTTGTCTGTATGAATGATATAAACCAACCCCCATGCCTCTATGATGTTCTGAGGCAGAGATAAAGGTCTTGGTATATGGTTGCTAGGGTACTCTGTTTGGTTGCTAAGGGGGCTTGGCAGCATCCAATGACAATACTCCAAAGGCTGCTTGTCAGTATGAATGATATAAACCAACCCCCATGTCTTTACGATGTTGTGATGCAGAGATATAGGTCTTGTTATACGGTTGCTAGGGTACTCTGTTTGGTTGCTATGGAGTGGCTTGGCAGCATCCAATGATGATACTGCTTGTCAGTATGAATGATATAAACCAATCCCCATGTCTCTATGATGTTCTGAGGTAGAGATATAGGTCTTGGTAAACGGTTGCTAAGGTATTCTGGGTGGTTGCTAGGGTGTTGCTAGGCGGCTGCTAAGGTGTTCTGGGTGGTTGCTAGGACGTTTCTAGGCGGTTGCTAAGGTGTTCTGGGTGGTTGCTAGGGTGTTGCTAGGCGGTTGCTAAGTTATTCTGGGTGGTTGCTAGGCGGTTGCTAGGGTGTTCTGGGTGGTTGCTAGGGCGTTGCTAGGCGGTTGCTATGTTATTCTGGGTGGTTGCTAGGCGGTTGCTAGGGTGTTCTGGGTGGTTGCTAGGGCGTTGCTAGGCGGTTGCTATGTTATTCTGGGTGGTTGCTAGGCGGTTGCTAGGGTGTTCTGGGTGGTTGCTAGGGCGTTGCTAGGCGGTTGCTAAGGTATTCGGAGTGGTTGCTAGGGTGTTGCTAGGTGGTTGCTAAGGTATTCTGGGTGGTTGCTAGGCGGTTGCTAGGGTGTTCTGGGTGGTTGCTAGGATGTTGCTAGGCGGTTGCTAAGGTGTTCTGGGTGGTTGCTAGGCGGTTG
This sequence comes from Gobio gobio, assembly GCF_949357685.1. Classification (NCBI taxonomy): domain Eukaryota; kingdom Metazoa; phylum Chordata; class Actinopteri; order Cypriniformes; family Gobionidae; genus Gobio; species Gobio gobio. The sequence continues at coordinate 41,748,983 of NC_137117.1, forward strand.
CTAGGGTGTTCTGGGTGGTTGCTAGGACGTTGCTAGGCGGTTGCTAAGGTGTTCTGGGTAGTTGCTAGGCGGTTGCTAAGGTATTCTGGGTGGTTGCTAGGGCGTTGCTAGGCGGTTGCTAAGGTATTCTGGGTGGTTGCTAGGCGGTTGCTAGGGTGTTCTGGGTGGTTGTTAGGGCGTTGCTAGGCGGTTGCTAAGGTATTCGGAGTGGTTGCTAGGGTGTTGCTAGGTGGTTGCTAAGGTATTCTGGGTGGTTGCTATGGTGTTGCTAGGCGGTTGCTAAGGTATTCTGGGTGGTTGCTAGGGCGTTGCTAGGCGGTTGCTAAGATGTTCTGGGCGGTTGCTAGGCGGTTGCTAAGGTATTCTGGGTGGTTGCTAGGGCGTTGCTAGGCGGTTGCTAAGGTGTTCTTGGCGGTTGCTAGGCATTGCTAAGGTATTTTGGGTGGTTGCTATGTTGTTGTTAGGCAGTTGTCAATTGTCACAAATGGTTACTATGGAGTTTTTATAGAGTTGTTAGCATTTTCTCAGCCTGATTTAGCTGTTAGCTAGTCATTATTAGCATGTAGCTATTCACTGCTACCATGTGTAGCATGTTGAAAGTCCAGTTTGCTAGCATGAGCCAAAAAACCCAACCCCCATGTCTCTATGATGTTCTGATGCAGAGATATAGGTCTTGGTAAACGGTTGCTAGGGTACTCTGTTTGGTTGCTATGGAGGGGCTTGGCAGCATCCAATGATGATACTGCTTGTCAGTATGAATGATATAAACCAACCCCCATGTCTCTACGATGTTCTGATGCAGAGATATAGGTCTTGGTAAACGGTTGCTAGGGAACTCTGGTTGGTTGCTATGGAATGTTTTGGCAACATTCAATGATGATACTGCTTGTCAGTATGAATGATATAAACCAACCCCCATGTCTCTACGATGTTGTGATGCAGAGATATAGGTCTTGTTATACGGTTGCTAGGGTACTCTTTTTGGTTGCTATGGAGTGGCTTGGCAGCATCCAATGATGATACTCCAAAGGCTGCTTGTCAGTATGAATGATATAAACCAACCCCCATGCCTCTATGATGTTCTGAGGCAGAGATATTGGTGTTGCTAAACGGTTGCTAGGCTGCTTGATAATGGTTGCTAGGGCGTGGCTAGGAAGTGTTGACGGTGATTTATGATTGGCTGTTGATGCCCCGAGTTAAACAAACCCACCCTCGTGTTTCTATGACACTTCTATCCAAAGATATCCCTTTGATCTCTTTCAATGGAAGTCTATGGGATCAGTTGCTAGGGAGCTGTAAATGGTTGCTAGGGCGTGGCTTGATAGCTTTATGATGATCCTGAGATAGTGATTGGCTGTCTGAGTAAATTGAGCCCACCCCCTTGTCTCTGAGACACTGTGAGCCAGAGCTATGGTCAATACAAAATCCCTATGCAATTTCCCATAGTAAGAGAAACACATGAGTTTTATGGGACGTCCCTCCCCATTATAAGTCAATGGGGAAATTTGAGGAATTTTGGGGAGCTCTAGCGCCCCAGGGGTACAACTCACACCCCATTGCGATGTGTCATCTTACAGGGCCTGTCAGGCTCTTCAAATGTGGTGACACACGAGTTTCTCCGAAATCCTCGCTCGGAGCTATGAGGGGTCAAAGTTTCCGCAATGTTAAATCCCATTGACTTTTCGGCTACTTTTTCGCCCCTGGGGCGAACATCGCACCCCCGATCCCTTAGAAAAGATATAGCACACCATTCCCGTATAGGCCGGTCGATTTGACGCCTCATTCATAGGTCTGTGACAAAATTTGTGGGAGGAGTAGCGCGCCGAAAAAGTGTCCAGAATAAAGAATAAGAATAAGAATAACTAGAATGTACATTTCCTGAAGAAAATGTGAGTGGTGCTTGCCGTGGCAAAAAAATCCTCTCGGATGCTATGTTGTGTGTACTGGATTCTCACCCGAAACCAAAGAGGCCACCCCCAAGTCTGTACGATGTTGTGGAGCTGAGATATGTCCTATTCATGTGTTTGTACGGTTGCTAGGGTACTCTATATGGTTGCTATGGAGTGGCTATACAATTTATGGGGTGACATTTAAAGACTATTTGCCAGACTGAGTCAAAAGACCCAACCCCCATGCCTCTACGATGTTCTGATGCAGAGATATAGGTCCTTGTAAACGGTTGCTAGGGTACTCTGTTTGGTTGCTATGGAGGGGCTTGGCAGCATCCAATGATGATACTGCTTGTCTGTATGAATGATATAAACCAACCCCCATGTCTCTAGGATGTTCTGAGGCAGAGATATAGGTCTTGGTAAACGGTTGCTAGGGTACTCTGTTTGGTTGCTATGGAGGGGTTTGGCAGCATCCAATGATGATACTGCTTGTCTGTATGAATGATATAAACCAACCCCCATGCCTCTATGATGTTCTGAAGCAGAGATATAGGTCTTGGTATACGGTTGCTAGGGTACTCTGTTTGGTTGCTAGGGGGGCTTGGCAGCATCGAATGATGATACTGCTTGTCTGTATGAATGATATAAACCAACCCCCATGTCTCTACGATGTTCCGAAGCAGAGATATAGGTCTTGGTACACGGTTGCTAGGGTACTCTTTTTGGTTGCTAGGGGGGCTTGGCAGCATCCAATGATGATACTGCTTGTCTGTATGAATGATATAAACCAACCCCCATGTCTCTATGATGTTCTGAGATAGAGATATAGGTCTTGGTATATGGTTGCTAGGGTACTCTGTTTGGTTGCTAAGGGGGCTTGGCAGCATCCAATGATGATACTGCTTGTCTGTATGAATGATATAAACCAGCCCCCATGTCTCTATGATGTTCTGAAGCAGAGATATAGGTCTTGGTATATGGTTGCTAGGGTACTCTGTTTGGTTGCTAAGGGGGCTTGGCAGCATCCAATGATGATACTGCTTGTCAGTATGAATGATATAAACCAACCCCCATGTCTGTACGATGTTCTGATGCAGAGATATAGGTCTTGGTAAACGGTTGCTAGGGAACTCTGGTTGGTTGCTATGGAATGTTTTGGCAACATTCAATTATGATACTGCTTGTCAGTATGAATGATATAAACCAACCCCCATGTCTCTACGATGTTCTGATGCAGAGATATAGGTCTTGTTATACGGTTGCTAGGGTACTCTGTTTGGTTGCTATGGAGTGGCTTGGCAGCATCCAATGATGATACTCCAAAGGCTGCTTGTCAGTATGAATGATATAAACCAACCCCCATGCTTCTATGATGTTCTGAGGCAGAGATATAGGTCTTGTAAAACGGTTGCTAGGCTGCTTGATAATGGTTGCTAGGGCGTGGCTAGGAAGTGTTGACGGTGATTTATGATTGGCTGTTGATGCCCAGAGTCAAACAAACCCACCCTCGTGTTTCTATGTCACTTCTATCCAAAGATATCCCTTTGATCTCTTTCAATGGTAGTCTATGGGATCAGTTGCTAGGGAGCTCTAAATGGTTGCTAGGGCGTGGCTTCATAGGTTGACAATCATCCTGAGATAGTGATTGGCTGTCTGAGTAAATTGAGCCCACCCCCTTGTCTCTGAGACACTGTGAGCCAGAGCTATGGTCAATTCAAAATCCCTATGCAATTTCCCATAGTAAGAGAAACACATGAGTTTTATGGGACGTCCCTCCCCATAGTAAGTCAATGGGGCAAATTTAGGCAGCTCCTGCACCCCAGGGGTACAACTCACACCCCATTGCGATGTGTCATCTTAAAGGGCCTGTCAGCCTCTTCAAATGTGGTGACACACAAGTTTCTACGAAATCCTCGCTTAGAGTTATGACTTGTTAAATGTTTTTTACATTTTTCCCAATGTTAAGTCTATGGGATTTTTTTCGCTACTTTTTCGCCCCTGGGGCGAACACCGCACCCCCGACCCCTTAGAAAAGATATAGCACACCATTCCCGAATAGGCCGCACGTTTTGACACCTCATTCATGGGTCTGTGACGAAAAATGTGGGAGGAGTAGCGGGACAAAATGTTGTCCGGAATAAGAATAATAAAAATAAACCGATATGGGGTGAGATATTAATATTTAGGGCTTGCTACGCAAGCCCCACTAATATTAATAAGTATGGAGAATAACAATATTGATGCATTGCTTCACAAGCAACACTAATAGGTATGTTTGAGAGTGATGGTGATGCCTTGCTGCGCAAGGCATCACTAAAACTCGTTCTGGGGCTAGATAGTAATAGTGATGCCTTGCTACGCAAGCACCACTAATAAGCCATTCCTGGGTTACATAGTATATATACGCCTTGCTAAACAAGCTCCACGAATATTAATAAGTATGGAGAATAACAATATTGATGCCTTGCTTCGCAAGGCCCACTAATAAGTGTGTTTGAGAGTGATGGTGATGCCTTGCTGCGCAAGGCATCACTAAAATCGTTCTGGGGTAAGATAGTAATAGTGATGCCTTGCTACGCAAGCACCACTAATTATAATAACTAGAATGTACATTTCCTGAAGAAAATGTGAGTGGTGCTTGCCGTGGCAAAAAAATCTTCTCGGAAACTATGTTGTGTGTACTGGATTCTCACCCGAAACAAAAGAGGCCACCCCCAAGTCTGTACGATGTTGTGGAGCTGAGATATGTCCTATTCATGTGTTTGTACGGTTGCTAGGGTACTCTATATGGTTGCTATGGAGTGGCTATACAATTTATGGGGTGACATTTAAAGACTATTTGCCAGTCTGAGTCAAAAGACCCAACCCCCATGCCTCTACGATGTTCTGATGCAGAGATATAGGTCCTTGTAAACGGTTGCTAGGGTACTCTGTTTGGTTGCTATGGAGGGGCTTGGCAGCATCCAATGATGATACTGCTTGTCTGTATGCATGATATAAACCAACCCCCATGTCTCTAGGATGTTCTGAGGCAGAGATATAGGTCTTGGTAAACGGTTGCTAGGGTACTCTGTTTGGTTGCTATGGAGGGGTTTGGCAGCATCCAATGATGATACTGCTTGTCTGTATGCATGATATAAACCAACCCCCATGTCTCTAGGATGTTCTGAGGCAGAGATATAGGTCTTGGTATACGGTTGCTAGGGTACTCTGTTTGGTTGCTAGGGGGGCTTGGCAGCATCCAATGATGATACTGCTTGTCTGTATGAATGATATAAACCAACCCCCATGTCTCTACGATGTTCCGAAGCAGAGATATAGGTCTTGGTATACGGTTGCTAGGGTACTCTGTTTGGTTGCTATGGAGTGGCATGGCAACATTCAATGATGATACTGCTTGTCAGTATGAATGATATAAACCAACCCCCATGTCTTTACGATGTTCTGATGCAGAGCTATAGGTCTTGTTATACGGTTGCTAGGGTACTCTGTTTGGTTGCTATGGAGTGGCTTGGCAGCATCCAATGATGATACTGCTTGTCAGTATGACTGATATAAACCAACCCCCATGTCTCTATGATGTTCTGAGGCAGAGATATAGGTCTTGGTAAACGGTTGCTAAGGTGTTCTGGGTGGTTGCTAGGGCGTTGCTAGGCGGTTGTTAAGGTGTTCTGGGCGGTTGCTAGGCGGTTGCTAAGGTATTCTGGGTGGTTGCAAGGGCATTGCTAGGCGGTTGCTAAGGTATTCTGGGTGGTTGCTAGGCGGTTGCTAGGGTGTTTTGGGTGGTTGCTAGGGCGTCGCTAGGCGGTTGCTAAGGTATTCGGAGTGATTGCTAGGGTGTTGCTAGGTGGTTGCTAAGGTATTCTGGGTGGTTGCTATGGTGTTGCTAGGCGGTTGCTAAGGTATTCTGGGTGGTTGCTGGGGCGTTGCTAGGCGGTTGCTAAGGTGTTCTGGGCGGTTGCTAGGCGGTTGCTAAGGTATTCTGGGTGGTTGCTAGGGCGTTGCTAGGCGGTTGCTAAGGTATTCTGGGTGGTTGCTAGGCGGTTGCTAGGGTGTTCTGGGTGGTTGCTAGGGCGCTGCTAGGCAGTTGCTAAGGTATTCGGAGTGGTTGCTAGGGTGTTGCTAGGTGGTTGCTAAGGTATTCTGGGTGGTTGCTATGGTGTTGCTATGCGGTTGCTAAGGTATTCTGGGTGGTTGCTAGGGCGTTGCTAGGCGGTTGCTAAGGTGTTCTGGGCGGTTGCTAGGCGGTTGCTAAGGTATTCTGGGTGGTTGCTATGGTGTTGCTAGGCGGTTGCTAAGGTATTCTGGGTGGTTGCTAGGGCGTTGCTAGGCGGTTGCTAAGGTGTTCTGGGCGGTTGCTAGGCGGTTGCTAAGGTATTCTGGGTGGTTGCTAGGGCGTTGCTAGGCAGTTGCTAAGGTATTCGGAGTGGTTGCTAGGGTGTTGCTAGTTGGTTGCTAAGGTATTCTGGGTGGTTGCTATTGTGTTGCTAGGCGGTTGCTAAGGTACTCTGGGTGGTTGCTAGGGCGTTGCTAAGGTGTTCTGGGCGGTTGCTAGGCGGTTGCTAAGGTATTCTGGGTGGTTGCTATGGTGTTGCTAGGCGGTTGCTAAGGTATTCTGGGTGGTTGCTAGGGCGTTGCTAGGCGGTTGCTAAGGTGTTCTGGGCGGTTGCTAGGCGGTTGCTAAGGTATTCTGGGTGGTTGCTAGGGCGTTGCTAGGCGGTTGCTAAGGTATTCTGGGTGGTTGCTAGGGCGTTGCTAGGCGGTTGCTAAGGTATTCTGGGTGGTTGCTAGGCGGTTGCTAGGGTGTTTTGGGTGGTTGCTAGGGCGTCGCTAGGCGGTTGCTAAGGTATTCGGAGTGATTGCTAGGGTGTTGCTAGGTGGTTGCTAAGGTATTCTGGGTGGTTGCTATGGTGTTGCTAGGCGGTTGCTAAGGTATTCTGGGTGGTTGCTGGGGCGTTGCTAGGCGGTTGCTAAGGTGTTCTGGGCGGTTGCTAGGCGGTTGCTAAGGTATTCTGGGTGGTTGCTATGGTGTTGCTAGGCGGTTGCTAAGGTATTCTGGGTGGTTGCTATGGTGTTGCTAGGCGGTTGCTAAGGTATTCTGGGTGGTTGCTAGGGCGTTGCTAAGGTGTTCTGGGCGGTTGCTAGGCGGTTGCTAAGGTATTCTGGGTGGTTGCTATGGTGTTGCTAGGCGGTTGCTAAGGTATTCTGGGTGGTTTCTAGGGCGTTGCTAGGCGGTTGCTAAGGTGTTCTGGGCGGTTGCTAGGCGGTTGCTAAGGTATTCTGGGTGGTTGCTAGGGCGTTGCTAGGCGGTTGCTAAGGTATTCTGGGTGGTTGCTAGGGCGTTGCTAGGCGGTTGCTAAGGTATTCTGGGTGGTTGCTAGGCGGTTGCTAGGGTGTTCTGGGTGGTTGCTAGGGCGTTGCTAGGCAGTTGCTAAGGTATTCGGAGTGGTTGCTAGGGTGTTGCTAGGTGGTTGCTAAGGTATTCTGGGTGGTTGCTATGTTGTTGTTAGGCAGTTGTCAATTGTAACAAATGGTTACTATGGAGTTTTTATAGAGTTGTTAGCATGTTCTCAGCCTGATTTAGCTGTTAGCTAATCATTATTAGCATGTAGCTATTGACTGCTAGCATGTGTAGCATGTTGAAAGTCCAGTTTGCTAGTATGAGCCAAAAGACCCAACCCCCATGTCTCTATGATGTTCTGATGCAGAGATATAGGTCTTGGTAAACGGTTGCTAGGGTACTCTGTTTGGTTGCTATGGAGTGGCTTGGCAGCTGCCAATGATGATAGTGCTTGTCAGTATGAATGATAAAAACCAACCCCCATGTCTCTATGATGATCTGATGCAGAGATATAGGTCTTGGTACACGGTTGCTAGGGTACTCTTTTTGGTTGCTATGGAGTGGCTTGGCAGGATCCAATGACAATTCTCCAAAGGCTGCTTGTCAGTATGAATGATATAAACCAACCCCCATGCTTCTATGATGTTCTGAGGCAGAGATATAGGTCTTGTAAAACGGTTGCTAGGCTGCTTGATAATGGTTGCTAGGGAGTGGCTAGGAGGTGTTGAAGGTCACTTGTGATTGGCTGTTGATGCCCCGAGTCAAACAAACCCACCCTCGTGTTTCTATGACACTTCAATCAAAAGATATCCCTTTGATCTCTTTCAATTGAAGTCTATGGGATCAGTTGCTAAGGAGCTCTAAATGGTTGCTAGGGCGTGGCTTCATAGGTTGACAATCATCCTGAGATAGTGATTGGCTGTCTGAGTAAATTGAGCCCACCCCCTTGTCTCTGAGACACTGTGAGCCAGAGCTATGGTCAATACAAAATCCCTATGCAATTTCCCATAGTAAGAGAAACGCATGAGTTTTATGGGACGTCCCTCCCCATTATAAGTCAATGGGGAAATTTGAGGAAATTTGGGGAGCTCTAGCGCCCCAGGGGTACAACTTGTACCCCATTGCGATGTGTCATCTTACAGGGCCTGTCAGGCTCTTCAAATGTGGTGACACACGAGTTTCTCCGAAATCCTCGCTCGGAGCTATGAGGGGTCAAAGTTTCCGCAATGTTAAATCCCATTGACTTTTCGGCTACTTTTTCGCCCCTGGGGCGAACATCGCACCCCCGATCCCTTAGAAAAGATATAGCACACCATTCCCGTATAAGGCGGTCGATTTGACGCCTCATTCATAGGTCTGTGACAAAATTTGTGGGAGGAGAAGCGCGCCGAAAAAGCGTCCAGAAGAATAATAAGATTTATAAACTAGAATGTACATTTCCTGAAGAAAATGTGAGTGGTGCTTGCCGTGGCAAAAAAATCCTCTCGGATGCTATGTTGTGTGTACTGGATTCTCACCCGAAACAAAAGAGGCCACCCCCAAGTCTGTACGATGTTGTGGAGCTGAGATATGTCCTATTCATGTGTTTGTACGGTTGCTAGGGTACTCTATATGGTTGCTATGGAGTGGCTATACAATTTATGGGGTGACATTTAAAGACTATTTGCCAGTCTGAGTCAAAAGACCCAACCCCCATGCCTCTACGATGTTCTGATGCAGAGATATAGGTCCTTGTAAACGGTTGCTAGGGTACTCTGTTTGGTTGCTATGGAGGGGCTTGGCAGCATCCAATGATGATACTGCTTGTCTGTATGAATGATATAAACCAACCCCCATGTCTCTAGGATGTTCTGAAGCAGAGATATAGGTCTTGGTAAACGGTTGCTAGGGTACTCTGTTTGGTTGCTATGGAGGGGTTTGGCAGCATCCAATGATGATACTGCTTGTCTGTATGAATGATATAAACCAACCCCCATGCCTCTATGATGTTCTGAAGCAGAGATATAGGTCTTGGTATACGGTTGCTAGGGTACTCTTTTTGGTTGCTAGGGGGGCTTGGCAGCATCCAATGATGATACTGCTTGTCTGTATGAATGATATAAACCAACCCCCATGTCTCTACGATGTTCCGAGGCAGAGATATAGGTCTTGGTATACGGTTGCTAGGGTACTCTGTTTGGTTGCTAAGGGGGCTTGGCAGCATCCAATGATGATACTGCTTGTCTGTATGAATGATATAAACCAACCCCCATGTCTCTATGATGTTCTGAAGCAGAGATATAGGTCTTGGTATATGGTTGCTAGGGTACTATGTTTGGTTGCTAAGGGGGCTTGGCAGCATCCAATGATGATACTGCTTGTCTGTATGAATGATATAAACCAACCCCCATGTCTCTATGATGTTCTGAAGCAGAGATATAGGTATTGGTATACGGTTGCTAGGGTACTCTTTTTGGTTGCTAGGGGGGCTTGGCAGCATCCAATGATGATACTGCTTGTCTGTATGAATGATATAAACCAACCCCCATGTCTCTACGATGTTCCGAAGCAGAGATATAGGTCTTGGTATACGGTTGCTAGGGTACTCTGTTTGGTTGCTAGGGGGGCTTGGCAGCATCCAATGATGATACTGCTTGTCTGTATGAATGATATAAACCAACCCCCATGTCTCTATGATGTTCTGAAGCAGAGATTTAGGTCTTGGTATACGGTTGCTAGGGTACTCTTTTTGGTTGCTAGGGGGGCTTGGCAGCATCCAATGATGATACTGCTTGTCTGTATGAATGATATAAACCAACCCCCATGTCTCTACGATGTTCCGAAGCAGAGATATAGGTCTTGGTATACGGTTGCTAGGGTACTCTGTTTGGTTGCTAGGGGGGCTTGGCAGCATCCAATGATGATACTGCTTGTCTGTATGAATGATATAAACCAACCCCCATGTCTCTATGATGTTCTGAAGCAGAGATATAGGTCTTGGTATATGGTTGCTAGGGTACTCTGTTTGGTTGCTAAGGGGGCTTGGCAGCATCCAATGATGATACTGCTTGTCTGTATGAATGATATAAACCAACCCCCATGTCTCTATGATGTTCTGAAGCAGAGATATAGGTCTTGGTATACGGTTGCTAGGGTACTCTGTTTGGTTGCTAGGGGGGCTTGGCAGCATCCAATGATGATACTGCTTGTCTGTATGAATGATATAAACCAACCCCCATGTCTCTATGATGTTCTGATGCAGAGATATTGGTGTTGCTAAACGGTTGCTAGGCTGCTTGATAATGGTTGCTAGGGCGTGGCCAGGAAGTGTTGACGGTGATTTATGATTGGCTGTTGATGCCCCGAGTCAAACAAACCCACCCTCGTGTTTCTATGACACTTCTATCCAAAGATATCCCTTTGATGTTTTTCAATGGAAGTCTATGGGATCAGTTGCTAGGGAGCTCTAAATGGTTGCTAGGGCGTGGCTTGATGGGTTAACAGTGATCCTGAGATAGTGATTGGTTGGCTGAGTAAATTGAGCCCACCCCCTTGTCTCTGAGACACTGTGAGCCAGAGCTATGGTCAATACAAAATCCCTATGCAATTTCCCATAGTAGGAGAAACGCATGCGTTTTATGGGACGTCCCTCCCCATAGTAAGTCAATGGGGCAAATTTAGGCAGCTCCTGCACCCCAGGGGTACAACTCACACCCCTTTGCGATGTGTCATCTTACAGGGCCTGTCAGCCTCTTCAAATGTGGTGACCCACGAGTTTCTACGAAATCCTCGCTTAGAGTTATGACTTGTTAATTTTTTTTTACATTTTTCCCAATGTTAAGTCTATGGGATTTTTTTCGCTACTTTTTCGCCCCTGGGGCGAACACCGCACCCCCGACCCCTTAGAAAAGATATAGCACACCATTCCCGATTAGGCCGCACGTTTTGACACCTCATTCATGGGTCTGTGACAAAAACTGTGGGAGGAGTAGCGGGACAAAATGTTGTGTGGAAAAAGAATAATTATAACTAGAATGTACATTTCCTGAAGAAAATGTGAGTGGTGCTTGCCGTGGCAAAAAAATCCTCTCGGATGCTATGTTGTGTGTACTGGATTCTCACCCGAAACAAAAGAGGCCACCCCCAAGTCTGTACGATGTTGTGGAGCTGAGATATGTCCTATTCATGTGTTTGTACGGTTGCTAGGGTACTCTATATGGTTGCTATGGAGTGGCTATACAATTTATGGGGTGACATTTAAAGACTATTTGCCAGTCTGAGTCAAAAGACCCAACCCCCATGCCTCTACGATGTTCTGATGCAGAGATATAGGTCCTTGTAAACGGTTGCTAGGGTACTCTGTTTGGTTGCTATGGAGGGGCTTGGCAGCATCCAATGATGATACTGCTTGTCTATATGAATGATATAAACCAACCCCCATGTCTCTAGGATGTTCTGAGGCAGAGATATAGGTCTTGGTAAACGGTTGCTAGGGTACTCTGTTTGGTTGCTATGGAGGGGTTTGGCAGCATCCAATGATGATACTGTTTGTCTGTATGAATGATATAAACCAACCCCCATGCCTCTATGATGTTCTGAAGCAGAGATATAGGTCTTGGTATACGGTTGCTAGGGTACTCTGTTTGGTTGCTAGGGGGGCTTGGCAGCATCCAATGATGATACTGCTTGTCTGTATGAATGATATAAACCAACCCCCATGTCTCTATGATGTTCTGAGGCAGAGATATAGGTCTTGGTATATGGTTGCTAGGGTACTCTGTTTGGTTGCTAAGGGGGCTTGGCAGCATCCAATGATGATACTGCTTGTCTGTATGAATGATATAAACCAACCCCCATGTCTCTATGATGTTCTGAAGCAGAGATATAGGTCTTGGTATACGGTTGCTAGGGTACTCTGTTTGGTTGCTAGGGGGGCTTGGCAGCATCCAATGATGATACTGCTTGTCTGTATGAATGATATAAACCAACCCCCATGTCTCTATGATGTTCTGAGGCAGAGATATAGGTCTTGGTATATGGTTGCTAGGGTACTCTGTTTGGTTGCTAAGGGGGCTTGGCAGCATCCAATGATGATACTGCTTGTCTGTATGAATGATATAAACCAACCCCCATGTCTCTATGATGTTCTGAAGCAGAGATATAGGTCTTGGTATATGGTTGCTAGGGTACTCTGTTTGGTTGCTAAGGGGGCTTGGCAGCATCAAATGATGATACTGCTTGTCTGTATGAATGATATAAACCAACCCCCATGCCTCTACGATGTTCTGAAGCAGAGATATAGGTCTTGGTATACGGTTGCTAGGGTACTCTGTTTGGTTGCTAGGGGGGCTTGGCAGCATCCAATGATGATACTGCTTGTCAATATGAATGATATAAACCAACCCCCATGCCTCTATGATGTTCTGAAGCAGAGATATAGGTCTTGGTATACGGTTGCTAGGGTACTCTGTTTGGTTGCTAGGGGGGCTTGGCAGCATCCAATGATGATACTGCTTGTCTGTATGAATGATATAAACCAACCCCCATGTCTCTACGATGTTCCGAAGCAGAGATATAGGTCTTGATATACGGTTGCTAGGGTACTCTGTTTGGTTGCTAGGGGGGCTTGGCAGCATCCAATGATGATACTGCTTGTCTGTATGAATGATATAAACCAACCCCCATGTCTCTATGATGTTCTGAGGCAGAGATATAGGTCTTGGTATATGGTTGCTAGGGTACTCTGTTTGGTTGCTAGGGGGGCTTGGCAGCATCCAATGATGATACTGCTTGTCTGTATGAATGATATAAACCAACCCCCATGTCTCTATGATGTTCTGAGGCAGAGATATAGGTCTTGGTATATGGTTGCTAGGGTACTCTGTTTGGTTGCTAGGGGGGCTTGGCAGCATCCAATGATGATACTGCTTGTCTGTATGAATGATATAAACCAACCCCCATGTCTCTATGATGTTCTGATGCAGAGATATAGGTCTTGGTAAACGGTTGCTAGGGTACTCTGTTTGGTTGCTATGGAGTGGCTTGGCAGCATCCAATGGATACAGCTTGTCAGTATGAATGATATAAACCAACCCCCATGTCTGTATGATGTTCTGATGCAGAGATATAGATCTTGGTAAACGGTTGCTAGGGTACTCTGTTTGGTTGCTATGGCGTGGCTTGGCAGCATCCAATGATGATACTCCAAAGGCTGCTTGTCAGTATGAATGATATAAACCAACCCCCTTGCCTCTATAATGTTCTGAGGCAGAGATATAGGTCTTGGTAAATGGTTGCTAGGCTGCTTGATAATGGTTGCTAGGGCGTGGCTAGGAAGTATTGAAGGTGACTTGTGATTGGCTGTTGATGCCCCGAGTCAAACAAACCCACCCTCTTGTTTCTATGACACTTCTATCAAAAGATATCCCTTTGATCTCTTTCAATGGAAGTCTATGGGATCAGTTGCTAGGGAGCTCTAAGTGGTTGCTAGGGCGTGGCTTCATAGGTTAACAATCATCCTGAGATAGTGATTGGCTGTCTGAGTAAATTGAGCCCACCCCCTTGTCTCTGAGACACTGTGAGCCAGAGCTATGGTCAATACAAAATCCCTATGCAATTTCCCATAGTAAGAGAAACACATGAGTTTTATGGGACGTCCCTCCCCATTATAAGTCAATGGGGAAATTTGAGGAAATTTGGGCAGCTCTAGCGCCCCAGGGGTACAACTTATACCCCATTGCGATGTGTCATCTTACAGGGCCTGTCAGCCTCTTCAGATGTGGTGACACACGAGTTTCTCCGAAATCCTCGCTCAGAGCTATGAGGGGTCAAAGTGTCCGCAATGTTAAATCCCATTGACTTTTCGGTTACTTTTACGCCCCTGGGGCGAACATCGCACCCCCGATCCCTTAGAAAAGATATAGCACACCATTCCCGTATAGGCCGGTCGATTTGACGCCTCATTCATGGGTCTGTGACAAAATTTGTGGGAGGAGAAGCGCGCCGAAAAAGTGGCCAGAAGAAGAAGAATAATAATAAGCCATTCCTGGGTTACATAGTATATATACGCCTTGCTAAACAAGCTCCACGAATATTAATAAGTATGGAGAATAACAATATTGATGCCTTGCTTCGCAAGGCCCACTAATAAGTGTGTTTGAGAGTGATGGTGATGCCTTGCTGCGCAAGGCATCACTAAAATCGTTCTGGGGTAAGATAGTAATAGTGATGCCTTGCTACGCAAGCACCACTAATAAACCGTTATAATAATTTTTATGGCTAGCTACGCAAGCACCATTAATAATAAAAATATGGAGAATATCAATATTGATGCATTGCTTCACAAGCAACACTAATATGTATGTTTGAGAGTGATGGTGATGCCTTGCTTCGCAAGGCATCACTAAAACCGTTTTCGGGCTAGATAGTAATAGTGATGCCTTGCTACGCAAGCACCACTAATAAACCGATCCTGGGTTACATAGTATATTACGCCTAAACAAGCTCCACGAATATTAATGAGTATGGAGAATAACAATATTGATGCCTTGCTTCGCAAGGCCCACTAATAAGTATGTTTGAGAGTGATGGTGATGCCTTGCTGCGCAAGGCATCACTAAAACCGTTCTGGGGCAAGATAGTAATAGTGATGCCTTGCTTCGCAAGCACCACTAATAATAAAGCGTTCTAATAATATTTATGGCTTGCTACGCAAGCACCATTAATAATAAAAATATGGAGAATAACAATATTGATGCATTGCTTCACAAGCAACACTAATATGTATGTTTTAGAGTGATGGTGATGCCTTGCTTCGCAAGGCATCACTAAAACCGTTTTCGGGCTAGATAGTAATAGTGATGCCTTGCTACGCAAGCACCACTAAATATCAAAATAAAGATTCAAACGTAAGCAAGGCTCTACAGAGCTACAGACTTGAGCTACAGAGCAACAGACACAGCAGGCAGACAGGAGCAATCGATCAGGCAGGAGAGCAATCGAGTTAGTGTTGGTATAGTGCTGGTCCAGGCTGGTTTATGCTGGCTATTGTTGGTATAGTGCTGGTCCATGCTGGTTTATGCTGGTTAGTGTTGGTATAGTGCTGGTATAGTGCTGGTCCATGCTGGTTAGTGTTGGTATAGTGTTGGTATAGTGCTGGTTTATGCTAGTTGGTGTTGGTATAGTGCTGGTCCAGGCTGGTTTATACTAGTTAGTGTTGGTATAGTGCTGGTCCAGGCTGGTTTATGCTGGTTAGTGTTGGTATAGTGCTGGTCCATGCTGGTTTATGCTAGGTCGTGTTGGTATAGAGCTGGTCCAGGCTGGTTTATAATGGTTAGTGTTGGTATAGTGCTGGTCCAGGCTGGTTTTTGCTGGTTCGTGTTGGTATTGTGCTGGACCATGCTGGTTTATGCTAGTTGGTGTTGGTATAGTGCTGGTCCAGGCTGGTTTATGCTGTTTAGTTTTGGTATAGGGCTAGTTAGTGCTGGTATAGTGCTGGTCCATGGTGGTTTATGCTGGATAGTGTTGGTATAGTGCTGGTCCAGGCTGATTAGTGTTGGTATAGTGCTAATTTATGCTGGTTAGTGCTGGTCCATGTTGGTTTATGCTGGTTAGTGTTGGTATAGTGCTGGTCCAGGCTGATTAGTGTTGGCATAGTACTAGTTTATGCTAGTTAGTGCTGGTATAGTGCTGGTCCAGGCTGGTTTATGCTTGTCAGTGTTGGTATAGTGCTGGTTAGTGTTGGTATAGTGCTGGTCCATGCTGGTTTATGCTGGTTAGTGTTGGTATAGTGCTAGTTAGTGTTGGTATAGTGCTGGTTTATGCTGGTTAGTGTTGGTATAGTGCTAGTTAGTGTTGGTATAGTGCTGGTGTATGATGGTTAGTGTTGGTATAGTGCTGGTCCAGGCTGGTTTTTGCTGGTTCATGTTGGTATAGTGCTGGTCCATGCTGGTTTATGCTAGTTGGTGTTGGTATAGTGCTGGTCCAGGCTGGTTTATGCTGGTTAGTGTTGGTGTAGTGCTGGTCCATGCTGGTTTGTGTTGGTATAGTGCTGGTCCATGCTGGTTTATGATAGTTAGTGTTGGTATAGTGCTGGTCCAGGCTGGTTTATGCTGGTTAGTGTTGGTATAGGGCTAGTTAGTGCTGGTATAGTGCTGGTCCATGGTGGTTTATGCTAGTTAGTGTTGGTATAGTGCTGGTCCAGGCTGGTGTATGCTGGTTAGTGCTGGTATAGTGCTGGATAGTGTTGGTATAGTACTAGTTTATGCTAGTTAGTTTTGGTATAGTGCTGGTCCAGGCTGGTTTATGCTTGTTAGTGTTGGTATAGTGCTGGTTAGTTTTGGTATAGTGCTGGCCCATGCTGGTTTATGCTGGTTAGTGTTGGTATAGTGCTAGTTAGTGTTGGAATAGTGCTGGTCCAGGCTGGTGTATGCTGGTTAGTGCTGGTATAATGCTGGATAGTGTTGGTATAGTGCTGGTCCAGGCTGGTGTATGCTGGTTAGTGCTGGTATAGTGCTGGATAGTGTTGGTATAGTACTAGTTTATGCTAGTTAGTTTTGGTATAGTGCTGGTCCAGGCTGGTTTATGCTTGTTAGTGTTGGTATAGTGCTGGTTAGTTTTGGTATAGTGCTGGCCCATGCTGGTTTATGCTGGTTAGTGTTGGTATAGTGCTAGTTAGTGTTGGAATAGTGCTGGTCCAGGCTGGTGTATGCTGGTTAGTGCTGGTATAATGCTGGATTAGTGTTGGTATAATGCTAAATTATGTTGGTTAGTGCTTTTGCAGGCTGGTTTATGCTGGTTAGTGTTGGTATAGTGCTGGTCCAGGCTGATTAATGTTGGCATAGTACTAGTAATGCTGGTCCAGGCTGGTGTATGCTGGTTAGTGCTGGTATAATGCTGGATTAGTGTTGGTATAGTGCTAATTTTTGCTGGTTAGTGCTGGCCCAGGCTGATTTATGATGGTTAGTGTTGGTATAGTGCTGGTCCAGGCTGGTTTTTGCTGGTTCGTGTTGGTATAGTGCTGGTCCAGGCTGGTTTATGCTGGTTAGTGTTGGTATAGTGCTGGTCCATGCTGGTTTATGCTAGTTGGTGTTGGTATAGTGCTGGTCCAGGCTGGTTTATGCTGGTTAGTGTTGGTATAGTGCTGGTCCATGCTGGTTTGTGTTGGTATAGTGCTGGTCCATGCTGGTTTATGATAATTAGTGTTGGTATAGTGCTGGTCCAGGCTGGTTTATGCTGGTTAGTGTTGGTATAGTGCTGGTCCAGGCTGGTTTTTGCTGGTTCGTGTCGGTATAGGGCTAGTTATTGCTGGTATAGTGCTGATCCATGGTGGTTTATGCTGGTTCGTGTTGGTATAGTGCTGGTCCAGGCTGGTTTATGCTAGTTAGTGCTGGTATAGTGCTGGTCCATGGGGGTTTATGCTAGTTAGTGTTGGTATAGTGCTGGTCCAGGCTGGTGTATGCTGGTTAGTGCTGGTATAATGCTGGATAGTGTTGGTATAGTGCTGGTCCAGGCTGGTTTATGCTGGTTAGTGTTGGTATAGGGCTAGTTAGTGCTGGTATAGTGCTGGTCCATGGTGGTTAATGCTAGTTGGTGTAGGTATAGTGCTGGTCCAGGCTGATTTATGCTGGTTAGTGTTGGTATAGTGCTTGTCCAGGCTGATTTATGCTAGTTAGAAATGGTATAGTGCTGGTCCGGGCTGGTTTTTGCTGGTTCGTGTTGGTATAGTGCTGGTCCATGCTGGTTTATGCTATTTGGTGTTGGTATAGTGCTGGTCCAGTTTGGTTTATGCTGGTTAGTGTTGGTATAGTGCTGGTTTATGCTATTTGGTGTTGGTATAGTGCTGGTCCAGGCTGGTTTATGTTGGTTAGTGTTGGTATAGTGCTGGTCCAGGCTGGTTTATGCTGGCTAGTGTTGGTATAGTACTGGTCCAGGCTGGTTTATGCTGGTTAGTGTTGGTATAGGGCTAGTTAGTGCTGGTATAGTGCTGGTCCATGGTGGTTTATGCTAGTTAGTGTTGGTATAGTGCTGGTCCAGGCTGGTGCATGCTGGTTAGTGCTGGTATAATGCTGGATAGTGTTGGTATAGTGCTGGTCCAGGCAGATTAGTGTTGGTATAGTGCTAATTTATGCTGGTTAGTCCTGGTTCAGGCTGGTTTATGCTGGTTAGTGTTGGTATAGTGCTGGACCAGGCTGATTAGTGTTGGCATAGTACTAGTTTATGCTAGTTAGTGCTGGTATATTGCTGGTCCAGGCTGGTTTATGCTTGTTAGCGTTGGTATAGTGCTGGTCCATGCTGGTTTATGCTGGTTACTGTTGGTATAGTGCTAGTTAGTGTTGGTATAGTGCTAGTCCATGCTGGTTTATGCTGGTTAGTGTTGGTATAGTGCTAGTTAGTGTTGGTATAGTGCTGGTCCAGGCTGGTGTATGCTGGTTAGTGCAGGTATAGTGCTGGATAGTGTTGGTATAGTGCTGGTCCAGGCTGATTAGTGTTGGTATAGTGCTAATTTATGCTGGTTAGTGCTGGTCCAGGCTGGTTTATGCTGGTTAGTGTTGGTATAGTGCTGGTCCAGGCTGGTTTATTCTAGTTAGTGTTGGTATAGTGCTGGTCCAGGCTGGTTTATGCTGTTTAGTGTTGGTATAGTGCTGGTCCATGCTGGTTTATGCAAGGTAGTGTTGGTATAGTGCTGGTCCAGGGTGGTTTATGCTGGTTAGTGTTGGTATAGTGCTGGTCCAGGCAGGTTTATGCTGGTTAGAGTTGGTTAAGTGCTGGTATAGTGCTGGTCCAGGCTGGTTTATGCTGGATAGTGTTGGTATAGTGCTGCTCCAGGCTGGTTTATGCTAGTTAGTGTTGGTATAGTGCTGGTCCAGGCTGGTTTTTGTTGCTTCATGTTGGTATAGTGCTGGTCCAGGCTGGTTTTTGCTGGTTCGTGTTGGTATAGTGCTGGTCCAGGCTGGTTTAAAATGGTTAGTGTTGGTATAGTGCTGGTCCAGGCTGGTTTTTGCTGGTTCGTGTTGGTATTGTGCTGGACCATGCTGGTTTATGCTAGTTGGTGTCTGTACAGTGCTGGTCTATGCTGGTTAGTGTTGGTATAGTGCTGGTCCAGGCTGGTTTATGCTGATTAGCGTTGGTATAGTGCTGGTCCAGGCTGGTTCATGCTGTTTAGTGTTGGTATAGTGCTGGTCCATGGTGGTTTATGCTAGTTAGTGTTGGTATAGTGCTGATCCAGGCTGGCGTATGCTGGTTAGTGCAGGTAAAGTGCAGGATAGTGTTGGTATAGTGCTGGTCCAGGCTGATTAGTGTTGGTATAGTGCTAATTTATGCTGGTTAGTGCTGGTCCAGGCTGGTTTATGCTGGTTAGTGTTGGTATAGTGCTGGTCCATGCTGGTTTGTGTTGGTACAGTGCTGGTCCATGCTGGTTTATGATAGTTAGTGTTGGTATAGTGCTGGTCCAGGCTGGTTTATGCTAGTTAGTGTTGGTATAGTGCTGGTCCAGGCTGATTTTTGCTGGTTCGTGTTGGTATAGGGCTAGTTAGTGCTGGTATAGTGCTGGTCCATGGTGGTTTATGCTAGTTAGTGTTGGTATAGTGCTGGTCCAGGCTGATTAGTGTTGGTATAGTGCTAATTTATGCTGGTTAGTGCTGGTCCAGGCTGGTTTATGCTGGTTAGTGTTGGTATAGTGCTGGTCCAGGCTGATTAGTGTTGGCATAGTGCTTGTCCATGCCGGTTTATGCTGGTTAGTGTTGGTAGAGTGCTAGTTAGTGTTGGTATAGTGCTGGTCCATGCTGGTTTATGTTGGTTAGTTTTGGTATAGTGCTGGTCCAGGCTGGTTTATGCTGGTTAGTGTTGGTATAGTGCTGGTCCAGGCTGGTTTATGCTGGTTAGTGTTGGTATAGTGCTGGTCCATGCTGGTTTATGCTAGTTGGTGTTAGTATAGTGCTGGTCCAGGCTGGTTTTTGCTGGTTAGTGTTGGTATAGTGCTGGTCCTTGCTGGTTAATGCTAGTTGGTGTAGGTATAGTGCTGGTCCAGGCTGATTTATGCTGGTTAGTGTTGGTATAGTGCTTGTCCAGGCTGATTTATGCTAGTTAGAATTGGTATAGTGCTGGTCCAGGCTGGTTTTTGCTGGTTCGTGTTGGTATAGTGCTGGTCCATAGTGGTTTATGCTAGTTTGTGTTGGTATAGTGCTGGTCCAGTTTGGTTTATGCTGGTTAGTGTTGGTATAGTGCTGGTTTATGCTATTTGGTGTTGGTATATTGCCGGTCCAGACCGGTTTATGCTGGTTAGTGTTTGTATAGTGCTGGTCAAGGCTGGTTTATGTTGGTTAGTGTTGGTATAGTGCTGGTCCAGGCTGGTTTATGCTGGTTAGTGTTGGTATAGTGCTGGTCCAGGCTGGTTTATGCTGTTTAGTGTTGGTATAGTGCTGGTCCAGGCTGGTTTTTGCTGGTTCGTGTTGGTATTGTGCTGGACCATGCTGGTTTATGCTAGTTGGTGTCTGTATAGTGCTGGTTTATGCTGGTTAGTGTTGGTATAGTGCTGGTCCAGGCTGGTTTATGCTAGTTAGCGTTGGTATAGTGCTGGTCCAGACTGGTTTATGCTGTTTAGTGATGGTATAGTGCTGGTCCATGCTGGTTTATGCTGGTTAGTGTTGGTATAGTGCTGGTATAGTGCTGGTCCATGCTGGTTAGTTTTGGTATAGTGTTGGTATAGTGCTAGTTGGTGTCTGTATAGTGCTGGTTTATGCTGGTTAGTGTTGGTGTAGTGCTGGTCCATGCTGGGTGTGTTGGTATAGTGCTGGTCCATGCTGGTTTATGATAGTTAGGGTTGGTATAGTACTGGCCCAGGCTGGTTTATGCTGGTTAGTGTTCGTATAGGGCTAGTTAGTGCTGGTATAGTGCTGGTCCATGGTGGTTTATGCTAGTTAGTGTTGGTATAGTGCTGGTACAGGCTGGTGTATGCTGGTTAGTGCTGGTATAGTGCTGGATAGTGTTGGTATAGTACTAGTTTATGCTAGTTAGTGCTGGTCCAGGCTGGTTTATGCTTGTTAGTGTTGGTATAGTGCTGGTTAGTGTTGGTATAGTGCTGGCCCATGCTGGTTTATGCTGGTTAGTGTTGGTAGAGTGCTGGCCCAGGCTGGTTTATGAGATTCAAGATTCAAGAGTTTTATTTGTCACATACACAGTTATATACACAATATACAACTTGCAGTGAAATGTAAACAGGTCCGCTCCATGGACAGTGCAAATAACAGTTACAAGAACACAAGGAAAATTAAAATAGAAATAGAATAAAATTAGAATAAAAAGTATTAACATAAGTAGAGTTATAAATAAATCAAGTAAGATAAAAATAGGAAATAAGATAAAAATAAAAAAATAAATAAAAATATAAAATATAAAGTAAGTGGATATGATAAGTGAGATAAACTGTAGACTTAAAAATAAGTGGTTAACATAATATATATATATATATATATATTTATATATAGAGAAGTATGATGTGCATGCAATAGGTATAATTGCAAATCGGAGTATAATGTGCAAACAGGAGTATGATGTGCAAACAGGTTTATTACAGGTTGTTACACAGTAACAATAGGAACGTAAAGTGCAGTGCAATGGCAGTATGTGAATGTTAATGTATAAACTGGATGTTTATGCGTGTGCGGGGTGAAGTGAAGTCACGTGACTGAGTTCAGGAGTCTGATGGCCTGGGGGAAGAAACTCCTCCTGAGTCTTTCAGTCTTTGCCATCAGGCTACGGAAGCGCTTACCAGATGGCAGCAGGGTGAAGTGAGAGTTTGCAGGGTGATTTATGTCTCTGATGATTTTGGTAGCTCTACCTCTGCAGCGTTTGGTGTAGATGTCCTGCAGAGACGGGAGAGCTGAGCCTGAGATGCGCTCGGATAAGCGCACCACTCTTTGCAGGGCTTTGCAGTCGTGACTGGTGCTGTTCCCGTACCACGCTGTGATGCACTGAGTCAGGACACTTTCTATCGCCCCTCGATAGAAAGTTTTCAGGATGGCTGGTGAAACCCTGAATTTCCTCAGCTGGCGCAGGTGGTACAGTCTTTGCCTGGCTTTTTTCACCTGTGTCTGGATGTGTGTAGTCCAGGTCAGATCCTCGGAGATGTTCACACCCAGGTATTTGAAGCTGCTCACTCTCTCTACCGGTGTCCCGCTGATCATGAGAGGGGAGTATGACCGATGCTGTCTCTTCCTGAAGTCCACAATCAGTTCTTTGGTCTTGTTAACATTCAGAGAGAGACAGTTGTCCTGGCACCATGATGTCAGTTGCTCCACTTCGTCCAAGTATGCCGTCTCATTGTTGTTGGAGATGAGACCCAGGACAACAGTATCATCAGCAAACTTGATGATCGAGGTGGAGCTGTGTGTGGACAAACAGTCATGGGTGTAGAGAGAGTAGAGCAGGGGACTCAGCACACAGCCCTGTGGAGCTCCAACACTCAGGGTGATGGAGGTGGAGGTGAACTGGCCTACTCTCACCGCCTGGGGTCTGCCAGTGAGGAAATCTTCAATCCAGAGGCAGAGAGAAGAATTCAGGCCTAGATCCAGGAGTTTGTGTGTTAGCTTAATGGGAACTATGGTGTTAAAGGCTGAGCTATAGTCAATAAATAGCAGCCTGACATAGTTCCCACTTTTGCTGTCGATGTGAGTGAGGCAGGAGTGAAGGACGTGAGAAATGGCATCTTCAGTCGATCTATTGGAACGATAGGCAAACTGAAGAGGGTCCAAAGTGTCAGGAATGGAGGAGCAAATGTTGTTTTTAATGAGTCTCTCAAAGACCTTCATGACTAAAGATGTGAGAGCCACTGGACGATAGTCATTTAGGCAAGAGGGTTTACTGATCTTAGGTACAGGGATGATGGAGGATCGTTTGAAGGAGGTGGGGACAACAGATGTAGCAAGGGACTCGTTAAATATGGATGTAAAGAGCCCTGCGAGCTGATCAGCACAGGACCGCAGAACACGACCTGAAATACCATCCGGCCCAGCAGCTTTCCTGACATCCACACGTTTGAGTGCCCTCCGAACCTCGTCCTCCGAGACAGAGATCACGTGACCGTTGCTGCTCTGAGGGACTCTCTCTGACGCGTCACTCGCCGGAGTCGCGCTGCCGCGATTACCATCAAAGCGAGCGTAGAAAGAGTTTAACTCGTTCACCAGCAACGGATCAGCTCTCACCACTGCAGAGGATTTAGTTCCAAAAGCACAGATGGTCCTCAGTCCCTGCCACATCCGCCGGGAGTCGTTGAGTTGGAAATGAGATTCCACTCTGTCTTTCTAGCGGAGTTTTGCGGCTTTAACGGCGCGCCGGAGGGCGTAACATGAAGCTTTGTACTCCCTCATATCCCCCGTTAGGAGACCGGCATTGTAAGCGGTAGTGCGCGAGTTTACTGCAGTGCGAATTGAACTGTCCACCCACGGTTTCTGATTAGGGAAGGACGTTATAGTTATTGTTATGCTGGTTAGTGTTGGTGTAGTGCTGGTCCATGCTGGTTTGTGTTGGTATAGTGCTGGTCCATGCTGGTCCATGCTGGTTTGTGTTGGTATAGTGCTGGTCCAGGCTGGTGTATGCTGGTTAGTGCTGGTGTAGTGCCGGATAGTGTTGGTATAGTACTAGTTTATGCTAGTTAGTGCTGGTCCAGGCTGGTTTATGCTTGTTAGTGTTGGTATAGTGCTGGTTAGTGTTGGTATAGTGCTGGCCCATGCTGGTTTATGCTGGTTAGTGTTGGTATAGTGCTAGTTAGTGTTGGTATAGTGCTGGTCCATGCTGGTTTAAGCTGGTTAGTGTTGGTATAGTGCTGGCCCAGGCTGGTTTATGCTGGTTAGTGTTGGTATATTGCTGGTCCAGGCTGGTTTTCGCTGGTTTTTGTTGGTATAGTGCTGGTCCATGCTGGTTTATGCTAGTTGGTGTTGGTATAGTGCTGGTCCAGGCTGGTTTATATTGGTTGGTGTTGGTATAGTGCTGGTCCATGCTGGTTTGTGTTGGTATAGTGCTGGTCCATGCTGGTTTGTGATAGTTAGTGTTGGTACAGTGCTGGTCCAGGCTGGTTTATGCTGGCTAGTGTTGGTATAGTGCTGGTCCAGGCTGGTTTTTGCTGGTTCGTGTTGGTATAGTGCTGGACCATGCTGGTTTATGCTAGTTGGTGTTGTTATAGTAATGGTTTATGCTGGTTAGTGTTGGTATAGTGCTGTTCCAGGCTGGTTTATGCTAGTTAGTGTTGGTATAGTGCTGGTCCAGGCTGGTTTATGCTGTTTAGTGTTGGTATAGTGCTGGTCCATGCTGGTTTATGCTAGTTAGTGTTGGTATAGTGCTGGTCCAGGCTGGTTTTTGCTGGTTCGTGTTGGTATAGTGCTGGTCCAGTCTGGTTTATGCTAGTTGGTGTTGGTATAGTGCTGGTCCAAGCTGGTTTATGCTGGTTAGTGTTGGTGTAGTGCTGGTCCATGCTGGTTTATGATAGTTAGTGTTGGTATAGTGCTGGTCCAGGCTGGTTTATGCTGGTTAGTGTTGGTATAGTGCTGGTCCATGCTGGTTTTTGCTGGTTCGTGTTGGTATAGGGCTAGTTAGTGCTGGTATAGTGCTGGTCCATGGTGGTTTATGCTAGTTAGTGTTGGTATAGTGCTGGTCCATGCTGGTTTATGCTGGTTAGTGCAGGTATAGTGCTGGTCCATGCTGGTTTATGCTGGTTAGTGTTGGTATAGTGCTGGTCCAGGCTGGTTTTTGCTGGTTGGTGTTGGTATAGTGCTGGTCCAGGCTGGTTTATAATGGTTAGTGTTGGTATAGTGCTGGTCCAGGCTGGTTTTTGCTGGTTCGTGTTGTTATTGTGCTGGACCATGCTGGTTTATGCTAGTTGGTGTCTGTATAGTGCTGGTTTATGCTGGTTAGTGTTGGTATAGTGCTGGTCCAGGCTGGTTTATGCTAGTTAGCATTGGTATAGTGCTGGTCCAGGCTGGTTTATGCTGTTTAGTGTTGGTTTAGTGCTGGTCCATGCTGGTTTATGCAGGTTAGTGTTGGTATAGTGCTGGTCCATGCTGGTTAGTGTTGGTATAGTGTTGGTATAGTGCTGGTTTATGCTAGTTGGTGTTGGTATAGTGCTGGTCCTTGCTGGTTAATGCTAGTTGGTGTAGGTATAGTGCTGGTCCAGGCTGATTTATGCTGGTTAGTGTTGGTATAGTGCTTGTCCAGGCTGATTTATGCTAGTTAGAATTGGTATAGTGCTGGTCCAGGCTGGTTTTGCTGGTTCGTATTGGTATAGTGCTGGTCCATGCTGGTTTATGCTAATTGGTGTTGGCATAGTGCTGGTCCAGTTTGGTTTATGATGGTTAGTGTTGGTATAGTGCTGGTTTATGCTATTTGGTGTTGGTATAGTGCTGGTCCAGGCTGGTTTATGCTGGTTAGTGTTTGTATAGTGCTGGTCCAGGCTGGTTTATGTTGGTTAGTGTTGGTATAGTGCTAGTCCAGGCTGGTTTATGCTGGTTAGTGTTGGGATAGTGCTGGTCCAGGCTGGTTTATGCTGGTTAGTGTTGGTATAGGGCTAGTTAGTGCTGGTAAAGTGCTGGTCCATGGTGGTTTATGCTAGTTAGTGTTGGTATAGTGCTGGTCCAGGCTGGTGTATGCTGGTTAGTGCTGGTATAATGCTGGATAGTGTTGGTATAGTGCTGGTCCAGGCAGATTAGTGTTGGTATAGTGCTAATTTATGCTGGTTAGTGCTGGTTCAGGCTGGTTTATGCTGGTTAGTGTTGGTATAGTGCTGGACCAGGCTGATTAGTGTTGGCATAGTACTAGTTTATGCTAGTTAGTGCTGGTATAGTGCTGGTCCAGGCTGGTTTATGCTTGTTAGTGTTGGTATAGTGCTGGTTAGTGTTGGTATAGTGCTGGTCCATGCTGGTTTATGCTGGTTAGTGTTGGTATAGTGCTAGTTAGTGTTGGTATAGTGCTGGTCCATGCTGTTTTATGCTGGTCAGTGTTGGTATAGTGCTGGCCTAGGCTGATTTATGATGGTTAGTGTTGGTATAGTGCTGGTCCAGGCTGGTTTTTGCTGGTTCGTGTTGGTGTAGTGCTGGTCCATGCTGGTTTATGCTAGTTGGTGTTGGTATAGTGCTGGTCCAGGCTGGTTTATGCTGGTTAGTGTTGGTGTAGTGCTGGTCCATGCTGGTTTGTGTTGGTATAGTGCTGGTCCATGCTGGTTTATGATAGTTAGTGTTGGTATAGTGCTGGTCCAGGCTGGTTTTTTGCTGGTTAGTGTTGGTATAGTGCTGGCCCAGGCTGGTTTTTGCTGGTTCGTGTTGGTATAGGGCTAGTTAGTGCTTGTATAGTGCTGGTCCATGGTGGTTTATGCTAGTTAGTGTTGGTATAGTGCTGATCCAGGCTGGCGTATGCTGGTTAGTGCAGGTAAAGTGCAGGATAGTGTTGGTTTAGTGCTGGTCCAGGCTGATTAGTGTTGGTATAGTGCTAATTTATGCTGGTTAGTGCTGGTCCAGGCTGGTTTATGCTGGTTAGTGTTGGTATAGTGCTGGTCCATGCTGGTTTGTGTTGGTACAGTGCTGGTCCATGCTGGTTTATGATAGTTAGTGTTGGTATAGTGCTGGTCCAGGCTGGTTTATGCTGGTTAGTGTTGGTATAGTGCTGGTCCAGGCTGATTTTTGCTGGTTCGTGTTGGTATAGGGCTAGTTAGTGCTGGTCCATGGTGGTTTATGCTAGTTAGTGTTGGTATAGTGCTGGTCCAGGCTGGTGTATGCTGGTTAGTGCAGGTATAGTGCTGGATAGTGTTGGTATAGTGCTGGTCCAGGCTGATTAGTGTTGGTATAGTGCTAATTTATGCTGGTTAGTGCTGGTCCAGGCTGGTTTATGCTGGTTAGTGTTGGTATAGTGCTGGTCCAGGCTGATTAGTGTTGGCATAGTGCTTGTCCATGCCGGTTTATGCTGGTTAGTGTTGGTAGAGTGCTAGTTAGTGTTGGTATAGTGCTGGTCCATGCTGGTTTATGCTGGTTAGTTTTGGTATAGTGCTGGTTTATGCTGGTTAGTGTTGGTATAGTGCTGGTCCAGGCTGGTTTATGCTGGTTAGTGTTGGTATAGTGCTGGTCCATGCTGGTTTATGCTAGTTGGTGTTAGTATAGTGCTGGTCCAGGCTGGTTTTTGCTGGTTAGTGTTGGTATAGTGCTTGTCCTTGCTGGTTAATGCTAGTTGGTGTAGGTATAGTGCTGGTCCAGGCTGATTTATGCTGGTTAGTGTTGGTATAGTGCTTGTCCAGGCTGATTTATGCTATTTAGAATTGGTATAGTGCTGGTCCAGGCTGGTTTTTGCTGGTTCGTGTTGGTATAGTGCTGGTCCATAGTGGTTTATGCTAGTTTGTGTTGGTATAGTGCTGGTCCAGTTTGGTTTATGCTGGTTAGTGTTGGTATAGTGCTGGTTTATGCTATTTGGTGTTGGTATAGTGCCGGTCCAGACTGGTTTATGCTGGTTAGTGTTTGTATAGTGCTGGTCCAGGCTGGTTTATGTTGGTTAGTGTTGGTATAGTGCTGGTCCAGGCTGGTTTATGCTGGTTAGTGTTGGTATAGTTCTGGTCCAGGCTGGTTTATGCTGTTTAGTGTTGGTATAGGGCTAGTTACCTTGTACTTGTACTTGTGTAATGACAATAAAGTTGAATCTAATCTAATCTAATCTAAGTTAGTGCTGGTATAGTGCTGGTCCATGGTGGTTTATGATAGTTAGTGTTGGTATAGTGCTGGTCCAGGCTGGTGTATGCTGGTTAGTGCTGGTATAATGCTGGATAGTGTTGGTATAGTGATGGTCCAGGCTGATTAGTGTTGGTATAGTGCTAATTTATGCTGGTTAGTAATGGTGCAGGCTGGTTTATGCTGGTTAGTGTTGGTATAGTGCTGGCCCAGGCTGATTAGTGTTGGCATAGTACTAGTTTATGCTAGTTAGTGCTGGTATAGTGCTGGTCCAGGCTGGTTTATGCTTGTTAGTGTTGGTATAGTGCTGGTTAGTGTTGGTATAGTGCTGGTCCATGCTGGTTTATGCTGGTTAGTGTTGGTATAGTGCTAGTTAGTGTTGGTATAGTGCTGGTCCATGCTGGTTTATGCTGTTTAGTGTTGGTATAGTGCTGGCCCAGGCTGATTTATGATGGTTAGTGTTGGTATAGTGCTGGTCCAGGCTGGTTTTTGCTGGTTCGTGTTGGTGTAGTGCTGGTCCATGCTGGTTTATGCTAGTTGGTGTTGGTATAGTGCTGGTCCAGGCTGGTTTATGCTGGTTAGTGTTGGTGTAGTGCTGGTCCATGCTGGTTTGTGTTGGTACAGTGCTGGTCCATGCTGGTTTATGATAGTTAGTGTTGGTATAGTGCTGGTCCAGGCTGGTTTATGCTGGTTAGTGTTGGTATAGTGCTGGTACAGGCTGGTTTTTGCTGGTTCGTGTTGGTATAGGGCTAGTTAGTGCTGGTATAGTGCTGGTCCATGCTGGTTTATGCTGGTTAGTTTTGGTATAGTGCTGGTCCAGGCTGGTTTATGCTGGTTAGTGTTGGTATAGTGCTGGTCCAGGCTGTTTTATGCTGGTTAGTGCTGGTATAGTGCTGGTCCAGGCTGATTAGTGTTGGCATAGTGCTGGTCCATGCCGGTTTATGCTGGTTAGTGTTGGTATTGTGCTAGTTAGTGTTGGTATAGTGCTGGTCCATGCTGGTTTATGCTGGTTAGTTTTGGTATAGTGCTGGTCCAGGCTGGTTTATGCTGGTTAGTGTTGGTATAGTGCTGGTCCAGGCTGGTTTATGCTGGTTAGTGTTGGTATAGTGCTGGTCCATGCTGGTTTATGCTAGTTGGTGTTAGTATAGTGCTGGTCCAGGCTGGTTTATGCTGGTTATTGTTTGTATAGTGCTGGTCCTGGGTGGTTTATGTTGGTTAGTGTTGGTATAGTGCTGGTCCAGGCTGGTTTATGCTGGTTAGTGTTGGTATAGTGCTGGTCCAGGCTGGTTTATGCTGGTTAGTGTTGGTATAGTGCTGGTCCAGGCTGGTTTATGCTGGTTCGTATTGGTATAGTGCTGGTCCAGGCTGGTTTATGCTAGTTAGTGTTGGTATAGTGATGGTCCAGGCTGGTGTATGCTGGTATAGTGCTGGATAGTGTTGGTATAGTGCTGGTCCAAGCTGATTAGTATTGGTATAGTGCTAATTTATGCTGGTTAGTGCTGGTCCAGGCTGGTTTATGCTGGTTAGTGTTGGTATAGTGCTGGGCCAGGCTGATTAGTGTTGGCATAGTACTAGTTTATGCCAGTTAGTGCTGGTATAGTGCTGGTCCAGGCTGGTTTATGCTGGTTAGTGTTGGTATAGTGCTGGCCCAGGCTGAATAGTGTTGGCATAGTACTAGTTTATGCCAGTTAGTGTTGGTATAGTGCTGGTCCATGATGGTTTATGCTGGTTAGTGTTGGTATAGTGCTGGCCCAGGCTGATTTATGATGGGTAGTGTTGGTATAGTGCTGGTCCAGGCTGGTTTTTGCTGGTTCGTGTTGGTATAGTGCTGGTCCATGCTGGTTTATGCTAGTTTGTGTTGGTATAGTGCTGGTCCAAGCTGGTTTATGCTGGTTAGTGTTGGTGTAGTGCTGGTCCATGCTGGTTTGTGTTGGTATAGTGCTGGTCCATGCTGGTTTATGATAGTTAGTGTTGGTATAGTGCTGGTCCAGGCTGGTTTATGCTGGTTAGTGTTGGTATAGTGCTGGTCCAGGCTGGTTTTTGCTGGTTCATGTTGGTACAGGGCTAGTTAGTGCTGGTATAGTGCTGGTCCATGGTGGTTTATGCTAGTCAGTGTTGGTATAGTGCTGGTCCAGGCTGGTGTATGCTGGTTAGTGCAGGTATAGTGCTGGATAGTGTTGGTATAGTGCTGGTCCAGGCTGATTAGTGTTGGTATAGTGCTAATTTATGCTGGTTAGTGCTGGTCCAGGCTGATTTATGATGGTTAGTGTTGGTATAGTGCTGGTCCAGGCTGGTTTTTGCTGGTTCGTGTTGGTATACTGCTGGTCCAGGCTGGTTTATGCTGGTTAGTGTTGGTATAGTGCTGGTCCATGCTAGTTTATGCTAGTTGGTGTTGGTATAGTGCTGGTCCAGACTGGTTTTTGCTGGTTCGTGTTGGTATAGTGCTGGTCCAGGCTGGTTTATAATGGTTAGTGTTGGTATAGTGCTGGTTTATGCTGGTTAGTGTTGGTATAGTGCTGTTCCAGGCTGGTTTATGCTAGTTAGCATTGGTATAGTGCTGGTCCAGGCTGGTTTATAATGTTTAGTGTTGGTTTAGTGCTGGTCCATATTGGTTTATGCAGGTTAGTGTTGGTATAGTGCTGGTATAGTGCCTGTCCATGCTGGTTAGTGTTGGTATAGTGTTGGTATAGTGCTGGTTTATGCTAGTTGGTGTTGGTATAGTGCTGGTCCAGGCTGGTATATGCTAGTTAGTGTTGGTATAGTGCTGGTCCAGGCTGGTTTATGCTGGTTAGTGTTGGTATAGTGCTGGTCCATGCTGGTTTATGCTAGGTAGTGTTGGTATAGTGCTGGTCCAGGGTGGTTTATGATAGTTAGTGTTGTTATAGTGCTGGTCCAGGCTGGTTTTTGCTGGTTAGTGTTGGTACAGTGCTGGTCCTTGCTGGTTAATGCTAGTTGGTGTAGGTATAGTGCTGGTCCAGGCTGATTTATGCTGGTTAGTGTTGGTATAGTGCTTGTCCAGGCTGATTTATGCTAGTTAGAATTGGTATAGTGCTGGTCCACGCTGGTTTTTGCTGGTTCGTGTTGGTATAGTGCTGGTTTATGCTATTTGGTGTTGGTATAGTGCTGGTCCAGTTTGGTTTATGCTGGTTAGTGTTGGTATAGTGCTGGTTTATGCTATTTGGTGTTGGTATAGTGCTGGTCCAGGCTGGTTTACGCTGGTTAGTGTTTGTATAGTGCTGGTCCAGGCTGGTTTATGTTGGTTAGTGTTGGTATAGTGCTGGTCCAGGCTGGTTTATGCTGGTTAGTGTTGGTATAGTGCTGGTCCAGGCTGGTTTATGCTGGTTAGTGTTGGTATAGGGCTAGTTAGTGCTGGTATAGTGCTGGTCCATGGTGGTTTATGCTAGTTAGTGTTGGTATAGTGCTGGTCCAGGCTGGTGTATGCTGGTTAGTGCAGGTATAATGCTGGATAGTGTTGGTATAGTGCTGGTCCAGGCAGATTAGTGTTGGTATAGTGCTAATTTATGCTGGTTAGTGCTGGTTCAGGCTGGTTTATGCTGGTTAGTGTTGGTATAGTGCTGAACCATGCTGATTAGTGTTGGCATAGTACTAGTTTATGCTAGTTAGTGCTGGTATAGTGCTGGTCCAGGCTGGTTTATGCTTGTTAGTGTTGGTATAGTGCTGGTTAGTGTTGGTATAGTGCTGGTCCATGCTGGTTTATGCTGGTTAGTGTTGGTATAGTGCTAGTTAGTGTTGGTATAGTGCTGGTCCATGCTGGTTTATGCTGGTCAGTGTTGGTATAGTGCTGGCCTAGGCTGATTTATGATGTTTAGTGTTGGTATAGTGCTGGTCCAGGCTGGTTTTTGCTGGTTCGTGTTGGTGTAGTGCTGATCCATGCTGGTTTATGCTAGTTGGTGTTGGTATAGTGCTGGTCCAGGCTGGTTAGTGTTGGTGTAGTGCTGGTCCATGCTGGTTTGTGTTGGTATAGTGCTGGTCCATGCTGGTTTATGATAGTTAGTGTTGGTATAGTGCTGGTCCAGGTTGGTTTTTTGCTGGTTAGTGTTGGTATAGTGCTGGTTCAGGCTGGTTTTTGCTGGTTCGTGTTGGTATAGGGCTAGTTAGTGCTGGTATAGTGCTGGTCCATGGTGGTTTATGCTAGTTAGTGTTGGTATAGTGCTGGTATAGTGCTGGTCCATGGTGGTTTATGCTAGTTAGTGTTGGTATAGTGCTGGTCCAGGCTGGTGTATGCTGGTTAGTGCAGGTATAGTGCTGGATAGTGTTGGTATAGTGCTGGTCCAGGCTGATTAGTGTTGGTATAGTGCTAATTTATGCTGGTTAGTGCTGGTCCAGGCTGGTCCATGCTGGTTAGTGTTGGTATAGTGTTGGTATAGTGCTGGTTTATGCTAGTTGGTGTTGGTATAGTGCTGGTCCAGGCTGGTTTATGCAAGTTAGTGAAGGTATAGTGCTTGTCCATGCTGGTTTATGCTGGTTAGTGTTGGTATAGTGCTGGTCCAGAGTGGTTTATGATAGTTAGTGTTGGTATAGTGCTGGTCCAGGCTGGTTTTTGCTGGTTAGTGTTGGTATAGTGCTGGTCCTTGCTGGTTAATGCTAGTTGGTGAAGGTATAGTGCTGGTCCAGGCTGATTTATGCTGGTTAGTGTTGGTATAGTGATTGTCCAGGCTGATTTATGCTAGTTTGAATTGGTATAGTGCTGGTCCAGGCTGGTTTTTGCTGGTTCGTGTTGGTATAGTGCTGGTCCATGCTGGATTATGCTATTTGGTGTTGGTATAGTGCTTGTCCAGGCTGGTTTATGTTGGTTAGTGTTGGTATAGTGCTGGTCCAGGCTGGTTTATGCTGGTTAGTGTTGGTATACTGCTGGTCCAGGCTGGTTTATGATGGTTAGTGTTGGTATAGGGCTAGTTAGTGCTGGTATAGTGCTGGTCCATGGTGGTTTATGCTAGTTAGTGTTGGTATAGTGCTGGTCCAGGCTGGTGTATGCTGGTTAGTGCTGGTATAATGCTGGATAGTGTTGGTATAGTGCTGGTCCAGGCAGATTAGTGTTGGTATAGTGCTAATTTATGCTGGTTAGTGCTGGTTCAGGCTGGTTTATGCTGGTTAGTGTTGGTATAGTGCTGGACCAGGCTGATTAGTGTTGGCATAGTAAATGGTAAATGGTAAATGGTAAATGGACTGCATTTATATAGCGCTTTTAACAGACCTACGGCCATCCAAAGCGCTTTACATTTTGCCTCACATTCACCCATTCACACACTCATTCACACACCGATGGCGGTGTCAGCCATGCAAGGCGCCATCCAGCTCGTCGGGAGCAGTTGGGGTTAGGTGTCTTGCTCATGGACACCTCGGCACTTGGTCAGGTGGAACCGGGGATCGAACCACCAACCTTCCGGTTTGTAGACAACCTACATGAACCACTGAGCCACTGCCGCCCCTACTAGTTTAGTACTAGTTTATGCTAGTTAGTGCTGGTATAGTGCTGGTCCAGGCTGGTTTATGCTTGTTAGTGTTGGTATAGTGCTGGTTAGTGTTGGTATAGTGCTGGTCCATGCTGGTTTATGCATGCTGGTCCATCCCAGCATGCTGGTCCATGCTGGTGTATGCTGGTTAGTGTTGGTATAGTGCTAGTTAGTGTTGGTATAGTGCTGGTCCATGCTGGTTTATGCTGGTTAGTGTTGGTATAGTGCTGGCCCAGGCTGATTTATGATGGTTAGTGTTGGTATAGTGCTGGTCCAGGCTGGTTTTTGCTGGTTCGTGTTGGTGTAGTAATGGTCCATGCTGGTTTATGCTAGTTGGTGTTGGTATAGTGCTGGTCCAGGCTGGTTTATGCTGGTTAGTGTTGGTGTAGTGCTGGTCCTTGCTGGTTTGTGTTGGTATAGTGCTGGTCCAGGCTGGTTTATGCTGGTTAGTGTTGGTATAGTGCTGGTCCAGGCTGGTTTTTGCTGGTTCGTGTTGGTATAGGGCTAGTTAGAGCTGGTATAGTGCTGGTCAGTGGTGGTTTATGCTAGTTAGTGTTGGTATAGTGCTAGTCCAGGCTGGTGTATGCTGGTTAGTGCAGGTATAGTGCTGGATAGTGTTGGTATAGTGCTAGTCCAGGCTGATTAGTGTTGGTATAGTGCTAATTTATGCTGGTTAGTGCTGGTCCAGGCTGGTTTATGCTGGTTAGTGTTGGTATAGTGCTGGTCCAGGCTGATTAGTGTTGGCATAGTGCTGGTCCATGCCGGTTTATGCTGGTTAGTGTTGGTATAGTGCTAGTTAGTGTTGGTATAGTGCTGGTCCAGGCTGGTTTTTGCTGGTTCGTGTTGGTATAGTGCTGGTCCAGGCTGGTTTATAATGGTTAGTGTTGGTATAGTGCTGGTCCAGGCTGGTTTTTGCTGGTTCGTGTTGGTATTGTGCTGGACCATGCTGGTGTATGCTAGTTGGTGTCTGTATAGTGCTGGTTTATGCTATTTGGTGTTGGTATAGTGCTGGTCCAGGCTGGTTTATGCTGGTTAGTGTTTGTATAGTGCTGGTCTATGCTGGTTTATGCTAGTTGGTGTTAGTATAGTGCTGGTCCAGGCTGGTTTATGCTGGTTAGTGTTTGTATAGTGCTGGTCCTGGCTGGTTTATGCTGGTTAGTGTTGGTATAGGGATAGTTAGTGCTGGTATAGTGCTGGTCCATGGTGGTTTATGCTAGTTAGTGTTGGTATAGTCATGGTCCAGGCTGGTGTATGCTGGTTAGTGCTGATATAGTGCTGGATAGTGTTGGTATAGTGCTGGTCCTGGCTGATTAGTATTGGTAAAGTGCTAATTTATGCTGGTTAGTGCTGGTCCAGGCTGGTTTATGCTGGTTAGTGTTGGTATAGTGCTGGTCCAGGCTGATTAGTGTTGGCATAGTACTAGTTTATGCCAGTTAGTGCTGGTATAGTGCTGGTCCAGGCTGGTTTATGCTTGTCAGTGTTGGTATAGTGCTGGTTAGTGTTGATATAGTGCTGGTCCATGCTGGTTTATGCTGGTTAGTGTTGGTATAGTGCTAGTTAGTGTTGGTATAGTGCTGGTTTATGATGGTTAGTGTTGGTATAGTGCTGGTCCAGGCTGGTTTTTGCTGGTTCATGTTGGTATAGTGCTGGTCCATGCTGGTTTATGCTGGTTAGTGTTGGTGTAGTGCTGGTCCATGCTGGTTTGTGTTGGTATAGTGCTGGTCCAGGCTGGTTTATGCTAGTTAGAGTTGGTATAGTGCTGGTCCAGGCTGGTTTATGCTGTTTAGTGTTGGTATAGTGCTGGTCCAGGCTGGTTTATGCTGGTTAGTGTTGGTATAGTGCTGGTATAGTGCTGGTCCATGCTGGTTAGTGTTGGTATAGTGTTGGTATAGTGCTGGTTTATGCTAGTTGGTGTTGGTATAGTGCTGGTCCAGGCTGGTTTATGCTAGTTAGTGTTGGTATAGTGCTGGTCCAGGCTGGTTTATGCTGGTTAGTGTTGGTTTAGTGCTGGTCCATGCTGGTTTATGCTAGGTAGTGTTGGTATAGTGCTGGTCCAGGGTGGTTAATGATAGTTAGTGTTGGTATAGTGCTGGTCCAGGCTGGTTTTTGCTGGTTAGTGTTGGTATAGTGCTGGTCCTTGCTGGTTAATGCTAGTTGGTGTAGGTATAGTGCTGGTCCAGGCTGATTTATGCTGGTTAGTGTTGGTATAGTGCTGGTCCAGGCTGATTTATGCTAGTTAGAATTGGTATAGTGCTGGTCCAGGCTGGTTTTTGCTGGTTTGTGTTGGTATAGTGCTGGTCCATGCTGGTTTATGATATTTGGTGTTGGTATAGTGCTGGAACAGTTTGGTTTATGCTGGTTATTGTTGGTATAGTGCTGGTTTATGCTATTTGGTGTTGGTATAGTGCTGGTCCAGGCTGGTTTATGCTGGTTAGTGTTTGTATAGTGCTGGTCCAGGCTGGTTTATGTTGGTTAGTGTTGGTATAGTGCTGGTCCAGGCTGGTTTATGCTGGTTAGTGTTGGTATTGTGCTGGTCCAGGCTGGTTTATGCTGGTTAGTGTTGGTATAGGGCTAGTTAGTGCTGGTATAGTGCTGGTCCATGGTGGTTTATGCTAGTTAGTGTTGGTATAGTGCTGGTCCAGGCTGGTGTATGCTGGTTAGTGCTGGTATAATGCTGGATAGTGTTGGTATAGTGCTGGTCCAGGCAGATTAGTGTTGGTATAGTGCTAATTTATGCTGGTTAGTGCTGGTTCAGGCTGGTTTATGCTGGTTTGTGTTGGTATAGTGCTGGACCAGGCTGATTAGTGTAGGCATAGTACTAGTTTATGCTAGTTAGTGCTAGTATAGTGCTGGTCCAGGCTGGTTTATGCTTGTTAGTGTTGGTATAGTGCTGGTTAGTGTTGGTATAGTGCTGGTCCATGCTGGTTTATGCTGGTTAGTGTTGGTATAGTGCTAGTTAGTGTTGTTATAGTGCTGGTCCATGCTGGTTTATGCTGGTTAGTGTTGGTATAGTGCTGGTCCAGGCTGGTTTATGCTGGTTAGTGTTGGTTTAGTGCTGGTCCATGCTGGTTTATGCTAGGTAGTGTTGTTATAGTGCTGGTCCAGGGTGGTTTATGATAGTTAGTGTTGGTATAGTGCTGGTCCAGGCTGGTTTTTGCTGGTTAGTGTTAGTATAGTGCTGGTCCTTGCTGGTTAATGCTATTTGGTGTTGGTATAGTGCTGGAACAGTTTGGTTTATGCTGGTTATTGTTGGTATAGTGCTGGTTTATGCTATTTGGTGTTGGTATAGTGCTGGTCCAGGCTGGTTTATGCTGGTTAGTGTTTGTATAGTGCTGGTCCAGGCTGGTTTATGTTGGTTAGTGTTGGTATAGTGCTGGTCCAGGCTGGTTTATGCTGGTTAGTGTTGGTATTGTGCTGGTCCAGGCTGGTTTATGCTGTTAGTGTTGGTATAGGGCTAGTTAGTGCTGGTATAGTGCTGGTCCATGGTGGTTTATGCTAGTTAGTGTTGGTATAGTGCTGGTCCAGGCTGGTGTATGCTGGTTAGTGCTGGTATAATGCTGGATAGTGTTGGTATAGTGCTGGTCCAGGCAGATTAGTGTTGGTATAGTGCTAATTTATGCTGGTTAGTGCTGGTTCAGGCTGGTTTATGCTGGTTTGTGTTGGTATAGTGCTGGACCAGGCTGATTAGTGTAGGCATAGTACTAGTTTATGCTAGTTAGTGCTGGTATAGTGCTGGTCCAGGCTGGTTTATGCTTGTTAGTGTTGGTATAGTGCTGGTTAGTGTTGGTATAGTGCTGGTCCATGCTGGTTTATGCTGGTTAGTGTTGGTATAGTGCTAGTTAGTGTTGTTATAGTGCTGGTCCATGCTGGTTTATGCTGGTTAGTGTTGGTATAGTTCTGGCCCAGGCTGATTTATGATGGTTAGTGTTGGTTTAGTGCTGGTCCAGGCTGGTTTTTGCTGGTTCGTGTTGGTATAGTGCTGGTCCATGCTGGTTCATGCTAGTTGGTGTTGGTATAGTGCTGGTCCAGGCTGGTTTATGCTGGTTAGTGTTGGTGTAGTGCTGGTCCATGCTGGTTTTTGTTGGTATAGTGCTGGTCCATGCTGGTTTATGATAGTTAGTGTTGGTATAGTAATGGTCCAGGCTGGTTTATGCTGGTTAGTGTTGGTATAGTGCTGGTCCAGGCTGGTTTATGCTGGTTAGTGTTGGTATAGTGCTGGTCCAGGCTGATTAGTGTTGGCATATTACTAGTTTATGCCAGTTAGTGCTGGTATAGTGCTGGTCCAGGCTGGTTTATGCTTGTCAGTGTTGGTATAGTGCTGGTTAGTGTTGATATAGTGCTGGTCCATGCTGGTTTATGCTGGTTAGTGTTGGTATAGTGCTAGTTAGTGTTGGTATAGTGCTGGTTTATGATGGTTAGTGTTGGTATAGTGCTGGTCCAGGCTGGTTTTTGCTGGTTCATGTTGGTATAGTGCTGGTCCATGCTGGTTTATGCTGGTTAGTGTTGGTGTAGTGCTGGTCCATGCTGGTTTGTGTTGGTATAGTGCTGGTCCAGGCTGGTTTATGCTAGTTAGAGTTGGTATAGTGCTGGTCCAGGCTGGTTTATGCTGTTTAGTGTTGGTATAGTGCTGGTCCAGGCTGGTTTATGCTGGTTAGTGTTGGTATAGTGCTGGTATAGTGCTGGTCCATGCTGGTTAGTGTTGGTATAGTGTTGGTATAGTGCTGGTTTATGCTAGTTGGTGTTGGTATAGTGCTGGTCCAGGCTGGTTTATGCTAGTTAGTGTTGGTATAGTGCTGGTCCAGGCTGGTTTATGCTGGTTAGTGTTGGTTTAGTGCTGGTCCATGCTGGTTTATGCTAGGTAGTGTTGGTATAGTGCTGGTCCAGGGTGGTTTATGATAGTTAGTGTTGGTATAGTGCTGGTCCAGGCTGGTTTTTGCTGGTTAGTGTTGGTATAGTGCTGGTCCTTGCTGGTTAATGCTAGTTGGTGTAGGTATAGTGCTGGTCCAGGCTGATTTATGCTGGTTAGTGTTGGTATAGTGCTGGTCCAGGCTGATTTATGCTAGTTAGAATTGGTATAGTGCTGGTCCAGGCTGGTTTTTGCTGGTTCGTGTTGGTATAGTGCTGGTCCATGCTGGTTTATGCTATTTGGTGTTGGTATAGTGCTGGAACAGTTTGGTTTATGCTGGTTATTGTTGGTATAGTGCTGGTTTATGCTATGTGGTGTTGGTATAGTGCTGGTCCAGGCTGGTTTATGCTGGTTAGTGTTTGTATAGTGCTGGTCCAGGCTGGTTTATGTTGGTTAGTGTTGGTATAGTGCTGGTCCAGGCTGGTTTATGCTGGTTAGTGTTGGTATTGTGCTGGTCCAGGCTGGTTTATGCTGGTTAGTGTTGGTATAGGGCTAGTTAGTGCTGGTATAGTGCTGGTCCATGGTGGTTTATGCTAGTTAGTGTTGGTATAGTGCTGGTCCAGGCTGGTGTATGCTGGTTAGTTCTGGTATAATGCTGGATAGTGTTGGTATAGTGCTGGTCCAGGCAGATTAGTGTTGGTATAGTGCTAATATATGCTGGTTAGTGCTGGTTCAGGCTGGTTTATGCTGGTTTGTGTTGGTATAGTGCTGGACCAGGCTGATTAGTGTAGGCATAGTACTAGTTTATGCTAGTTAGTGCTGGTATAGTGCTAGTCCAGGCTGGTGTATGCTGGTTAGTGCTGGTATAATGCTGGATAGTGTTGGTATAGTGCTGGTCCAGGCAGATTAGTGTTGGTATAGTGCTAATTTATGCTGGTTAGTGCTGGTTCAGGCTGGTTTATGCTGGTTTGTGTTGTTATAGTGCTGGACCAGGCTGATTAGTGTAGGCATAGTACTAGTTTATGCTAGTTAGTGCTGGTATAGTGCTGGTCCAGGCTGGTTTATGCTTGTTAGTGTTGGTATAGTGCTGGTTAGTGTTGGTATAGTGCTGGTCCATGCTGGTTTATGCTGGTTAGTGTTGGTATAGTGCTAGTTAGTGTTGTTATAGTGCTGGTCCATGCTGGTTTATGCTGGTTAGTGTTGGTATAGTTCTGGCCCAGGCTGATTTATGATGGTTAGTGTTGGTTTAGTGCTGGTCCAGGCTGGTTTTTGCTGGTTCGTGTTGGTATAGTGCTGGTCCATGCTGGTTCATGCTAGTTGGTGTTGGTATAGTGCTGGTCCAGGCTGGTTTATGCTGGTTAGTGTTGGTGTAGTGCTGGTCCATGCTGGTTTTTGTTGGTATAGTGCTGGTCCATGCTGGTTTATGATAGTTAGTGTTGGTATAGTAATGGTCCAGGCTGGTTTATGCTGGTTAGTGTTGGTATAGTGCTGGTCCAGGCTGGTTTATGCTGGTTAGTGTTGGTATAGTGCTGGTCCAGGCTGATTAGTGTTGGCATATTACTAGTTTATGCCAGTTAGTGCTGGTATAGTGCTGGTCCAGGCTGGTTTATGCTTGTCAGTGTTGGTATAGTGCTGGTTAGTGTTGATATAGTGCTGGTCCATGCTGGTTTATGCTGGTTAGTGTTGGTATAGTGCTAGTTAGTGTTGGTATAGTGCTGGTTTATGATGGTTAGTGTTGGTATAGTGCTGGTCCAGGCTGGTTTTTGCTGGTTCATGTTGGTATAGTGCTGGTCCATGCTGGTTTATGCTGGTTAGTGTTGGTGTAGTGCTGGTCCATGCTGGTTTGTGTTGGTATAGTGCTGGTCCAGGCTGGTTTATGCTAGTTAGAGTTGGTATAGTGCTGGTCCAGGCTGGTTTATGCTGTTTAGTGTTGGTATAGTGCTGGTCCAGGCTGGTTTATGCTGGTTAGTGTTGGTATAGTGCTGGTATAGTGCTGGTCCATGCTGGTTAGTGTTGGTATAGTGTTGGTATAGTGCTGGTTTATGCTAGTTGGTGTTGGTATAGTGCTGGTCCAGGCTGGTTTATGCTAGTTAGTGTTGGTATAGTGCTGGTCCAGGCTGGTTTATGCTGGTTAGTGTTGGTTTAGTGCTGGTCCATGCTGGTTTATGCTAGGTAGTGTTGGTATAGTGCTGGTCCAGGGTGGTTTATGATAGTTAGTGTTGGTATAGTGCTGGTCCAGGCTGGTTTTTGCTGGTTAGTGTTGGTATAGTGCTGGTCCTTGCTGGTTAATGCTAGTTGGTGTAGGTATAGTGCTGGTCCAGGCTGATTTATGCTGGTTAGTGTTGGTATAGTGCTGGTCCAGGCTGATTTAT
This sequence comes from Gobio gobio, assembly GCF_949357685.1. Lineage (NCBI taxonomy): Eukaryota > Metazoa > Chordata > Actinopteri > Cypriniformes > Gobionidae > Gobio > Gobio gobio. Next base: position 41,789,580 of record NC_137117.1, read on the forward strand.
GCTAGTTAGAATTGGTATAGTGCTGGTCCAGGCTGGTTTTTGCTGGTTCGTGTTGGTATAGTGCTGGTCCATGCTGGTTTATGCTATTTGGTGTTGGTATAGTGCTGGAACAGTTTGGTTTATGCTGGTTATTGTTGGTATAGTGCTGGTTAATGCTATTTGGTGTTGGTATAGTGCTGGTCCAGGCTGGTTTATGCTGGTTAGTGTTTGTATAGTGCTGGTCCAGGCTGGTTTATGTTGGTTAGTGTTGGTATAGTGCTGGTCCAGGCTGGTTTATGCTGGTTAGTGTTGGTATTGTGCTGGTCCAGGCTGGTTTATGCTGGTTAGTGTTGGTATAGGGCTAGTTAGTGCTGGTATAGTGCTGGTCCATGGTGGTTTATGCTAGTTAGTGTTGGTATAGTGCTGGTCCAGGCTGGTGTATGCTGGTTAGTTCTGGTATAATGCTGGATAGTTTTGGTATAGTGCTGGTCCAGGCAGATTAGTGTTGGTATAGTGCTAATATATGCTGGTTAGTGCTGGTTCAGGCTGGTTTATGCTGGTTTGTGTTGGTATAGTGCTGGACCAGGCTGATTAGTGTAGGCATAGTACTAGTTTATGCTAGTTAGTGCTGGTATAGTGCTGGTCCAGGCTGGTTTATGCTGGTTAGTGTTGGTATAGTGCTGGTTAGTGTTGGTATAGTGCTGGTCCATGCTGGTTTATGCTGGTTAGTGTTGGTATAGTGCTAGTTAGTGTTGTTATAGTGCTGGTCCATGCTGGTTTATGCTGGTTAGTGTTGGTATAGTTCTGGCCCAGGCTGATTTATGATGGTTAGTGTTGGTTTAGTGCTGGTCCAGGCTGGTTTTTGCTGGTTCGTGTTGGTATAGTGCTGGTCCATGCTGGTTTATGCTAGTTGGTGTTGGTAAAGTGCTGGTCCAGGCTGGTTTATGCTGGTTAGTGTTGGTGTAGTGCTGGTCCATGCTGGTTTTTGTTGGTATAGTGCTGGTCCATGCTGGTTTATGATAGTTAGTGTTGGTATAGTAATGGTCCAGGCTGGTTTATACTGGTTAGTGTTGGTATAGTGCTGGTCCAGGCTGGTTTTTGCTGGTTCGTGTTGGTATAGGGCTAGTTAGTGCTGGTATAGTGCTGGTCCATGGAGGTTTATGCTAGTTAGTGTTGGTATAGTGCTGGTCCAGGCTGGTGTATGCTGGTTAGTGCAGGTATAGTGCTGGATAGTGTTGGTATAGTGCTGGTCCAGGCTGATTAGTGTTGGTATAGTACTAATTTATGCTGGTTAGTGCTGGTCCAGGCTGGTTTATGCTGGTTAGTGTTGGTATAGTGCTGGTCCAGGCTGATTAGTGTTGGCAAAGTGCTGGTCCATGCCGGTTTATGCTGGTTAGTGTTGGAATAGTGCTAGTTAGTGTTGGTATAGTGCTGGTCCATGCTGGTTTATGCTGGTTAGTTTTGGTATATTGCTGGTCCAGGCTGGTTTATGCTGGTTAGTGTTGGTATAGTGCTGGTCCAGGCTGGTTTATGCTGGTTGGTGTTGGTATAGTGCTGGTCCATGCTGGTTTATGCTAGTTGGTGTTAGTATAGTGCTGGTCCAGGCTGGTTTATCCTGGTTAGTGTTTGTATAGTGCTGGTCCTGGCTGGTTTATGTTGGTTAGTGTTGGTATAGTGCTGGTCCAGGCTGGTTTATGCTGGTTAGTGTTGGTATAGTGCTGGTCCAGGCTGGTTTATGCTAGTTCATGTTGTTATAGTGCTGGTCCAGGCTGGTTTATGCTGGTTAGTGTTGGTATAGTGCTGGTCCAGGCTGATTAGTGTTGGCATAGTACTAGTTTATGCCAGTTAGTGCTGGTATAGTGCTGGTCCAGGCTGGTTTATGCTTGTCAGTGTTGGTATAGTGCTGGTTAGTGTTGGTATAGTGCTGGTCCATGCTGGTTTATGCTGGTTAGTGTTGGTATAGTGTTAGTTAGTGTTGGTATAGTGCTAGTTAGTGTTGGTATAGTGCTGGTTTATGATGGTTAGTGTTGGTATAGTGCTGGTCCAGGCTGGTTTTTGCTGGTTCATGTTGGTATAGTGCTGGTCCATGCTGGTTTATGCCAGTTGGTGTTGGTATAGTGCTGGTCCAGGCTGGTTTATGCTGGTTAGTGTTGGTGTAGTGCTGGTCCATGCTGGTTTGTGTTGGTATAGTGCTGGTCCATGCTGGTTTATGATAGTTAGTGTTGGTATAGTGCTGGTCCAGGCTGGTTTATGCTGGTTAGTGTTGGTATAGGGCTAGTTAGTGCTGGTATAGTGCTGGTCCATGGTGGTTTATGCTAGTTAGTGTTGGTATAGTGCTGGTCCAGGCTGGTGTATGCTGGTTAGTGCTGGTATAGTGCTGGATAGTGTTGGTATAGTACTAGTTTAGCTAGTTAGTGTTGGTATAGTGCTGGTCCAGGCTGGTTTATGCTTGTTAGTGTTGGTATAGTGCTGGTTAGTGTTGGTATAGTGCTGGCCCAAGCTGGTTTATGCTAGTTAGTGTTGGTATAGTGCTAGTTAGTGTTGGTATAGTGCTGGTCCAGGCTGGTGTATGCTGGTATAATGCTGGATTAGTGTTGGTATAGTGCTAATTCATGCTGGTTAGTGCTGGTGCAGGCTGGTTTATGCTGGTTAGTGTTGGTATAGTGCTGGTCCTGGCTGATTAGTGTTGCCATAGTACTAGTAATGCTGGTCCAGGCTGGTTTATGCTGGTTAGTGCTGGTATAATGCTGGATTAGTGTTGGTATAGTGCTAATTTTTGCTGGTTAGTGCTGGCCCAGGCTGATTTATGATGGTTAGTGTTGGTATAGTGCTGGTCCAGGCTGGTTTTTGCTGGTTCGTGTTGGTATAGTGCTGGTCCAGGCTGGTTTATGCTGGTTAGTGTTGGTATAGTGCTGGTCCATGCTGGTTTATGCTAGTTGGTGTTGGTATAGTGCTGGTCCAGGCTGGTTTATGCTGATTAGTGTTGGTGTAGTGCTGGTCCATGCTGGTTTGTGTTGGTATAGTGCTGGTCCATGCTGGTTTATGATAGTTAGGGTTGGTATAGTGCTGGTCCAGGCTGGTTTATGCTGGTTAGTGTTGGTATAGGGCTAGTTAGTGCTGGTATAGTGCTGGTCCATGGTGGTTTATGCTAGTTAGTGTTGGTGTAGTGCTGGTCCAGGCTGGTGTATGCTGGTTAGTGCTGGTATAATGCTGGATAGTGTTGGTATAGTGCTGGTCCAGGCTGATTAGTGTTGGTATAGTGCTAATTTATGCTAGTTAGTGCTGGTGCAGGCTGGTTTATGCTGGTTAGTGTTGGTATAGTGCTGGCCCAGGCTGATAAGTGTTGGCATAGTACTATTTTATGCTAGTTAGTGCTGGTATAGTGCTGGTCCAGGCTGGTTTATGCTTGTTAGTGTTGGTATAGTGCTGGTTAGTTTTGGTATAGTGCTGGTCCATGCTGATTTATGCTGGTTAGTGTTGGTATAGTGCTAGTTAGTGTTGGTATAGTGCTGGTCCATGCTGGTTTATGCTGGTTAGTGTTGGTATAGTGCTGGCCCAGGCTGATTTATGATGGTTAGTGTTGGTATAGTGCTGGTCCAGGCTGGTTTTTGCTGGTTCGTGTTGGTATAGTGCTGGTCCATGCTGGTTTATGCTAGTTGGTGTTGGTATAGTGCTGGTCCAAGCTGGTTTATGCTGGTTAGTGTTGGTGTAGTGCTGTTCCATGCTGGTTTGTGTTGGTATAGTGCTGGTCCATGCTGGTTTATGATAGTTAGTGTTGGTATAGTGCTGGTCCAGGCTGGTTTGTGCTGGTTAGTGTTGGTATAGTGCTGGTCCAGGCTGGTTTTTGCTGGTTCGTGTTGGTATAGGGTTAGTTAGTGCTGGTATAGTGCTGGTCCATGGTGGTTTATGCTAGTTAGTGTTGGTATAGTGCTGGTCCAGGCTGGTGTATGCTGGTAAGTGCAGGTATAGTGCTGGATAGTGTTGGTATAGTGCTGGTCCAGGCTGATTAGTGTTGGTATAGTCCTAATTTATGCTGGTTAGTGCTGGTCCAGGCTGGTTCATGCTGGTTACTGTTGGTATAGTGCTGGTCCAGGCTGATTAGTGTTGGCATAGTGCTGGTCCATGACGGTTTATGCTGGTTAGTGTTGGTATAGTGCTAGTAAGTGTTGGTATAGTGCTTGTCCATGCTGGTTTATGCTGGTTAGTTTTGGTATAGTGCTGGTCCAGGCTGGTTTATGCTGGTTAGTGTTGGTATAGTGCTGGTCCAGGCTGGTTTATGCTGGTTAGTGTTGGACTAGTGCTGGTCCATGCTGGTTTATGCTGGTTAGTGTTGGTATAGTGCTAGTTAGTGTTGGTATAGTGCTGGTCCATGCTGGTTTATGCTGGTTAGTGTTGGTATAGTGCTGGCCCAGGCTGATTTATGATGGTTAGTGTTGGTATAGTGCTGGTCCAGGCTGGTTATTGCTGGTTCGTGTTGGTATAGTGCTGGTCCATGCTGGTTTATGCTAGTTGGTGTTGGTATAGTGCTGGTCCAGGCTGGTTTATGCTGGTTAGTGTTGGTGTAGTGCTGGTCCATGCTGGTTTTTGTTGGTATAGTGCTGGTCCATGCTGGTTTATGACAGTTAGTGTTGGTATAGTAATGGTCCAGGCTGGATTATGCTGGTTAGTGTTGGTATAGTGCTGGTCCAGGCTGGTTTTTGCTGGTTCGTGTTGGTATAGGGCTAGTTAGTGCTGGTATAGTGCTGGTCCATGGTGGTTTATGCTAGTTAGTGTTGGTATAGTGCTGGTCCAGGCTGGTGTATGCTGGTTAGTGCAGGTGTAGTGCTGGATAGTGTTGGTATAGTGCTGGTCCAGGCTGATTAGTGTTGGTATAGTGCTAATTTATGCTGGTTAGTGCTGGTCCAGGCTGGTTTATGCTGGTTAGTGTTGGTATAGTGCTGGTCCAGGCTGATTAGTGTTGGCATAGTGCTGGTCCATGCCAGTTTATGCTGGTTAGTGTTGGTATAGTGCTAGTTAGTGTTGGTATAGTGCTGGTCCATGCTGGTTTATGCTGGTTAGTTTTGGTATAGTGCTGGTCCAGGCTGGTTTATGCTGGTTAGTGTTGGTATAGCGCTGGTCCAGGCTGGTTTATGCTGGTTAGTGTTGGTATAGTACTGGACCATGCTGGTTTATGCTAGTTGGTGTTAGTATATTGCTGGTCCAGGCTGGTTTATGCTGGTTAGTGTTTGTATAGTGCTGATCCTGGCTGGTTTATGTTGGTTAGTGCAGGTATAGTGCTGGTCCAGGCTGGTTTATGCTGGTTAGTGTTGGTATAGTGCTGGTCCAGGCTGGTTTATGCTGGTTAGTGTTGGTATAGTGCTGGTCCAGGCTGGTTTTTGCTGGTTCGTGTTGGTATAGGGCTAGTTAGTGCTGGTATAGTGCTGGTCCATGGTGGTTTATGCTAGTTAGTGTTGGTATAGTGCTGGTCCAGGCTGGTGTATGCTGGTTAGTGCAGGTGTAGTGCTGGATAGTGTTGGTATAGTGCTGGTCCAGGCTGATTAGTGTTGGTATAGTGCTAATTTATGCTGGTTAGTGCTGGTCCAGGCTGGTTTATGCTGGTTAGTGTTGGTATAGTGCTGGTCCAGGCTGATTAGTGTTGGCATAGTGCTGGTCCATGCCAGTTTATGCTGGTTAGTGTTGGTATAGTGCTAGTTAGTGTTGGTATAGTGCTGGTCCATGCTGGTTTATGCTGGTTAGTTTTGGTATAGTGCTGGTCCAGGCTGGTTTATGCTGGTTAGTGTTGGTATAGCGCTGGTCCAGGCTGGTTTATGCTGGTTAGTGTTGGTATAGTACTGGACCATGCTGGTTTATGCTAGTTGGTGTTAGTATATTGCTGGTCCAGGCTGGTTTATGCTGGTTAGTGTTTGTATAGTGCTGATCCTGGCTGGTTTATGTTGGTTAGTGCAGGTATAGTGCTGGTCCAGGCTGGTTTATGCTGGTTAGTGTTGGTATAGTGCTGGTCCAGGCTGGTTTATGCTAGTTAGTGTTGGTATAGTGATGGTCCAGGCTGGTGTATGCTGGTTAGTGCTGGTATAGTGCTGGATAGTGTTGGTATAGTGCTGGTCCAGGCTGATTAGTATTGGTATAGTGCTAATTTATGCTGGTTAGTGCTGGTCCAGGCTGGTTTATGCTGGTTAGTGTTGGTATAGTGCTGGTCCAGGCTGATTAGTGTTGGAATAGTACTAGTTTATGACAGTTAGTGCTGGTATAGTGCTGGTCCAGGCTGGTTTATGCTTGTCAGTGTTGGTATAGTGCTGGTTAGTGTTGGTATAGTGCTGGTCCATGCTGGTTTATGCTGGTTAGTGTTGGTATAGTGCTAGTTAGTGTTGGAATAGTGCTGGTTTATGATGGTTAGTGTTGGTATAGTGCTGGTCCAGGCTGGTATTTGCCTGTTCATGTTGGTATAGTGCTGGTCCATGCTGGTTTATGCCAGTTGGTGTTGGTATAGTGCTGGTCCAGGCTGGTTTATGCTGGTTAGTGTTGGTGTAGTGCTGGTCCATGCTGGTTTGTGTTGGTATAGTGCTGATCCATGCTGGTTTATGATAGTTAGTGTTGGTATAGTGCTGGTCCAGGCTGGTTTATGCTGGTTAGAGTTGGTATAGGGCTAGTTAGTGCTGGTATAGTGCTAATCCATGGTGGTTTATGCTAGTTAGTGTTCGTATAGTGCTGGTCCAGGCTAGTGTATGCTGGTTAGTGCTGGTATAGTGCTGGATAGTGTTGGTATAGTACTTGTTTAGCTAGTTAGTGTTGGTATAGTGCTGGTCCATGCTGGTTTATGCTGGTTAGTTTTGGTATAGTGCTGGTCCAGGCTGGTTTATGCTGGTTAGTGTTGGTATAGTGCTGGTCCAGGCTGGTTTATGCTGGTTAGTGTTGGTATAGTGCTGGTCCATGCTGGTTTATGCTAGTTGGTGTTGGTATAGTGCTGGTCCAGGCTGGTTTATGCTGGTTTGTGTTTGTATAGTGCTGGTCCAGGCTGGTTTATGCTGGTTAGTGTTGGTATAGTGCTGGTCCAGGCTGGTTTATGCTGGTTAGTGTTGGTATAGGGCTAGTTAGTGCTGGTATAGTGCTGGTCCATGGTGGTTTATTCTAGTTAGTGTTGGTATAGTGATGGTCCAGGCTGGTGTCTGCTGGTTAGTGCTGGTATAGTGCTGGATAGTGTTGGTATAGTGCTGGTCCAGGCTGATTAGTATTGGTATAGTGCTAATTTATGCTGGTTAGTGCTGGTCCAGGCTGGTTTATGCTGGTTAGTGTTGGTATAGTGCTGGTCCAGGCTGATTAGTGTTGGCATAGTACTAGTTTATGCTAGTTAGTGCTGGTATAATGCTGGTCCAGGCTGGCTTATGCTTTTCAGTGTTGGTATAGTGCTGGTTAGTGTTGGTATAGTGCTGGTCCATGCTGGTTTATGCTGGTTAGTGTTGGTATAGTGCTAGTTAGTGTTGGTATAGTGCTGGTTTATGCTGGTTAGTGTTGGTATAGTGCTAGTTAGTGTTGGTATAGTGCTGGTTTATGCTGGTTAGTGTTGGTATAGTGCTGGTCCAGGCTGGTTGTTGCTGGTTCATGTTGGTATAGTGCTGGTCCATGCTGGTTTATGCTAGTTGGTGTTGGTATAGTGCTGGTCCAGGCTGGTTTATGCTGGTTAATGTTGGTGTAGTGCTGGTCCATGCTGGTTTGTGTTGGTATAGTGCTGGTCCATGCTGGTTTATGATAGTTAGTGTTGGTATAGTGCTGGTCCAGGCTGGTGTATGCTGGTATAATGCTGGATTAGTGTTGGTATAGTGCTAATTTATGCTGGTTAGTGCTGGTGCAGGCTGGTTTATGCTGGTTAGTGTTGGTATTGTGCTGGTCCAGGCTGATTAGTGTTGGCATAGTACTAGTAATGCTGGTCCAGGCTGGTGTATGCTGGTTAGTGCTGGTATAATGCTGGATTAGTGTTGGTATAGTGCTAATTTTTGCTGGTTAGTGCTGGCCCAGGCTGATTTATGATGGTTAGTGTTGGTATAGTGCTTGTCCAGGCTGGTTTTTGCTGGTTCGTGGTGGTATAGTGCTGGTCCAGGCTGGTTTATGCTGGTTTGTGTTGGTATAGTGCTGGTCCATGCTGGTTTATCCTAGTTGGTGTTGGTATAGTGCTGGTCCATGCTGGTTTATGCAAGGTAGTGTTGGTATATATTTCTGGTCCAGGGTGGTTTATGCTGGTTAGTGTTGGTATAGTGTTGGTCCAGGCAGGTTTATGCTGGTTTGGGTTGGTATAGTGCTGGTATAGTGCTGGTTGTAACGTTGTCAGTTCGTGTGGGTGTAGGAAGGAAGAAGACGGGGTCGGCTTACTGGGACTGCTCTCTTTATTTTTCACCTTTTCTCAAATTCACACGCACGAGGGCGATTTAACTCAAAACATTCACTCTGACTCTGCACGTCAGTCTCAAACTCAGTTTCTCTCAAATTCAGTATCTCTCTTAGTCTCTGGCAGTGAGGTGTCCGGTCGCAGTCCCAGTCTCGATCTCTCTCAGCTCTCTCTCTCTACTGCGCGGCTTTTACGGTCTCTCCACGCCAATCACTGGAATCAGACACAGGTGTTAGTGATCTGCACTTGACCTACTTACTCACCGCTCGTCTCCGTCTTTGCTCGCTCCCGCTACAGACCTCGCAGAACCACGCCCCCTCCGCCACATACCCCCACCGCCCGCACCAGGCCGGGGAGCCATCCGGCCTGCAGCCTCCCCCCCCCCCCTCCTGGAGAGGAAGTCAGCCACAACCATCTGAGCACCCGGCCTGTGGATCACCTTGAATTTAAAAGGCTGTAAAGCTAGATACCAACGGGTGATCCGGGCGTTGGTATCTTTCATGCGGTGGAGCCACTGCAAGGGGGCGTGGTCCGAACAGAGGGTGAACTCCCGGCCCAGGAGGTAATAGCGGAGGGTGAGAACGGCCCACCTGATCGCCAGGCACTCCTTTTCAATGGTGCTGTACACCGCCTCTCTCTTAGAGAGCTTGCGGCTGATGTACAGCACCGGCCGCTCTTCGCCCCCCACCTCCTGGGTCAGGACTGCGCCCAGCCCCCTGTCCGAGGCGTCGGTCTGTAGAGAAAAAGGGAGAGAGAAATCAGGAGCTTGTAAGAGCGGCCCACCACACAGAGCAGCCTTTATCTGGGTGAAAGCCTGCTGGCACCGCTCCGTCCACTGAACTGTATCTGGTACCTCTTTTTTAGTTAGATCAGTCAGCGGGCTAGCGAGGTCCGAATACTTAGGTACAAACCTTCTATAATATCCCGCTAGCCCCAGGAACTGTCTAACCTCCTTTTTGGTCTTAGGCCGTGGGCAGGTTGCAATGGCTGCAGTCTTATCAATTTGGGGACGCACCTGTCCATGACCCAAGTGGAAGCCCAGATATCTTACTTCCACCCGCCCAACTGCACACTTCTTTGGGTTTGCCGTGAGCCCCGCCCTTCTCAGCGACTTCAGGACAGCGCGCAGGTGCTGCATATGCCGCTGCCAGTCCGCACTGTAGATGATAATATCATCCAAGTACGCAGCAGCATATGCAGCATGCGGCCGGAGAATCCTGTCCATCAGGCGCTGGAAGGTCGCGGGAGCCCCAAACAAGCCGAAAGGAAGGGTGACAAATTGGTGTAATCCAAACGGCGTGGTGAAAGCGGTCTTTTCTTTGGACATTGGCGACAAGGGGATCTGCCAATATCCCTTGGTTAAGTCCAGCGTCGAATAAAAACGAGCGGTTCCTAGCCGATCAAGCAATTCATCGATCCTTGGCATTGGGTACGCATCAAACTTCGACACCGCGTTCACTTTTCTATAGTCCACACAGAACCGAACCGAGCCGTCAGGTTTTGGGACCAAAACTATCGGGCTCGCCCAGTCGCTGTTGGACTCCTCTATTACCCCCATATCCAACATAGCCTCTAATTCGGCCTGAACAATTTTTTTCTTGTGTTCAGGTAAACGATAGGGCCGGCTGCGAACTACCACGCCCGGCTCTGTCTCAACATGGTGTTGAATGAGGTCCGTGCGACCAGGGAGGGGCGAGAACACGTCAGCAAACTCTGCTTTTATTGTTTTAACGTCAGTGAGCTGCGACGGCGAGAGATGATCCCCCCCGGGGCCAGAGCGAGTGATTGAGGCTTTTGAATCGCCTCCGGCCCGAGATCATCCTCTCCACTCACCACCGTCGCAAGCAACACTGACTCCGCCTCCGACCATTTCTTTAAAAGGTTGAGGTGGTATATTTGACGTGCTCCGTCCCTATCTGAGCGTATTACCTCATAGTTGAGATCACCAACTCGCCGTGTGACCACAAACGGTCCTTGCCACTTTGCGAGTAATTTTGAAGTGGAAGTAGGGAGTAATACAAGCACCTTGTCTCCCGGTGCAAATTGACGAAGTCTAGCCCCTCTGTTGTACAGCTGTCTCTGTTTGTCCTGAGCCTGTAACAAATTCTCCATTGATAGCCGCCCCAAAGTGTGGAGTTTTGTTCTCAGTTCCAGGACATACTGGATTTCATTTTTACTCGCGGAAGGTCCGTCCTCCCAAGCCTCCTTAAGGACATCAAGCACCCCCCGAGGCTGACGTCCATAAAGAAGCTCGAAGGGGGAAAACCCCGTGGAGGCTTGCGGGACCTCGCGAACAGCAAACAACAGAGGTTCTAGCCACTTATCCCAATTTTTGGCGTCCTCGTGAACGAACTTACGAATCATGGATTTCAACGTGCGATTAAATCGTTCCACCAAACCATCTGTTTGTGGGTGATAAACGCTGGTGCGGATCGATTTAATGCCCAATAATTCATAAAGTTCGCGAATCGTTCGTGACATGAACGCCGTGCCTTGATCGGTGAGAATCTCTTTCGGGATTCCCACCCGGGAGATCAAAGAAAACAGAGCGCTCGCAACACTTTTCGCTGAAATAGTGCGGAGCGGGACTGCTTCCGGGTATCGCGTTGCATAGTCCACCAAGACCAATGCAAAGCGATGCCCGCGTGCTGACCGTTCTAATGGCCCGATGAGGTCCATACCAATTCTCTCGAAGGGGACCTGCACTAAAGGGAGTGGGCACAATGGTGCTTTTGGGGTGGCCGGCGGGTTCACCAACTGACATTCACGACAAGACGCACACCATCTGCGTACATTCTCGTGAATGCCCGGCCAAAAGAAGCGGGCCATTAGACGGTTAAGGGTGGCCGTTTGCCCTAAATGCCCGGCCATTGGATTGGAATGAGCCGCCTGGAAAAGCATTTCCCGGCGGCTTTTAGGTATTAACAACTGGGTTGTATTCTGCTTTGTCTGGGCGTCTTGGGTCACCCGATACAACCTATCCTTTAAAATACAAAAATACGGATAAGAGATCGGCTGGTCGGGGTGGAGGAGGTGGCCGTCGATGGCACGGACCTGAGTGAACGCATTTTTGAGCGACTCATCCTGGGATTGTTCCAGGGGAAAATCATCGCGGTCTGTGAGAAGAGGTAACTCCAGACCGCTCTGTTCCCCTGGAACAGCTCCCAGAGGCCCCGAATCCACCTCCCCGACCTGCACAACCGACTCTTTCCGGTTTAACTGTTTAGCCCAAGAAGCACCCGCACATAAATGACCCAACAATTCATTAAACGCTGTCCAATTGGTCCCTAAAATTAGCGGATGCCGGAGGTGCGGGTTAACTGCGACCTCCACACTATGCTTTTGCCCCCTAAATAGAAAATCCACGGGCAGCAACGGATAATTCACCACTTCCCCGTGCACACACCTTACCGTAACCGTGCGGCCGGTACCCAATGCCTCAGGCCGAATCAGGCTTTGGTGGATAGAGGTCTGGTTACAACCCGAATCCACCAACGCCTGATACGTACCCCCCTTGATACTCACTGGAATTAGGTACAGCCCAGCTTGATCGAGGGCAGCTTGTGGAGCATCGGGGATCCGGACCATTGTCCCGACCTCCATGACGGGACAGCGGTCGATAAAATGTCCCGGATCCCCGCAGCGCCAGCAAGCCGGCCCAGGCTTCCCCGCCGCCCTAGTGGCTGGAGGTAGGTCCCATGATTGGCGCGGAGAGAGCGCTGAGCCAGAGGGAAAGGCTGAGGGCTCCGAGACAGTTGTCGCTCCCCTCTGGAGCGACCGGGGAAGGGAAGCTGGATCGCTGGAACCGCCGGTCCTCCATCTTGGAGTTGGTCTGGGCGGTAAGACCCCACGCGACCTGGGAAGGGGAACAGGTTTGGGGAGAGAAGGGGGAGAGACAGCAGGAGAGGGAGAGAGAGAGAGAGAGGCGGATGGTAAGGGGTTGCCGACCCCGGGGCACGCCACCATGTGATCCTCCGCCAAGTGGATGGCCTGGGTTAACGACGTCGGGCGGTGGCACTGGACCCACTGCGCGGTCTTCTGCGGAAGCCGCGCGATGAACTGCTCCAGTACCACCCGGTCGATGATTCCCTCGACGTCGTCACCGGCGGCCATCAGCCACTTGCGGCATGAGTCCCGGAGCTGGTGCGCGAAGGCGAAGGGTCGGCCGGACTCGCCGAGGGTCAGGGTCCGGAACCGCTGTCGCTGTTCTTCTGGGCTCCGGCCGACCCTCTGTAGGACGGCGCGCTTCAGGTCTCCATAGTCCAGGAGATTCTGGACTGGCAGTTGGTGTGCGGCCACCTGCGCTTCTCCAGACAATAGCGGCAGGAGCCGCATTGACCAGTCCGACCGGGGCCACCCCCGGGACTCGGCGGACCTCTCGAAGAGGTCGATGAATGCTTCCGGATCATCCTCGGAGCCCATCTTCGAGAGGTGGATGTTGGCGGCCGAGTCGGTGGTAGGCGGGGGGGTGGCCGGAATCTCCCGGACCATCCAGCTCCGGAACAGCTCGCGGTCTTCATGCTGAGCGCGAATGAGGGCCTCGAAACGCTTATCCTGTTCGGCCCTCACGGCCAGCAGATCTTGGTGGGTCTCTTGGTGAAGACCAGCGAGCGATGCAACGAGATCCGCAAGCGGCGTCTTTGGCGGAGTCTGCATAGCGGCGGCACTCTTCTTCCTTCCCGGGTTTCGGCACCAGTGTAACGTTGTCAGTTCGTGTGGGTGTAGGAAGGAAGAAGACGGGGTCGGCTTACTGGGACTGCTCTCTTTATTTTTCACCTTTTCTCAAATTCACACGCACGAGGGCGATTTAACTCAAAACATTCACTCTGACTCTGCACGTCAGTCTCAAACTCAGTTTCTCTCAAATTCAGTATCTCTCTTAGTCTCTGGCAGTGAGGTGTCCGGTCGCAGTCCCAGTCTCGATCTCTCTCAGCTCTCTCTCTCTACTGCGCGGCTTTTACGGTCTCTCCACGCCAATCACTGGAATCAGACACAGGTGTTAGTGATCTGCACTTGACCTACTTACTCACCGCTCGTCTCCGTCTTTGCTCGCTCCCGCTACAGACCTCGCAGAACCACGCCCCCTCCGCCACACTGGTCCAGGCTGGTTTATACTGGATAGTGTTGGTATAGTGCTGGTCCGGGCTGGTTTATGCTAGTTAGTGTTGGTATAGTGCTGGTCCAGGCTGGTTTTTGTTGCTTCGTGTTGGTATAGTGCTGGTCCATGCTGGTTTATGCTGGTTAGTGTTGGTACAGTGCTGGTCCAGGCTGGTTTTTGCTGGTTCGTGTTGGTATAGTGCTGGTCCAGGCTGGTTTATAATGGTTAGTGTTGGTATAGTGCTGGTCCAGGCTGGTTTTTGCTGGTTCGTGTTGGTATTGTGCTGGACCATGCTGGTTTATGCTAGTTGGTGTCTGTATAGTGCTGGTTTATGCTGGTTAGTGTTGGTATAGTGCTGGTCCAGGCTGGTGTATGCTAGTTAGCGTTGGTATAGTACTGGTCCAGGCTGGTTTATGCTGTTTAGTGTTGGTAGAGTGCTGGTCCATGCTGGTTTATGCTGGTTAGTGTTGGAATATTGCTGGTATAGTGCTGGTCCATGCTGGTTAGTGTTGGTATAGTGTTGGTATAGTGCTGGTTTATGCTAGTTGGTGTTGGTATTGTGCTGGTCCAGGCTGGTTTATGCTAGTTAGTGTTGGTATAGTGCTGGTCCAGGCTGGTTTTTGCTGGTTAGTGTTGGTATAGTGCTGGTCCATGCTGGTTAATGCTAGTTGGTGTAGGTATAGTGCTGGTCCAGGCTGATTTATGCTAGTTAGTGTTGGTATAGTGATTGTCCAGGCTGATTTATGCTAGTTAGAATTGGTATAGTGCTGGTCCAGGCTGGTTTTTGCTGGTTCGTGTTGGTATAGTGCTGGTCCATGCTGGTTTATGCTATTTGGTGTTGGTATAGTGCTGGTCCAGTTTGGTTTATGCTGGTTATTGTTGGTATAGTGCTGGTTTATGCTATTTGGTGTTGGTATAGTGCTGGTCCAGGCTGGTTTATGCTGGTTAGTGTTTGTATAGTGCTGGACCAGGCTGGTTTATGTTGGTTAGTGTTGGTATAGTGCTGGTCCAGGCTGGTTTATGCTGGTTAGTGTTGTTATAGTGCTGGTCCATGCTGGTTTATGCTGGTTAGTGTTGGTATAGGGCTAGTTAGTGCTGGTATAGTGCTGGTCCATGGTGGCTTATGCTAGTTAGTGTTGGTATAGTGCTGGTCCAGGCTGGTGTATGCTGGTTAGTGCTGGTATAATGCTGGATAGTGTTGGTATAGTGCTGGTCCAGGCAGATTAGTGTTGGTATAGTGCTAATTTATGCTGGTTAGTGCTGGTTCAGGCTGGTTTATGCTGGTTAGTGTTGGTATAGTGCTGGACCAGGCTGATTAGTGTTGGCATAGTACTAGTTTATGCTAGTTAGTGCTGGTATAGTGCTGGTCCAGGCTGATTTATGCTTGTTAGTGTTGGTATAGTGCTGGTTAGTGTTGGTATAGTGCTGGTCCATGCTGGTTTATGCTGGTTAGTGTTGGTATAGGGCTAGTTAGTGCTGGTATAGTGCTGGTCCATGGTGGTTTATTCTAGTTAGTGTTGGTATAGTGATGGTCCAGGCTGGTGTCTGCTGGTTATTGCTGGTATAGTGCTGGATAGTGTTGGTATAGTGCTGGTCCAGGCTGATTAGTATTGGTATAGTGCTAATTTATGCTGGTTAGTGCTGGTCCAGGCTGGTTTATGCTGGTTAGTGTTGGTATAGTGCTGGTCCAGGCTGATTAGTGTTGGCATGGTACTAGTTTATGCTAGTTAGTGCTGGTATAATGCTGGTCCAAGCTGGCTTATGCTTTTCAGTGTTGGTATAGTGCTGGTTAGTGTTGGTATAGTGCTGGTCCATGCTGGTTTATGCTGGTTAGTGTTGGTATAGTGCTAGTTAGTGTTGGTATAGTGCTGGTTTATGCTGGTTAGTGTTGGTATAGTGCTAGTTAGTGTTGGTATAGTGCTGGTTTATGATGGTTAGTGTTGGTATAGTGCTGGTCCAGGCTGGTTTTTGCTGGTTCATGTTGGTATAGTGCTGGTCCATGCTGGTTTATGCTAGTTGGTGTTGGTATAGTGCTGGTCCAGGCTGGTTTATGCTGGTTAATGTTGGTGTAGTGCTGGTCCATGCTGGTTTGTGTTGGTATAGTGCTGGTCCAGGCTGATTAGTGTTGGCATAGTGCTGGTCCATGCCTTTTTATGCTGGTTAGTGTTGGTATAGTGCTAGTTAGTGTTGGTATAGTGCTGGTCCATGCTGGTTTATGCTGGTTAGTTTTGGTATAGTGCTGGTCCAGGCTGGTTTATGCTGGTTAGTATTGGTATAGTGCTGGTCCAGGCTGGTTTATGCTGGTTAGTGTTGGTATAGTGCTGGACCATGCTGGTTTATGCTAGTTGGTGTTAGTATAGTGCTGGTCCAGGCTGGTTTATGCTGGTTAGTGTTTGTATAGTGCTGGTCCTGGCTGGTTTATGTTGGTTAGTGTTGGTATAGTGCTGGTCCAGGCTGGTTTATGCTGGTTAGTGTTGGTATAGTGCTGGTCCAGGCTGGTTTATGCTAGTTAGTGTTGGTATAGTGATGGTCCAGGCTGGTGTATGCTGGTTAGTGCTGGTATAGTGCTGGATAGTGTTGGTATAGTGCTGGTCCAGGCTGATTAGTATTGGTATAGTGCTAATTTATGCTGGTTAGTGCTGGTCCAGGCTGGTTTATGCTGGTTAGTGTTGGTATAGTGCTGGTCCAGGCTGATTAGTGTTGGCATAGTACTAGTTTATGACAGTTAGTTCTGGTATAGTGCTGGTCCAGGCTGGTTTATGCTTGTCAGTGTTGGTATAGTGCTGGTCCATGCTGGTTTATGCTGGTTAGTGTTGGTATAGTGCTAGTTAGTGTTGGTATAGTGCTAGTTAGTGTTGGTATAGTGCTGGTTTATGATGGTTAGTGTTTGTATAGAGCTGGTCCAGGCTGGTTTTTGCCTGTTCATGTTGGTATAGTGCTGGTCCATGCTGGTTTATACCAGTTGGTGTTGGTATAGTGCTGGTCCAGGCTGGTTTATGCTGGTTAGTGTTGGTGTAGTGCTGGTCCATGCTGGTTTGTGTTGGTATAGTGCTGGTCCATGCTGGTTTATGATAGTTAGTGTTGGTATAGTGCTGGTCCAGGCTGGTTTATGCTGGTTAGTGTTGGTATAGGGCTAGTTAGTGCTGGTATAGTGCTGGTCCATGGTGGTTTATGCTAGTTAGTTTTGGTATAGTGCTGGTCCAGGCTGGTGTATGCTGGTTAGTGCTGGTATAGTGCTGGATAGTGTTGGTATAGTACTAGTTTAGCTAGTTAGTATTGGTATAGTGCTGGTCCAGGCTGGTTTATGCTTGTTAGTGTTTGTATAGTGCTAGTTAGTGTTGGTATAGTGCTGGTCCATGCTGGTTTATGCTGGTTAGTTTTGGTATAGTGCTGGTCCAGGCTGGTTTATGCTGGTTAGTGTTGGTATAGTGCTGGTCCAGGCTGGTTTATGCTAGTTAGTGTTGGTATAGTGCTGGTCCATGCTGGTTTATGCTAGTTGGTGTTAGTATAGTGCTGGTCCAGGCTTGTTTATGCTGGTTAGAGTTTGTATAGTGCTGGTCCTGGCTGGTTTATGCTGGTTAGTGTTGGTATAGGGCTAGTTAGTGCTGGTATAGTGCTGGTCCATGGTGGTTTATGCTAGTTAGTGTTGTTATAGTGATGGTCCAGGCTGGTGTATGCTGGTTAGTGCTGGTATAGTGCTGGATAGTGTTGGTATAGTGCTGGTCCAGGCTGATTAGTATTGGTATAGTGCTAATTTATGCTGGTTAGTGCTGGTCCAGGCTGGTTTATGCTGGTTAGTGTTGGTATAGTGCTGGTCCAGTCTGATAAGTGTTGGCATAGTACTAGTATATGCCAGTAAGTGCTGGTCCAGGCTGGTTTATGCTTGTCAGTGTTGGTATAGTGCTGGTTAGTGTTGGTATAGTGCTGGTCCATGCTGGTTTATGCTGGTTAGTGTTGGTATAGTGCTAGTTAGTGTTGGTATAGTGCTAGTTAGTGTTGGTATAGTGCTGGTTTATGATGGTTAGTGCTGGTATAGTGCTGGTCCAGGCTGGTTTTTGCTGGTTCATGTTGGTATAGTGCTGGTCCATGCTGGTTTATGCTGGTTAGTGTTGGTGTAGTGCTGGTCCATGCTGGTTTGTGTTGGTATAGTGCTGGTCCAGGCTGGTTTATGCTAGTTAGCGTTGGTATAGTGCTGGTCCAGGCTGGTTTATGCTGTTAAGTGTTGGTATAGTGCTGGTCCAAGCTGGTTTATGCTGGTTAGTGTTGGTATAGTGCTGGTATAGTGCTGGTCCATGCTGGTTAGTGTTGGTATAGTGTTGGTATAGTGCTGGTTTATGCTAGTTGGTGTTGGTATAGTGCTGGTCCAGGCTGGTTTATGCTAGTTAGTGTAGGTATAGTGCTGGTCCAGGCTGGTTTATGCTGGTTAGTGTTGGTATAGTGCTGGGCCATGCTGGTTTATGCTAGGTAGTGTTGGTATAGTGCTGGTCCAGGGTGGTTTATGATAGTTAGTGTTGGTATAGTGCTGGTCCAGGCTGGTTTATGCTGGTTAGTGTTGGTATAGGGCTAGTTAGTGCTGGTATAGTGCTGGTCCATGGTGGTTTATGCTAGTTAGTGTTGGTATAGTGCTGGTCCAGGCTGGTGTATGCTGGTTAGTGCTGGTATAATGCTGGATAGTGTTGGTATAGTGCTGGTCCAGGCAGATTAGTGTTGGTATTGTGCTAATTTATGCTGGTTAGTGCTGGTTCAGGCTGGTTTATGCTGGTTAGTGTTGGTATAGTGCTGACCAGGCTGATTAGTGATGGCATAGTACTAGTTTATGCTAGTTAGTGCTGGTATAGTGCTGGTTCAGGCTGGTCCAGGCTGATTAGTGTTGGTATAGTGCTAATTTATGCTGGTTAGTGCTGGTCCAGGCTGGTTCATGCTGGTTACTGTTGGTATAGTGCTGGTCCAGGCTGATTAGTGTTGGCATAGTGCTGGTCCATGACGGTTTATGCTGGTTAGTGTTGGTATAGTGCTAGTAAGTGTTGGTATAGTGCTGGTCCATGCTGGTTTATGCTGGTTAGTTTTGGTATAGTGCTGGTCCAGGCTGGTTTATGCTGGTTAGTGTTGGTATAGTGCTGGTCCAGGCTGGTTTATGCTGGTTAGTGTTGGACTAGTGCTGGTCCATGCTGGTTTATGCTGGTTAGTGTTGGTATAGTGCTAGTTAGTGTTGGTATAGTGCTGGTCCAGGCTGATTAGTGTTGGCATAGTGCTGGTCCATGACAGTTTATGCTGGTTAGTGTTGGTATAGTGCTAGTAAGTGTTGGTATAGTGCTGGTCCATGCTGGTTTATGCTGGTTAGTGTTGGTATAGTGCTGGCCCAGGCTGATTTATGATGGTTAGTGTTGGTATAGTGCTGGTCCAGGCTGGTTATTGCTGGTTCGTGTTGGTATAGTGCTGGTCCATGCTGGTTTATGCTAGTTGGTGTTGGTATAGTGCTGGTCCAGGCTGGTTTATGCTGGTTAGTGTTGGTGTAGTGCTGGTCTATGCTGGTTTTTGTTTGTATAGTGCTGGTCCATGCTGGTTTATGACAGTTAGTGTTGGTATAGTAATGGTCCAGGCTGGATTATGCTGGTTAGTGTTGGTATAGTGCTGGTCCAGGCTGGTTTTTGCTGGTTCGTGTTGGTATAGGGCTAGTTAGTGCTGGTATAGTGCTGGTCCATGGTGGTTTATGCTAGTTAGTGTTGGTATAGTGCTGGTCCAGGCTGGTGTATGCTGGTTAGTGCAGGTGTAGTGCTGGATAGTGTTGGTATAGTGCTGGTCCAGGCTGATTAGTGTTGGTATAGTGCTAATTTATGCTGGTTAGTGCTGGTCCAGGCTGGTTTATGCTGGTTAGTGTTGGTATAGTGCTGGTCCAGGCTGATTAGTGTTGGCATAGTGCTGGTCCATGCCAGTTTATGCTGGTTAGTGTTGGTATAGTGCTAGTTAGTGTTGGTATAGTGCTGGTCCATGCTGGTTTATGCTGGTTAGTTTTGGTATAGTGCTGGTCCAGGCTGGTTTATGCTGGTTAGTGTTGGTATAGTACTGGACCATGCTGGTTTATGCTAGTTGGTGTTAGTATATTGCTGGTCCAGGCTGGTTTATGCTGGTTAGTGTTTGTATAGTGCTGGTCCTGGCTGGTTTATGTTGGTTAGTGCAGGTATAGTGCTGGTCCAGGCTGGTTTATGCTGGTTAGTGTTGGTATAGTGCTGGTCCAGGCTGGTTTATGCTAGTTAGTGTTGGTATAGTGATGGTCCAGGCTGGTGTATGCTGGTTAGTGCTGGTATAGTGCTGGATAGTGTTGGTATAGTGCTGGTCCAGGCTGATTAGTATTGGTATAGTGCTAATTTATGCTGGTTAGTGCTGGTCCAGGCTGGTTTATGCTGGTTAGTGTTGGTATAGTGCTGGTCCATAATGATTAGTGTTGGAATAGTACTAGTTTATGACAGTTAGTGCTGGTATAGTGCTGGTCCAGGCTGGTTTATGCTTGTCAGTGTTGGTATAGTGCTGGTTAGTGTTGGTATAGTGCTGGTCCATGCTGGTTTATGCTGGTTAGTGTTGGTATAGTGCTAGTTAGTGTTGGTATAGTGCTGGTTTATGATGGTTAGTGTTGGTATAGTGCTGGTCCAGGCTGGTATTTGCCTGTTCATGTTGGTATAGTGCTGGTCCATGCTGGTTTATGCCAGTTGGTGTTGGTATAGTGCTGGTCCAGGCTGGTTTATGCTGGTTAGTGTTGGTGTAGTGCTGGTCCATGCTGGTTTGTGTTGGTATAGTGCTGATCCATGCTGGTTTATGATAGTTAGTGTTGGTATAGTGCTGGTCCAGGCTGGTTTATGCTGGTTAGAGTTGGTATAGGGCTAGTTAGTGCTGGTATAGTGCTGGTCCATGGTGGTTTATGCTAGTTAGTGTTCGTATAGTGCTGGTCCAGGCTAGTGTATGCTGGTTAGTGCTGGTATAGTGCTGGATAGTGTTGGTATAGTACTTGTTTAGCTAGTTAGTGTTGGTATAGTGCTGGTCCATGCTGGTTTATGCTGGTTAGTTTTGGTATAGTGCTGGTCCAGGCTGGTTTATACTGGTTAGTGTTGGTATAGTGCTGGTCCAGGCTGGTTTATGCTGGTTAGTGTTGGTATAGTGCTGGTCCATGCTGGTTTATGCTAGTTGGTGTTGGTATAGTGCTGGTCCAGGCTGGTTTATGCTGGTTTGTGTTTGTATAGTGCTGGTCCAGGCTGGTTTATGCTGGTTAGTGTTGGTATAGTGCTGGTCCAGGCTGGTTTATGCTGGTTAGTGTTGGTATAGGGCTAGTTAGTGCTGGTATAGTGCTGGTCCATGGTGGTTTATTCTAGTTAGTGTTGGTATAGTGATGGTCCAGGCTGGTGTCTGCTGGTTAGTGCTGGTATAGTGCTGGATAGTGTTGGTATAGTGCTGGTCCAGGCTGATTAGTATTGGTATAGTGCTAATTTATGCTGGTTAGTGCTGGTCCAGGCTGGTTTATGCTGGTTAGTGTTGGTATAGTGCTGGTCCAGGCTGATTAGTGTTGGCATAGTACTAGTTTATGCTAGTTAGTGCTGGTATAATGCTGGTCCAGGCTGGCTTATGCTTTTCAGTGTTGGTATAGTGCTGGTTAGTGTTGGTATAGTGCTGGTCCATGCTGGTTTATGCTGGTTAGTGTTGGTATAGTGCTAGTTAGTGTTGGTATAGTGCTGGTTTATGCTGGTTAGTGTTGGTATAGTGCTAGTTAGTGTTGGTATAGTGCTGGTTTATGATGGTTAGTGTTGGTATAGTGCTGGTCCAGGCTGGTTGTTGCTGGTTCATGTTGGTATAGTGCTGGTCCATGCTGGTTTATGCTAGTTGGTGTTGGTATAGTGCTGGTCCAGGCTGGTTTATGCTGGTTAATGTTGGTGTAGTGCTGGTCCATGCTGGTTTGTGTTGGTGTAGTGCTGGTCCATGCTGGTTTATGATAGTTAGTGTTGGTATAGTGCTGGTCCAGGCTGGTGTATGCTGGTATAATGCTGGATTAGTGTTGGTATAGTGCTAATTTATGCTGGTTAGTGCTGGTGCAGGCTGGTTTATGCTGGTTAGTGTTGGTATTGTGCTGGTCCAGGCTGATTAGTGTTGGCATAGTACTAGTAATGCTGGTCCAGGCTGGTGTATGCTGGTTAGTGCTGGTATAATGCTGGATTAGTGTTGGTATAGTGCTAATTTTTGCTGGTTAGTGCTGGCCCAGGCTGATTTATGATGGTTAGTGTTGGTATAGTGCTTGTCCAGGCTGGTTTTTGCTGGTTCGTGTTGGTATAGTGCTGGTCCAGGCTGGTTTATGCTGGTTTGTGTTGGTATAGTGCTGGTCCATGCTGGTTTATCCTAGTTGGTGTTGGTATAGTGCTGGTCCATGCTGGTTTATGCAAGGTAGTGTTGGTATATTGCTGGTCCAGGGTGGTTTATGCTGGTTAGTGTTGGTATAGTGTTGGTCCAGGCAGGTTTATGCTGGTTAGGGTTGGTATAGTGCTGGTATAGTGCTGGTCCAGGCTGGTTTATGCTGGATAGTGTTGGTATAGTGCTGGTCCGGGCTGGTTTATGCTAGTTAGTGTTGGTATAGTGCTGGTCCAGGCTGGTTTTTGTTGCTTCGTGTTGGTATAGTGCTGGTCCATGCTGGTTTATGCTGGTTAGTGTTGGTATAGTGCTGGTCCAGGCTGGTTTTTGCTGGTTCGTGTTGGTATAGTGCTGGTCCAGGCTGGTTTATAATGGTTAGTGTTGGTATAGTGCTGGTCCAGGCTGGTTTTTGCTGGTTCTTGTTGGTATTGTGCTGGACCATGCTGGTTTATGCTAGTTGGTGTCTGTATAGTGCTGGTTTATGCTGGTTAGTGTTGGTATAGTGCTGGTCCAGGCTGGTGTATGCTAGTTAGCGTTGGTATAGTACTGGTCCAGGCTGGTTTATGCTGTTTAGTGTTGGTAGAGTGCTGGTCCATGCTGGTTTATGCTGGTTAGTGTTGGAATATTGCTGGTATAGTGCTGGTCCATGCTGGTTAGTATTGGTATAGTGTTGGTATAGTGCTGGTTTATGCTAGTTGGTGTTGGTATTGTGCTGGTCCAGGCTGGTTTATGCTAGTTAGTGTTGGTATAGTGCTGGTCCAGGCTGGTTTTTGCTGGTTAGTGTTGGTATAGTGCTGGTCCATGCTGGTTAATGCTAGTTGGTGTAGGTATAGTGCTGGTCCAGGCTGATTTATGCTAGTTAGTGTTGGTATAGTGATTGTCCAGGCTGATTTATGCTAGTTAGAATTGGTATAGTGCTGGTCCAGGCTGGTTTTTGCTGGTTCGTGTTAGTATAGTGCTGGTCCATGCTGGTTTATGCTATTTGGTGTTGGTATAGTGCTGGTCCAGTTTGGTTTATGCTGGTTATTGTTGGTATAGTGCTGGTTTATGCTATTTGGTGTTGGTATAGTGCTGGTCCAGGCTGGTTTATGCTGGTTAGTGTTTGTATAGTGCTGGACCAGGCTGGTTTATGTTGGTTAGTGTTGGTATAGTGCTGGTCCAGGCTGGTTTATGCTGGTTAGTGTTGTTATAGTGCTGGTCCATGCTGGTTTATGCTGGTTAGTGTTGGTATAGGGCTAGTTAGTGCTGGTATAGTGCTGGTCCATGGTGGCTTATGCTAGTTAGTGTTGGTATAGTGCTGGTCCAGGCTGGTGTATGCTGGTTAGTGCTGGTATAATGCTGGATAGTGTTGGTATAGTGCTGGTCCAGGCAGATTAGTGTTGGTATAGTGCTAATTTATGCTGGTTAGTGCTGGTTCAGGCTGGTTTATGCTGGTTAGTGTTAGTATAGTGCTGGACCAGGCTGATTAGTGTTGGCATAGTACTAGTTTATGCTAGTTAGTGCTGGTATAGTGCTGGTCCAGGCTGATTTATGCTTGTTAGTGTTGGTATAGTGCTGGTTAGTGTTGGTATAGTGCTGGTCCATGCTGGTTTATGCTGGTTAGTGTTGGTATAGGGCTAGTTAGTGCTGGTATAGTGCTGGTCCATGGTGGTGTCTGCTGGTTAGTGCTGGTATAGTGCTGGATAGTGTTGGTATAGTGCTGGTCCAGGCTGATTAGTATTGGTATAGTGCTAATTTATGCTGGTTAGTGCTGGTCCAGGCTGGTTTATGCTGGTTAGTGTTGGTATAGTGCTGGTCCAGGCTGATTAGTGTTGGCATAGTACTAGTTTATGCTAGTTAGTGCTGGTATAATGCTGGTCCAGGCTGGCTTATGCTTTTCAGTGTTGGTATAGTGCTGGTTAGTGTTGGTATAGTGCTGGTCCATGCTGGTTTATGCTGGTTAGTGTTGGTATAGTGCTAGTTAGTGTTGGTATAGTGCTGGTTTATGCTGGTTAGTGTTGGTATAGTGCTAGTTAGTGTTGGTATAGTGCTGGTTTATGATGGTTAGTGTTGGTATAGTGCTGGTCCAGGCTGGTTTTTGCTGGTTCATGTTGGTATAGTGCTGGTCCATGCTGGTTTATGCTAGTTGGTGTTGGTATAGTGCTGGTCCAGGCTGGTTTATGCTGGTTAATGTTGGTGTAGTGCTGGTCCATGCTGGTTTGTGTTGGTATAGTGCTGGTCCAGGCTGATTAGTGTTGGCATAGTGCTGGTCCATGCCTTTTTATGCTGGTTAGTGTTGGTATAGTGCTAGTTAGTGTTGGTATAGTGCTGGTCCATGCTGGTTTATGCTGGTTAGTTTTGGTATAGTGCTGGTCCAGGCTGGTTTATGCTGGTTAGTATTGGTATAGTGCTGGTCCAGGCTGGTTTATGCTAGTTGGTGTTAGTATAGTGCTGGTCCAGGCTGGTTTATGCTGGTTAGTGTTTGTATAGTGCTGGTCCTGGCTGGTTTATGTTGGTTAGTGTTGGTATAGTGCTGGTCCAGGCTGGTTTATGCTGGTTAGTGTTGGTATAGTGCTGGTCCAGGCTGGTTTATGCTAGTTAGTGTTGGTATAGTGATGGTCCAGGCTGGTGTATGCTGGTTAGTGCTGGTATAGTGCTGGATAGTGTTGTTATAGTGCTGGTCCAGGCTGATTAGTATTGGTATAGTGCTAATTTATGCTGGTTAGTGCTGGTCCAGGCTGGTTTATGCTGGTTAGTGTTGGTATAGTGCTGGTCCAGGCTGATTAGTGTTGGCATAGTACTAGTTTATGACAGTTAGTTCTGGTATAGTGATGGTCCAGGCTGGTTTATGCTTGTCAGTGTTGGTATAGTTCTGGTCCATGCTGGTTTATGCTGGTTAGTGTTGGTATAGTGCTAGTTAGTTTTGGTATAGTGCTAGTTAGTGTTGGTATAGTGCTGGTTTATGATGGTTAGTGTTTGTATAGAGCTGGTCCAGGCTGGTTTTTGCCTGTTCATGTTGGTATAGTGCTGGTCCATGCTGGTTTATACCAGTTGGTGTTGGTATAGTGCTGGTCCAGGCTGGTTTATGCTGGTTAGTGCAGGTATAGTGCTGGTCCAGGCTGGTTTATGCTGGTTAGTGTTGGTATAGTGCTGGTCCAGGCTGGTTTATGCTAGTTAGTGTTGGTATAGTGATGGTCCAGGCTGGTGTATGCTGGTTAGTGCTGGTATAGTGCTGGATAGTGTTGGTATAGTGCTGGTCCAGGCTGATTAGTATTGGTATAGTGCTAATTTATGCTGGTTAGTGCTGGTCCAGGCTGGTTTATGCTGGTTAGTGTTGGTATAGTGCTGGTCCATGCTGATTAGTGTTGGAATAGTACTAGTTTATGACAGTTAGTGCTGGTATAGTGCTGGTCCAGGCTGGTTTATGCTTGTCAGTGTTGGTATAGTGCTGGTTAGTGTTGGTATAGTGCTGGTCCATGCTGGTTTATGCTGGTTAGTGTTGGTATAGTGCTAGTTAGTGTTGGTATAGTGCTGGTTTATGATGGTTAGTGTTGGTATAGTGCTGGTCCAGGCTGGTATTTGCCTGTTCATGTTGGTATAGTGCTGGTCCATGCTGGTTTATGCCAGTTGGTGTTGGTATAGTGCTGGTCCAGGCTGGTTTATGCTGGTTAGTGTTGGTGTAGTGCTGGTCCATGCTGGTTTGTGTTGGTATAGTGCTGATACATGCTGGTTTATGATAGTTAGTGTTGGTATAGTGCTGGTCCAGGCTGGTTTATGCTGGTTAGAGTTGGTATAGGGCTAGTTAGTGCTGGTATAGTGCTGGTCCATGGTGGTTTATGCTAGTTAGTGTTCGTATAGTGCTGGTCCAGGCTAGTGTATGCTGGTTAGTGCTGGTATAGTGCTGGATAGTGTTGGTATAGTACTTGTTTAGCTAGTTAGTGTTGGTATAGTGCTGGTCCATGCTGGTTTATGCTGGTTAGTTTTGGTATAGTGCTGGTCCAGGCTGGTTTATGCTGGTTAGTGTTGGTATAGTGCTGGTCCAGGCTGGTTTATGCTGGTTAGTGTTGGTATAGTGCTGGTCCATGCTGGTTTATGCTAGTTGGTGTTGGTATAGTGCTGGTCCAGGCTGGTTTATGCTGGTTTGTGTTTGTATAGTGCTGGTCCAGGCTGGTTTATGCTGGTTAGTGTTGGTATAGTGCTGGTCCAGGCTGGTTTATGCTGGTTAGTGTTGGTATAGGGCTAGTTAGTGCTGGTATAGTGCTGGTCCATGGTGGTTTATTCTAGTTAGTGTTGGTATAGTGATGGTCCAGGCTGGTGTCTGCTGGTTAGTGCTGGTATAGTGCTGGATAGTGTTGGTATAGTGCTGGTCCAGGCTGATTAGTATTGGTATAGTGCTAATTTATGCTTGTTAGTGCTGGTCCAGGCTGGTTTATGCTGGTTAGTGTTGGTATAGTGCTGGTCCAGGCTGATTAGTGTTGGCATAGTACTAGTTTATGCTAGTTAGTGCTGGTATAATGCTGGTCCAGGCTGGCTTATGCTTTTCAGTGTTGGTATAGTGCTGGTTAGTGTTGGTATAGTGCTGGTCCATGCTGGTTTATGCTGGTTAGTGTTGGTATAGTGCTAGTTAGTGTTGGTATAGTGCTGGTTTATGCTGGTTAGTGTTGGTATAGTGCTAGTTAGTGTTGGTATAGTGCTGGTTTATGATGGTTAGTGTTGGTATAGTGCTGGTCCAGGCTGGTTGTTGCTGGTTCATGTTGGTATAGTGCTGGTCCATGCTGGTTTATGCTAGTTGGTGTTGGTATAGTGCTGGTCCAGGCTGGTTTATGCTGGTTAATGTTGGTGTAGTGCTGGTCCATGCTGGTTTGTGTTGGTATAGTGCTTGTCCATGCTGGTTTATGATAGTTAGTGTTGGTATAGTGCTGGTCCAGGCTGGTGTATGCTGGTATAATGCTGGATTAGTGTTGGTATAGTGCTAATTTATGCTGGTTAGTGCTGGTGCAGGCTGGTTTATGCTGGTTAGTGTTGGTATTGTGCTGGTCCAGGCTGATTAGTGTTGGCATAGTACTAGTAATGCTGGTCCAGGCTGGTGTATGCTGGTTAGTGCTGGTATAATGCTGGATTAGTGTTGGTATAGTGCTAATTTTTGCTGGTTAGTGCTGGCCCAGGCTGATTTATGATGGTTAGTGTTGGTATAGTGCTTGTCCAGGCTGGTTTTTGCTGGTTCGTGTTGGTATAGTGCTGGTCCAGGCTGGTTTATGCTGGTTTGTGTTGGTATAGTGCTGGTCCATGCTGGTTTATCCTAGTTGGTGTTGGTATAGTGCTGGTCCATGCTGGTTTATGCAAGGTAGTGTTGGTATATTGCTGGTCCAGGGTGGTTTATGCTGGTTAGTGTTGGTATAGTGTTGGTCCAGGCAGGTTTATGCTGGTTAGGGTTGGTATAGTGCTGGTATAGTGCTGGTCCAGGCTGGTTTATGCTGGATAGTTTTGGTATAGTGCTGGTCCGGGCTGGTTTATGCTAGTTAGTGTTGGTATAGTGCTGGTCCAGGCTGTTTTTTGTTGCTTCGTGTTGGTATAGTGCTGGTCCATGCTGGTTTATGCTGGTTAGTGTTGGTATAGTGCTGGTCCAGGCTGGTTTTTGCTGGTTCTTGTTGGTATAGTGCTGGTCCAGGCTGGTTTATAATGGTTAGTGTTGGTATAGTGCTGGTCCAGGCTGGTTTTTGCTGGTTCTTGTTGGTATTGTGCTGGACCATGCTGGTTTATGCTAGTTGGTGTCTGTATAGTGCTGGTTTATGCTGGTTAGTGTTGGTATAGTGCTGGTCCAGGCTGGTGTATGCTAGTTAGCGTTGGTATAGTACTGGTCCAGGCTGGTTTATGCTGTTTAGTGTTGGTAGAGTGCTGGTCCATGCTGGTTTATGCTGGTTAGTGTTGGAATATTGCTGGTATAGTGCTGGTCCATGCTGGTTAGTGTTGGTATAGTGTCGGTATAGTGCTGGTTTATGCTAGTTGGTGTTGGTATTGTGCTGGTCCAGGCTGGTTTATGCTAGTTAGTGTTGGTATAGTGCTGGTCCAGGCTGGTTTTTGCTGGTTAGTGTTGGTATAGTGCTGGTCCATGCTGGTTAATGCTAGTTGGTGTAGGTATAGTGCTGGTCCAGGCTGATTTATGCTAGTTAGTGTTGGTATAGTGATTGTCCAGGCTGATTTATGCTAGTTAGAATTGGTATAGTGCTGGTCCAGGCTGGTTTTTGCTGGTTCGTGTTGGTATAGTGCTGGTCCATGCTGGTTTATGCTATTTGGTGTTGGTATAGTGCTGGTCCAGTTTGGTTTATGCTGGTTATTGTTGGTATAGTGCTGGTTTATGCTATTTGGTGTTGGTATAGTGCTGGTCCAGGCTGGTTTATGCTGGTTAGTGTTTGTATAGTGCTGGACCAGGCTGGTTTATGTTGGTTAGTGTTGGTATAGTGCTGGTCCAGGCTGGTTTATGCTGGTTAGTGTTGTTATAGTGCTGGTCCATGCTGGTTTATGCTGGTTAGTGTTGGTATAGGGCTAGTTAGTGCTGGTATAGTGCTGGTCCATGGTGGCTTATGCTAGTTAGTGTTGGTATAGTGCTGGTCCAGGCTGGTGTATGCTGGTTAGTGCTGGTATAATGCTGGATAGTGTTGGTATAGTGCTGGTCCAGGCAGATTAGTGTTGGTATAGTGCTAATTTATGCTGGTTAGTGCTGGTTCAGGCTGGTTTATGCTGGTTAGTGTTAGTATAGTGCTGGACCAGGCTGATTAGTGTTGGCATAGTACTAGTTTATGCTAGTTAGTGCTGGTATAGTGCTGGTCCAGGCTGATTTATGCTTGTTAGTGTTGGTATAGTGCTGGTTAGTGTTGGTATAGTGCTGGTCCATGCTGGTTTATGCTGGTTAGTGTTGGTATAGGGCTAGTTAGTGCTGGTATAGTGCTGGTCCATGGTGGTGTCTGCTGGTTAGTGCTGGTATAGTGCTGGATAGTGTTGGTATAGTGCTGGTCCAGGCTGATTAGTATTGGTATAGTGCTAATTTATGCTGGTTAGTGCTGGTCCAGGCTGGTTTATGCTGGTTAGTGTTGGTATAGTGCTGGTCCAGGCTGATTAGTGTTGGCATAGTACTAGTTTATGCTAGTTAGTGCTGGTATAATGCTGGTCCAGGCTGGCTTATGCTTTTCAGTGTTGGTATAGTACTGGTAAGTGTTGGTATAGTGCTGGTCCATGCTGGTTTATGCTGGTTAGTGTTGGTATAGTGCTAGTTAGTGTTGGTATAGTGCTGGTTTATGCTGGTTAGTGTTGGTATAGTGCTAGTTAGTGTTGGTATAGTGCTGGTTTATGATGGTTAGTGTTGGTATAGTGCTGGTCGAGGCTGGTTTTTGCTGGTTCATGTTGGTATAGTGCTGGTCCATGCTGGTTTATGCTAGTTGGTGTTGGTATAGTGCTGGTCCAGGCTGGTTTATGCTGGTTAATGTTGGTGTAGTGCTGGTCCATGCTGGTTTGTGTTGGTATAGTGCTGGTCCAGGCTGATTAGTGTTGGCATAGTGCTGGTCCATGCCTTTTTATGCTGGTTAGTGTTGGTATAGTGCTAGTTAGTGTTGGTATAGTGCTGGTCCATGCTGGTTTATGCTGGTTAGTTTTGGTATAGTGCTGGTCCAGGCTGGTTTATGCTGGTTAGTATTGGTATAGTGCTGGTCCAGGCTGGTTTATGCTAGTTGGTGTTAGTATAGTGCTGGTCCAGGCTGGTTTATGCTGGTTAGTGTTTGTATAGTGCTGGTCCTGGCTGGTTTATGTTGGTTAGTGTTGGTATAGTGCTGGTCCAGGCTGGTTTATGCTGGTTAGTGTTGGTATAGTGCTGGTCCAGGCTGGTTTATGCTAGTTAGTGTTGGTATAGTGATGGTCCAGGCTGGTGTATGCTGGTTAGTGCTGGTATAGTGCTGGATAGTGTTGGTATAGTGCTGGTCCAGGCTGATTAGTATTGGTATAGTGCTAATTTATGCTGGTTAGTGCTGGTCCAGGCTGGTTTATGCTGGTTAGTGTTGGTATAGTGCTGGTCCAGGCTGATTAGTGTTGGCATAGTACTAGTTTATGACAGTTAGTTCTGGTATAGTGCTGGTCCAGGCTGGTTTATGCTTGTCAGTGTTGGTATAGTTCTGGTCCATGCTGGTTTATGCTGATTAGTGTTGGTATAGTGCTAGTTAGTGTTGGTATAGTGCTAGTTAGTGTTGGTATAGTGCTGGTTTATGATGGTTAGTGTTTGTATAGAGCTGGTCCAGGCTGGTTTTTGCCTGTTCATGTTGGTATAGTGCTGGTCCATGCTGGTTTATACCAGTTGGTGTTGGTATAGTGCTGGTCCAGGCTGGTTTATGCTGGTTAGTGTTGGTGTAGTGCTGGTCCATGCTGGTTTGTGTTGGTATAGTGCTGGTCCATGCTGGTTTATGATAGTTAGTGTTGGTATAGTGCTGGTCCAGGCTGGTTTATGCTGGTTAGTGTTGGTATAGGGCTAGTTAGTGCTGGTATAGTGCTGGTCCATGGTGGTTTATGCTAGTTAGTGTTGGTATAGTGCTGGTCCAGGCTGGTGTATGCTGGTTAGTGCTGGTATAGTGCTGGATAGTGTTGGTATAGTACTAGTTTAGCTAGTTAGTGTTGGTATAGTGCTGGTCCAGGCTGGTTTATGCTTGTTAGTGTTTGTATAGTGCTAGTTAGTGTTGTTATAGTGCTGGTCCATGCTGGTTTATGCTGGTTAGTTTTGGTATAGTGCTGGTCCAGGCTGGTTTATGCTGGTTAGTGTTGGTATAGTGCTGGTCCAGGCTGGTTTATGCTGGTTAGTGTTGGTATAGTGCTGGTCCATGCTGGTTTATGCTAGTTGGTGTTAGTATAGTGCTGGTCCAGGCTTGTTTATGCTGGTTAGAGTTTGTATAGTGCTGGTCCTGGCTGGTTTATGCTGGTTAGTGTTGGTATAGGGCTAGTTAGTGCTGGTATAGTGCTGGTCCATGGTGGTTTATGCTAGTTAGTGTTGTTATAGTGATGGTCCAGGCTGGTGTATGCTGGTTAGTGCTGGTATAGTGCTGGATAGTGTTGGTATAGTGCTGGTCCAGGCTGATTAGTATTGGTATAGTGCTAATTTATGCTGGTTAGTGCTGGTCCAGGCTGGTTTATGCTGGTTAGTGTTGGTATAGTGCTGGTCCAGTCTGATAAGTGTTGGCATAGTACTAGTTTATGCCAGTTAGTGCTGGTCCAGGCTGGTTTATGCTTGTCAGTGTTGGTATAGTGCTGGTTAGTGTTGGTATAGTGCTGGTCCATGCTGGTTTATGCTGGTTAGTGTTGGTATAGTGCTAGTTAGTGTTGGTATAGTGCTAGTTAGTGTTGGTATAGTGCTGGTTTATGATGGTTAGTGCTGGTATAGTGCTGGTCCAGGCTGGTTTTTGCTGGTTCATGTTGGTATAGTGCTGGTCCATGCTGGTTTATGCTGGTTAGTGTTGGTGTAGTGCTGGTCCATGCTGGTTTGTGTTGGTATAGTGCTGGTCCAGGCTGGTTTATGCTAGTTAGCGTTGGTATAGTGCTGGTCCAGGCTGGTTTATGCTGTTAAGTGTTGGTATAGTGCTGGTCCAAGCTGGTTTATGCTGGTTAGTGTTGGTATAGTGCTGGTATAGTGCTGGTCCATGCTGGTTAGTGTTGGTATAGTGTTGGTATAGTGCTGGTTTATGCTAGTTGGTGTTGGTATAGTGCTGGTCCAGGCTGGTTTATGCTAGTTAGTGTAGGTATAGTGCTGGTCCAGGCTGGTTTATGCTGGTTAGTGTTGGTATAGTGCTGGGCCATGCTGGTTTATGCTAGGTAGTGTTGGTATAGTGCTGGTCCAGGGTGGTTTATGATAGTTAGTGTTGGTATAGTGCTGGTCCAGGCTGGTTTATGCTGGTTAGTGTTGGTATAGGGCTAGTTAGTGCTGGTATAGTGCTGGTCCATGGTGGTTTATGCTAGTTAGTGTTGGTATAGTGCTGGTCCAGGCTGGTGTATGCTGGTTAGTGCTGGTATAATGCTGGATAGTGTTGGTATAGTGCTGGTCCAGGCAGATTAGTGTTGGTATTGTGCTAATTTATGCTGGTTAGTGCTGGTTCAGGCTGGTTTATGCTGGTTAGTGTTGGTATAGTGCTGACCAGGCTGATTAGTGATGGCATAGTACTAGTTTATGCTAGTTAGTGCTGGTATAGTGCTGGTTCAGGCTGGTTTATGCTTGTTAGTGTTGGTATAGTGCTGGTTAGTGTTGGTATAGTGCTGGTCCATGCTGGTTTATGCTGGTTAGTGTTGGTATAGTGCTAGTTAGTGTTGGTGTAGTGCTGGTCCATGCTAGTTTATGCTGGTTAGTGTTTGTATAGTGCTGGCCCAGGCTGATTTATGATGGTTAGTGTTGGTATAGTGCTGGTCCAGGCTGGTATTTGCTGGTTCGTGTTGGTATAGTGCTGGTCCATGCTGGTTTATGCTAGTTGGTGTTGGTATAATGCTGGTCCAGGCTGGTTTATGCTGGTTAGTGTTGGTGTAGTGCTGGTCCATGCTGGTTTGTGTTGGTATACTGCTGGTCCATGCTGGTTTATGATAGTTAGTGTTGGTATAGTGCTGGTCCAGGCTGGTTTATGCTGGTTAGTGTTGGTATAGTGCTGGTCCAGGCTGGTTTTTGCTTGTTCGTGTTGGTATAGGGCTAGTTAGTGCTGGTATAGTGCTGGTCCATGGTGGTTTATGCTAGTTAGTGTTGGTATAGTGCTGGTCCAGGCTGGTGTATGCTGGTTAGTGCAGGTATAGTGCTGGATAGTGATGGTATAGTGCTGGTCCAGGCTGATTAGTGTTGGTATAGTGCTAATTTATGCTGGTTAGTGCTGGTCCAGGCTGGTTTATGCTGGTTAGTGTTGGTATAGTGCTGGTCCAGGCTGATTAGTGTTGGCATAGTGCTGGTCCATGCCGGTTTATGCTGGTTAGTGTTGGTATAGTGCTAATTTATGCTGGTTAGTGCTGGTTCAGGCTGGTTTATGCTGGTTAGTGTTAGTATAGTGCTGGACCAGGCTGATTAGTGTTGGCATAGTACTAGTTTATGCTAGTTAGTGCTGGTATAGTGCTGGTCCAGGCTGATTTATGCTTGTTAGTGTTGGTATAGTGCTGGTTAGTGTTGGTATAGTGCTGGTCCATGCTGGTTTATGCTGGTTAGTGTTGGTATAGGGCTAGTTAGTGCTGGTATAGTGCTGGTCCATGGTGGTGTCTGCTGGTTAGTGCTGGTATAGTGCTGGATAGTGTTGGTATAGTGCTGGTCCAGGCTGATTAGTATTGGTATAGTGCTAATTTATGCTGGTTAGTGCTGGTCCAGGCTGGTTTATGCTGGTTAGTGTTGGTATAGTGCTGGTCCAGGCTGATTAGTGTTGGCATAGTACTAGTTTATGCTAGTTAGTGCTGGTATAATGCTGGTCCAGGCTGGCTTATGCTTTTCAGTGTT
This sequence comes from Gobio gobio, assembly GCF_949357685.1. Taxonomy (NCBI): domain Eukaryota; kingdom Metazoa; phylum Chordata; class Actinopteri; order Cypriniformes; family Gobionidae; genus Gobio; species Gobio gobio. The sequence continues at coordinate 41,822,880 of NC_137117.1, forward strand.
GGTATAGTGCTGGTTAGTGTTGGTATAGTGCTGGTCCATGCTGGTTTATGCTGGTTAGTGTTGGCATAGTGCTAGTTAGTGTTGGTATAGTGCTGGTTTATGCTGGTTAGTGTTGGTATAGTGCTAGTTAGTGTTGGTATAGTGCTGGTTTATGATGGTTAGTGTTGGTATAGTGCTGGTCCAGGCTGGTTTTTGCTGGTTCATGTTGGTATAGTGCTGGTCCATGCTGGTTTATGCTAGTTGGTGTTGGTATAGTGCTGGTCCAGGCTGGTTTATGCTGGTTAATGTTGGTGTAGTGCTGGTCCATGCTGGTTTGTGTTGGTATAGTGCTGGTCCAGGCTGATTAGTGTTGGCATAGTGCTGGTCCATGCCTTTTTATGCTGGTTAGTGTTGGTATAGTGCTAGTTAGTGTTGGTATAGTGCTGGTCCATGCTGGTTTATGCTGGTTAGTTTTGGTATAGTGCTGGTCCAGGCTGGTTTATGCTGGTTAGTATTGGTATAGTGCTGGTCCAGGCTGGTTTATGCTAGTTGGTGTTAGTATAGTGCTGGTCCAGGCTGGTTTATGCTGGTTAGTGTTTGTATAGTGCTGGTCCTGGCTGGTTTATGTTGGTTAGTGTTGCTATAGTGCTGGTCCAGGCTGGTTTATGCTGGTTAGTGTTGGTATAGTGCTGGTCCAGGCTGGTTTATGCTAGTTAGTGTTGGTATAGTGATGGTCCAGGCTGGTGTATGCTGGTTAGTGCTGGTATAGTGCTGGATAGTGTTGGTATAGTGCTGGTCCAGGCTGATTAGTATTGGTATAGTGCTAATTTATGCTGGTTAGTGCTGGTCCAGGCTGGTTTATGCTGGTTAGTGTTGGTATAGTGCTGGTCCAGGCTGATTAGTGTTGGCATAGTACTAGTTTATGACAGTTAGTTCTGGTATAGTGCTGGTCCAGGCTGGTTTATGCTTGTCAGTGTTGGTATAGTTCTGGTCCATGCTGGTTTATGCTGGTTAGTGTTGGTATAGTGCTAGTTAGTGTTGGTATAGTGCTAGTTAGTGTTGGTATAGTGCTGGTTTATGATGGTTAGTGTTTGTATAGAGCTGGTCCAGGCTGGTTTTTGCCTGTTCATGTTGGTATAGTGCTGGTCCATGCTGGTTTATACCAGTTGGTGTTGGTATAGTGCTGGTCCAGGCTGGTTTATGCTGGTTAGTGTTGGTGTAGTGCTGGTCCATGCTGGTTCGTGTTGGTATAGTGCTGGTCCATGCTGGTTTATGATAGTTAGTGTTGGTATAGTGCTGGTCCAGGCTGGTTTATGCTGGTTAGTGTTGGTAGAGGGCTAGTTAGTGCTGGTATAGTGCTGGTCCATGGTGGTTTATGCTAGTTAGTGTTGGTATAGTGCTGGTCCAGGCTGGTGTATGCTGGTTAGTGCTGGTATAGTGCTGGATAGTGTTGGTATAGTACTAGTTTAGCTAGTTAGTGTTGGTATAGTGCTGGTCCAGGCTGGTTTATGCTTGTTAGTGTTTGTATAGTGCTAGTTAGTGTTTGGTATAGTGCTGGTCCATGCTGGTTTATGCTGGTTAGTTTTGGTATAGTGCTGGTCCAGGCTGGTTTATGCTGGTTAGTGTTGGTATAGTGCTGGTCCAGGCTGGTTTATGCTGGTTAGTGTTGGTATAGTGCTGGTCCATGCTGGTTTATGCTAGTTGGTGTTAGTATAGTGCTGGTCCAGGCTTGTTTATGCTGGTTAGAGTTTGTATAGTGCTGGTCCTGGCTGGTTTATGCTGGTTAGTGTTGGTATAGGGCTAGTTAGTGCTGGTATAGTGCTGGTTCAGGCTGGTTTATGCTTGTTAGTGTTGGTATAGTGCTGGTTAGTGTTGGTATAGTGCTGGTCCATGCTGGTTTATGCTGGTTAGTGTTGGTATAGTGCTAGTTAGTGTTGGTGTAGTGCTGGTCCATGCTAGTTTATGCTGGTTAGTGTTTGTATAGTGCTGGCCCAGGCTGATTTATGATGGTTAGTGTTGGTATAGTGCTGGTCCAGGCTGGTATTTGCTGGTTCGTGTTGGTATAGTGCTGGTCCATGCTGGTTTATGCTAGTTGGTGTTGGTATAATGCTGGTCCAGGCTGGTTTATGCTGGTTAGTGTTGGTGTAGTGCTGGTCCATGCTGGTTTGTGTTGGTATACTGCTGGTCCATGCTGGTTTATGATAGTTAGTGTTGGTATAGTGCTGGTCCAGGCTGGTTTATGCTGGTTAGTGTTGGTATAGTGCTGGTCCAGGCTGGTTTTTGCTTGTTCGTGTTGGTATAGGGCTAGTTAGTGCTGGTATAGTGCTGGTCCATGGTGGTTTATGCTAGTTAGTGTTGGTATAGTGCTGGTCCAGGCTGGTGTATGCTGGTTAGTGCAGGTATAGTGCTGGATAGTGATGGTATAGTGCTGGTCCAGGCTGATTAGTGTTGGTATAGTGCTAATTTATGCTGGTTAGTGCTGGTCCAGGCTGGTTTATGCTGGTTAGTGTTGGTATAGTGCTGGTCCAGGCTGATTAGTGTTGGCATAGTGCTGGTCCATGCCGGTTTATGCTGGTTAGTGTTGGTATAGTGCTAATTTATGCTGGTTAGTGCTGGTTCAGGCTGGTTTATGCTGGTTAGTGTTAGTATAGTGCTGGACCAGGCTGATTAGTGTTGGCATAGTACTAGTTTATGCTAGTTAGTGCTGGTATAGTGCTGGTCCAGGCTGATTTATGCTTGTTAGTGTTGGTATAGTGCTGGTTAGTGTTGGTATAGTGCTGGTCCATGCTGGTTTATGCTGGTTAGTGTTGGTATAGGGCTAGTTAGTGCTGGTATAGTGCTGGTCCATGGTGGTGTCTGCTGGTTAGTGCTGGTATAGTGCTGGATAGTGTTGGTATAGTGCTGGTCCAGGCTGATTAGTATTGGTATAGTGCTAATTTATGCTGGTTAGTGCTGGTCCAGGCTGGTTTATGCTGGTTAGTGTTGGTATAGTGCTGGTCCAGGCTGATTAGTGTTGGCATAGTACTAGTTTATGCTAGTTAGTGCTGGTATAATGCTGGTCCAGGCTGGCTTATGCTTTTCAGTGTTGGTATAGTGCTGGTTAGTGTTGGTATAGTGCTGGTCCATGCTGGTTTATGCTGGTTAGTGTTGGCATAGTGCTAGTTAGTGTTGGTATAGTGCTGGTTTATGCTGGTTAGTGTTGGTATAGTGCTAGTTAGTGTTGGTATAGTGCTGGTTTATGATGGTTAGTGTTGGTATAGTGCTGGTCCAGGCTGGTTTTTGCTGGTTCATGTTGGTATAGTGCTGGTCCATGCTGGTTTATGCTAGTTGGTGTTGGTATAGTGCTGGTCCAGGCTGGTTTATGCTGGTTAATGTTGGTGTAGTGCTGGTCCATGCTGGTTTGTGTTGGTATAGTGCTGGTCCAGGCTGATTAGTGTTGGCATAGTGCTGGTCCATGCCTTTTTATGCTGGTTAGTGTTGGTATAGTGCTAGTTAGTGTTGGTATAGTGCTGGTCCATGCTGGTTTATGCTGGTTAGTTTTGGTATAGTGCTGGTCCAGGCTGGTTTATGCTGGTTAGTATTGGTATAGTGCTGGTCCAGGCTGGTTTATGCTAGTTGGTGTTAGTATAGTGCTGGTCCAGGCTGGTTTATGCTGGTTAGTGTTTGTATAGTGCTGGTCCTGGCTGGTTTATGTTGGTTAGTGTTGGTATAGTGCTGGTCCAGGCTGGTTTATGCTGGTTAGTGTTGGTATAGTGCTGGTCCAGGCTGGTTTATGCTAGTTAGTGTTGGTATAGTGATGGTCCAGGCTGGTGTATGCTGGTTAGTGCTGGTATAGTGCTGGATAGTGTTGGTATAGTGCTGGTCCAGGCTGATTAGTATTGGTATAGTGCTAATTTATGCTGGTTAGTGCTGGTCCAGGCTGGTTTATGCTGGTTAGTGTTGGTATAGTGCTGGTCCAGGCTGATTAGTGTTGGCATAGTACTAGTTTATGACAGTTAGTTCTGGTATAGTGCTGGTCCAGGCTGGTTTATGCTTGTCAGTGTTGGTATAGTTCTGGTCCATGCTGGTTTATGCTGGTTAGTGTTGGTATAGTGCTAGTTAGTGTTGGTATAGTGCTAGTTAGTGTTGGTATAGTGCTGGTTTATGATGGTTAGTGTTTGTATAGAGCTGGTCCAGGCTGGTTTTTGCCTGTTCATGTTGGTATAGTGCTGGTCCATGCTGGTTTATACCAGTTGGTGTTGGTATAGTGCTGGTCCAGGCTGGTTTATGCTGGTTAGTGTTGGTGTAGTGCTGGTCCATGCTGGTTCGTGTTGGTATAGTGCTGGTCCATGCTGGTTTATGATAGTTAGTGTTGGTATAGTGCTGGTCCAGGCTGGTTTATGCTGGTTAGTGTTGGTAGAGGGCTAGTTAGTGCTGGTATAGTGCTGGTCCATGGTGGTTTATGCTAGTTAGTGTTGGTATAGTGCTGGTCCAGGCTGGTGTATGCTGGTTAGTGCTGGTATAGTGCTGGATAGTGTTGGTATAGTACTAGTTTAGCTAGTTAGTGTTGGTATAGTGCTGGTCCAGGCTGGTTTATGCTTGTTAGTGTTTGTATAGTGCTAGTTAGTGTTTGGTATAGTGCTGGTCCATGCTGGTTTATGCTGGTTAGTTTTGGTATAGTGCTGGTCCAGGCTGGTTTATGCTGGTTAGTGTTGGTATAGTGCTGGTCCAGGCTGGTTTATGCTGGTTAGTGTTGGTATAGTGCTGGTCCATGCTGGTTTATGCTAGTTGGTGTTAGTATAGTGCTGGTCCAGGCTTGTTTATGCTGGTTAGAGTTTGTATAGTGCTGGTCCTGGCTGGTTTATGCTGGTTAGTGTTGGTATAGGGCTAGTTAGTGCTGGTATAGTGCTGGTCCATGGTGGTTTATGCTAGTTAGTGTTGTTATAGTGATGGTCCAGGCTGGTGTATGCTGGTTAGTGCTGGTATAGTGCTGGATAGTGTTGGTATAGTGCTGGTCCAGGCTGATTAGTATTGGTATAGTGCTAATTTATGCTGGTTAGTGCTGGTCCAGGCTGGTTTATGCTGGTTAGTGTTGGTATAGTGCTGGTCCAGTCTGATAAGTGTTGGCATAGTACTAGTTTATGCCAGTTAGTGCTGGTCCAGGCTGGTTTATGCTTGTCAGTGTTGGTATAGTGCTGGTTAGTGTTGGTATAGTGCTGGTCCATGCTGGTTTATGCTGGTTAGTGTTGGTATAGTGCTAGTTAGTGTTGGTATAGTGCTAGTTAGTGTTGGTATAGTGCTGGTTTATGATAGTTAGTGCTGGTATAGTGCTGGTCCAGGCTGGTTTTTGCTGGTTCATGTTGGTATAGTGCTGGTCCATGCTGGTTTATGCTGGTTAGTGTTGGTGTAGTGCTGGTCCATGCTGGTTTGTGTTGGTATAGTGCTGGTCCAGGCTGGTTTATGCTAGTTAGCGTTGGTATAGTGCTGGTCCAGGCTGGTTTATGCTGTTAAGTGTTGGTATAGTGCTGGTCCAAGCTGGTTTATGCTGGTTAGTGTTGGTATAGTGCTGGTATAGTGCTGGTCCATGCTGGTTAGTGTTGGTATAGTGTTGGTATTGTGCTGGTTTATGCTAGTTGGTGTTGGTATAGTGCTGGTCCAGGCTGGTTTATGCTAGTTAGTGTAGGTATAGTGCTGATCCAGGCTGGTTTATGCTGGTTAGTGTTGGTATAGTGCTGGGCCATGCTGGTTTATGCTAGGTAGTGTTGGTATAGTGCTGGTCCAGGGTGGTTTATGATAGTTAGTGTTGGTATAGTGCTGGTCCAGGCTGGTTTATGCTGGTTAGTGTTGGTATAGGGCTAGTTAGTGCTGGTATAGTGCTGGTCCATGGTGGTTTATGCTAGTTAGTGTTGGTATAGTGCTGGTCCAGGCTGGTGTATGCTGGTTAGTGCTGGTATAATGCTGGATAGTGTTGGTATAGTGCTGGTCCAGGCAGATTAGTGTTGGTATTGTGCTAATTTATGCTGGTTAGTGCTGGTTCAGGCTGGTTTATGCTGGTTAGTGTTGGTATAGTGCTGACCAGGCTGATTAGTGATGGCATAGTACTAGTTTATGCTAGTTAGTGCTGGTATAGTGCTGGTTCAGGCTGGTTTATGCTTGTTAGTGTTGGTATAGTGCTGGTTAGTGTTGGTATAGTGCTGGTCCATGCTGGTTTATGCTGGTTAATGTTGGTATAGTGCTAGTTAGTGTTGGTGTAGTGCTGGTCCATGCTAGTTTATGCTGGTTAGTGTTTGTATAGTGCTGGCCCAGGCTGATTTATGATGGTTAGTGTTGGTATAGTGCTGGTCCAGGCTGGTATTTGCTGGTTCGTGTTGGTATAGTGCTGGTCCATGCTGGTTTATGCTAGTTGGTGTTGGTATAATGCTGGTCCAGGCTGGTTTATGCTGGTTAGTGTTGGTGTAGTGCTGGTCCATGCTGGTTTGTGTTGGTATACTGCTGGTCCATGCTGGTTTATGATAGTTAGTGTTGGTATAGTGCTGGTCCAGGCTGGTTTATGCTGGTTAGTGTTGGTATAGTGCTGGTCCAGGCTGGTTTTTGCTGGTTCGTGTTGGTATAGGGCTAGTTAGTGCTGGTATAGTGCTGGTCCATGGTGGTTTATGCTAGTTAGTGTTGGTATAGTGCTGGTCCAGGCTGGTGTATGCTGGTTAGTGCAGGTATAGTGCTGGATAGTGATGGTATAGTGCTGGTCCAGGCTGATTAGTGTTGGTATAGTGCTAATTTATGCTGGTTAGTGCTGGTCCAGGCTGGTTTATGCTGGTTAGTGTTGGTATAGTGCTGGTCCAGGCTGATTAGTGTTGGCATAGTGCTGGTCCATGCCGGTTTATGCTGGTTAGTGTTGGTATAGTGCTAGTTAGTGTTGGTATAGTGCTGGTCCATGCTGGTTTATGATGGTTAGTTTTGGTATAGTGCTGGTCCAGGCTGGTTTATGCTGGTTAGTGTTGGTATAGTGCTGGTCCAGGCTGGTTTATGCTGGTTAGTGTTGGTATAGTGCTGGTCCATGCTGGTTTATGCTAGTTGGTGTTAGTATAGTGCTGGTCCATGCTGGTTTATGCTGGTTAGTGTTGGTGTAGTGCTGGTCCATGCTGGTTTGTGTTGGTATAGTGCTGGTCCAGGCTGGTTTATGCTAGTTAGAGTTGGTATAGTTCTGGTCCAGGCTGGTTTATGCTGTTTAGTGTTGGTATAGTGCTGGTCCAGGCTGGTTTATGCTGGTTAGTGTTGGTACAGTGCTGGTATAGTGCTGGTCCATGCTGGTTAGTGTTGGTATAGTGTTGGTATAGTGTTGGTATAGTGCTGGTTTATGCTAGTTGGTGTTGGTATAGTGCTGGTCCAGGCTGGTTTATGCTAGTTAGTGTTGGTATAGTGCTGGTCCAGGCTGGTTTATGCTGGTTAGTGTTGGTTTAGTGCTGGTCCATGCTGGTTTATGCTAGGTAGTGTTGGTATAGTGCTGGTCCAGGGTGGTTTATGATAGTTAGTGTTGGTATAGTGCTGGTCCAGGCTGGTTTTTGCTGGTTAGTGTTGGTATAGTGCTGGTCCTTGCTGGTTAATGCTAGTTGGTGTAGGTATAGTGCTGGTCCAGGCTGATTTATGCTGGTTAGTGTTGGTATAGTGCTGGTCCAGGCTGATTTATGCTAGTTAGAATTGGTATAGTGCTGGTCCAGGCTGGTTTTTGCTGGTTCGTGTTGGTATAGTGCTGGTCCATGCTGGTTTATGCTATTTGGTGTTGGTATAGTGCTGGAACAGTTTGGTTTATGCTGGTTATTGTTGGTATAGTGCTGGTTTATGCTATTTGGTGTTGGTATAGTGCTGGTCCAGGCTGGTTTATGCTGGTTAGTGTTTGTATAGTGCTGGTCCAGGCTGGTTTATGTTGGTTAGTGTTGGTATAGTGCTGGTCCAGGCTGGTTTATGCTGGTTAGTGTTGGTATTGTGCTGGTCCAGGCTGGTTTATGCTGGTTAGTGTTGGTATAGGGCTAGTTAGTGCTGGTATAGTGCTGGTCCATGGTGGTTTATGCTAGTTAGTGTTGGTATAGTGCTGGTCCAGGCTGGTGTATGCTGGTTAGTGCTGGTATAATGCTGGATAGTGTTGGTATAGTGCTGGTCCAGGCAGATTAGTGTTGGTATAGTGCTAATTTATGCTGGTTAGTGCTGGTTCAGGCTGGTTTATGCTGGTTTGTGTTGGTATAGTGCTGGACCAGGCTGATTAGTGTAGGCATAGTACTAGTTTATGCTAGTTAGTGCTGGTATAGTGCTGGTCCAGGCTGGTTTATGCTTGTTAGTCTTGGTATAGTGCTGGTTAGTGTTGGTATAGTGCTGGTCCATGCTGGTTTATGCTGGTTAGTGTTGGTATAGTGCTAGTTAGTGTTGTTGTAGTGCTGGTCCATGCTGGTTTATGCTGGTTAGTGTTGGTAGAGTGCTGGTCCAGGCTGGTTTATGCTGGTTAGTGTTGGTTTAGTGCTGGTCCATGCTGGTTTATGCTAGGTAGTGTTGGTATAGTGCTGGTCCAGGGTGGTTTATGATAGTTAGTGTTGGTATAGTGCTGGTCCAGGCTGGTTTTTGCTGGTTAGTGTTGGTATAGTGCTGGTCCTTGCTGGTTAATGCTAGTTGGTGTAGGTATAGTGCTGGTCCAGGCTGATTTATGCTGGTTAGTGTTGGTATAGTGCTGGTCCAGGCTGATTTATGCTAGTTAGAATTGGTATAGTGCTGGTCCAGGCTGGTTTTTGCTGGTTCGTGTTGGTATAGTGCTGGTCCATGCTGGTTTATGCTATTTGGTGTTGGTATAGTGCTGGAACAGTTTGGTTTATGCTGGTTATTGTTGGTATAGTGCTGGTTTATGCTATTTGGTGTTGGTATAGTGCTGGTCCAGGCTGGTTTATGCTGGTTAGTGTTTGTATAGTGCTGGTCCAGGCTGGTTTATGTTGGTTAGTGTTGGTATAGTGCTGGTCCAGGCTGGTTTATGCTGGTTAGTGTTGGTATTGTGCTGGTCCAGGCTGGTTTATGCTGGTTAGTGTTGGTATAGGGCTAGTTAGTGCTGGTATAGTGCTGGTCCATGGTGGTTTATGCTAGTTAGTGTTGGTATAGTGCTGGTCCAGGCTGGTTTATGCTGGTTAGTGCTGGTATAATGCTGGATAGTGTTGGTATAGTGCTGGTCCAGGCAGATTAGTGTTGGTATAGTGCTAATTTATGCTGGTTAGTGCTGGTTCAGGCTGGTTTATGCTGGTTTGTGTTGGTATAGTGCTGGACCAGGCTGATTAGTGTAGGCATAGTACTAGTTTATGCTAGTTAGTGCTGGTATAGTGCTGGTCCAGGCTGGTTTATGCTTGTTAGTGTTGGTATAGTGCTGGTTAGTGTTGGTATAGTGCTGGTCCATGCTGGTTTATGCTGGTTAGTGTTGGTATAGTGCTAGTTAGTGTTGTTATATTGCTGGTCCATGCTGGTTTATGCTGGTTAGTGTTGGTATAGTTCTGGCCCAGGCTGATTTATGATGGTTAGTGTTGGTTTAGTGCTGGTCCAGGCTGGTTTTTGCTGGTTCGTGTTGGTATAGTGCTGGTCCATGCTGGTTCATGCTAGTTGGTGTTGGTATAGTGCTGGTCCAGGCTGGTTTATGATAGTTAGTGTTGGTATAGTAATGGTCCAGGCTGGTTTATGCTGGTTAGTGTTGGTATAGTGCTGGTCCAGGCTGGTTTATGCTGGTTAGTGTTGGTATAGTGCTGGTCCAGGCTGATTAGTGTTGGCATAGTACTAGTTTATGCCAGTTAGTGCTGGTATAGTCCATGTCCAGGCTGGTTTATGCTTGTCAGTGTTGGTATAGTGCTGGTTAGTGTTGATATAGTGCTGGTCCATGCTGGTTTATGCTGGTTAGTGTTGGTATAGTGCTAGTTAGTGTTGGTATAGTGCTGGTCCATGCTGGTTTGTGTTGGTATAGTGCTGGTCCAGGCTGGTTTATGCTAGTTAGCGTTGGTATAGTGCTGGTCCAGGCTGGTTTATGCTGTTAAGTGTTGGTATAGTGCTGGTCCAAGCTGGTTTATGCTGGTTAGTGTTGGTATAGTGCTGGTATAGTGCTGGTCCATGCTGGTTAGTGTTGGTATAGTGTTGGTATAGTGCTGGTTTATGCTAGTTGGTGTTTGTATAGTGCTGGTCCAGGCTGGTTTATGCTAGTTAGTGTAGGTATAGTGCTGGTCCAGGCTGGTTTATGCTGGTTAGTGTTGGTATAGTGCTGGGCCATGCTGGTTTATGCTAGGTAGTGTTGGTATAGTGCTGGTCCAGGGTGGTTTATGATAGTTAGTGTTGGTATAGTGCTGGTCCAGGCTTGTTTATGCTGGTTAGTGTTGTTATAGGGCTAGTTAGTGCTGGTATAGTGCTGGTCCATGGTGGTTTATGCTAGTTAGTGTTGGTATAGTGCTGGTCCAGGCTGGTGTATGCTGGTTAGTGCTGGTATAATGCTGGATAGTGTTGGTATAGTGCTGGTCCAGGCAGATTAGTCTTGGTATTGTGCTAATTTATGCTGGTTAGTGCTGGTTCAGGCTGGTTTATGCTGGTTAGTGTTGGTATAGTGCTGACCAGGCTGATTAGTGATGGCATAGTACTAGTTTATGCTAGTTAGTGCTGGTATAGTGCTGGTTCAGGCTGGTTTATGCTTGTTAGTGTTGGTATAGTGCTGGTTAGTGTTGGTATAGTGCTGGTCCATGCTGGTTTATGCTGGTTAGTGTTGGTATAGTGCTAGTTAGTGTTGGTGTAGTGCTGGTCCATGCTAGTTTATGCTGGTTAGTGTTTGTATAGTGCTGGCCCAGGCTGATTTACGATGGTTAGTGTTGGTATAGTGCTGGTCCAGGCTGGTTTTTGCTGGTTCGTGTTGGTATAGTGCTGGTCCATGCTGGTTTATGCTAGTTGGTGTTGGTATAATGCTGGTCCAGGCTGGTTTATGCTGGTTAGTGTTGGTGTAGTGCTGGTCCATGCTGGTTTGTGTTGGTATAGTGCTGGTCCATGCTGGTTTATGATAGTTAGTGTTGGTATAGTGCTGGTCCAGGCTGGTTTATGCTGGTTAGTGTTGGTATAGTGCTGGTCCAGGCTGGTTTTTGCTGGTTCGTGTTGGTATAGGGCTAGTTAGTGCTGGTATAGTGCTAGTCCATGGTGGTTTATGCTAGTTAGTGTTGGTATAGTGCTGGTCCAGGCTGGTGTATGCTGGTTAGTGCAGGTATAGTGCTGGATAGTGATGGTATAGTGCTGGTCCAGGCTGATTAGTGTTGGTATAGTGCTAATTTATGCTGGTTAGTGCTGGTCCAGGCTGGTTTATGCTGGTTAGTGTTGGTATAGTGCTGGTCCAGGCTGATTAGTGTTGGCATAGTGCTGGTCCATGCCGGTTTATGCTGGTTAGTGTTGGTATAGTGCTAGTTAGTGTTGGTATAGTGCTGGTCCATGCTGGTTTATGATGGTTAGTTTTGGTATAGTGCTGGTCCAGGCTGGTTTATGCTGGTTAGTGTTGGTATAGTGCTGGTCCAGGCTGGTTTATGCTGGTTAGTGTTGGTATAGTGCTGGTCCATGCTGGTTTATGCTAGTTGGTGTTAGTATAGTGCTGGTCCAGGCTGGTTTATGCTGGTTAGTGTTTGTATAGTGCTGGTCCTGGCTGGTTTATGCTGGTTAGTGTTGGTATAGGGCTAGTTAGTGCTGGTATAGTGCTGGTCCATGGTGGTTTATGCTAGTTAGTGTTGGTATAGTGATGGTCCAGGCTGGTGTATGCTGGTTAGTGCTGATATAGTGCTGGATAGTGTTGGTATAGTGCTGGTCCAGGCTGATTAGTATTGGTAAAGTGCTAATTTATGCTGGTTAGTGCTGGTCCAGGCTGGTTTATGCTGGTTAGTGTTGGTATAGTGCTGGTCCAGGCTGATTAGTGTTGGCATAGTACTAGTTTATGCCAGTTAGTGCTGGTATAGTGCTGGTCCAGGCTGGTTTATGCTTGTCAGTGTTGGTATAGTGCTGGTTAGTGTTGATATAGTGCTGGTCCATGCTGGTTTATGCTGGTTAGTGTTGGTATAGTGCTAGTTAGTGTTGGTATAGTGCTGGTTTATGATGGTTAGTGTTGGTATAGTGCTGGTCCAGGCTGGTTTTTGCTGGTTCATGTTGGTATAGTGCTGGTCCATGCTGGTTTATGCTGGTTAGTGTTGGTGTAGTGCTGGTCCATGCTGGTTTGTGTTGGTATAGTGCTGGTCCAGGCTGGTTTATGCTAGTTAGAGTTGGTATAGTGCTGGTCCAGGCTGGTTTATGCTGTTTAGTGTTGGTATAGTGCTGGTCCAGGCTGGTTTATGCTGGTTAGTGTTGGTATAGTGCTGGTATAGTGCTGGTCCATGCTGGTTAGTGTTGGTATAGTGTTGGTATAGTGTTGGTATAGTGCTGGTTTATGCTAGTTGGTGTTGGTATAGTGCTGGTCCAGGCTGGTTTATGCTAGTTAGTGTTGGTATAGTGCTGGTCCAGGCTGGTTTATGCTGGTTAGTGTTGGTTTAGTGCTGGTCCATGCTGGTTAATGCTAGGTAGTGTTGGTATAGTGCTGGTCCAGGGTGGTTTATGATAGTTAGTGTTGGTATAGTGCTGGTCCAGGCTGGTTTTTGCTGGTTAGTGTTGGTATAGTGCTGGTCCTTGCTGGTTAATGCTAGTTGGTGTAGGTATAGTGCTGGTCCAGGCTGATTTATGCTGGTTAGTGTTGGTATAGTGCTGGTCCAGGCTGATTTATGCTAGTTAGAATTGGTATAGTGCTGGTCCAGGCTGGTTTTTGCTGGTTCGTGTTGGTATAGTGCTGGTCCATTCTGGTTTATGCTATTTGGTGTTGGTATAGTGCTGGAACAGTTTGGTTTATGCTGGTTATTGTTGGTATAGTGCTGGTTTATGCTATTTGGTGTTGGTATAGTGCTGGTCCAGGCTGGTTTATGCTGGTTAGTGTTTGTATAGTGCTGGTCCAGGCTGGTTTATGTTGGTTAGTGTTGGTATAGTGCTGGTCCAGGCTGGTTTATGCAGGTTAGTGTTGGTATTGTGCTGGTCCAGGCTGGTTTATGCTGGTTAGTGTTGGTATAGGGCTAGTTAGTGCTGGTATAGTGCTGGTCCATGGTGGTTTATGCTAGTTAGTGTTGGTATAGTGCTGGTCCAGGCTGGTGTATGCTGGTTAGTGCTGGTATAATGCTGGATAGTGTTGGCATAGTGCTGGTCCAGGCAGATTAGTGTTGGTATAGTGCTAATTTATGCTGGTTAGTGCTGGTTCAGGCTGGTTTATGCTGGTTTGTGTTGGTATAGTGCTGGACCAGGCTGATTAGTGTAGGCATAGTACTAGTTTATGCTAGTTAGTGCTGGTATAGTGCTGGTCCAGGCTGGTTTATGCTTGTTAGTGTTGGTATAGTGCTGGTTAGTGTTGGTATAGTGCTGGTCCATGCTGGTTTATGCTGGTTAGTGTTGGTATAGTGCTAGTTAGTGTTGTTATAGTGCTAGTCCATGCTGGTTTATGCTGGTTAGTGTTGGTATAGTGCTGGTCCAGGCTGGTTTATGCTGGTTAGTGTTGGTTTAGTGCTGGTCCATGCTGGTTTATGCTAGGTAGTGTTGGTATAGTGCTGGTCCAGGGTGGTTTATGATAGTTAGTGTTGGTATAGTGCTGGTCCAGGCTGGTTTTTGCTGGTTAGTGTTGGTATAGTGCTGGTCCTTGCTGGTTAATGCTAGTTGGTGTAGGTATAGTGCTGGTCCAGGCTGATTTATGCTGGTTAGTGTTGGTATAGTGCTGGTCCAGGCTGATTTATGCTAGTTAGAATTGGTATAGTGCTGGTCCAGGCTGGTTTTTGCTGGTTCGTGTTGGTATAGTGCTGGTCCATGCTGGTTTATGCTATTTGGTGTTGGTATAGTGCTGGAACAGTTTGGTTTATGCTGGTTATTGTTGGTATAGTGCTGGTTTATGCTATTTGGTGTTGGTATAGTGCTGGTCCAGGCTGGTTTATGCTGGTTAGTGTTTGTATAGTGCTGGTCCAGGCTGGTTTATGTTGGTTAGTGTTGGTATAGTGCTGGTCCAGGCTGGTTTATGCTGGTTAGTGTTGGTATTGTGCTGGTCCAGGCTGGTTTATGCTGGTTAGTGTTGGTATAGGGCTAGTTAGTGCTGGTATAGTGCTGGTCCATGGTGGTTTATGCTAGTTAGTGTTGGTATAGTGCTGGTCCAGGCTGGTGTATGCTGGTTAGTGCTGGTATAATGCTGGATAGTGTTGGTATAGTGCTGGTCCAGGCAGATTAGTGTTGGTATAGTGCTAATTTATGCTGGTTAGTGCTGGTTCAGGCTGGTTTATGCTGGTTTGTGTTGGTATAGTGCTGGACCAGGCTGATTAGTGTAGGCATAGTACTAGTTTATGCTAGTTAGTGCTGGTATAGTGCTGGTCCAGGCTGGTTTATGCTTGTTAGTGTTGGTATAGTGCTGGTTAGTGTTGGTATAGTGCTGGTCCATGCTGGTTTATGCTGGTTAGTGTTGGTATAGTGCTAGTTAGTGTTGTTATATTGCTGGTCCATGCTGGTTTATGCTGGTTAGTGTTGGTATAGTTCTGGCCCAGGCTGATTTATGATGGTTAGTGTTGGTTTAGTGCTGGTCCAGGCTGGTTTTTGCTGGTTCGTGTTGGTATAGTGCTGGTCCATGCTGGTTCATGCTAGTTGGTGTTGGTATAGTGCTGGTCCAGGCTGGTTTATGCTGGTTAGTGTTGGTGTAGTGCTGGTCCATGCTGGTTTTTGTTGGTATAGTGCTGGTCCATGCTGGTTTATGATAGTTAGTGTTGGTATAGTAATGGTCCAGGCTGGTTTATGCTGGTTAGTGTTGGTATAGTGCTGGTCCAGGCTGGTTTATGCTGGTTAGTGTTGGTATAGTGCTGGTCCAGGCTGATTAGTGTTGGCATAGTACTAGTTTATGCCAGTTAGTGCTGGTATAGTGCTGGTCCAGGCTGGTTTATGCTTGTCAGTGTTGGTATAGTGCTGGTTAGTGTTGATATAGTGCTGGTCCATGCTGGTTTATGCTGGTTAGTGTTGGTATAGTGCTAGTTAGTGTTGGTATAGTGCTGGTTTATGATGGTTAGTGTTGGTATAGTGCTGGTCCAGGCTGGTTTTTGCTGGTTCATGTTGGTATAGTGCTGGTCCATGCTGGTTTATGCTGGTTAGTGTTGGTGTAGTGCTGGTCCATGCTGGTTTGTGTTGGTATAGTGCTGGTCCAGGCTGGTTTATGCTAGTTAGAGTTGGTATAGTGCTGGTCCAGGCTGGTTTATGCTGTTTAGTGTTGGTATAGTGCTGGTCCAGGCTGGTTTATGCTGGTTAGTGTTGGTATAGTGCTGGTATAGTGCTGGTCCATGCTGGTTAGTGTTGGTATAGTGCTGGTATAGTGCTGGTCCATGCTGGTTAGTGTTGGTATAGTGTTGGTATAGTGCTGGTTTATGCTAGTTGGTGTTGGTATAGTGCTGGTCCAGGCTGGTTTATGCTAGTTAGTGTTGGTATAGTGCTGGTCCAGGCTGGTTTATGCTGGTTAGTGTTGGTTTAGTGCTGGTCCATGCTGGTTTATGCTAGGTAGTGTTGGTATAGTGCTGGTCCAGGGTGGTTTATGATAGTTAGTGTTGGTATAGTGCTGGTCCAGGCTGGTTTTTGCTGGTTAGTGTTGGTATAGTGCTGGTCCTTGCTGGTTAATGCTATTTGGTGTAGGTATAGTGTTGGTCCAGGCTGATTTATGCTGGTTAGTGTTGGTATAGTGCTGGTCCAGGCTGATTTATGCTAGTTAGAATTGGTATAGTGCTGGTCCAGGCTGGTTTTTGCTGGTTCGTGTTGGTATAGTGCTGGTCCATGCTGGTTTATGCTATTTGGTGTTGGTATAGTGCTGGAACAGTTTGGTTTATGCTCGTTATTGTTGGTATAGTGCTGGTTTATGCTATTTGGTGTTGGTATAGTGCTGGTCCAGGCTGGTTTATGCTGGTTAGTGTTTGTATAGTGCTGGTCCAGGCTGGTTTATGTTGGTTAGTGTTGGTATAGTGCTGGTCCAGGCTGGTTTATGCTGGTTAGTGTTGGTATTGTGCTGGTCCAGGCTGGTTTATGCTGGTTAGTGTTGGTATAGGGCTAGTTAGTGCTGGTATAGTGCTGGTCCATGGTGATTTATGCTAGTTAGTGTTGGTATAGTGCTGGTCCAGGCTGGTGTATGCTGGTTAGTTCTGGTATAATGCTGGATAGTGTTGGTATAGTGCTGGTCCAGGCAGATTAGTGTTGGTATAGTGCTAATATATGCTGGTTAGTGCTGGTTCAGGCTGGTTTATGCTGGTTTGTGTTGGTATAGTGCTGGACCAGGCTGATTAGTGTAGGCATAGTACTAGTTTATGCTAGTTAGTGCTGGTATAGTGCTGGTCCAGGCTGGTTTATGCTTGTTAGTGTTGGTATAGTGCTGGTTAGTGTTGGTATAGTGCTGGTCCATGCTGGTTTATGCTGGTTAGTGTTGGTATAGTGCTAGTTAGTGTTGTTATAGTGCTGGTCCATGCTGGTTTATGCTGGTTAGTGTTGGTATAGTTCTGGCCCAGGCTGATTTATGATGGTTAGTGTTGGTTTAGTGCTGGTCCAGGCTGGTTTTTGCTGGTTCGTGTTGGTATAGTGCTGGTCCAGGCTGGTTTATGCTGGTTCGTGTTGGTATAGTGCTGGTCCATGCTGGTTTATGCTGGTTAGAGTTGGTATAGTTCTGGCCCAGGCTGATTTATGATGGTTAGTGTTGGTTTAGTGCTGGTCCAGGCTGGTTTTTGCTGGTTCGTGTTGGTATAGTGCTGGTCCAGGCTGGTTTATGCTGGTTAGTGTTGGTATAGTGCTGGTCCAGGCTGATTAGTGTTGGCATAGTGCTGGTCCATGCCGGTTTATGCTGGTTTGTGTTGGAATAGTGCTAGTTAGTGTTGGTATAGTGCTGGTCCATGCTGGTTTATGCTGGTTAGTTTTGGTATATTGCTGGTCCAGGCTGGTTTATGCTGGTTAGTGTTGGTATAGTGCTGGTCCAGGCTGGTTTATGCTGGTTAGTGTTGGTATAGTGCTGGTCCATGCTGGTTTATGCTAGTTGGTGTTAGTATAGTGCTGGTCCAGGCTGGTTTATCCTGGTTAGTGTTTGTATAGTGCTGGTCCTGGCTGGTTTATGTTGGTTAGTGTTGGTATAGTGTTGGTCCAGGCTGGTTTATGCTGGTTAGTGTTGGTATAGTGCTGGTCCAGGCTGGTTTATGCTAGTTCGTGTTGTTATAGTGATGGTCCAGGCTGGTGTATGCTGGTTAGTGCTGGTATAGTGCTGGATAGTGTTGGTATAGTGCTGGTCCAGGCTGATTAGTATTGGTATAGTGCTAATTTATGCTGGTTAGTGCTGGTCCAGGCTGGTTTATGCTGGTTAGTGTTGGTATAGTGCTGGTCCAGGCTGATTAGTGTTGGCATAGTACTAGTTTATGCCAGTTAGTGCTGGTATAGTGCTGGTCCAGGCTGGTTTATGCTTGTCAGTGTTGGTATAGTGCTGGTTAGTGTTGGTATAGTGCTGGTCCATGCTGGTTTATGCTGGTTAGTGCAGGTATAGTGCTGGATAGTGATGGTATAGTGCTGGTCCAGGCTGATTAGTGTTGGTATAGTGCTAATTTATGCTGGTTAGTGCTGGTCCAGGCTGGTTTATGCTGGTTAGTGTTGGTATAGTGCTGGTCCAGGCTGATTAGTGTTGGCATAGTGCTGGTCCATGCCGGTTTATGCTGGTTAGTGTTGGTATAGTGCTAGTTAGTGTTGGTATAGTGCTGGTCCATGCTGGTTTATGATGGTTAGTTTAGGTATAGTGCTGGTCCAGGCTGATTAGTGTTGGCATAGTGCTGGTCCAGGCTGGTTTATGCTTGTCAGTGTTGGTATAGTGCTGGTTAGTGTTGGTATAGTGCTGGTCCAGGCTGGTGTATGCTGGTTAGTGCTGGTATAATGCTGGATAGTGTTGGTATAGTGCTGGTCCAGGCAGATTAGTGTTGGTATTGTGCTAATTTATGCTGGTTAGTGCTGGTTCAGGCTGGTTTATGCTGGTTAGTGTTGGTATAGTGCTGACCAGGCTGATTAGTGATGGCATAGTACTAGTTTATGCTAGTTAGTGCTGGTATAGTGCTGGTTCAGGCTGGTTTATGCTTGTTAGTGTTGGTATAGTGCTGGTTAGTGTTGGTATAGTGCTGGTCCATGCTGGTTTATGCTGGTTAGTGTTGGTATAGTGCTAGTTAGTGTTGGTGTAGTGCTGGTCCATGCTAGTTTATGCTGGTTAGTGTTTGTATAGTGCTGGCCCAGGCTGATTTATGATGGTTAGTGTTGGTATAGTGCTGGTCCAGGCTGGTATTTGCTGGTTCGTGTTGGTATAGTGCTGGTCCATGCTGGTTTATGCTAGTTGGTGTTGGTATAATGCTGGTCCAGGCTGGTTTATGCTGGTTAGTGTTGGTGTAGTGCTGGTCCATGCTGGTTTGTGTTGGTATACTGCTGGTCCATGCTGGTTTATGATAGTTAGTGTTGGTATAGTGCTGGTCCAGGCTGGTTTATGCTGGTTAGTGTTGGTATAGTGCTGGTCCAGGCTGGTTTTTGCTGGTTCGTGTTGGTATAGGGCTAGTTAGTGCTGGTATAGTGCTGGTCCATGGTGGTTTATGCTAGTTAGTGTTGGTATAGTGCTGGTCCAGGCTGGTGTATGCTGGTTAGTGCTGGTATAATGCTGGATAGTGTTGGTATAGTGCTGGTCCAGGCAGATTAGTGTTGGTATAGTGCTAATTTATGCTGGTTAGTGCTGGTTCAGGCTGGTTTATGCTGGTTTGTGTTGGTATAGTGCTGGACCAGGCTGATTAGTGTAGGCATAGTACTAGTTTATGCTAGTTAGTGCTGGTATAGTGCTGGTCCAGGCTGGTTTATGCTTGTTAGTGTTGGTATAGTGCTGGTTAGTGTTGGTATAGTGCTGGTCCATGCTGGTTTATGCTGGTTAGTGTTGGTATAGTGCTAGTTAGTGTTGTTATAGTGCTGGTCCATGCTGGTTTATGCTGGTTAGTGTTGGTATAGTTCTGGCCCAGGCTGATTTATGATGGTTAGTGTTGGTTTAGTGCTGGTCCAGGCTGGTTTTTGCTGGTTCGTGTTGGTATAGTGCTGGTCCATGCTGGTTCATGCTAGTTGGTGTTGGTATAGTGCTGGTCCAGGCTGGTTTATGCTGGTTAGTGTTGGTGTAGTGCTGGTCCATGCTGGTTTTTGTTGGTATAGTGCTGGTCCATGCTGGTTTATGATAGTTAGTGTTGGTATAGTAATGGTCCAGGCTGGTTTATGCTGGTTAGTGTTGGTATAGTGCTGGTCCAGGCTGGTTTATGCTGGTTAGTGTTGGTATAGTGCTGGTCCAGGCTGATTAGTGTTGGCATAGTACTAGTTTATGCCAGTTAGTGCTGGTATAGTGCTGGTCCAGGCTGGTTTATGCTTGTCAGTGTTGGTATAGTGCTGGTTAGTGTTGATATAGTGCTGGTCCATGCTGGTTTATGCTGGTTAGTGTTGGTATAGTGCTAGTTAGTGTTGGTATAGTGCTGGTTTATGATGGTTAGTGTTGGTATAGTGCTGGTCCAGGCTGGTTTTTGCTGGTTCATGTTGGTATAGTGCTTGTCCATGCTGGTTTATGCTGGTTAGTGTTGGTGTAGTGCTGGTCCATGCTGGTTTGTGTTGGTATAGTGCTGGTCCAGGCTGGTTTATGCTAGTTAGAGTTGGTATAGTGCTGGTCCAGGCTGGTTTATGCTGTTTAGTGTTGGTATAGTGCTGGTCCAGGCTGGTTTATGCTGGTTAGTGTTGGTATAGTGCTGGTATAGTGCTGGTCCATGCTGGTTAGTGTTGGTATAGTGTTGGTATAGTGCTGGTTTATGCTAGTTGGTGTTGGTATAGTGCTGGTCCAGGCTGGTTTATGCTAGTTAGTGTTGGTATAGTGCTGGTCCAGGCTGGTTTATGCTGGTTAGTGTTGGTTTAGTGCTGGTCCATGCTGGTTTATGCTAGGTAGTGTTGGTATAGTGCTGGTCCAGGGTGGTTTATGATAGTTAGTGTTGGTATAGTGCTGGTCCAGGCTGGTTTTTGCTGGTTAGTGTTGGTATAGTGCTGGTCCTTGCTGGTTAATGCTAGTTGGTGTAGGTATAGTGCTGGTCCAGGCTGATTTATGCTGGTTAGTGTTGGTATAGTGCTGGTCCAGGCTGATTTATGCTAGTTAGAATTGGTATAGTGCTGGTCCAGGCTGGTTTTTGCTGGTTCGTGTTGGTATAGTGCTGGTCCATGCTGGTTTATGCTATTTGGTGTTGGTATAGTGCTGGAACAGTTTGGTTTATGCTGGTTATTGTTGGTATAGTGCTGGTTTATGCTATTTGGTGTTGGTATAGTGCTGGTCCAGGCTGGTTTATGCTGGTTAGTGTTTGTATAGTGCTGGTCCAGGCTGGTTTATGTTGGTTAGTGTTGGTATAGTGCTGGTCCAGGCTGGTTTATGCTGGTTAGTGTTGGTATTGTGCTGGTCCAGGCTGGTTTATGCTGGTTAGTGTTGGTATAGGGCTAGTTAGTGCTGGTATAGTGCTGGTCCATGGTGGTTTATGCTAGTTAGTGTTGGTATAGTGCTGGTCCAGGCTGGTGTATGCTGGTTAGTGCTGGTATAATGCTGGATAGTGTTGGTATAGTGCTGGTCCAGGCAGATTAGTGTTGGTATAGTGCTAATTTATGCTGGTTAGTGCTGGTTCAGGCTGGTTTATGCTGGTTTGTGTTGGTATAGTGCTGGACCAGGCTGATTAGTGTAGGCATAGTACTAGTTTATGCTAGTTAGTGCTGGTATAGTGCTGGTCCAGGCTGGTTTATGCTTGTTAGTGTTGGTATAGTGCTGGTTAGTGTTGGTATAGTGCTGGTCCATGCTGGTTTATGCTGGTTAGTGTTGGTATAGTGCTAGTTAGTGTTGTTGTAGTGCTGGTCCATGCTGGTTTATGCTGGTTAGTGTTGGTATAGTGCTGGTCCAGGCTGGTTTATGCTGGTTAGTGTTGGTTTAGTGCTGGTCCATGCTGGTTTATGCTAGGTAGTGTTGGTATAGTGCTGGTCCAGGGTGGTTTATGATAGTTGGTGTAGGTATAGTGCTGGTCCAGGCTGATTTATGCTGGTTAGTGTTGGTATAGTGCTGGTCCAGGCTGATTTATGCTAGTTAGAATTGGTATAGTGCTGGTCCAGGCTGGTTTTTGCTGGTTCGTGTTGGTATAGTGCTGGTCCATGCTGGTTTATGCTATTTGGTGTTGGTATAGTGCTGGAACAGTTTGGTTTATGCTGGTTATTGTTGGTATAGTGCTGGTTTATGCTATTTGGTGTTGGTATAGTGCTGGTCCAGGCTGGTTTATGCTGGTTAGTGTTTGTATAGTGCTGGTCCAGGCTGGTTTATGTTGGTTAGTGTTGGTATAGTGCTGGTCCAGGCTGGTTTATGCTGGTTAGTGTTGGTATTGTGCTGGTCCAGGCTGGTTTATGCTGGTTAGTGTTGGTATAGGGCTAGTTAGTGCTGGTATAGTGCTGGTCCATGGTGGTTTATGCTAGTTAGTGTTGGTATAGTGCTGGTCCAGGCTGGTTTATGCTGGTTAGTGCTGGTATAATGCTGGATAGTGTTGGTATAGTGCTGGTCCAGGCAGATTAGTGTTGGTATAGTGCTAATTTATGCTGGTTAGTGCTGGTTCAGGCTGGTTTATGCTGGTTTGTGTTGGTATAGTGCTGGACCAGGCTGATTAGTGTAGGCATAGTACTAGTTTATGCTAGTTAGTGCTGGTATAGTGCTGGTCCAGGCTGGTTTATGCTTGTTAGTGTTGGTATAGTGCTGGTTAGTGTTGGTATAGTGCTGGTCCATGCTGGTTTATGCTGGTTAGTGTTGGTATAGTGCTAGTTAGTGTTGTTATAGTGCTGGTCCATGCTGGTTTATGCTGGTTAGTGTTGGTATAGTTCTGGCCCAGGCTGATTTATGATGGTTAGTGTTGGTTTAGTGCTGGTCAAGGCTGGTTTTTGCTGGTTCGTGTTGGTATAGTGCTGGTCCATGCTGGTTCATGCTAGTTGGTGTTGGTGTAGTGCTGGTCCAGGCTGGTTTATGATAGTTAGTGTTGGTATAGTAATGGTCCAGGCTGGTTTATGCTGGTTAGTGTTGGTATAGTGCTGGTCCAGGCTGGTTTATGCTGGTTAGTGTTGGTATAGTGCTGGACCAGGCTGATTAGTGTAGGCATAGTACTAGTTTATGCTAGTTAGTGCTGGTATAGTGCTGGTCCAGGCTGGTTTATGCTTGTTAGTGTTGGTATAGTGCTGGTTAGTGTTGGTATAGTGCTGGTCCATGCTGGTTTATGCTGGTTAGTGTTGGTATAGTGCTAGTTAGTGTTGTTATAGTGCTGGTCCATGCTGGTTTATGCTGGTTAGTGTTGGTATAGTGCTGGTCCAGGCTGGTTTATGCTGGTTAGTGTTGGTTTAGTGCTGGTCCATGCTGGTTTATGCTAGGTAGTGTTGGTATAGTGCTGGTCCAGGGTGGTTTATGATAGTTAGTGTTGGTATAGTGCTGGTCCAGGCTGGTTTTTGCTGGTTAGTGTTGGTATAGTGCTGGTCCTTGCTGGTTAATGCTAGTTGGTGTAGGTATAGTGCTGGTCCAGGCTGATTTATGCTGGTTAGTGTTGGTATAGTGCTGGTCCAGGCTGATTTATGCTAGTTAGAATTGGTATAGTGCTGGTCCAGGCTGGTTTTTGCTGGTTCGTGTTGGTATAGTGCTGGTCCATGCTGGTTTATGCTATTTGGTGTTGGTATAGTGCTGGAACAGTTTGGTTTATGCTGGTTATTGTTGGTATAGTGCTGGTTTATGCTATTTGGTGTTGGTATAGTGCTGGTCCAGGCTGGTTTATGCTGGTTAGTGTTTGTATAGTGCTGGTCCAGGCTGGTTTATGTTGGTTAGTGTTGGTATAGTGCTGGTCCAGGCTGGTTTATGCTGGTTAGTGTTGGTATTGTGCTGGTCCAGGCTGGTTTATGCTGGTTAGTGTTGGTATAGGGCTAGTTAGTGCTGGTATAGTGCTGGTCCATGGTGGTTTATGCTAGTTAGTGTTGGTATAGTGCTGGTCCAGGCTGGTGTATGCTGGTTAGTGCTGGTATAATGCTGGATAGTGTTGGTATAGTGCTGGTCCAGGCAGATTAGTGTTGGTATAGTGCTAATTTATGCTGGTTAGTGCTGGTTCAGGCTGGTTTATGCTGGTTTGTGTTGGTATAGTGCTGGACCAGGCTGATTAGTGTAGGCATAGTACTAGTTTATGCTAGTTAGTGCTGGTATAGTGCTGGTCCAGGCTGGTTTATGCTTGTTAGTGTTGGTATAGTGCTGGTTAGTGTTGGTATAGTGCTGGTCCATGCTGGTTTATGCTGGTTAGTGTTGGTATAGTGCTAGTTAGTGTTGTTATATTGCTGGTCCATGCTGGTTTATGCTGGTTAGTGTTGGTATAGTTCTGGCCCAGGCTGATTTATGATGGTTAGTGTTGGTTTAGTGCTGGTCCAGGCTGGTTTTTGCTGGTTCGTGTTGGTATAGTGCTGGTCCATGCTGGTTCATGCTAGTTGGTGTTGGTATAGTGCTGGTCCAGGCTGGTTTATGCTGGTTAGTGTTGGTGTAGTGCTGGTCCATGCTGGTTTTTGTTGGTATAGTGCTGGTCCATGCTGGTTTATGATAGTTAGTGTTGGTATAGTAATGGTCCAGGCTGGTTTATGCTGGTTAGTGTTGGTATAGTGCTGGTCCAGGCTGGTTTATGCTGGTTAGTGTTGGTATAGTGCTGGTCCAGGCTGATTAGTGTTGGCATAGTACTAGTTTATGCCAGTTAGTGCTGGTATAGTGCTGGTCCAGGCTGGTTTATGCTTGTCAGTGTTGGTATAGTGCTGGTTAGTGTTGATATAGTGCTGGTCCATGCTGGTTTATGCTGGTTAGTGTTGGTATAGTGCTAGTTAGTGTTGGTATAGTGCTGGTTTATGATGGTTAGTGTTGGTATAGTGCTGGTCCAGGCTGGTTTTTGCTGGTTCATGTTGGTATAGTGCTGGTCCATGCTGGTTTATGCTGGTTAGTGTTGGTGTAGTGCTGGTCCATGCTGGTTTGTGTTGGTATAGTGCTGGTCCAGGCTGGTTTATGCTAGTTAGAGTTGGTATAGTGCTGGTCCAGGCTGGTTTATGCTGTTTAGTGTTGGTATAGTGCTGGTCCAGGCTGGTTTATGCTGGTTAGTGTTGGTATAGTGCTGGTATAGTGCTGGTCCATGCTGGTTAGTGTTGGTATAGTGTTGGTATAGTGCTGGTTTATGCTAGTTGGTGTTGGTATAGTGCTGGTCCAGGCTGGTTTATGCTAGTTAGTGTTGGTATAGTGCTGGTCCAGGCTGGTTTATGCTGGTTAGTGTTGGTTTAGTGCTGGTCCATGCTGGTTTATGCTAGGTAGTGTTGGTATAGTGCTGGTCCAGGGTGGTTTATGATAGTTAGTGTTGGTATAGTGCTGGTCCAGGCTGGTTTTTGCTGGTTAGTGTTGGTATAGTGCTGGTCCTTGCTGGTTAATGCTATTTGGTGTAGGTATAGTGTTGGTCCAGGCTGATTTATGCTGGTTAGTGTTGGTATAGTGCTGGTCCAGGCTGATTTATGCTAGTTAGAATTGGTATAGTGCTGGTCCAGGCTGGTTTTTGCTGGTTCGTGTTGGTATAGTGCTGGTCCATGCTGGTTTATGCTATTTGGTGTTGGTATAGTGCTGGAACAGTTTGGTTTATGCTCGTTATTGTTGGTATAGTGCTGGTTTATGCTATTTGGTGTTGGTATAGTGCTGGTCCAGGCTGGTTTATGCTGGTTAGTGTTTGTATAGTGCTGGTCCAGGCTGGTTTATGTTGGTTAGTGTTGGTATAGTGCTGGTCCAGGCTGGTTTATGCTGGTTAGTGTTGGTATTGTGCTGGTCCAGGCTGGTTTATGCTGGTTAGTGTTGGTATAGGGCTAGTTAGTGCTGGTATAGTGCTGGTCCATGGTGATTTATGCTAGTTAGTGTTGGTATAGTGCTGGTCCAGGCTGGTGTATGCTGGTTAGTTCTGGTATAATGCTGGATAGTGTTGGTATAGTGCTGGTCCAGGCAGATTAGTGTTGGTATAGTGCTAATATATGCTGGTTAGTGCTGGTTCAGGCTGGTTTATGCTGGTTTGTGTTGGTATAGTGCTGGACCAGGCTGATTAGTGTAGGCATAGTACTAGTTTATGCTAGTTAGTGCTGGTATAGTGCTGGTCCAGGCTGGTTTATGCTTGTTAGTGTTGGTATAGTGCTGGTTAGTGTTGGTATAGTGCTGGTCCATGCTGGTTTATGCTGGTTAGTGTTGGTATAGTGCTAGTTAGTGTTGTTATAGTGCTGGTCCATGCTGGTTTATGCTGGTTAGTGTTGGTATAGTTCTGGCCCAGGCTGATTTATGATGGTTAGTGTTGGTTTAGTGCTGGTCCAGGCTGGTTTTTGCTGGTTCGTGTTGGTATAGTGCTGGTCCAGGCTGGTTTATGCTGGTTCGTGTTGGTATAGTGCTGGTCCATGCTGGTTTATGCTGGTTAGAGTTGGTATAGTTCTGGCCCAGGCTGATTTATGATGGTTAGTGTTGGTTTAGTGCTGGTCCAGGCTGGTTTTTGCTGGTTCGTGTTGGTATAGTGCTGGTCCAGGCTGGTTTATGCTGGTTAGTGTTGGTATAGTGCTGGTCCAGGCTGATTAGTGTTGGCATAGTGCTGGTCCATGCCGGTTTATGCTGGTTTGTGTTGGAATAGTGCTAGTTAGTGTTGGTATAGTGCTGGTCCATGCTGGTTTATGCTGGTTAGTTTTGGTATATTGCTGGTCCAGGCTGGTTTATGCTGGTTAGTGTTGGTATAGTGCTGGTCCAGGCTGGTTTATGCTGGTTAGTGTTGGTATAGTGCTGGTCCATGCTGGTTTATGCTAGTTGGTGTTAGTATAGTGCTGGTCCAGGCTGGTTTATCCTGGTTAGTGTTTGTATAGTGCTGGTCCTGGCTGGTTTATGTTGGTTAGTGTTGGTATAGTGCTGGTCCAGGCTGGTTTATGCTGGTTAGTGTTGGTATAGTGCTGGTCCAGGCTGGTTTATGCTAGTTCGTGTTGTTATAGTGATGGTCCAGGCTGGTGTATGCTGGTTAGTGCTGGTATAGTGCTGGATAGTGTTGGTATAGTGCTGGTCCAGGCTGATTAGTATTGGTATAGTGCTAATTTATGCTGGTTAGTGCTGGTCCAGGCTGGTTTATGCTGGTTAGTGTTGGTATAGTGCTGGTCCAGGCTGATTAGTGTTGGCATAGTACTAGTTTATGCCAGTTAGTGCTGGTATAGTGCTGGTCCAGGCTGGTTTATGCTTGTCAGTGTTGGTATAGTGCTGGTTAGTGTTGGTATAGTGCTGGTCCATGCTGGTTTATGCTGGTTAGTGCAGGTATAGTGCTGGATAGTGATGGTATAGTGCTGGTCCAGGCTGATTAGTGTTGGTATAGTGCTAATTTATGCTGGTTAGTGCTGGTCCAGGCTGGTTTATGCTGGTTAGTGTTGGTATAGTGCTGGTCCAGGCTGATTAGTGTTGGCATAGTGCTGGTCCATGCCGGTTTATGCTGGTTAGTGTTGGTATAGTGCTAGTTAGTGTTGGTATAGTGCTGGTCCATGCTGGTTTATGATGGTTAGTTTAGGTATAGTGCTGGTCCAGGCTGATTAGTGTTGGCATAGTGCTGGTCCAGGCTGGTTTATGCTTGTCAGTGTTGGTATAGTGCTGGTTAGTGTTGGTATAGTGCTGGTCCAGGCTGGTGTATGCTGGTTAGTGCTGGTATAATGCTGGATAGTGTTGGTATAGTGCTGGTCCAGGCAGATTAGTGTTGGTATTGTGCTAATTTATGCTGGTTAGTGCTGGTTCAGGCTGGTTTATGCTGGTTAGTGTTGGTATAGTGCTGACCAGGCTGATTAGTGATGGCATAGTACTAGTTTATGCTAGTTAGTGCTGGTATAGTGCTGGTTCAGGCTGGTTTATGCTTGTTAGTGTTGGTATAGTGCTGGTTAGTGTTGGTATAGTGCTGGTCCATGCTGGTTTATGCTGGTTAGTGTTGGTATAGTGCTAGTTAGTGTTGGTGTAGTGCTGGTCCATGCTAGTTTATGCTGGTTAGTGTTTGTATAGTGCTGGCCCAGGCTGATTTATGATGGTTAGTGTTGGTATAGTGCTGGTCCAGGCTGGTATTTGCTGGTTCGTGTTGGTATAGTGCTGGTCCATGCTGGTTTATGCTAGTTGGTGTTGGTATAATGCTGGTCCAGGCTGGTTTATGCTGGTTAGTGTTGGTGTAGTGCTGGTCCATGCTGGTTTGTGTTGGTATACTGCTGGTCCATGCTGGTTTATGATAGTTAGTGTTGGTATAGTGCTGGTCCAGGCTGGTTTATGCTGGTTAGTGTTGGTATAGTGCTGGTCCAGGCTGGTTTTTGCTGGTTCGTGTTGGTATAGGGCTAGTTAGTGCTGGTATAGTGCTGGTCCATGGTGGTTTATGCTAGTTAGTGTTGGTATAGTGCTGGTCCAGGCTGGTGTATGCTGGTTAGTGCTGGTATAATGCTGGATAGTGTTGGTATAGTGCTGGTCCAGGCAGATTAGTGTTGGTATAGTGCTAATTTATGCTGGTTAGTGCTGGTTCAGGCTGGTTTATGCTGGTTTGTGTTGGTATAGTGCTGGACCAGGCTGATTAGTGTAGGCATAGTACTAGTTTATGCTAGTTAGTGCTGGTATAGTGCTGGTCCAGGCTGGTTTATGCTTGTTAGTGTTGGTATAGTGCTGGTTAGTGTTGGTATAGTGCTGGTCCATGCTGGTTTATGCTGGTTAGTGTTGGTATAGTGCTAGTTAGTGTTGTTATAGTGCTGGTCCATGCTGGTTTATGCTGGTTAGTGTTGGTATAGTTCTGGCCCAGGCTGATTTATGATGGTTAGTGTTGGTTTAGTGCTGGTCCAGGCTGGTTTTTGCTGGTTCGTGTTGGTATAGTGCTGGTCCATGCTGGTTCATGCTAGTTGGTGTTGGTATAGTGCTGGTCCAGGCTGGTTTATGCTGGTTAGTGTTGGTGTAGTGCTGGTCCATGCTGGTTTTTGTTGGTATAGTGCTGGTCCATGCTGGTTTATGATAGTTAGTGTTGGTATAGTAATGGTCCAGGCTGGTTTATGCTGGTTAGTGTTGGTATAGTGCTGGTCCAGGCTGGTTTATGCTGGTTAGTGTTGGTATAGTGCTGGTCCAGGCTGATTAGTGTTGGCATA
Source organism: Gobio gobio (assembly GCF_949357685.1). Taxonomy (NCBI): domain Eukaryota; kingdom Metazoa; phylum Chordata; class Actinopteri; order Cypriniformes; family Gobionidae; genus Gobio; species Gobio gobio. The sequence goes on from NC_137117.1 coordinate 41,851,167, forward strand.
GTACTAGTTTATGCCAGTTAGTGCTGGTATAGTGCTGGTCCAGGCTGGTTTATGCTTGTCAGTGTTGGTATAGTGCTGGTTAGTGTTGATATAGTGCTGGTCCATGCTGGTTTATGCTGGTTAGTGTTGGTATAGTGCTAGTTAGTGTTGGTATAGTGCTGGTTTATGATGGTTAGTGTTGGTATAGTGCTGGTCCAGGCTGGTTTTTGCTGGTTCATGTTGGTATAGTGCTTGTCCATGCTGGTTTATGCTGGTTAGTGTTGGTGTAGTGCTGGTCCATGCTGGTTTGTGTTGGTATAGTGCTGGTCCAGGCTGGTTTATGCTAGTTAGAGTTGGTATAGTGCTGGTCCAGGCTGGTTTATGCTGTTTAGTGTTGGTATAGTGCTGGTCCAGGCTGGTTTATGCTGGTTAGTGTTGGTATAGTGCTGGTATAGTGCTGGTCCATGCTGGTTAGTGTTGGTATAGTGTTGGTATAGTGCTGGTTTATGCTAGTTGGTGTTGGTATAGTGCTGGTCCAGGCTGGTTTATGCTAGTTAGTGTTGGTATAGTGCTGGTCCAGGCTGGTTTATGCTGGTTAGTGTTGGTTTAGTGCTGGTCCATGCTGGTTTATGCTAGGTAGTGTTGGTATAGTGCTGGTCCAGGGTGGTTTATGATAGTTAGTGTTGGTATAGTGCTGGTCCAGGCTGGTTTTTGCTGGTTAGTGTTGGTATAGTGCTGGTCCTTGCTGGTTAATGCTAGTTGGTGTAGGTATAGTGCTGGTCCAGGCTGATTTATGCTGGTTAGTGTTGGTATAGTGCTGGTCCAGGCTGATTTATGCTAGTTAGAATTGGTATAGTGCTGGTCCAGGCTGGTTTTTGCTGGTTCGTGTTGGTATAGTGCTGGTCCATGCTGGTTTATGCTATTTGGTGTTGGTATAGTGCTGGAACAGTTTGGTTTATGCTGGTTATTGTTGGTATAGTGCTGGTTTATGCTATTTGGTGTTGGTATAGTGCTGGTCCAGGCTGGTTTATGCTGGTTAGTGTTTGTATAGTGCTGGTCCAGGCTGGTTTATGTTGGTTAGTGTTGGTATAGTGCTGGTCCAGGCTGGTTTATGCTGGTTAGTGTTGGTATTGTGCTGGTCCAGGCTGGTTTATGCTGGTTAGTGTTGGTATAGGGCTAGTTAGTGCTGGTATAGTGCTGGTCCATGGTGGTTTATGCTAGTTAGTGTTGGTATAGTGCTGGTCCAGGCTGGTGTATGCTGGTTAGTGCTGGTATAATGCTGGATAGTGTTGGTATAGTGCTGGTCCAGGCAGATTAGTGTTGGTATAGTGCTAATTTATGCTGGTTAGTGCTGGTTCAGGCTGGTTTATGCTGGTTTGTGTTGGTATAGTGCTGGACCAGGCTGATTAGTGTAGGCATAGTACTAGTTTATGCTAGTTAGTGCTGGTATAGTGCTGGTCCAGGCTGGTTTATGCTGGTTAGTGTTGGTTTAGTGCTGGTCCATGCTGGTTTATGCTAGGTAGTGTTGGTATAGTGCTGGTCCAGGGTGGTTTATGATAGTTGGTGTAGGTATAGTGCTGGTCCAGGCTGATTTATGCTGGTTAGTGTTGGTATAGTGCTGGTCCAGGCTGATTTATGCTAGTTAGAATTGGTATAGTGCTGGTCCAGGCTGGTTTTTGCTGGTTCGTGTTGGTATAGTGCTGGTCCATGCTGGTTTATGCTATTTGGTGTTGGTATAGTGCTGGAACAGTTTGGTTTATGCTGGTTATTGTTGGTATAGTGCTGGTTTATGCTATTTGGTGTTGGTATAGTGCTGGTCCAGGCTGGTTTATGCTGGTTAGTGTTTGTATAGTGCTGGTCCAGGCTGGTTTATGTTGGTTAGTGTTGGTATAGTGCTGGTCCAGGCTGGTTTATGCTGGTTAGTGTTGGTATTGTGCTGGTCCAGGCTGGTTTATGCTGGTTAGTGTTGGTATAGGGCTAGTTAGTGCTGGTATAGTGCTGGTCCATGGTGGTTTATGCTAGTTAGTGTTGGTATAGTGCTGGTCCAGGCTGGTTTATGCTGGTTAGTGCTGGTATAATGCTGGATAGTGTTGGTATAGTGCTGGTCCAGGCAGATTAGTGTTGGTATAGTGCTAATTTATGCTGGTTAGTGCTGGTTCAGGCTGGTTTATGCTGGTTTGTGTTGGTATAGTGCTGGACCAGGCTGATTAGTGTAGGCATAGTACTAGTTTATGCTAGTTAGTGCTGGTATAGTGCTGGTCCAGGCTGGTTTATGCTTGTTAGTGTTGGTATAGTGCTGGTTAGTGTTGGTATAGTGCTGGTCCATGCTGGTTTATGCTGGTTAGTGTTGGTATAGTGCTAGTTAGTGTTGTTATAGTGCTGGTCCATGCTGGTTTATGCTGGTTAGTGTTGGTATAGTTCTGGCCCAGGCTGATTTATGATGGTTAGTGTTGGTTTAGTGCTGGTCAAGGCTGGTTTTTGCTGGTTCGTGTTGGTATAGTGCTGGTCCATGCTGGTTCATGCTAGTTGGTGTTGGTGTAGTGCTGGTCCAGGCTGGTTTATGATAGTTAGTGTTGGTATAGTAATGGTCCAGGCTGGTTTATGCTGGTTAGTGTTGGTATAGTGCTGGTCCAGGCTGGTTTATGCTGGTTAGTGTTGGTATAGTGCTGGACCAGGCTGATTAGTGTAGGCATAGTACTAGTTTATGCTAGTTAGTGCTGGTATAGTGCTGGTCCAGGCTGGTTTATGCTTGTTAGTGTTGGTATAGTGCTGGTTAGTGTTGGTATAGTGCTGGTCCATGCTGGTTTATGCTGGTTAGTGTTGGTATAGTGCTAGTTAGTGTTGTTATAGTGCTGGTCCATGCTGGTTTATGCTGGTTAGTGTTGGTATAGTGCTGGTCCAGGCTGGTTTATGCTGGTTAGTGTTGGTTTAGTGCTGGTCCATGCTGGTTTATGCTAGGTAGTGTTGGTATAGTGCTGGTCCAGGGTGGTTTATGATAGTTAGTGTTGGTATAGTGCTGGTCCAGGCTGGTTTTTGCTGGTTAGTGTTGGTATAGTGCTGGTCCTTGCTGGTTAATGCTAGTTGGTGTAGGTATAGTGCTGGTCCAGGCTGATTTATGCTGGTTAGTGTTGGTATAGTGCTGGTCCAGGCTGATTTATGCTAGTTAGAATTGGTATAGTGCTGGTCCAGGCTGGTTTTTGCTGGTTCGTGTTGGTATAGTGCTGGTCCATGCTGGTTTATGCTATTTGGTGTTGGTATAGTGCTGGAACAGTTTGGTTTATGCTGGTTATTGTTGGTATAGTGCTGGTTTATGCTATTTGGTGTTGGTATAGTGCTGGTCCAGGCTGGTTTATGCTGGTTAGTGTTTGTATAGTGCTGGTCCAGGCTGGTTTATGTTGGTTAGTGTTGGTATAGTGCTGGTCCAGGCTGGTTTATGCTGGTTAGTGTTGGTATTGTGCTGGTCCAGGCTGGTTTATGCTGGTTAGTGTTGGTATAGGGCTAGTTAGTGCTGGTATAGTGCTGGTCCATGGTGGTTTATGCTAGTTAGTGTTGGTATAGTGCTGGTCCAGGCTGGTGTATGCTGGTTAGTGCTGGTATAATGCTGGATAGTGTTGGTATAGTGCTGGTCCAGGCAGATTAGTGTTGGTATAGTGCTAATTTATGCTGGTTAGTGCTGGTTCAGGCTGGTTTATGCTGGTTTGTGTTGGTATAGTGCTGGACCAGGCTGATTAGTGTAGGCATAGTACTAGTTTATGCTAGTTAGTGCTGGTATAGTGCTGGTCCAGGCTGGTTTATGCTTGTTAGTGTTGGTATAGTGCTGGTTAGTGTTGGTATAGTGCTGGTCCATGCTGGTTTATGCTGGTTAGTGTTGGTATAGTGCTAGTTAGTGTTGTTATATTGCTGGTCCATGCTGGTTTATGCTGGTTAGTGTTGGTATAGTTCTGGCCCAGGCTGATTTATGATGGTTAGTGTTGGTTTAGTGCTGGTCCAGGCTGGTTTTTGCTGGTTCGTGTTGGTATAGTGCTGGTCCATGCTGGTTCATGCTAGTTGGTGTTGGTATAGTGCTGGTCCAGGCTGGTTTATGCTGGTTAGTGTTGGTGTAGTGCTGGTCCATGCTGGTTTTTGTTGGTATAGTGCTGGTCCATGCTGGTTTATGATAGTTAGTGTTGGTATAGTAATGGTCCAGGCTGGTTTATGCTGGTTAGTGTTGGTATAGTGCTGGTCCAGGCTGGTTTATGCTGGTTAGTGTTGGTATAGTGCTGGTCCAGGCTGATTAGTGTTGGCATAGTACTAGTTTATGCCAGTTAGTGCTGGTATAGTGCTGGTCCAGGCTGGTTTATGCTTGTCAGTGTTGGTATAGTGCTGGTTAGTGTTGATATAGTGCTGGTCCATGCTGGTTTATGCTGGTTAGTGTTGGTATAGTGCTAGTTAGTGTTGGTATAGTGCTGGTTTATGATGGTTAGTGTTGGTATAGTGCTGGTCCAGGCTGGTTTTTGCTGGTTCATGTTGGTATAGTGCTGGTCCATGCTGGTTTATGCTGGTTAGTGTTGGTGTAGTGCTGGTCCATGCTGGTTTGTGTTGGTATAGTGCTGGTCCAGGCTGGTTTATGCTAGTTAGAGTTGGTATAGTGCTGGTCCAGGCTGGTTTATGCTGTTTAGTGTTGGTATAGTGCTGGTCCAGGCTGGTTTATGCTGGTTAGTGTTGGTATAGTGCTGGTATAGTGCTGGTCCATGCTGGTTAGTGTTGGTATAGTGTTGGTATAGTGCTGGTTTATGCTAGTTGGTGTTGGTATAGTGCTGGTCCAGGCTGGTTTATGCTAGTTAGTGTTGGTATAGTGCTGGTCCAGGCTGGTTTATGCTGGTTAGTGTTGGTTTAGTGCTGGTCCATGCTGGTTTATGCTAGGTAGTGTTGGTATAGTGCTGGTCCAGGGTGGTTTATGATAGTTAGTGTTGGTATAGTGCTGGTCCAGGCTGGTTTTTGCTGGTTAGTGTTGGTATAGTGCTGGTCCTTGCTGGTTAATGCTATTTGGTGTAGGTATAGTGTTGGTCCAGGCTGATTTATGCTGGTTAGTGTTGGTATAGTGCTGGTCCAGGCTGATTTATGCTAGTTAGAATTGGTATAGTGCTGGTCCAGGCTGGTTTTTGCTGGTTCGTGTTGGTATAGTGCTGGTCCATGCTGGTTTATGCTATTTGGTGTTGGTATAGTGCTGGAACAGTTTGGTTTATGCTCGTTATTGTTGGTATAGTGCTGGTTTATGCTATTTGGTGTTGGTATAGTGCTGGTCCAGGCTGGTTTATGCTGGTTAGTGTTTGTATAGTGCTGGTCCAGGCTGGTTTATGTTGGTTAGTGTTGGTATAGTGCTGGTCCAGGCTGGTTTATGCTGGTTAGTGTTGGTATTGTGCTGGTCCAGGCTGGTTTATGCTGGTTAGTGTTGGTATAGGGCTAGTTAGTGCTGGTATAGTGCTGGTCCATGGTGATTTATGCTAGTTAGTGTTGGTATAGTGCTGGTCCAGGCTGGTGTATGCTGGTTAGTTCTGGTATAATGCTGGATAGTGTTGGTATAGTGCTGGTCCAGGCAGATTAGTGTTGGTATAGTGCTAATATATGCTGGTTAGTGCTGGTTCAGGCTGGTTTATGCTGGTTTGTGTTGGTATAGTGCTGGACCAGGCTGATTAGTGTAGGCATAGTACTAGTTTATGCTAGTTAGTGCTGGTATAGTGCTGGTCCAGGCTGGTTTATGCTTGTTAGTGTTGGTATAGTGCTGGTTAGTGTTGGTATAGTGCTGGTCCATGCTGGTTTATGCTGGTTAGTGTTGGTATAGTGCTAGTTAGTGTTGTTATAGTGCTGGTCCATGCTGGTTTATGCTGGTTAGTGTTGGTATAGTTCTGGCCCAGGCTGATTTATGATGGTTAGTGTTGGTTTAGTGCTGGTCCAGGCTGGTTTTTGCTGGTTCGTGTTGGTATAGTGCTGGTCCAGGCTGGTTTATGCTGGTTCGTGTTGGTATAGTGCTGGTCCATGCTGGTTTATGCTGGTTAGAGTTGGTATAGTTCTGGCCCAGGCTGATTTATGATGGTTAGTGTTGGTTTAGTGCTGGTCCAGGCTGGTTTTTGCTGGTTCGTGTTGGTATAGTGCTGGTCCAGGCTGGTTTATGCTGGTTAGTGTTGGTATAGTGCTGGTCCAGGCTGATTAGTGTTGGCATAGTGCTGGTCCATGCCGGTTTATGCTGGTTTGTGTTGGAATAGTGCTAGTTAGTGTTGGTATAGTGCTGGTCCATGCTGGTTTATGCTGGTTAGTTTTGGTATATTGCTGGTCCAGGCTGGTTTATGCTGGTTAGTGTTGGTATAGTGCTGGTCCAGGCTGGTTTATGCTGGTTAGTGTTGGTATAGTGCTGGTCCATGCTGGTTTATGCTAGTTGGTGTTAGTATAGTGCTGGTCCAGGCTGGTTTATCCTGGTTAGTGTTTGTATAGTGCTGGTCCTGGCTGGTTTATGTTGGTTAGTGTTGGTATAGTGCTGGTCCAGGCTGGTTTATGCTGGTTAGTGTTGGTATAGTGCTGGTCCAGGCTGGTTTATGCTAGTTCGTGTTGTTATAGTGATGGTCCAGGCTGGTGTATGCTGGTTAGTGCTGGTATAGTGCTGGATAGTGTTGGTATAGTGCTGGTCCAGGCTGATTAGTATTGGTATAGTGCTAATTTATGCTGGTTAGTGCTGGTCCAGGCTGGTTTATGCTGGTTAGTGTTGGTATAGTGCTGGTCCAGGCTGATTAGTGTTGGCATAGTACTAGTTTATGCCAGTTAGTGCTGGTATAGTGCTGGTCCAGGCTGGTTTATGCTTGTCAGTGTTGGTATAGTGCTGGTTAGTGTTGGTATAGTGCTGGTCCATGCTGGTTTATGCTGGTTAGTGCAGGTATAGTGCTGGATAGTGATGGTATAGTGCTGGTCCAGGCTGATTAGTGTTGGTATAGTGCTAATTTATGCTGGTTAGTGCTGGTCCAGGCTGGTTTATGCTGGTTAGTGTTGGTATAGTGCTGGTCCAGGCTGATTAGTGTTGGCATAGTGCTGGTCCATGCCGGTTTATGCTGGTTAGTGTTGGTATAGTGCTAGTTAGTGTTGGTATAGTGCTGGTCCATGCTGGTTTATGATGGTTAGTTTAGGTATAGTGCTGGTCCAGGCTGATTAGTGTTGGCATAGTGCTGGTCCAGGCTGGTTTATGCTTGTCAGTGTTGGTATAGTGCTGGTTAGTGTTGGTATAGTGCTGGTCCAGGCTGGTGTATGCTGGTTAGTGCTGGTATAATGCTGGATAGTGTTGGTATAGTGCTGGTCCAGGCAGATTAGTGTTGGTATTGTGCTAATTTATGCTGGTTAGTGCTGGTTCAGGCTGGTTTATGCTGGTTAGTGTTGGTATAGTGCTGACCAGGCTGATTAGTGATGGCATAGTACTAGTTTATGCTAGTTAGTGCTGGTATAGTGCTGGTTCAGGCTGGTTTATGCTTGTTAGTGTTGGTATAGTGCTGGTTAGTGTTGGTATAGTGCTGGTCCATGCTGGTTTATGCTGGTTAGTGTTGGTATAGTGCTAGTTAGTGTTGGTGTAGTGCTGGTCCATGCTAGTTTATGCTGGTTAGTGTTTGTATAGTGCTGGCCCAGGCTGATTTATGATGGTTAGTGTTGGTATAGTGCTGGTCCAGGCTGGTATTTGCTGGTTCGTGTTGGTATAGTGCTGGTCCATGCTGGTTTATGCTAGTTGGTGTTGGTATAATGCTGGTCCAGGCTGGTTTATGCTGGTTAGTGTTGGTGTAGTGCTGGTCCATGCTGGTTTGTGTTGGTATACTGCTGGTCCATGCTGGTTTATGATAGTTAGTGTTGGTATAGTGCTGGTCCAGGCTGGTTTATGCTGGTTAGTGTTGGTATAGTGCTGGTCCAGGCTGGTTTTTGCTGGTTCGTGTTGGTATAGGGCTAGTTAGTGCTGGTATAGTGCTGGTCCATGGTGGTTTATGCTAGTTAGTGTTGGTATAGTGCTGGTCCAGGCTGGTGTATGCTGGTTAGTGCTGGTATAATGCTGGATAGTGTTGGTATAGTGCTGGTCCAGGCAGATTAGTGTTGGTATAGTGCTAATTTATGCTGGTTAGTGCTGGTTCAGGCTGGTTTATGCTGGTTTGTGTTGGTATAGTGCTGGACCAGGCTGATTAGTGTAGGCATAGTACTAGTTTATGCTAGTTAGTGCTGGTATAGTGCTGGTCCAGGCTGGTTTATGCTTGTTAGTGTTGGTATAGTGCTGGTTAGTGTTGGTATAGTGCTGGTCCATGCTGGTTTATGCTGGTTAGTGTTGGTATAGTGCTAGTTAGTGTTGTTATAGTGCTGGTCCATGCTGGTTTATGCTGGTTAGTGTTGGTATAGTTCTGGCCCAGGCTGATTTATGATGGTTAGTGTTGGTTTAGTGCTGGTCCAGGCTGGTTTTTGCTGGTTCGTGTTGGTATAGTGCTGGTCCATGCTGGTTCATGCTAGTTGGTGTTGGTATAGTGCTGGTCCAGGCTGGTTTATGCTGGTTAGTGTTGGTGTAGTGCTGGTCCATGCTGGTTTTTGTTGGTATAGTGCTGGTCCATGCTGGTTTATGATAGTTAGTGTTGGTATAGTAATGGTCCAGGCTGGTTTATGCTGGTTAGTGTTGGTATAGTGCTGGTCCAGGCTGGTTTATGCTGGTTAGTGTTGGTATAGTGCTGGTCCAGGCTGATTAGTGTTGGCATAGTACTAGTTTATGCCAGTTAGTGCTGGTATAGTGCTGGTCCAGGCTGGTTTATGCTTGTCAGTGTTGGTATAGTGCTGGTTAGTGTTGATATAGTGCTGGTCCATGCTGGTTTATGCTGGTTAGTGTTGGTATAGTGCTAGTTAGTGTTGGTATAGTGCTGGTTTATGATGGTTAGTGTTGGTATAGTGCTGGTCCAGGCTGGTTTTTGCTGGTTCATGTTGGTATAGTGCTTGTCCATGCTGGTTTATGCTGGTTAGTGTTGGTGTAGTGCTGGTCCATGCTGGTTTGTGTTGGTATAGTGCTGGTCCAGGCTGGTTTATGCTAGTTAGAGTTGGTATAGTGCTGGTCCAGGCTGGTTTATGCTGTTTAGTGTTGGTATAGTGCTGGTCCAGGCTGGTTTATGCTGGTTAGTGTTGGTATAGTGCTGGTATAGTGCTGGTCCATGCTGGTTAGTGTTGGTATAGTGTTGGTATAGTGCTGGTTTATGCTAGTTGGTGTTGGTATAGTGCTGGTCCAGGCTGGTTTATGCTAGTTAGTGTTGGTATAGTGCTGGTCCAGGCTGGTTTATGCTGGTTAGTGTTGGTTTAGTGCTGGTCCATGCTGGTTTATGCTAGGTAGTGTTGGTATAGTGCTGGTCCAGGGTGGTTTATGATAGTTAGTGTTGGTATAGTACTGGTCCAGGCTGGTTTTTGCTGGTTAGTGTTGGTATAGTGCTGGTCCATGCTGGTTTATGCTGGTTAGTGTTGGTATAGTGCTAGTTAGTGTTGGTGTAGTGCTGGTCCATGCTAGTTTATGCTGGTTAGTGTTTGTATAGTGCTGGCCCAGGCTGATTTATGATGGTTAGTGTTGGTATAGTGCTGGTCCAGGCTGGTATTTGCTGGTTCGTGTTGGTATAGTGCTGGTCCATGCTGGTTTATGCTAGTTGGTGTTGGTATAATGCTGGTCCAGGCTGGTTTATGCTGGTTAGTGTTGGTGTAGTGCTGGTCCATGCTGGTTTGTGTTGGTATACTGCTGGTCCATGCTGGTTTATGATAGTTAGTGTTGGTATAGTGCTGGTCCAGGCTGGTTTATGCTGGTTAGTGTTGGTGTAGTGCTGGTCCAGGCTGGTTTTTGCTGGTTCGTGTTGGTATAGGGCTAGTTAGTGCTGGTATAGTGCTGGTCCATGGTGGTTTATGCTAGTTAGTGTTGGTATAGTGCTGGTCCAGGCTGGTGTATGCTGGTTAGTGCTGGTATAATGCTGGATAGTGTTGGTATAGTGCTGGTCCAGGCAGATTAGTGTTGGTATAGTGCTAATTTATGCTGGTTAGTGCTGGTTCAGGCTGGTTTATGCTGGTTTGTGTTGGTATAGTGCTGGACCAGGCTGATTAGTGTAGGCATAGTACTAGTTTATGCTAGTTAGTGCTGGTATAGTGCTGGTCCAGGCTGGTTTATGCTTGTTAGTGTTGGTATAGTGCTGGTTAGTGTTGGTATAGTGCTGGTCCATGCTGGTTTATGCTGGTTAGTGTTGGTATAGTGCTAGTTAGTGTTGTTATAGTGCTGGTCCATGCTGGTTTATGCTGGTTAGTGTTGGTATAGTTCTGGCCCAGGCTGATTTATGATGGTTAGTGTTGGTTTAGTGCTGGTCCAGGCTGGTTTTTGCTGGTTCGTGTTGGTATAGTGCTGGTCCATGCTGGTTCATGCTAGTTGGTGTTGGTATAGTGCTGGTCCAGGCTGGTTTATGCTGGTTAGTGTTGGTGTAGTGCTGGTCCATGCTGGTTTTTGTTGGTATAGTGCTGGTCCATGCTGGTTTATGATAGTTAGTGTTGGTATAGTAATGGTCCAGGCTGGTTTATGCTGGTTAGTGTTGGTATAGTGCTGGTCCAGGCTGGTTTATGCTGGTTAGTGTTGGTATAGTGCTGGTCCAGGCTGATTAGTGTTGGCATAGTACTAGTTTATGCCAGTTAGTGCTGGTATAGTGCTGGTCCAGGCTGGTTTATGCTTGTCAGTGTTGGTATAGTGCTGGTTAGTGTTGATATAGTGCTGGTCCATGCTGGTTTATGCTGGTTAGTGTTGGTATAGTGCTAGTTAGTGTTGGTATAGTGCTGGTTTATGATGGTTAGTGTTGGTATAGTGCTGGTCCAGGCTGGTTTTTGCTGGTTCATGTTGGTATAGTGCTTGTCCATGCTGGTTTATGCTGGTTAGTGTTGGTGTAGTGCTGGTCCATGCTGGTTTGTGTTGGTATAGTGCTGGTCCAGGCTGGTTTATGCTAGTTAGAGTTGGTATAGTGCTGGTCCAGGCTGGTTTATGCTGTTTAGTGTTGGTATAGTGCTGGTCCAGGCTGGTTTATGCTGGTTAGTGTTGGTATAGTGCTGGTATAGTGCTGGTCCATGCTGGTTAGTGTTGGTATAGTGTTGGTATAGTGCTGGTTTATGCTAGTTGGTGTTGGTATAGTGCTGGTCCAGGCTGGTTTATGCTAGTTAGTGTTGGTATAGTGCTGGTCCAGGCTGGTTTATGTTGGTTAGTGTTGGTTTAGTGCTGGTCCATGCTGGTTTATGCTAGGTAGTGTTGGTATAGTGCTGGTCCAGGGTGGTTTATGATAGTTAGTGTTGGTATAGTACTGGTCCAGGCTGGTTTTTGCTGGTTAGTGTTGGTATAGTGCTGGTCCTTGCTGGTTAATGCTAGTTGGTGTAGGTATAGTGCTGGTCCAGGCTGATTTATGCTGGTTAGTGTTGGTATAGTGCTGGTCCAGGCTGATTTATGCTAGTTAGAATTGGTATAGTGCTGGTCCAGGCTGGTTTTTGCTGGTTCGTGTTGGTATAGTGCTGGTCCATGCTGGTTTATGCTATTTGGTGTTGGTATAGTGCTGGAACAGTTTGGTTTATGCTGGTTATTGTTGGTATAGTGCTGGTTTATGCTATTTGGTGTTGGTATAGTGCTGGTCCAGGCTGGTTTATGCTGGTTAGTGTTTGTATAGTGCTGGTCCAGGCTGGTTTATGTTGGTTAGTGTTGGTATAGTGCTGGTCCAGGCTGGTTTATGCTGGTTAGTGTTGGTATTGTGCTGGTCCAGGCTGGTTTATGCTGGTTAGTGTTGGTATAGGGCTAGTTAGTGCTGGTATAGTGCTGGTCCATGGTGGTTTATGCTAGTTAGTGTTGGTATAGTGCTGGTCCAGGCTGGTGTATGCTGGTTAGTGCTGGTATAATGCTGGATAGTGTTGGTATAGTGCTGGTCCAGGCAGATTAGTGTTGGTATAGTGCTAATTTATGCTGGTTAGTGCTGGTTCAGGCTGGTTTATGCTGGTTTGTGTTGGTATAGTGCTGGACCAGGCTGATTAGTGTAGGCATAGTACTAGTTTATGCTAGTTAGTGCTGGTATAGTGCTGGTCCAGGCTGGTTTATGCTTGTTAGTGTTGGTATAGTGCTGGTTAGTGTTGGTATAGTGCTGGTCCATGCTGGTTTATGCTGGTTAGTGTTGGTATAGTGCTAGTTAGTGTTGTTGTAGTGCTGGTCCATGCTGGTTTATGCTGGTTAGTGTTGGTATAGTGCTGGTCCAGGCTGGTTTATGCTGGTTAGTGTTGGTTTAGTGCTGGTCCATGCTGGTTTATGCTAGGTAGTGTTGGTATAGTGCTGGTCCAGGGTGGTTTATGATAGTTGGTGTAGGTATAGTGCTGGTCCAGGCTGATTTATGCTGGTTAGTGTTGGTATAGTGCTGGTCCAGGCTGATTTATGCTAGTTAGAATTGGTATAGTGCTGGTCCAGGCTGGTTTTTGCTGGTTCGTGTTGGTATAGTGCTGGTCCATGCTGGTTTATGCTATTTGGTGTTGGTATAGTGCTGGAACAGTTTGGTTTATGCTGGTTATTGTTGGTATAGTGCTGGTTTATGCTATTTGGTGTTGGTATAGTGCTGGTCCAGGCTGGTTTATGCTGGTTAGTGTTTGTATAGTGCTGGTCCAGGCTGGTTTATGTTGGTTAGTGTTGGTATAGTGCTGGTCCAGGCTGGTTTATGCTGGTTAGTGTTGGTATTGTGCTGGTCCAGGCTGGTTTATGCTGGTTAGTGTTGGTATAGGGCTAGTTAGTGCTGGTATAGTGCTGGTCCATGGTGGTTTATGCTAGTTAGTGTTGGTATAGTGCTGGTCCAGGCTGGTTTATGCTGGTTAGTGCTGGTATAATGCTGGATAGTGTTGGTATAGTGCTGGTCCAGGCAGATTAGTGTTGGTATAGTGCTAATTTATGCTGGTTAGTGCTGGTTCAGGCTGGTTTATGCTGGTTTGTGTTGGTATAGTGCTGGACCAGGCTGATTAGTGTAGGCATAGTACTAGTTTATGCTAGTTAGTGCTGGTATAGTGCTGGTCCAGGCTGGTTTATGCTTGTTAGTGTTGGTATAGTGCTGGTTAGTGTTGGTATAGTGCTGGTCCATGCTGGTTTATGCTGGTTAGTGTTGGTATAGTGCTAGTTAGTGTTGTTATAGTGCTGGTCCATGCTGGTTTATGCTGGTTAGTGTTGGTATAGTTCTGGCCCAGGCTGATTTATGATGGTTAGTGTTGGTTTAGTGCTGGTCAAGGCTGGTTTTTGCTGGTTCGTGTTGGTATAGTGCTGGTCCATGCTGGTTCATGCTAGTTGGTGTTGGTGTAGTGCTGGTCCAGGCTGGTTTATGATAGTTAGTGTTGGTATAGTAATGGTCCAGGCTGGTTTATGCTGGTTAGTGTTGGTATAGTGCTGGTCCAGGCTGGTTTATGCTGGTTAGTGTTGGTATAGTGCTGGTCCAGGCTGATTAGTGTTGGCATAGTACTAGTTTATGCCAGTTAGTGCTGGTATAGTGCTGGTCCAGGCTGGTTTATGCTTGTCAGTGTTGGTATAGTGCTGGTTAGTGTTGATATAGTGCTGGTCCATGCTGGTTTATGCTGGTTAGTGTTGGTATAGTGCTAGTTAGTGTTGGTATAGTGCTGGTCCATGCTGGTTTGTGTTGGTATAGTGCTGGTCCAGGCTGGTTTATGCTAGTTAGCGTTGGTATAGTGCTGGTCCAGGCTGGTTTATGCTGTTAAGTGTTGGTATAGTGCTGGTCCAAGCTGGTTTATGCTGGTTAGTGTTGGTATAGTGCTGGTATAGTGCTGGTCCATGCTGCTTAGTGTTGGTATAGTGTTGGTATAGTGCTGGTTTATGCTAGTTGGTGTTTGTATAGTGCTGGTCCAGGCTGGTTTATGCTAGGTAGTGTTGGTATAGTGCTGGTCCAGGGTGGTTTATGATAGTTAGTGTTGGTATAGTGCTGGTCCAGGCTTGTTTATGCTGGTTAGTGTTGTTATAAGGCTAGTTAGTGCTGGTATAGTGCTGGTCCATGGTGGTTTATGCTAGTTAGTGTTGGTATAGTGCTGGTCCAGGCTGGTGTATGCTGGTTAGTGCTGGTATAATGCTGGATAGTGTTGGTATAGTGCTGGTCCAGGCAGATTAGTCTTGGTATTGTGCTAATTTATGCTGGTTAGTGCTGGTTCAGGCTGGTTTATGCTGGTTAGTGTTGGTATAGTGCTGACCAGGCTGATTAGTGATGGCATAGTACTAGTTTATGCTAGTTAGTGCTGGTATAGTGCTGGTTCAGGCTGGTTTATGCTTGTTAGTGTTGGTATAGTGCTGGTTAGTGTTGGTATAGTGCTGGTCCATGCTGGTTTATGCTGGTTAGTGTTGGTATAGTGCTAGTTAGTGTTGGTGTAGTGCTGGTCCATGCTAGTTTATGCTGGTTAGTGTTTGTATAGTGCTGGCCCAGGCTGATTTATGATGGTTAGTGTTGGCATAGTGCTGGTCCAGGCTGGTTTTTGCTGGTTCGTGTTGGTATAGTGCTGGTCCATGCTGGTTTATGCTAGTTGGTGTTGGTATAATGCTGGTCCAGGCTGGTTTATGCTGGTTAGTGTTGGTGTAGTGCTGGTCCATGCTGGTTTGTGTTGGTATAGTGCTGGTCCATGCTGGTTTATGATAGTTAGTGTTGGTATAGTGCTGGTCCAGGCTGGTTTATGCTGGTTAGTGTTGGTATAGTGCTGGTCCAGGCTGGTTTTTGCTGGTTCGTGTTGGTATAGGGCTAGTTAGTGCTGGTATAGTGCTAGTCCATGGTGGTTTATGCTAGTTAGTGTTGGTATAGTGCTGGTCCAGGCTGGTGTATGCTGGTTAGTGCAGGTATAGTGCTGGATAGTGATGGTATAGTGCTGGTCCAGGCTGATTAGTGTTGGTATAGTGCTAATTTATGCTGGTTAGTGCTGGTCCAGGCTGGTTTATGCTGGTTAGTGTTGGTATAGTGCTGGTCCAGGCTGATTAGTGTTGGCATAGTGCTGGTCCATGCCGGTTTATGCTGGTTAGTGTTGGTATAGTGCTAGTTAGTGTTGGTATAGTGCTGGTCCATGCTGGTTTATGATGGTTAGTTTTGGTATAGTGCTGGTCCAGGCTGGTTTATGCTGGTTAGTGTTGGTATAGTGCTGGTCCAGGCTGGTTTATGCTGGTTAATGTTGGTATAGTGCTGGTCCATGCTGGTTTATGCTAGTTGGTGTTAGTATAGTGCTGGTCCAGGCTGGTTTATGCTGGTTAGTGTTTGTATAGTGCTGGTCCTGGCTGGTTTATGCTGGTTAGTGTTGGTATAGGGCTAGTTAGTGCTGGTATAGTGCTGGTCCATGGTGGTTTATGCTAGTTAGTGTTGGTATAGTGATGGTCCAGGCTGGTGTATGCTGGTTAGTGCTGATATAGTGCTGGATAGTGTTGGTATAGTGCTGGTCCAGGCTGATTAGTATTGGTAAAGTGCTAATTTATGCTGGTTAGTGCTGGTCCAGGCTGGTTTATGCTGGTTAGTGTTGGTATAGTGCTGGTCCAGGCTGATTAGTGTTGGCATAGTACTAGTTTATGCCAGTTAGTGCTGGTATAGTGCTGGTCCGGGCTGGTTTATGCTTGTCAGTGTTGGTATAGTGCTGGTTAGTGTTGATATAGTGCTGGTCCATGCTGGTTTATGCTGGTTAGTGTTGGTATAGTGCTAGTTAGTGTTGGTATAGTGCTGGTTTATGATGGTTAGTGTTGGTATAGTGCTGGTCCAGGCTGGTTTTTGCTGGTTCATGTTTGTATAGTGCTGGTCCATGCTGGTTTATGCTGGTTAGTGTTGGTGTAGTGCTGGTCCATGCTGGTTTGTGTTGGTATAGTGCTGGTCCAGGCTGGTTTATGCTAGTTAGAGTTGGTATAGTGCTGGTCCAGGCTGGTTTATGCTGTTTAGTGTTGGTATAGTGCTGGTCCAGGCTGGTTTATGCTGGTTAGTGTTGGTATAGTGCTGGTATAGTGCTGGTCCATGCTGGTTAGTGTTGGTATAGTGTTGGTATAGTGCTGGTTTATGCTAGTTGGTGTTGGTATAGTGCTGGTCCAGGCTGGTTTATGCTAGTTAGTGTTGGTATAGTGCTGGTCCAGGCTGGTTTATGCTGGTTAGTGTTGGTTTGGTGCTGGTCCATGCTGGTTAATGCTAGGTAGTGTTGGTATAGTGCTGGTCCAGGGTGGTTTATGATAGTTAGTGTTGGTATAGTGCTGGTCCAGGCTGGTTTTTGCTGGTTAGTGTTGGTATAGTGCTGGTCCTTGCTGGTTAATGCTAGTTGGTGTAGGTATAGTGCTGGTCCAGGCTGATTTATGCTGGTTAGTGTTGGTATAGTGCTGGTCCAGGCTGATTTATGCTAGTTAGAATTGGTATAGTGCTGGTCCAGGCTGGTTTTTGCTGGTTCGTGTTGGTATAGTGCTGGTCCATGCTGGTTTATGCTATTTGGTGTTGGTATAGTGCTGGAACAGTTTGGTTTATGCTGGTTATTGTTGGTATAGTGCTGGTTTATGCTATTTGGTGTTGGTATAGTGCTGGTCCAGGCTGGTTTATGCTGGTTAGTGTTTGTATAGTGCTGGTCCAGGCTGGTTTATGTTGGTTAGTGTTGGTATAGTGCTGGTCCAGGCTGGTTTATGCTGGTTAGTGTTGGTATTGTGCTGGTCCAGGCTGGTTTATGCTGGTTAGTGTTGGTATAGGGCTAGTTAGTGCTGGTATAGTGCTGGTCCATGGTGGTTTATGCTAGTTAGTGTTGGTATAGTGCTGGTCCAGGCTGGTGTATGCTGGTTAGTGCTGGTATAATGCTGGATAGTGTTGGTATAGTGCTGGTCCAGGCAGATTAGTGTTGGTATAGTGCTAATTTATGCTGGTTAGTGCTGGTTCAGGCTGGTTTATGCTGGTTTGTGTTGGTATAGTGCTGGACCAGGCTGATTAGTGTAGGCATAGTACTAGTTTATGCTAGTTAGTGCTGGTATAGTGCTGGTCCAGGCTGGTTTATGCTTGTTAGTGTTGGTATAGTGCTGGTTAGTGTTGGTATAGTGCTGGTCCATGCTGGTTTATGCTGGTTAGTGTTGGTATAGTGCTAGTTAGTGTTGTTATAGTGCTGGTCCATGCTGGTTTATGCTGGTTAGTGTTGGTATAGTTCTGGCCCAGGCTGATTTATGATGGTTAGTGTTGGTTTAGTGCTGGTCCAGGCTGGTTTTTGCTGGTTCGTGTTGGTATAGTGCTGGTCCATGCTGGTTCATGCTAGTTGGTGTTGGTATAGTGCTGGTCCAGGCTGGTTTATGCTGGTTAGTGTTGGTGTAGTGCTGGTCCATGCTGGTTTTTTTGGTATAGTGCTGGTCCATGCTGGTTTATGATAGTTAGTGTTGGTATAGTAATGGTCCAGGCTGGTTTATGCTGGTTAGTGTTGGTATAGTGCTGGTCCAGGCTGGTTTATGCTGGTTAGTGTTGGTATAGTGCTGGTCCAGGCTGATTAGTGTTGGCATAGTACTAGTTTATGCCAGTTAGTGCTGGTATAGTGCTGGTCCAGGCTGGTTTATGCTTGTCAGTGTTGGTATAGTGCTGGTTAGTGTTGATATAGTGCTGGTCCATGCTGGTTTATGCTGGTTAGTGTTGGTATAGTGCTAGTTAGTGTTGGTATAGTGCTGGTTTATGATGGTTAGTGTTGGTATAGTGCTGGTCCAGGCTGGTTTTTGCTGGTTCATGTTGGTATAGTGCTGGTCCATGCTGGTTTATGCTGGTTAGTGTTGGTGTAGTGCTGGTCCATGCTGGTTTGTGTTGGTATAGTGCTGGTCCAGGCTGGTTTATGCTAGTTAGAGTTGGTATAGTGCTGGTCCAGGCTGGTTTATGCTGTTTAGTGTTGGTATAGTGCTGGTCCAGGCTGGTTTATGCTGGTTAGTGTTGGTATAGTGCTGGTATAGTGCTGGTCCATGCTGGTTAGTGTTGGTATAGTGTTGGTATAGTGCTGGTTTATGCTAGTTGGTGTTGGTATAGTGCTGGTCCAGGCTGGTTTATGCTAGTTAGTGTTGGTATAGTGCTGGTCCAGGCTGGTTTATGCTGGTTAGTGTTGGTTTAGTGCTGGTCCATGCTGGTTTATGCTAGGTAGTGTTGGTATAGTGCTGGTCCAGGGTGGTTTATGATAGTTAGTGTTGGTATAGTGCTGGTCCAGGCTGGTTTTTGCTGGTTAGTGTTGGTATAGTGCTGGTCCTTGCTGGTTAATGCTAGTTGGTGTAGGTATAGTGCTGGTCCAGGCTGATTTATGCTGGTTAGTGTTGGTATAGTGCTGGTCCACGCTGATTTATGCTAGTTAGAATTGGTATAGTGCTGGTCCAGGCTGGTTTTTGCTGGTTCGTGTTGGTATTGTGCTGGTCCAGGCTGGTTTATGCTGGTTAGTGTTGGTATAGGGCTAGTTAGTGCTGGTATAGTGCTGGTCCATGGTGGTTTATGCTAGTTAGTGTTGGTATAGTGCTGGTCCAGGCTGGTGTATGCTGGTTAGTTCTGGTATAATGCTGGATAGTGTTGGTATAGTGCTGGTCCAGGCAGATTAGTGTTGGTATAGTGCTAATATATGCTGGTTAGTGCTGGTTCAGGCTGGTTTATGCTGGTTTGTGTTGGTATAGTGCTGGACCAGGCTGATTAGTGTAGGCACAGTACTAGTTTATGCTAGTTAGTGCTGGTATAGTGCTGGTCCAGGCTGGTTTATGCTTGTTAGTGTTGGTATAGTGCTGGTTAGTGTTGGTATAGTGCTGGTCCATGCTGGTTTATGCTGGTTAGTGTTGGTATAGTGCTAGTTAGTGTTGTTATAGTGCTGGTCCATGCTGGTTTATGCTGGTTAGTGTTGGTATAGTTCTGGCCCAGGCTGATTTATGATGGTTAGTGTTGGTTTAGTGCTGGTCCAGGCTGGTTTTTGCTGGTTCGTGTTGGTATAGTGCTGGTCCATGCTAGTTTATGCTAGTTGGTGTTGGTATAGTGCTGGTCCAGGCTGGTTTATGCTGGTTCGTGTTGGTATAGTGCTGGTCCATGCTGGTTAATGCTGGTTAGAGTTGGTATAGTTCTGGCCCAGGCTGATTTATGATGGTTAGTGTTGGTTTAGTGCTGGTCCAGGCTGGTTTTTGCTGGTTCGTGTTGGTATAGTGCTGGTCCAGGCTGGTTTATGCTGGTTAGTGTTGGTATAGTGCTGGTCCAGGCTGATTAGTGTTGGCATAGTGCTGGTCCATGCCGGTTTATGCTGGTTTGTGTTGGAATAGTGCTAGTTAGTGTTGGTATAGTGCTGGTCCATGCTGGTTTATGCTGGTTAGTTTTGGTATATTGCTGGTCCAGGCTGGTTTATGCTGGTTAGTGTTGGTATAGTGCTGGTCCAGGCTGGTTTATGCTGGTTAGTGTTGGTATAGTGCTGGTCCATGCTGGTTTATGCTAGTTGGTGTTAGTATAGTGCTGGTCCAGGCTGGTTTATCCTGGTTAGTGTTTGTATAGTGCTGGTCCTGGCTGGTTTATGTTGGTTAGTGTTGGTATAGTGCTGGTCCAGGCTGGTTTATGCTGGTTAGTGTTGGTATAGTGCTGGTCCAGGCTGGTTTATGCTAGTTCGTGTTGTTATAGTGATGGTCCAGGCTGGTGTATGCTGGTTAGTGCTAATTTATGCTGGTTAGTGCTGGTCCAGGCTGGTTTATGCTGGTTAGTGTTGGTATAGTGCTGGTCCAGGCTGATTAGTGTTGGCATAGTACTAGTTTATGCCAGTTAGTGCTGTTATAGTGCTGGTCCAGGCTGGTTTATGCTTGTCAGTGTTTGTATAGTGCTGGTTAGTGTTGGTATAGTGCTGGTCCATGCTGGTTTATGCTGGTTAGTGTTGGTATAGTGTTAGTTAGTGTTGGTATAGTGCTAGTTAGTGTTGGTATAGTGCTTATTTATGATGGTTAGTGTTGGTATAGTGCTGGTCCAGGCTGGTTTTTGCTGGTTCATGTTGGTATAGTGCTGGTCCATGCTGGTTTATGCCAGTTGGTGTTGGTATAGTGCTGGTCCAGGCTGGTTTATGCTGGTTAGTGTTGGTGTAGTGCTGGTCCATGCTGGTTTGTTTTGGTATAGTGCTGGTCCATGCTGGTTTATGATAGTTAGTGTTGGTATAGTGCTGGTCCAGGCTGGTTTATGCTGGTTAGTGTTGGTATAGGCCTAGTTAGTGCTGGTATAGTGCTGGTCCATGGTGGTTTATGCTAGTTAGTGTTGGTATAGTGCTGGTCCAGGCTGGTGTATGCTGGTTAGTGCTGGTATAGTGCTGGATAGTGTTGGTATAGTACTAGTTTAGCTAGTTAGTGTTGGTATAGTGCTGGTCCAGGCTGGTTTATGCTTGTTAGTGTTGGTATAGTGCTGGTTAGTGTTGATATAGTGCTGGCCCAAGCTGGTTTATGCTAGTTAGTGTTGGTATAGTGCTAGTTAGTGTTGGTATAGTGCTGGTCCAGGCTGGTGTATGCTGGTATAATGCTGGATTAGTGTTGGTATAGTGCTGGTCCAGGCTGGTGTATGCTGGTATAATGCTGGATTAGTGTTGGTATAGTGCTAATTCATGCTGGTTAGTGCTGGTGCAGGCTGGTTTATGCTGGTTAGTGTTGGTATAGTGCTGGTCCAGGCTGATTAGTGTTGGCATAGTACTAGTAATGCTGGTCCAGGCTGGTTTATACTGGTTAGTGCTGGTATAATGCTGGATTAGTGTTCGTATAGTGCTAATTTTTGCTGGTTAGTGCTGGCCCAGGCTGATTTATGATGGTTAGTGTTGGTATAGTGCTGGTCCAGGCTGGTTTTTGCTGGTTCGTGTTGGTATAGTGCTGGTCCAGGCTGGTTTATGCTGGTTTGTGTTGGTATAGTGCTGGTCCATGCTGGTTTATGCTAGTTGGTGTTGGTATGGTGCTGGTCCAGGCTGGTTTATGCTGGTTAGTGTTGGTGTAGTGCTGGTCCATGCTGGTTTGTGTTGGTATAGTGCTGGTCCATGCTGGTTTATGATAGTTAGGGTTGGTATAGTGCTGGTCCAGGCTGGTTTATGCTGGTTAGTGTTGGTATAGGGCTAGTTAGTGCTGGTATAGTGCTGGTCCATGGTGGTTTATGCTAGTTAGTGTTGGTGTAGTGCTGGTCCAGGTTGGTGTATGCTGGTTAGTGCTGGTATAATGCTGGATAGTGTTGGTATAGTGCTGGTCCAGGCTGATTAGTGTTGGTATAGTGCTAATTTATGCTAGTTAGTGCTGGTGCAGGCTGGTTTATGCTGGTTAGTGTTGGTATAGTGCTGGCCCAGGCTGATTAGTGTTGGCATAGTACTATTTTATGCTAGTTACTGCTGGTATAGTGCTGGTCCAGGCTGATTTATGCTTGTTAGTGTTGGTATAGTGCTGGTTAGTTTTGGTATAGTGCTGGTCCATGCTGATTTATGCTGATTAGTGTTTGTATAGTGCTAGTTAGTGTTGGTATAGTGCTGGTCCATGCTGGTTTATGCTGGTTAGTGTTGGTATAGTGCTGGCCCAGGCTGATTTATGATGGTTAGTGTTGGTATAGTGCTGGTCCAGGCTGGTTTTTGCTGGTTCGTGTTGGTATAGTGCTGGTCCATGGTGGTTTATGCTAGTTAGTGTTGGTATAGTGCTGGTCCAGGCTGGTGTATGCTGGTTAGTGCTGGTATAATGCTGGATAGTGTTGGTATAGTGCTGGTCCAGGCAGATTAGTGTTGGTATAGTGCTAATTTATGCTGGTTAGTGCTGGTTCAGGCTGGTTTATGCTGGTTAGTGTTGGTATAGTGCTGGACCAGGCTGATTAGTCTTGGCATAGTACTAGTTTATGATAGTTAGTGCTGGTATAGTGCTGGTCCAGGCTGGTTTATGCTTTTTAGAGTTGGTATAGTGCTGGTTAGTGTTGGTATAGTGCTGTTCCATGCTGGTTTATGCTGGTTAGTGTTAGTAAAGTGCTAGTTAGTGTTGGTATAGTGCTGGTCCATGCTGGTTTATGCTGGTTAGTGTTGGTATAGTGCTGGCCCAGGCTGATTTATGATGGTTAGTGTTGGTATAGTGCTGGTCCAGGCTGGTTTTTGCTGGTTCGTGTTGGTATAGTGCTGGTCCATGCTGGTTTATGCTAGTTGGTGTTGGTATAGTGCTGATCCAGGCTGGTTTATGCTGGTTAGTGTTGGTGTAGTGCTGGTCCATGCTGGTTTTTGTTGGTATAGTGCTGGTCCATGCTGGTTTATGACAGTTAGTGTTGGTATAGTAATGGTCCAGGCTGGATTATGCTGGTTAGTGTTGGTATAGTGCTGGTCCAGGCTGGTTTTTGCTGGTTCGTGTTGGTATAGGGCTAGTTAGTGCTGGTATAGTGCTGGTCCATGGTGGTTTATGCTAGTTAGTGTTGGTATAGTGCTGGTCCAGGCTGGTGTATGCTGGTTAGTGCAGGTATAGTGCTGGATAGTGTTGGTATAGTGCTGGTCCAGGCTGATTAGTGTTGGTATAGTGCTAATTTATGCTGGTTAGTGCTGGTCCAGGCTGGTTTATGCTGGTTAGTGTTGGTATAGTGCTGGTCCAGGCTGATTAGTGTTGGCATAGTGCTGGTCCATGCCTTTTTATGCTGGTTAGTGTTGGTATAGTGCTAGTTAGTGTTGGTATAGTGCTGGTCCATGCTGGTTTATGCTGGTTAGTTTTGGTATAGTGCTGGTCCAGGCTGGTTTATGCTGGTTAGTGTTGGTATAGTGCTGGACCATGCTGGTTTATGCTAGTTGGTGTTAGTATAGTGCTGGTCCAGGCTGGTTTATGCTGGTTAGTGTTTGTATAGTGCTGGTCCTGGCTGGTTTATGTTGGTTAGTGTTGGTATAGTGCTGGTCCAGGCTGGTTTATGCTGGTTAGTGTTGGTATAGTGCTGGTCCAGGCTGGTTTATGCTAGTTAGTGTTGGTATAGTGATGGTCCAGGCTGGTGTATGCTGGTTAGTGCTGGTATAGTGCTGGATAGTGTTGGTATAGTGCTGGTCCAGGCTGATTAGTATTGGTATAGTGCTAATTTATGCTGGTTAGTGCTGGTCCAGGCTGGTTTATGCTGGTTAGTGTTGGTATAGTGCTGGTCCAGGCTGATTAGTGTTGACATAGTACTAGTTTATGACAGTTAGTGCTGGTATAGTGCTGGTCCAGGCTGGTTTATGCTTGTCAGTGTTGGTGTAGTGCTGGTCCATGCTGGTTTATGCTGGTTAGTGTTGGTATAGTGCTAGTTAGTGTTGGTATAGTGCTAGTTAGTGTTGGTATAGTGCTGGTTTATGATGGTTAGTGTTTGTATAGAGCTGGTCCAGGCTGGTTTTTGCCTGTTCATGTTGGTATAGTGCTGGTCCATGCTGGTTTATACCAGTTGGTGTTGGTATAGTGCTGGTCCAGGCTGGTTTATGCTGGTTAGTGTTGGTGTAGTGCTGGTCCATGCTGGTTTGTGTTGGTATAGTGCTGGTCCATGCTGGTTTATGATAGTTAGTGTTGGTATAGTGCTGGTCCAGGCTGGTTTATGCTGGTTAGTGTTGGTATAGGGCTAGTTAGTGCTGGTATAGTGCTGGTCCATGGTGGTTTATGCTAGTTAGTGTTGGTATAGTGCTGGTCCAGGCTGGTGTATGCTGGTTAGTGCTGGTATAGTGCTGGATAGTGTTGGTATAGTACTAGTTTAGCTAGTTAGTGTTGGTATAGTGCTGGTCCAGGCTGGTTTATGCTTGTTAGTGTTGGTATAGTGCTGGTTAGTGTTGGTATAGTGCTGGCCCAAGCTGGTTTATGCTAGTTAGTGTTGGTATAGTGCTAGTTAGTGTTGGTATAGTGCTGGTCCAGGCTGGTGTATGCTGGTATAATGCTGGATTAGTGTTGGTATAGTGCTAATTCATGCTGGTTAGTGCTGGTGCAGGCTGGTTTATGCTGGTTAGTGTTGGTATAGTGCTGGTCCAGGCTGATTAGTGTTGGCATAGTACTAGTAATGCTGGTCCAGGCTGGTTTATGCTGGTTAGTGCTGGTATAATGCTGGATTAGTGTTGGTATAGTGCTAATTTTTGCTGGTTAGTGCTGGCCCAGGCTGATTTATGATGGTTAGTGTTGTTATAGTGCTGGTCCAGGCTGGTTTTTGCTGGTTCGTGTTGGTATAGTGCTGGTCCAGGCTGGTTTATGCTGGTTAGTGTTGGTATAGTGCTGGTCCATGCTGGTTTATGCTAGTTGGTGTTGGTATAGTGCTGGTCCAGGCTGGTTTATGCTGATTAGTGTTGGTGTAGTGCTGGTCCATGCTGGTTTGTGTTGGTATAGTGCTGGTCCATGCTGGTTTATGATAGTTAGGGTTGGTATAGTGCTGGTCCAGGCTGGTTTATGCTGGTTAGTGTTGGTATAGGGCTAGTTAGTGCTGGTATAGTGCTGGTCCATGGTGGTTTATGCTAGTTAGTGTTGGTGTAGTGCTGGTCCAGGCTGGTGTATGCTGGTTAGTGCTGGTATAATGCTGGATAGTGTTGGTATAGTGCTGGTCCAGGCTGATTAGTGTTGGTATAGTGCTAATTTATGCTAGTTAGTGCTGGTGCAGGCTGGTTTATGCTGGTTAGTGTTGGTATAGTGCTGGCCCAGGCTGATTAGTGTTGGCATAGTACTATTTTATGCTAGTTAGTGCTGGTATAGTGCTGGTCAAGGCTGGTTTATGCTTGTTAGTGTTGGTATAGTGCTGGTTAGTTTTGGTATAGTGCTGGTCCATGCTGATTTATGCTGGTTAGTGTTGGTATAGTGCTAGTTAGTGTTGGTATAGTGCTGGTCCATGCTGGTTTATGCTGGTTAGTGTTGGTATAGTGCTGGCCCAGGCTGATTTATGATGGTTAGTGTTGGTATAGTGCTGGTCCAGGCTGGTTTTTGCTGGTTCGTGTTGGTATAGTGCTGGTCCATGCTGGTTTATGCTAGTTGGTGTTGGTATAGTGCTGGTCCAAGCTGGTTTATGCTGGTTAGTGTTGGTGTAGTGCTGTTCCATGCTGGTTTGTGTTGGTATAGTGCTGGTCCATGCTGGTTTATGATAGTTAGTGTTGGTATAGTGCTGGTCCAGGCTGGTTTGTGCTGGTTAGTGTTGGTATAGTGCTGGTCCAGGCTGGTTTTTGCTGGTTCGTGTTGGTATAGGGTTAGTTAGTGCTGGTATAGTGCTGGTCCATGGTGGTTTATGCTAGTTAGTGTTGGTATAGTGCTGGTCCAGGCTGGTGTATGCTGGTTAGTGCAGGTATAGTGCTGGATAGTGTTGGTATAGTGCTGGTCCAGGCTGATTAGTGTTGGTATAGTGCTAATTTATGCTGGTTAGTGCTGGTCCAGGCTGGTTCATGCTGGTTAGTGTTGGTATAGTGCTGGTCCAGGCTGATTAGTGTTGGCATAGTGCTGGTCCATGACGGTTTATGCTGGTTAGTGTTGGTATAGTGCTAGTAAGTGTTGGTATAGTGCTGGTCCATGCTGGTTTATGCTGGTTAGTTTTGGTATAGTGCTGGTCCAGGCTAGTTTATGCTGGTTAGTGTTGGTATAGTGCTGGTCCAGGCTGGTTTATGCTGGTTAGTGTTGGACTAGTGCTGGTCCATTCTGGTTTATGCTGGTTAGTGTTGGTATAGTGCTAGTTAGTGTTGGTATAGTGCTGGTCCATGCTGGTTTATGCTGGTTAGTGTTGGTATAGTGCTGGCCCAGGCTGATTTATGATGGTTAGTGTTGGTATAGTGCTGGTCCAGGCTGGTTATTGCTGGTTCGTGTTGGTATAGTGCTGGTCCATGCTGGTTTATGCTAGTTGGTGTTGGTATAGTGCTGGTCCAGGCTGGTTTATGCTGGTTAGTGTTGGTGTAGTGCTGGTCCATGCTGGTTTTTGTTGGTATAATGCTGGTCCATGCTGGTTTATGACAGTTAGTGTTGGTATAGTAATGGTCCAGGCTGGATTATGCTGGTTAGTGTTGGTATAGTGCTGGTCCAGGCTGTTTTTTGCTGGTTCGTGTTGGTATAGGGCTAGTTAGTGCTGGTATAGTGCTGGTCCATGGTGGTTTATGCTAGTTAGTGTTGGTATAGTGCTGGTCCAGGCTGGTGTATGCTGGTTAGTGCAGGTGTAGTGCTGGATAGTGTTGGTATAGTGCTGGTCCAGGCTGATTAGTGTTGGTATAGTGCTAATTTATGCTGGTTAGTGCTGGTCCAGGCTGGTTTATGCTGGTTAGTGTTGGTATAGTGCTGGTCCAGGCTGATTAGTGTTGGCATAGTGCTGGTCCATGCCAGTTTATGCTGGTTAGTGTTGGTATAGTGCTAGTTAGTGTTGGTATAGTGCTGGTCCATGCTGGTTTATGCTGGTTAGTTTTGGTATAGTGCTGTTCCAGGCTGGTTTATGCTGGTTAGTGTTGGTATAGTGCTGGTCCAGGCTGGTTTATGCTGGTTAGTGTTGGTATAGTACTGGACCATGCTGGTTTATGCTAGTTGGTGTTAGTATATTGCTGGTCCAGGCTGGTTTATGCTGGTTAGTGTTTGTATAGTGCTGGTCCTGGCTGGTTTATGTTGGTTAGTGCTGGTATAGTGCTGGTCCAGGCTGGTTTATGCTGGTTAGTGTTGGTATAGTGCTGGTCCAGGCTGGTTTATGCTAGTTAGTGTTGGTATAGTGATGGTCCAGGCTGGTGTATGCTGGTTAGTGCTGGTATAGTGCTGGATAGTGTTGGTATAGTGCTGGTCCAGGCTGATTAGTATTGGTATAGTGCTAATTTATGCTGGTTAGTGCTGGTCCAGGCTGGTTTATGCTGGTTAGTGGTGGTATAGTGCTGGTCCAGGCTGATTAGTGTTGGAATAGTACTAGTTTATGACAGTTAGTGCTGGTATAGTGCTGGTCCAGGCTGGTTTATGCTTGTCAGTAATGGTATAGTGCTGGTTAGTGTTGGTATAGTGCTGGTCCATGCTGGTTTATGCTGGTTAGTGTTGGTATAGTGCTAGTTAGTGTTGGTATAGTGCTAGTTAGTGTTGGTATAGTGCTGGTTTATGATGGTTAGTGTTGGTATAGTGCTGGTCCAGGCTGGTTTTTGCCTGTTCATGTTGGTATAGTGCTGGTCCATGCTGGTTTATGCCAGTTGGTGTTGGTATAGTGCTGGTCCAGGCTGGTTTATGCTGGTTAGTGTTGGTGTAGTGCTGGTCCATGCTGGTTTGTGTTGGTATAGTGCTGATCCATGCTGGTTTATGATAGTTAGTGTTGGTATAGTGCTGGTCCAGGCTGGTTTATGCTGGTTAGAGTTGGTATAGGGCTAGTTAGTGCTGGTATAGTGCTGGTCCATGGTGGTTTATGCTAGTTAGTGTTCGTATAGTGCTGGTCCAGGCTAGTGTATGCTGGTTAGTGCTGGTATAGTGCTGGATAGTGTTGGTATAGTACTTGTTTAGCTAGTTAGTGTTGGTATAGTGCTGGTCCATGCTGGTTTATGCTGGTTAGTTTTGGTATAGTGCTGGTCCAGGCTGGTTTATGCTGGTTAGTGTTGGTATAGTGCTGGTCCAGGCTGGTTTATGCTGGTTAGTGTTGGTATAGTGCTGGTCCAGGCTGATTAGTGTTGGCATAGTGCTGGTCCATGACGGTTTATGCTGGTTAGTGTTGGTATAGTGCTAGTAAGTGTTGGTATAGTGCTGGTCCATGCTGGTTTATGCTGGTTAGTTTTGGTATAGTGCTGGTCCAGGCTGGTTTATGCTGGTTAGTGTTGGTATAGTGCTGGTCCAGGCTGGTTTATGCTGGTTAGTGTTGGACTAGTGCTGGTCCATGCTGGTTTATGCTGGTTAGTGTTGGTATAGTGCTAGTTAGTGGTGGTATAGTGCTGGTCCATGCTGGTTTATGCTGGTTAGTGTTGGTATAGTGCTGGCCCAGGCTGATTTATGATGGTTAGTGTTGGTATAGTGCTGGTCCAGGCTGGTTATTGCTGGTTCGTGTTGGTATAGTGCTGGTTCATGCTTGTTTATGCTAGTTGGTGTTGGTATAGTGCTGGTCCAGGCTGGTTTATGCTGGTTAGTGTTGGTGTAGTGCTGGTCCATGCTGGTTTTTGTTGGTATAGTGCTGGTCCATGCTGGTTTATGACAGTTAGTGTTGGTATAGTAATGGTCCAGGCTGGATTATGCTGGTTAGTGTTGGTATAGTGCTGGTCCAGGCTGGTTTTTGCTGGTTCGTGTTGGTATAGGGCTAGTTAGTGCTGGTATAGTGCTGGTCCTTGGTGGTTTATGCTAGTTAGTGTTGGTATAGTGCTGGTCCAGGCTGGTGTATGCTGGTTAGTGCAGGTGTAGTGCTGGATAGTGTTGGTATAGTGCTGGTCCAGGCTGATTAGTGTTGGTATAGTGCTAATTTATGCTGGTTAGTGCTGGTCCAGGCTGGTTTATGCTGGTTAGTGTTGGTATAGTGCTGGTCCAGGCTGATTAGTGTTGGCATAGTGCTGGTCCATGCCAGTTTATGCTGGTTAGTGTTGGTATAGTGCTAGTTAGTGTTGGTATAGTGCTGGTCCATGCTGGTTTATGCTGGTTAGTTTTGGTATAGTGCTGGTCCAGGCTGGTTTATGCTGGTTAGTGTTGGTATAGTGCTGGTCCAGGCTGGTTTATGCTGGTTAGTGTTGGTATAGTACTGGACCATGCTGGTTTATGCTAGTTGGTGTTAGTATATTGCTGGTCCAGGCTGGTTTATGCTGGTTAGTGTTTGTATAGTGCTGGTCCTGGCTGGTTTATGTTGGTTAGTGCTGGTATAGTGCTGGTCCAGGCTGGTTTATGCTGGTTAGTGTTGGTATAGTGCTGGTCCAGGCTGGTTTATGCTAGTTAGTGTTGGTATAGTGATGGTCCAGGCTGGTGTATGCTGGTTAGTGCTGGTATAGTGCTGGATAGTGTTGGTATAGTGCTGGTCCAGGCTGATTAGTATTGGTATAGTGCTAATTTATGCTGGTTAGTGCTGGTCCAGGCTGGTTTATGCTGGTTAGTGTTGGTATAGTGCTGGTCCAGGCTGATTAGTGTTGGAATAGTACTAGTTTATGACAGTTAGTGCTGGTATAGTGCTTGTCCAGGCTGGTTTATGCTTGTCAGTGTTGGTATAGTGCTGGTTAGTGTTGGTATAGTGCTGGTCCATGCTGGTTTATGCTGGTTAGTGTTGGTATAGTGCTAGTTAGTGTTGGTATAGTGCTGGTTTATGATGGTTAGTGTTGGTATAGTGCTGGTCCAGGCTGGTTTTTGCCTGTTCATGTTGGTATAGTGCTGGTCCATGCTGGTTTATGCCAGTTGGTGTTGGTATAGTGCTGGTCCAGGCTGGTTTATGCTGGTTAGTGTTGGTGTAGTGCTGGTCCATGCTGGTTTGTGTTGGTATAGTGCTGATCCATGCTGGTTTATGATAGTTAGTGTTGGTATAGTGCTGGTCCAGGCTGGTTTATGCTGGTTAGAGTTGGTATAGGGCTAGTTAGTGCTGGTATAGTGCTGGTCCATGGTGGTTTATGCTAGTTAGTGTTCGTATAGTGCTGGTCCAGGCTAGTGTATGCTGGTTAGTGCTGGTATAGTGCTGGATAGTGTTGGTATAGTACTTGTTTAGCTAGTTAGTGTTGGTATAGTGCTGGTCCATGCTGGTTTATGCTGGTTAGTTTTGGTATAGTGCTGGTCCAGGCTGGTTTATGCTGGTTAGTGTTGGTATAGTGCTGGTCCAGGCTGGTTTATGCTGGTTAGTGTTGGTTTAGTGCTGGTCCATGCTGGTTTATGCTAGTTGGTGTTGGTATAGTGCTGGTCCAGGCTGGTTTATGCTGGTTAGTGTTTGTATAGTGCTGGTCCAGGCTGGTTTATGCTGGTTAGTGTTAGTATAGTGCTGGTCCAGGCTGGTTTATGCTGGTTAGTGTTGGTATAGGGCTAGTTAGTGCTGGTATAGTGCTGGTCCATGGTGGTTTATTCTAGTTAGTGTTGGTATAGTGATGGTCCAGGCTGGTGTCTGCTGGTTAGTGCTGGTATAGTGCTGGATAGTGTTGGTATAGTGCTGGTCCAGGCTGATTAGTATTGGTATAGTGCTAATTTATGCTGGTTAGTGCTGGTCCAGGCTGGTTTATGCTGGTTAGTGTTGGTATAGTGCTGGTCCAGGCTGATTAGTGTTGGCATAGTACTAGTTTATGCTAGTTAGTGCTGGTATAATGCTGGTCCAGGCTGGCTTATGCTTTTCAGTGTTGGTATAGTGCTGGTTAGTGTTGGTATAGTGCTGGTCCATGCTGGTTTATGCTGGTTAGTGTTGGTATAGTGCTAGTTAGTGTTGGTATAGAGCTGGTTTATGCTGGTTAGTGTTGGTATAGTGCTAGTTAGTGTTGGTATAGTGCTGGTTTATGATGGTTAGTGTTGGTATAGTGCTGGTCCAGGCTGGTTTTTGCTGGTTCATGTTGGTATAGTGCTGGTCCATGCTGGTTTATGCTAGTTGGTGTTGGTATAGTGCTGGTCCAGGCTGGTTTATGCTGGTTAATGTTGGTGTAGTGCTGGTCCATGCTGGTTTGTGTTGGTATAGTGCTGTTCCATGCTGGTTTATGATAGTTAGTGTTGGTATAGTGCTGGTCTAGGCTGGTGTATGCTGGTATAATGCTGGATTAGTGTTGGTATAGTGCTAATTTATGCTGGTTAGTGCTGGTGCAGGCTGGTTTATGCTGGTTAGTGTTGGTATTGTGCTGGTCCAGGCTGATTAGTGTTGGCATAGTACTAGTAATGCTGGTCCAGGCTGGTGTATGCTGGTTAGTGCTGGTATAATGCTGGATTAGTGTTGGTATAGTGCTAATTTTTGCTGGTTAGTGCTGGCCCAGGCTGATTTATGATGGTTAGTGTTGGTATAGTGCTTGTCCAGGCTGGTTTTTGCTGGTTCGTGTTGGTATAGTGCTGGTCCAGGCTGGTTTATGCTGGTTAGTGTTGGTATAGTGCTGGTCCATGCTGGTTTATCCTAGTTGGTGTTGGTATAGTGCTGGTCCATGCTGGTTTATGCAAGGTAGTGTTGGTATATTGCTGGTCCAGGGTGGTTTATGCTGGTTAGTGTTGGTATAGTGTTGGTCCAGGCAGGTTTATGCTGGTTAGGGTTGGTATAGTGCTGGTATAGTGCTGGTCCAGGCTGGTTTATGCTGGATAGTGTTGGTATAGTGCTGGTCCGGGCTGGTTTATGCTAGTTAGTGTTGGTATAGTGCTGATCCAGGCTGGTTTTTGTTGCTTCGTGTTGGTATAGTGCTGGTCCATGCTGGTTTATGCTGGTTAGTGTTGGTATAGTGCTGGTCCTGGCTGGTTTATGTTGGTTAGTGCTGGTATAGTGCTGGTCCAGGCTGGTTTATGCTGGTTAGTGTTGGTATAGTGCTGGTCCAGGCTGGTTTATGCTAGTTAGTGTTGGTATAGTGATGGTCCAGGCTGGTGTATGCTGGTTAGTGCTGGTATAGTGCTGGATAGTGTTGGTATAGTGCTGGTCCAGGCTGATTAGTATTGGTATAGTGCTAATTTATGCTGGTTAGTGCTGGTCCAGGCTGGTTTATGCTGGTTAGTGGTGGTATAGTGCTGGTCCAGGCTGATTAGTGTTGGAATAGTACTAGTTTATGACAGTTAGTGCTGGTATAGTGCTGGTCCAGGCTGGTTTATGCTTGTCAGTAATGGTATAGTGCTGGTTAGTGTTGGTATAGTGCTGGTCCATGCTGGTTTATGCTGGTTAGTGTTGGTATAGTGCTAGTTAGTGTTGGTATAGTGCTAGTTAGTGTTGGTATAGTGCTGGTTTATGATGGTTAGTGTTGGTATAGTGCTGGTCCAGGCTGGTTTTTGCCTGTTCATGTTGGTATAGTGCTGGTCCATGCTGGTTTATGCCAGTTGGTGTTGGTATAGTGCTGGTCCAGGCTGGTTTATGCTGGTTAGTGTTGGTGTAGTGCTGGTCCATGCTGGTTTGTGTTGGTATAGTGCTGATCCATGCTGGTTTATGATAGTTAGTGTTGGTATAGTGCTGGTCCAGGCTGGTTTATGCTGGTTAGAGTTGGTATAGGGCTAGTTAGTGCTGGTATAGTGCTGGTCCATGGTGGTTTATGCTAGTTAGTGTTCGTATAGTGCTGGTCCAGGCTAGTGTATGCTGGTTAGTGCTGGTATAGTGCTGGATAGTGTTGGTATAGTACTTGTTTAGCTAGTTAGTGTTGGTATAGTGCTGGTCCATGCTGGTTTATGCTGGTTAGTTTTGGTATAGTGCTGGTCCAGGCTGGTTTATGCTGGTTAGTGTTGGTATAGTGCTGGTCCAGGCTGGTTTATGCTGGTTAGTGTTGGTATAGTGCTGGTCCAGGCTGATTAGTGTTGGCATAGTGCTGGTCCATGACGGTTTATGCTGGTTAGTGTTGGTATAGTGCTAGTAAGTGTTGGTATAGTGCTGGTCCATGCTGGTTTATGCTGGTTAGTTTTGGTATAGTGCTGGTCCAGGCTGGTTTATGCTGGTTAGTGTTGGTATAGTGCTGGTCCAGGCTGGTTTATGCTGGTTAGTGTTGGACTAGTGCTGGTCCATGCTGGTTTATGCTGGTTAGTGTTGGTATAGTGCTAGTTAGTGTTGGTATAGTGCTGGCCCAGGCTGATTTATGATGGTTAGTGTTGGTATAGTGCTGGTCCAGGCTGGTTATTGCTGGTTCGTGTTGGTATAGTGCTGGTTCATGCTTGTTTATGCTAGTTGGTGTTGGTATAGTGCTGGTCCAGGCTGGTTTATGCTGGTTAGTGTTGGTGTAGTGCTGGTCCATGCTGGTTTTTGTTGGTATAGTGCTGGTCCATGCTGGTTTATGACAGTTAGTGTTGGTATAGTAATGGTCCAGGCTGGATTATGCTGGTTAGTGTTGGTATAGTGCTGGTCCAGGCTGGTTTTTGCTGGTTCGTGTTGGTATAGGGCTAGTTAGTGCTGGTATAGTGCTGGTCCTTGGTGGTTTATGCTAGTTAGTGTTGGTATAGTGCTGGTCCAGGCTGGTGTATGCTGGTTAGTGCAGGTGTAGTGCTGGATAGTGTTGGTATAGTGCTGGTCCAGGCTGATTAGTGTTGGTATAGTGCTAATTTATGCTGGTTAGTGCTGGTCCAGGCTGGTTTATGCTGGTTAGTGTTGGTATAGTGCTGGTCCAGGCTGATTAGTGTTGGCATAGTGCTGGTCCATGCCAGTTTATGCTGGTTAGTGTTGGTATAGTGCTAGTTAGTGTTGGTATAGTGCTGGTCCATGCTGGTTTATGCTGGTTAGTTTTGGTATAGTGCTGGTCCAGGCTGGTTTATGCTGGTTAGTGTTGGTATAGTGCTGGTCCAGGCTGGTTTATGCTGGTTAGTGTTGGTATAGTACTGGACCATGCTGGTTTATGCTAGTTGGTGTTAGTATATTGCTGGTCCAGGCTGGTTTATGCTGGTTAGTGTTTGTATAGTGCTGGTCCTGGCTGGTTTATGTTGGTTAGTGCTGGTATAGTGCTGGTCCAGGCTGGTTTATGCTGGTTAGTGTTGGTATAGTGCTGGTCCAGGCTGGTTTATGCTAGTTAGTGTTGGTATAGTGATGGTCCAGGCTGGTGTATGCTGGTTAGTGCTGGTATAGTGCTGGATAGTGTTGGTATAGTGCTGGTCCAGGCTGATTAGTATTGGTATAGTGCTAATTTATGCTGGTTAGTGCTGGTCCAGGCTGGTTTATGCTGGTTAGTGTTGGTATAGTGCTGGTCCAGGCTGATTAGTGTTGGAATAGTACTAGTTTATGACAGTTAGTGCTGGTATAGTGCTTGTCCAGGCTGGTTTATGCTTGTCAGTGTTGGTATAGTGCTGGTTAGTGTTGGTATAGTGCTGGTCCATGCTGGTTTATGCTGGTTAGTGTTGGTATAGTGCTAGTTAGTGTTGGTATAGTGCTGGTTTATGATGGTTAGTGTTGGTATAGTGCTGGTCCAGGCTGGTTTTTGCCTGTTCATGTTGGTATAGTGCTGGTCCATGCTGGTTTATGCCAGTTGGTGTTGGTATAGTGCTGGTCCAGGCTGGTTTATGCTGGTTAGTGTTGGTGTAGTGCTGGTCCATGCTGGTTTGTGTTGGTATAGTGCTGATCCATGCTGGTTTATGATAGTTAGTGTTGGTATAGTGCTGGTCCAGGCTGGTTTATGCTGGTTAGAGTTGGTATAGGGCTAGTTAGTGCTGGTATAGTGCTGGTCCATGGTGGTTTATGCTAGTTAGTGTTCGTATAGTGCTGGTCCAGGCTAGTGTATGCTGGTTAGTGCTGGTATAGTGCTGGATAGTGTTGGTATAGTACTTGTTTAGCTAGTTAGTGTTGGTATAGTGCTGGTCCATGCTGGTTTATGCTGGTTAGTTTTGGTATAGTGCTGGTCCAGGCTGGTTTATGCTGGTTAGTGTTGGTATAGTGCTGGTCCAGGCTGGTTTATGCTGGTTAGTGTTGGTTTAGTGCTGGTCCATGCTGGTTTATGCTAGTTGGTGTTGGTATAGTGCTGGTCCAGGCTGGTTTATGCTGGTTAGTGTTTGTATAGTGCTGGTCCAGGCTGGTTTATGCTGGTTAGTGTTAGTATAGTGCTGGTCCAGGCTGGTTTATGCTGGTTAGTGTTGGTATAGGGCTAGTTAGTGCTGGTATAGTGCTGGTCCATGGTGGTTTATTCTAGTTAGTGTTGGTATAGTGATGGTCCAGGCTGGTGTCTGCTGGTTAGTGCTGGTATAGTGCTGGATAGTGTTGGTATAGTGCTGGTCCAGGCTGATTAGTATTGGTATAGTGCTAATTTATGCTGGTTAGTGCTGGTCCAGGCTGGTTTATGCTGGTTAGTGTTGGTATAGTGCTGGTCCAGGCTGATTAGTGTTGGCATAGTACTAGTTTATGCTAGTTAGTGCTGGTATAATGCTGGTCCAGGCTGGCTTATGCTTTTCAGTGTTGGTATAGTGCTGGTTAGTGTTGGTATAGTGCTGGTCCATGCTGGTTTATGCTGGTTAGTGTTGGTATAGTGCTAGTTAGTGTTGGTATAGAGCTGGTTTATGCTGGTTAGTGTTGGTATAGTGCTAGTTAGTGTTGGTATAGTGCTGGTTTATGATGGTTAGTGTTGGTATAGTGCTGGTCCAGGCTGGTTTTTGCTGGTTCATGTTGGTATAGTGCTGGTCCATGCTGGTTTATGCTAGTTGGTGTTGGTATAGTGCTGGTCCAGGCTGGTTTATGCTGGTTAATGTTGGTGTAGTGCTGGTCCATGCTGGTTTGTGTTGGTATAGTGCTGGTCCATGCTGGTTTATGATAGTTAGTGTTGGTATAGTGCTGGTCTAGGCTGGTGTATGCTGGTATAATGCTGGATTAGTGTTGGTATAGTGCTAATTTATGCTGGTTAGTGCTGGTGCAGGCTGGTTTATGCTGGTTAGTGTTGGTATTGTGCTGGTCCAGGCTGATTAGTGTTGGCATAGTACTAGTAATGCTGGTCCAGGCTGGTGTATGCTGGTTAGTGCTGGTATAATGCTGGATTAGTGTTGGTATAGTGCTAATTTTTGCTGGTTAGTGCTGGCCCAGGCTGATTTATGATGGTTAGTGTTGGTATAGTGCTTGTCCAGGCTGGTTTTTGCTGGTTCGTGTTGGTATAGTGCTGGTCCAGGCTGGTTTATGCTGGTTAGTGTTGGTATAGTGCTGGTCCATGCTGGTTTATCCTAGTTGGTGTTGGTATAGTGCTGGTCCATGCTGGTTTATGCAAGGTAGTGTTGGTATATTGCTGGTCCAGGGTGGTTTATGCTGGTTAGTGTTGGTATAGTGTTGGTCCAGGCAGGTTTATGCTGGTTAGGGTTGGTATAGTGCTGGTATAGTGCTGGTCCAGGCTGGTTTATGCTGGATAGTGTTGGTATAGTGCTGGTCCGGGCTGGTTTATGCTAGTTAGTGTTGGTATAGTGCTGATCCAGGCTGGTTTTTGTTGCTTCGTGTTGGTATAGTGCTGGTCCATGCTGGTTTATGCTGGTTAGTGTTGGTATAGTGCTGGTCCAGGCTGGTTTTTGCTGGTTCGTGTTGATATAGTGCTGGTCCAGGCTGGTTTATAATGGTTAGTGTTGGTATAGTGCTGGTCCAGGCTGGTTTTTGCTGGTTCGTGTTGGTATTGTGCTGGACCATGCTGGTTTATGCTAGTTGGTGTCTGTATAGTGCTGGTTTATGCTGGTTAGTGTTGGTATAGTGCTGGTCCAGGCTGGTGTATGCTAGTTAGCGTTGGTATAGTGCTGGTCCAGGCTGGTTTATGCTGTTTAGTGTTGGTAGAGTGCTGGTCCATGCTGGTTTATGCTGGTTAGTGTTGGTATAGTGCTAGTTAGTGTTGGTATAGTGCTGGTTTATGCTGGTTAGTGTTGGTATAGTGCTAGTTAGTGTTGGTATAGTGCTGGTTTATGATGGTTAGTGTTGGTATAGTGCTGGTCCAGGCTGGTTTTTGCTGGTTCATGTTGGTATAGTGCTGGTCCATGCTGGTTTATGCTAGTTGGTGTTGGTATAGTGCTGGTCCATGCTGGTTTATGATAGTTAGTGTTGGTATAGTGCTGGTCCAGGCTGGTGTATGCTGGTATAATGCTGGATTAGTGTTGGTATAGTGCTAATTTATGCTGGTTAGTGCTGGTGCAGGCTGGTTTATGCTGGTTAGTGTTGGTATTGTGCTGGTCCAGGCTGATTAGTGTTGGCATAGTACTAGTAATGCTGGTCCAGGCTGGTGTATGCTGGTTAGTGCTGGTATAATGCTGGATTAGTGTTGGTATAGTGCTAATTTTTGCTGGTTAGTGCTGGCCCAGGCTGATTTATGATGGTTAGTGTTGGTATAGTGCTTGTCCAGGCTGGTTTTTGCTGGTTTGTGTTGGTATAGTGCTGGTCCAGGCTGGTTTATGCTGGTTTGTGTTGGTATAGTGCTGGTCCATGCTGGTTTATCCTAGTTGGTGTTGGTATAGTGCTGGTCCATGCTGGTTTATGCAAGGTAGTGTTGGTATATTGCTGGTCCAGGGTGGTTTATGCTGGTTAGTGTTGGTATAGTGTTGGTCCAGGCAGGTTTATGCTGGTTAGGGTTGGTATAGTGCTGGTATAGTGCTGGTCCAGGCTGGTTTATGCTGGATAGTGTTGGTATAGTGCTGGTCCAGGCTGGTTTTTGTTGCTTCGTGTTGGTATAGTGCTGGTCCATGCTGGTTTATGCTGGTTAGTGTTGGTATAGTGCTGGTCCAGGCTGGTTTTTGCTGGTTTGTGTTGGTATAGTGCTGGTCCAGGCTGGTGTATGCTAGTTAGCGTTGGTATAGTGCTGGTCCAGGCTGGTTTCTGCTGTTTAGTGTTGGTAGAGTGCTGGTCCATGCTGGTTTATGCTGGTTAGTGTTGGTATAGTGCTGGTATAGTGCTGGTCCATGCTGGTTAGTGTTGGTATAGTGTTGGTATAGTGCTGGTTTATGCTAGTTGGTGTTGGTATTGTGCTGGTCCAGGCTGGTTTATGCTAGTTAGTGTTGGTATAGTGCTGGTCCAGGCTGGTTTTTGCTGGTTAGTGTTGGTATAGTGCTGGTCCATGCTGGTTAATGCTAGTTGGTGTAGGTATAGTGCTGGTCCAGGCTGATTTATGCTAGTTAGTGTTGGTATAGTGATTGTCCAGGCTGATTTATGCTAGTTAGAATTGGTATAGTGCTGGTCCAGGCTGGTTTTTGCTGGTTCGTGTTGGTATAGTGCTAGTCCATGCTGGTTTATGCTATTTGGTGTTGGTATAGTGCTGGTCCAGTTTGGTTTATGCTGGTTATTGTTGGTATAGTGCTGGTTTATGCTATTTGGTGTTGGTATAGTGCTGGTCCAGGCTGGTTTATGCTGGTTAGTGTTTGTATAGTGCTGGACCAGGCTGGTTTATGTTGGTTAGTGTTGGTATAGTGCTGGTCCAGGCTGGTTTATGCTGGTTAGTGTTGGTATAGTGCTGGTCCAGGCTGGTTTATGCTGGTTAGTGTTGGTATAGGGCTAGTTAGTGCTGGTATAGTGCTGGTCCATGGTGGCTTATGCTAGTTAGTGTTGGTATAGTGCTGGTCCAGGCTGGTGTATGCTGGTTAGTGCTGGTATAATGCTGGATAGTGTTGGTATAGTGCTGGTCCAGGCAGATTAGTGTTGGTATAGTGCTAATTTATGCTGGTTAGTGCTGGTTCAGGCTGGTTTATGCTGGTTAGTGTTGGTATAGTGCTGGACCAGGCTGATTAGTGTTGGCATAGTACTAGTTTATGCTAGTTAGTGCTGGTATAGTGCTGGTCCAGGCTGGTTTATGCTGGTTAGTGTTGGTATAGGGCTAGTTAGTGCTGGTATAGTGCTGGTCCATGGTGGTTTATTCTAGTTAGTGTTGGTATAGTGATGGTCCAGGCTGGTGTCTGCTGGTTAGTGCTGGTATAGTGCTGGATAGTGTTGGTATAGTGCTGGTCCAGGCTGATTAGTATTGGTATAGTGCTAATTTATGCTGGTTAGTGCTGGTCCAGGCTGGTTTATGCTGGTTAGTGTTGGTATAGTGCTGGTCCAGGCTGATTAGTGTTGGCATAGTACTAGTTTATGCTACTTAGTGCTGGTATAATGCTGGTCCAGGCTGGCTTATGCTTTTCAGTGTTGGTATAGTGCTGGTTAGTGTTGGTATAGTGCTGGTCCATGCTGGTTTATGCTGGTTAGTGTTGGTATAGTGGTAGTTAGTGTTGGTATAGTGCTGGTTTATGCTGGTTAGTGTTGGTATAGTGCTAGTTAGTGTTGGTATAGTGCTGGTTTATGATGGTTAGTGTTGGTATAGTGCTGGTCCAGGCTGGTTTTTGCTGGTTCATGTTGGTATAGTGCTGGTCCATGCTGGTTTATGCTAGTTGGTGTTGGTATAGTGCTGGTCCAGGCTGGTTTATGCTGGTTAATGTTGGTGTAGTGCTGGTCCATGCTGGTTTGTGTTGGTATAGTGCTGGTCCAGGCTGATTAGTGTTGGCATAGTGCTGGTCCATGCCTTTTTATGCTGGTTAGTGTTGGTATAGTGCTAGTTAGTGTTGGTATAGTGCTGGTCCATGCTGGTTTATGCTGGTTAGTTTTGGTATAGTGCTGGTCCAGGCTGGTTTATGCTGGTTAGTGTTGGTATAGTGCTGGTCCAGGCTGGTTTATGCTGGTTAGTGTTGGTATAGTGCTGGACCATGCTGGTTTATGCTAGTTGGTGTTAGTATAGTGCTGGTCCAGGCTGGTTTATGCTGGTTAGTGTTTGTATAGTGCTGGTCCTGGCTGGTTTATGTTGGTTAGTGTTGGTATAGTGCTGGTCCAGGCTGGTTTATGCTGGTTAGTGTTGGTATAGTGCTGGTCCAGGCTGGTTTATGCTAGTTAGTGTTGGTATAGTGATGGTCCAGGCTGGTGTATGCTGGTTAGTGCTGGTATAGTGCTGGATAGTGTTGGTATAGTGCTGGTCCAGGCTGATTAGTATTGGTATAGTGCTAATTTATGCTGGTTAGTGCTGGTCCAGGCTGGTTTATGCTGGTTAGTGTTGGTATAGTGCTGGTCCAGGCTGATTAGTGTTGGCATAGTACTAGTTTATGACAGTTAGTGCTGGTATAGTGCTGGTCCAGGCTGGTTTATGCTTGTCAGTGTTGGTATAGTGCTGGTCCATGCTGGTTTATGCTGGTTAGTGTTGGTATAGTGCTAGTTAGTGTTGGTATAGTGCTAGTTAGTGTTGGTATAGTGCTGGTTTATGATGGTTAGTGTTTGTATAGAGCTGGTCCAGGCTGGTTTTTGCCTGTTCATGTTGGTATAGTGCTGGTATAGTGCTGGTCCATGCTGGTTTATACCAGTTGGTGTTGGTATAGTGCTGGTCCAGGCTGGTTTATGCTGGTTAGTGTTGGTGTAGTGCTGGTCCATGCTGGTTTGTGTTGGTATAGTGCTGGTCCATGCTGGTTTATGATAGTTAGTGTTGGTATAGTGCTGGTTAGTGTTGGTATAGTGCTGGCCCAAGCTGGTTTATGCTAGTTAGTGTTGGTATAGTGCTGGTCCAGGCTGGTGTATGCTGGTTAGTGCTGGTATAGTGCTGGATAGTGTTGGTATAGTACTAGTTTAGCTAGTTAGTGTTGGTATAGTGCTGGTCCAGGCTGGTTTATGCTTGTTGGTGTTGGTATAGTGCTGGTTAGTGTTGGTATAGTGCTGGCCCAAGCTGGTTTATGCTAGTTAGTGTTGGTATAGTGCTAGTTAGTGTTGGTATAGTGCTGGTCCAGGCTGGTGTATGCTGGTATAATGCTGGATTAGTGTTGGTATAGTGCTAATTCATGCTGGTTAGTGCTGGTGCAGGCTTGTTTATGCTGGTTAGTGTTGGTATAGTGCTGGTCCAGGCTGATTAGTGTTGGCATAGTATTAGTAATGCTGGTCCAGGCTGGTTTATGCTGGTTAGTGCTGGTATAATGCTGGATTAGTGTTGGTATAGTGCTAATTTTTGCTGGTTAGTGCTGGCCCAGGCTGATTTATGATGGTTAGTGTTGGTATAGTGCTGGTCCAGGCTGGTTTTTGCTGGTTCGTGTTGGTATAGTGCTGGTCCAGGCTGGTTTATGCTGGTTAGTGTTGGTATAGTGCTGGTCCATGCTGGTTTATGCTAGTTGGTGTTGGTATAGTGCTGGTCCAGGCTGGTTTATGCTGATTAGTGTTGGTGTAGTGCTGGTCCATGCTGGTTTGTGTTGGTATAGTGCTGGTCCATGCTGGTTTATGATAGTTAGGGTTGGTATAGTGCTGGTCCAGGCTGGTTTATGCTGGTTAGTGTTGGTATAGGGCTAGTTAGTGCTGGTATAGTGCTGGTCCATGGTGGTTTATGCTAGTTAGTGCTGGTGTAGTGCTGGTCCAGGCTGGTGTATGCTGGTTAGTGCTGGTATAATGCTGGATAGTGTTGGTATAGTGCTGGTCCAGGCTGATTAGTGTTGGTATAGTGCTAATTTATGCTAGTTAGTGCTGGTGCAGGCTGGTTTATGCTGGTTAGTGTTGGTATAGTGCTGGCCCAGGCTGATTAGTGTTGGCATAGTACTATTTTATGCTAGTTAGTGCTGGTATAGTGCTGGTCCAGGCTGGTTTATGCTTGTTAGTGTTGGTATAGTGCTGGTTAGTTTTGGTATAGTGCTGGTCCATGCTGATTTATGCTGGTTAGTGTTGGTATAGTGCTAGTTAGTGTTGGTATAGTGCTGGTCCATGCTGGTTTATGCTGGTTAGTGTTGGTATAGTGCTGGCCCAGGCTGATTTATGATGGTTAGTGTTGGTATAGTGCTGGTCCAGGCTGGTTTTTGCTGGTTCGTGTTGGTATAGTACTGGTCCATGCTGGTTTATGCTAGTTGGTGTTGGTATAGTGCTGGTCCAAACTGGTTTATGCTGGTTAGTGTTGGTGTAGTGCTGTTCCATGCTGGTTTGTGTTGGTATAGTGCTGTTCCATGCTGGTTTATGATAGTTAGTGTTGGTATAGTGCTGGTCCAGGCTGGTTTGTGCTGGTTAGTGTTGGTATAGTGCTGGTCCAGGCTGGTTTTTGCTGGTTCGTGTTGGTATAGGGTTAGTTAGTGCTGGTATAGTGCTGGTCCATGGTGGTTTATGCTAGTTAGTGTTGGTATAGTGCTGGTCCAGGCTGGTGTATGCTGGTTAGTGCAGGTATAGTGCTGGATAGTGTTGGTATAGTGCTGGTCCAGGCTGATTAGTGTTGGTATAGTGCTAATTTATGCTGGTTAGTGCTGGTCCAGGCTGGTTCATGCTGGTTAGTGTTGGTATAGTGCTGGTCCAGGCTGATTAGTGTTGGCATAGTGCTGGTCCATGACGGTTTATGCTGGTTAGTGTTGGTATAGTGCTAGTAAGTGTTGGTATAGTGCTGGTCCATGTTGGTTTATGCTGGTTAGTTTTGGTGAAGTGCTGGTCCAGGCTGGTTTATGCTGGTTAGTGTTGGTATAGTGCTGGTCCAGGCTGGTTTATGCTGGTTAGTGTTGGACTAGTGCTGGTCCATGCTGGTTTATGCTGGTTAGTGTTGGTATAGTGCTAGTTAGTGTTGGTATAGTGCTGGTCCATGCTGGTTTATGCTGGTTAGTGTTGGTATAGTGCTGGCCCAGGCTGATTTATGATGGTTAGTGTTGGTATAGTGCTGGTCCAGGCTGGTTATTGCTGGTTCGTGTTGGTATAGTGCTGGTCCATGCTGGTTTATGCTAGTTGGTGTTGGTATAGTGCTGGTCCAGGCTGGTTTATGCTG
The DNA here is from genome assembly GCF_949357685.1 of Gobio gobio. Classification (NCBI taxonomy): domain Eukaryota; kingdom Metazoa; phylum Chordata; class Actinopteri; order Cypriniformes; family Gobionidae; genus Gobio; species Gobio gobio. The sequence goes on from NC_137117.1 coordinate 41,893,281, forward strand.
GTTAGTGTTGGTGTAGTGCTGGTCCATGCTGGTTTTTGTTGGTATAGTGCTGGTCCATGCTGGTTTATGACAGTTAGTGTTGGTATAGTAATGGTCCAGGCTGGATTATGCTGGTTAGTGTTGGTATAGTGCTGGTCCAGGCTGGTTTTTGCTGGTTCGTGTTGGTATAGGGCTAGTTAGTGCTGGTATAGTGCTGGGCCATGGTGGTTTATGCTAGTTAGTGTTGGTATAGTGCTGGTCCAGGCTGGTGTATGCTGGTTAGTGCAGGTGTAGTGCTGGATAGTGTTGGTATAGTGCTGGTCCAGGCTGATTAGTGTTGGTATAGTGCTAATTTATGCTGGTAAGTGCTGGTCCAGGCTGGTTTATGCTGGTTAGTGTTGGTATAGTGCTGGTCCAGGCTGATTAGTGTTGGCATAGTGCTGGTCCATGCCAGTTTATGCTGGTTAGTGTTGGTATAGTGCTAGTTAGTGTTGGTATAGTGCTGGTCCATGCTGGTTTATGCTGGTTAGTTTTGGTATAGTGCTGGTCCAGGCTGGTTTATGCTGGTTTGTGTTGGTATAGTGCTGGTCCAGGCTGGTTTATGCTGGTTAGTGTTGGTATAGTACTGGAACATGCTGGTTTATGCTAGTTGGTGTTAGTATATTGCTGGTCCAGGCTGGTTTATGCTGGTTAGTGTTTGTATAGTGCTGGTCCTGGCTGGTTTATGTTGGTTAGTGTTGGTGTAGTGCTGGTCCAGGCTGGTTTATGCTGGTTAGTGTTGGTATAGTGCTGGTCCAGGCTGGTTTATGCTAGTTAGTGTTGGTATAGTGATGGTCCAGGCTGGTGTATGCTGATTAGTGCTGGTATAGTGCTGGATAGTGTTGGTATAGTGCTGGTCCAGGCTGATTAGTATTGGTATAGTGCTAATTTATGCTGGTTAGTGCTGGTCCAGGCTGGTTTATGCTGGTTAGTGTTGGTATAGTGCTGGTCCAGGCTGATTAGTGTTGGAATAGTGCTAATTTATGCTGGTTAGTGCTGGTCCAGGCTGGTTTATGCTGGTTAGTGCTGGTATAGTGCTGGTCCAGGCTGGTTTATGCTTGTCAGTGTTGGTATAGTGCTGGTTAGTGTTGGTATAGTGCTGGTCCATGCTGGTTTATGCTGGTTAGTGTTGGTATAGTGCTAGTTAGTGTTGGTATAGTGCTAGTTAGTGTTGGTATAGTACTGGTTTATGATGGTTAGTGTTGGTATAGTGCTGGTCCAGGCTGGTTTTTGCCTGTTCATGTTGGTATAGTGCTGGTCCATGCTGGTTTATGCCAGTTGGTGTTGGTATAGTGCTGGTCCAGGCTGGTTTATGCTGGTTAGTGTTGGTGTAGTGCTGGTCCATGCTGGTTTGTGTTGGTATAGTGCTGATCCATGCTGGTTTATGATAGTTAGTGTTGGTATAGTGCTGGTCCAGGCTGGTTTATGCTGGTTAGAGTTGGTATAGGGCTAGTTAGTGCTGGTATAGTGCTGGTCCATGGTGGTTTATGCTAGTTAGTGTTCGTATAGTGCTGGTCCAGGCTAGTGTATGCTGGTTAGTGCTGGTATAGTGCTGGATAGTGTTGGTATAGTACTTGTTTAGCTAGTTAGTGTTGGTATAGTGCTGGTCCATGCTGGTTTATGCTGGTTAGTTTTGGTATAGTGCTGGTCCAGGCTGGTTTATGCTGGTTAGTGTTGGTATAGTGCTGGTCCAGGCTGGTTTATGCTGGTTAGTGTTGGTTTAGTGCTGGTCCATGCTGGTTTATGCTAGTTGGTGTTGGTATAGTGCTGGTCCAGGCTGGTTTATGCTGGTTAGTGTTTGTATAGTGCTGGTCCAGGCTGGTTTATGCTGGTTAGTGTTAGTATAGTGCTGGTCCAGGCTGGTTTATGCTGGTTAGTGTTGGTATAGGGCTAGTTAGTGCTGGTATAGTGCTGGTCCATGGTGGTTTATTCTAGTTAGTGTTGGTATAGTGATGGTCCAGGCTGGTGTCTGCTGGTTAGTGCTGGTATAGTGCTGGATAGTGTTGGTATAGTGCTGGTCCAGGCTGATTAGTATTGGTATAGTGCTAATTTATGCTGGTTAGTGCTGGTCCAGGCTGGTTTATGCTGGTTAGTGTTGGTATAGTGCTGGTCCAGGCTGATTAGTGTTGGCATAGTACTAGTTTATGCTAGTTAGTGCTGGTATAATGCTGGTCCAGGCTGGCTTATGCTTTTCAGTGTTGGTATAGTGCTGGTTAGTGTTGGTATAGTGCTGGTCCATGCTGGTTTATGCTGGTTAGTGTTGGTATAGTGCTAGTTAGTGTTGGTATAGTGCTGGTTTATGCTGGTTAGTGTTGGTATAGTGCTAGTTAGTGTTGGTATAGTGCTGGTTTATGATGGTTAGTGTTGGTATAGTGCTGGTCCAGGCTGGTTTTTGCTGGTTCATGTTGGTATAGTGCTGGTCCATGCTGGTTTATGCTAGTTGGTGTTGGTATAGTGCTGGTCCAGGCTGGTTTATGCTGGTTAATGTTGGTGTAGTGCTGGTCCATGCTGGTTTGTGTTGGTATAGTGCTGGTCCATGCTGGTTTATGATAGTTAGTGTTGGTATAGTGCTGGTCCAGGCTGGTGTATGCTGGTATAATGCTGGATTAGTGTTGGTATAGTGCTAATTTATGCTGGTTAGTGCTGGTGCAGGCTGGTTTATGCTGGTTAGTGTTGGTATTGTGCTGGTCCAGGCTGATTAGTGTTGGCATAGTACTAGTAATGCTGGTCCAGGCTGGTGTATGCTGGTTAGTGCTGGTATAATGCTGGATTAGTGTTGGTATAGTGCTAATTTTTGCTGGTTAGTGCTGGCCCAGGCTGATTTATGATGGTTAGTGTTGGTATAGTGCTTGTCCAGGCTGGTTTTTGCTGGTTCGTGTTGGTATAGTGCTGGTCCAGGCTGGTTTATGCTGGTTAGTGTTGGTATAGTGCTGGTCCATGCTGGTTTATCCTAGTTGGTGTTGGTATAGTGCTGGTCCATGCTGATTTATGCAAGGTAGTGTTGGTATATTGCTGGTCCAGGGTGGTTTATGCTGGTTAGGGTTGGTATAGTGCTGGTATAGTGCTGGTCCAGGCTGGTTTATGCTGGATAGTGTTGGTATAGTGCTGGTCCGGGCTGGTTTATGCTAGTTAGTGTTGGTATAGTGCTGATCCAGGCTGGTTTTTGTTGCTTCGTGTTGGTATAGTGCTGGTCCATGCTGGTTTATGCTGGTTAGTGTTGGTATAGTGCTGGTCCAGGCTGGTTTTTGCTGGTTCGTGTTGGTATAGTGCTGGTCCAGGCTGGTTTATAATGGTTAGTGTTGGTATAGTGCTGGTCCAGGCTGGTTTTTGCTGGTTCGTGTTGGTATTGTGCTGGACCATGCTGGTTTATGCTAGTTGGTGTCTGTATAGTGCTGGTTTATGCTGGTTAGTGTTGGTATAGTGCTGGTCCAGGCTGGTGTATGCTAGTTAGCGTTGGTATAGTGCTGGTCCAGGCTGGTTTATGCTGTTTAGTGTTGGTAGAGTGCTGGTCCATGCTGGTTTATGCTGGTTAGTGTTGGAATATTGCTGGTATAGTGCTGGTCCATGCTGGTTAGTGTTGGTATAGTGTTGGTATAGTGCTGGTTTATGCTAGTTGGTGTTGGTATTGTGCTGGTCCAGGCTGGTTTATGCTAGTTAGTGTTGGTATAGTGCTGGTCCAGGCTGGTTTTTGCTGGTTAGTGTTGGTATAGTGCTGGTCCATGCTGGTTAATGATAGTTGGTGTAGGTATAGTGCTGGTCCAGGCTGATTTATGCTAGTTAGTGTTGGTATAGTGATTGTCCAGGCTGATTTATGCTAGTTAGAATTGGTATAGTGCTGGTCCAGGCTGGTTTTTGCTGGTTCGTGTTGGTATAGTGCTGGTCCATGCTGGTTTATGCTATTTGGTGTTGGTATAGTGCTGGTCCAGTTTGGTTTATGCTGGTTATTGTTGGTATAGTGCTGGTTTATGCTATTTGGTGTTGGTATAGTGCTGGTCCAGGCTGGTTTATGCTGGTTAGTGTTTGTATAGTGCTGGACCAGGCTGGTTTATGTTGGTTAGTGTTGGTATAGTGCTGGTCCAGGCTGGTTTATGCTGGTTAGTGTTGGTATAGTGCTGGTCCAGGCTGGTTTATGCTGGTTAGTGTTGGTATAGGGCTAGTTAGTGCTGGTATAGTGCTGGTCCATGGTGGCTTATGCTAGTTAGTGTTGGTATAGTGCTGGTCCAGGCTGGTGTATGCTGGTTAGTGCTGGTATAATGCTGGATAGTCTTGGTATAGTGCTGGTCCAGGCAGATTAGTGTTGGTATAGTGCTAATTTATGCTGGTTAGTGCTGGTTCAGGCTGGTTTATGCTGGTTAGTGTTGGTATAGTGCTGGACCAGGCTGATTAGTGTTGGCATAGTACTAGTTTATGCTAGTTTGTGCTGGTATAGTGCTGGTCCAGGCTGGTTTATGCTTGTTAGTGTTGGTATAGTGCTGGTTAGTGTTGGTATAGTGCTGGTCCATGCTGGTTTATGCTGGTTAGTGTTGGTATAGGGCTAGTTAGTGCTGGTATAGTGCTGGTCCATGGTGGTTTATTCTAGTTAGTGTTGGTATAGTGATGGTCCAGGCTGGTGTCTGCTGGTTAGTGCTGGTATAGTGCTGGATAGTGTTGGTATAGTGCTGGTCCAGGCTGATTAGTATTGGTATAGTGCTAATTTATGCTGGTTAGTGCTGGTCCAGGCTGGTTTATGCTGGTTAGTGTTGGTATAGTGCTAGTTAGTGTTGGTATAGTGCTGGTTTATGCTGGTTAGTGTTGGTATAGTGCTAGTTAGTGTTGGTATAGTGCTGGTTTATGATGGTTAGTGTTGGTATAGTGCTGGTCCAGGCTGGTTTTTGCTGGTTCATGTTGGTATAGTGCTGGTCCATGCTGGTTTATGCTAGTTGGTGTTGGTATAGTGCTGGTCCAGGCTGGTTTATGCTGGTTAATGTTGGTGTAGTGCTGGTCCATGCTGGTTTGTGTTGGTATAGTGCTGGTCCATGCTGGTTTATGATAGTTAGTGTTGGTATAGTGCTGGTCCAGGCTGGTTTATGCTGGTTAGTGTTGGTATAGGGCTAGTTAGTGCTGGTAGAGTGCTGGTCCATGGTGGTTTATGCTAGTTAGTGTTGGTATAGTGCTGGTCCAGGCTGGTGCATGCTGGTTAGTGCTGGTATAGTGCTGGATAGTGTTGGTATAGTACTAGTTTAGCTAGTTAGTGTTGGTATAGTGCTGGTCCAGGCTGGTTTATGCTTGTTAGTGTTGGTATAGTGCTGGTTAGTGTTGGTATAGTGCTGGCCCATGCTGGTTTATGCTGGTTAGTGTTGGTATAGTGCTAGTTAGTGTTGGTATAGTGCTGGTCCAGGCTGGTGTATGCTGGTATAATGCTGGATTAGTGTTGGTATAGTGCTAATTTATGCTGGTTAGTGCTGGTGCTGGCTGGTTTATGCTGGTTAGTGTTGGTATTGTGCTGGTCCAGGCTGATTAGTGTTGGCATAGTACTAGTAATGCTGGTCCAGGCTGGTGTATGCTGGTTAGTGCTGGTATAATGCTGGATTAGTGTTGGTATAGTGCTAATTTTTGCTGGTTAGTGCTGGCCCAGGCTGATTTATGATGGTTAGTGTTGGTAAGGTGCTTGTCCAGGCTGGTTTTTGCTGGTTCGTGTTGGTATAGTGCTGGTCCAGGCTGGTTTATGCTGGTTAGTGTTGGTATAGTGCTGGTCCATGCTGGTTTATCCTAGTTGGTGTTGGTATAGTGCTGGTCCATGCTGGTTTATGCAAGGTAGTGTTGGTATATTGCTGGTCCAGGGTGGTTTATGCTGGTTAGTGTTGGTATAGTGTTGGTCCAGGCAGGTTTATGCTGGTTAGGGTTGGTATAGTGCTGGTATAGTGCTGGTCCAGGCTGGTTTATGCTGGATAGTGTTGGTATAGTGCTGGTCCGGGCTGGTTTATGCTAGTTAGTGTTGGTATAGTGCTGGTCCAGGCTGGTTTTTGTTGCTTCGTGTTGGTATAGTGCTGGTCCATGCTGGTTTATGCTGGTTAGTGTTGGTATAGTGCTGGTCCAGGCTGGTTTTTGCTGGTTCGTGTTGGTATAGTGCTGGTCCAGGCTGGTTTATAATGGTTAGTGTTGGTATAGTGCTGGTCCAGGCTGGTTTTTGCTGGTTCTTGTTGGTATTGTGCTGGACCATGCTGGTTTATGCTAGTTGGTGTCTGTATAGTGCTGGTTTATGCTGGTTAGTGTTGGTATAGTGCTGGTCCAGGCTGGTGTATGCTAGTTAGCGTTGGTATAGTGCTGGTCCAGGCTGGTTTATGCTTGTTAGTGTTGGTATAGTGCTGGTTAGTGTTGGTATAGTGCTGGCCCATGCTGGTTTATGCTGGTTAGTGTTGGTATAGTGCTAGTTAGTGTTGGTATAGTGCTGGTCCAGGCTGGTGTATGCTGGTATAATGCTGGATTAGTGTTGGTATAGTGCTAATTTATGCTGGTTAGTGCTGGTGCAGGCTGGTTTATGCTGGTTAGTGTTGGTATTGTGCTGGTCCAGGCTGATTAGTGTTGGCATAGTACTAGTAATGCTGGTCCAGGCTGGTGTATGCTGGTTAGTGCTGGTATAATGCTGGATTAGTGTTGGTATAGTGCTAATTTTTGCTGGTTAGTGCTGGCCCAGGCTGATTTATGATGGTTAGTGTTGGTATAGTGCTTGTCCAGGCTGGTTTTTGCTGGTTCGTGTTGGTATAGTGCTGGTCCAGGCTGGTTTATGCTGTTTAGTGTTGGTAGAGTGCTGGTCCATGCTGGTTTATGCTGGTTAGTGTTGGAATATTGCTGGTATAGTGCTGGTCCATGCTGGTTAGTGTTGGTATAGTGTTGGTATAGTGCTGGTTTATGCTAGTTGGTGTTGGTATTGTGCTGGTCCAGGCTGGTTTTTGCTAGTTAGTGTTGGTATAGTGCCTGTCCATGCTGGTTTATGCTGGTTAGTGTTGGTATAGTTCTGGCCCAGGCTAATTTATGATGGTTAGTGTTGGTATAGTGCTGGTCCAGGCTGGTTTTTGCTGGTTCGTGTTGGTATAGTGCTGGTCCATGCTGGTTTATGCTAGTTGGTGTTGGTATAGTGCTGGTCCAGGCTGGTGTATGCTGGTTAGTGTTGGTGTAGTGCTGGTCCATGCTGGTTTTTGTTGGTATAGTGCTGGTCCATGCTGGTTTATGATAGTTAGTGTTGGTATAGTGCTGGCCCAGGCTGATTTATGATGGTTAGTGTTGGTATAGTGCTGGTCCAGGCTGGTTTTTGCTGGTTCGTGTTGGTATAGTGCTGGTCCATGCTGGTTTATGCTAGTTGGTGTTGGTATAGTGCTGGTCCAAGCTGGTTTATGCTGGTTAGTGTTGGTGTAGTGCTGTTCCATGCTGGTTTGTGTTGGTATAGTGCTGGTCCATGCTGGTTTATGATAGTTAGTGTTGGTATAGTGCTGGTCCAGGCTGGTTTGTGCTGGTTAGTGTTGGTATAGTGCTGGTCCAGGCTGGTTTTTGCTGGTTCGTGTTGGTATAGGGTTAGTTAGTGCTGGTATAGTGCTGGTCCATGGTGGTTTATGCTAGTTAGTGTTGGTATAGTGCTGGTCCAGGCTGGTGTATGCTGGTTAGTGCAGGTATAGTGCTGGATAGTGTTGGTATAGTGCTGGTCCAGGCTGATTAGTGTTGGTATAGTGCTAATTTATGCTGGTTAGTGCTGGTCCAGGCTGGTTCATGCTGGTTAGTGTTGGTATAGTGCTGGTCCAGGCTGATTAGTGTTGGCATAGTACTAGTTTATGCCAGTTAGTGCTGGTATAGTGCTGGTCCAGGCTGGTTTATGCTGGATAGTGTTGGTATAGTGCTGGTCCGGGCTGGTTTATGCTAGTTAGTGTTGGTATAGTGCTGGTCCAGGCTGGTTTTTGTTGCTTCGTGTTGGTATAGTGCTGGTCCATGCTGGTTTATGCTGGTTAGTGTTGGTATAGTGCTGGTCCAGGCTGGTTTTTGCTGGTTCGTGTTGGTATAGTGCTGGTCCAGGCTGGTTTATAATGGTTAGTGTTGGTATAGTGCTGGTCCAGGCTGGTTTTTGCTGGTTCTTGTTGGTATTGTGCTGGACCATGCTGGTTTATGCTAGTTGGTGTCTGTATAGTGCTGGTTTATGCTGGTTAGTGTTGGTATAGTGCTGGTCCAGGCTGGTGTATGCTAGTTAGCGTTGGTATAGTGCTGGTCCAGGCTGGTTTATGCTTGTTAGTGTTGGTATAGTGCTGGTTAGTGTTGGTATAGTGCTGGCCCATGCTGGTTTATGCTGGTTAGTGTTGGTATAGTGCTAGTTAGTGTTGGTATAGTGCTGGTCCAGGCTGGTGTATGCTGGTATAATGCTGGATTAGTGTTGGTATAGTGCTAATTTATGCTGGTTAGTGCTGGTGCAGGCTGGTTTATGCTGGTTAGTGTTGGTATTGTGCTGGTCCAGGCTGATTAGTGTTGGCATAGTACTAGTAATGCTGGTCCAGGCTGGTGTATGCTGGTTAGTGCTGGTATAATGCTGGATTAGTGTTGGTATAGTGCTAATTTTTGCTGGTTAGTGCTGGCCCAGGCTGATTTATGATGGTTAGTGTTGGTATAGTGCTTGTCCAGGCTGGTTTTTGCTGGTTCGTGTTGGTATAGTGCTGGTCCAGGCTGGTTTATGCTGGTTAGTGTTGGTATAGTGCTGGTCCATGCTGGTTTATCCTAGTTGGTGTTGGTATAGTGCTGGTGCATGCTGGTTTATGCAAGGTAGTGTTGGTATATTGCTGGTCCAGGGTGGTTTATGCTGGTTAGTGTTGGTATAGTGTTGGTCCAGGCAGGTTTATGCTGGTTAGGGTTGGTATAGTGCTGGTATAGTGCTGGTCCAGGCTGGTTTATGCTGGATAGTGTTGGTATAGTGCTGGTCCGGGCTGGTTTATGCTAGTTAGTGTTGGTATAGTGCTGGTCCAGGCTGGTTTTTGTTGCTTCGTTTTGGTATAGTGCTGGTCCATGCTGGTTTATGCTGGTTAGTGTTGGTATAGTGCTGGTCCAGGCTGGTTTTTGCTGGTTCGTGTTGGTATAGTGCTGGTCCAGGCTGGTTTATAATGGTTAGTGTTGGTATAGTGCTGGTCCAGGCTGGTTTTTGCTGGTTCTTGTTGGTATTGTGCTGGACCATGCTGGTTTATGCTAGTTGGTGTCTGTATAGTGCTGGTTTATGCTGGTTAGTGTTGGTATAGTGCTGGTCCAGGCTGGTGTATGCTAGTTAGCTTTGGTATAGTGCTGGTCCAGGCTGGTTTATGCTGTTTAGTGTTGGTAGAGTGCTGGTCCATGCTGGTTTATGCTGGTTAGTGTTGGAATATTGCTGGTATAGTGCTGGTCCATGCTGGTTAGTGTTGGTATAGTGTTGGTATAGTGCTGGTTTATGCTAGTTGGTGTTGGTATTGTGCTGGTCCAGGCTGGTTTTTGCTAGTTAGTGTTGGTATAGTGCCTGTCCATGCTGGTTTATGCTGGTTAGTGTTGGTATCGTTCTGGCCCAGGCTAATTTATCATGGTTAGTGTTGGTATAGTGCTGGTCCAGGCTGGTTTTTGCTGGTTCGTGTTGGTATAGTGCTGGTCCAGGCTGGTGTATGCTGGTTAGTGTTGGTGTAGTGCTGGTCCATGCTGGTTTTTGTTGGTATAGTCCTGGTCCATGCTGGTTTATGATAGTTAGTGTTGGTATAGTGCTGGCCCAGGCTGATTTATGATGGTTAGTGTTGGTATAGTGCTGGTCCAGGCTGGTTTTTGCTGGTTCGTGTTGGTATAGTGCTGGTCCATGCTGGTTTATGCTAGTTGGTGTTGGTATAGTGCTGGTCCAAGCTGGTTTATGCTGGTTAGTGTTGGTGTAGTGCTGTTCCATGCTGGTTTGTGTTGGTATAGTGCTGGTCCATGCTGGTTTATGATAGTTAGTGTTGGTATAGTGCTGGTCCAGGCTGGTTTGTGCTGGTTAGTGTTGGTATAGTGCTGGTCCAGGCTGGTTTTTGCTGGTTCGTGTTGGTATAGGGTTAGTTATTGCTGGTATAGTGCTGGTCCATGGTGGTTTATGCTAGTTAGTGTTGGTATAGTGCTGGTCCAGGCTGGTGTATGCTGGTTAGTGCAGGTATAGTGCTGGATAGTGTTGGTATAGTGCTGGTCCAGGCTGATTAGTGTTGGTATAGTGCTAATTTATGCTGGTTAGTGCTGGTCCAGGCTGGTTCATGCTGGTTAGTGTTGGTATAGTGCTGGTCCAGGCTGATTAGTGTTGGCATAGTGCTGGTCCATGACGGTTTATGCTGGTTAGTGTTGGTATAGTGCTAGTAAGTGTTGGTATAGTGCTGGTCCATGCTGGTTTATGCTGGTTAGTTTTGGTATAGTGCTGGTCCAGGCTGGTTTATGCTGGTTAGTGTTGGTATAGTGCTGGTCCAGGCTGGTTTATGCTGGTTAGTGTTGGACTAGTGCTGGTCCATGCTGGTTTATGCTGGTTAGTGTTGGTATAGTGCTAGTTAGTGTTGGTATAGTGCTGGTCCATGCTGGTTTTTGCTGGTTAGTGTTGGTATAGTGATGGCCCAGGCTGATTTATGATGGTTAGTGTTGGTATAGTGCTGGTCCAGGCTGGTTATTGCTGGTTCGTGTTGGTATAGTGCTGGTCCATGCTGGTTTATGCTAGTTGGTGTTGGTATAGTGCTGGTCCAGGCTGGTTTATGCTGGTTAGTGTTGGTGTAGTGCTGGTCCATGCTGGTTTTTGTTGGTATAGTGCTGGTCCATGCTGGTTTATGACAGTTAGTGTTGGTATAGTAATGGTCCAGGCTGGATTATGCTGGTTAGTGTTGGTATAGTGCTGGTCCAGGCTGGTTTTTGCTGGTTCGTGTTGGTATAGGGCTAGTTAGTGCTGGTATAGTGCTGGTCCATGGTGGTTTATGCTAGTTAGTGTTGGTATAGTGCTGGTCCAGGCTGGTGTATGCTGGTTAGTGCAGGTGTAGTGCTGGATAGTGTTGGTATAGTTCTGGTCCAGGCTGATTAGTGTTGGTATAGTGCTAATTTATGCTGGTTAGTGCTGGTCCAGGCTGGTTTATGCTGGTTAGTGTTGGTATAGTGCTGGTCCAGGCTGATTAGTGTTGGCATAGTGCTGGTCCATGCCAGTTTATGCTGATTAGTGTTGGTATAGTGCTAGTTAGTGTTGGTATAGTGCTGGTCCATGCTGGTTTATGCTGGTTAGTTTTGGTATAGTGCTGGTCCAGGCTGGTTTATGCTGGTTTGTGTTGGTATAGTGCTGGTCCAGGCTGGTTTATGCTGGTTAGTGTTGGTATAGTACTGGACCATGCTGGTTTATGCTAGTTGGTGTTAGTATATTGCTGGTCCAGGCTGGTTTATGCTGGTTAGTGTTTGTATAGTGCTGGTCCTGGCTGGTTTATGTTGGTTAGTGTTGGTGTAGTGCTGGTCCAGGCTGGTTTATGCTGGTTAGTGTTGGTATAGTGCTGGTCCAGGCTGGTTTATGCTAGTTAGTGTTGGTATAGTGATGGTCCAGGCTGGTGTATGCTGGTTAGTGCTGGTATAGTGCTGGATAGTGTTGGTATAGTGCTGGTCCAGGCTGATTAGTATTGGTATAGTGCTAATTTATGCTGGTTAGTGCTGGTCCAGGCTGGTTTATGCTGGTTAGTGTTGGTATAGTGCTGGTCCAGGCTGATTAGTGTTGGAATAGTACTAGTTTATGACAGTTAGTGCTGGTATAGTGCTGGTCCAGGCTGGTTTATGCTTGTCAGTGTTGGTATAGTGCTGGTTAGTGTTGGTATAGTGCTGGTCCATGCTGGTTTATGCTGGTTAGTGTTGGTATAGTGCTAGTTAGTGTTGGTATAGTGCTAGTTAGTGTTGGTATAGTGCTGGTTTATGATGGTTAGTGTTGGTATAGTGCTGGTCCAGGCTGGTTTTTGCCTGTTCATGTTGGTATAGTGCTGGTCCATGCTGGTTTATGCCAGTTGGTGTTGGTATAGTGCCGGTCCAGGCTGGTTTATGCTGGTTAGTGTTGGTGTAGTGCTGGTCCATGCTGGTTTGTGTTGGTATAGTGCTGATCCATGCTGGTTTATGATAGTTAGTGTTGGTATAGTGCTGGTCCAGGCTGGTTTATGCTGGTTAGAGTTGGTATAGGGCTAGTTAGTGCTGGTATAGTGCTGGTCCATGGTGGTTTATGCTAGTTAGTGTTCGTATAGTGCTGGTCCAGGCTAGTGTATGCTGGTTAGTGCTGGTATAGTGCTGGATAGTGTTGGTATAGTACTTGTTTAGCTAGTTAGTGTTGGTATAGTGCTGGTCCATGCTGGTTTATGCTGGTTAGTTTTGGTATAGTGCTGGTCCAGGCTGGTTTATGCTGGTTAGTGTTGGTATAGTGCTGGTCCAGGCTGGTTTATGCTGGTTAGTGTTGGTATAGTGCTGGTCCATGCTGGTTTATGCTAGTTGGTGTTGGTATAGTGATGGTCCAGGCTGGTTTATGCTGGTTAGTGTTTGTATAGTGCTGGTCCAGGCTGGTTTATGCTGGTTAGTGTTGGTATAGTGCTGGTCCAGGCTGGTTTATGCTGGTTAGTGTTGGTATAGGGCTAGTTAGTGCTGGTATAGTGCTGGTCCATGGTGGTTTATTCTAGTTAGTGTTGGTATAGTGATGGTCCAGGCTGGTGTCTGCTGGTTAGTGCTGGTATAGTGCTGGATAGTGTTGGTATAGTGCTGGTCCAGGCTGATTAGTATTGGTATAGTGCTAATTTATGCTGGTTAGTGCTGGTCCAGGCTGGTTTATGCTGGTTAGTGTTGGTATAGTGCTGGTCCAGGCTGATTAGTGTTGGCATAGTACTAGTTTATGCTAGTTAGTGCTGGTATAATGCTGGTCCAGGCTGGCTTATGCTTTTCAGTGTTGGTATAGTGCTGCTTAGTGTTGGTATAGTGCTGGTCCATGCTGGTTTATGCTGGTTAGTGTTGGTATAGTGCTAGTTAGTGTTGGTATAGTGCTGGTATATGCTGGTTAGTGTTGGTATAGTGCTAGTTAGTGTTGGTATAGTGCTGGTTTATGATGGTTAGTGTTGGTATAGTGCTGGTCCAGGCTGGTTTTTGCTGGTTCATGTTGGTATTGTGCTGGTCCATGCTGGTTTATGCTAGTTGGTGTTGGTATAGTGCTGGTCCAGGCTGGTTTATGCTGGTTAATGTTGGTGTAGTGCTGGTCCATGCTGGTTTGTGTTGGTATAGTGCTGGTCCATGCTGGTTTATGATAGTTAGTGTTGGTATAGTGCTAGTTAGTGTTGGTATAGTGCTGGTCCAGGCTGGTGTATGCTGGTATAATGCTGGATTAGTGTTGGTATAGTGCTAATTTATGCTGGTTAGTGCTGGTGCAGGCTGGTTTATGCTGGTTAGTGTTGGTATTGTGCTGGTCCAGGCTGATTAGTGTTGGCATAGTACTAGTAATGCTGGTCCAGGCTGGTGTATGCTGGTTAGTGCTGGTATAATGCTGGATTAGTGTTGGTATAGTGCTAATTTTTGCTGGTTAGTGCTGGCCCAGGCTGATTTATGATGGTTAGTGTTGGTATAGTGCTTGTCCAGGCTGGTTTTTGCTGGTTCGTGTTGGTATAGTGCTGGTCCAGGCTGGTTTATGCTGGTTAGTGTTGGTATAGTGCTGGTCCATGCTGGTTTATCCTAGTTGGTGTTGGTATAGTGCTGGTCCATGCTGGTTTATGCAAGGTAGTGTTGGTATATTGCTGGTCCAGGGTGGTTTATGCTGGTTAGTGTTGGTATAGTGTTGGTCCAGGCAGGTTTATGCTGGTTAGGGTTGGTATAGTGCTGGTCCAGGCTGGTTTATGCTGGATAGTGTTGGTATAGTGCTGGTCCGGGCTGGTTTATGCTAGTTAGTGTTGGTATAGTGCTGGTCCAGGCTGGTTTTTGTTGCTTCGTTTTGGTATAGTGCTGGTCCATGCTGGTTTATGCTGGTTAGTGTTGGTATAGTGCTGGTCCAGGCTGGTTTTTGCTGGTTCGTGTTGGTATAGTGCTGGTCCAGGCTGGTTTATAATGGTTAGTGTTGGTATAGTGCTGGTCCAGGCTGGTTTTTGCTGGTTCTTGTTGGTATTGTGCTGGACCATGCTGGTTTATGCTAGTTGGTGTCTGTATAGTGCTGGTTTATGCTGGTTAGTGTTGGTATAGTGCTGGTCCAGGCTGGTGTATGCTAGTTAGCTTTGGTATAGTGCTGGTCCAGGCTGGTTTATGCTGTTTAGTGTTGGTAGAGTGCTGGTCCATGCTGGTTTATGCTGGTTAGTGTTGGAATATTGCTGGTATAGTGCTGGTCCATGCTGGTTAGTGTTGGTATAGTGTTGGTATAGTGCTGGTTTATGCTAGTTGGTGTTGGTATTGTGCTGGTCCAGGCTGGTTTTTGCTAGTTAGTGTTGGTATAGTGCCTGTCCATGCTGGTTTATGCTGGTTAGTGTTGGTATCGTTCTGGCCCAGGCTAATTTATGATGGTTAGTGTTGGTATAGTGCTGGTCCAGGCTGGTTTTTGCTGGTTCGTGTTGGTATAGTGCTGGTCCATGCTGGTTTATGCTAGTTGGTGTTGGTATAGTGCTGGTCCAGGCTGGTGTATGCTGGTTAGTGTTGGTGTAGTGCTGGTCCATGCTGGTTTTTGTTGGTATAGTGCTGGTCCATGCTGGTTTATGATAGTTAGTGTTGGTATAGTGCTGGCCCAGGCTGATTTATGATGGTTAGTGTTGGTATAGTGCTGGTCCAGGCTGGTTTTTGCTGGTTCGTGTTGGTATAGTGCTGGTCCATGCTGGTTTATGCTAGTTGGTGTTGGTATAGTGCTGGTCCAAGCTGGTTTATGCTGGTTAGTGTTGGTTTAGTGCTGTTCCATGCTGGTTTGTGTTGGTATAGTGCTGGTCCATGCTGGTTTATGATAGTTAGTGTTGGTATAGTGCTGGTCCAGGCTGGTTTGTGCTGGTTAGTGTTGGTATAGTGCTGGTCCAGGCTGGTTTTTGCTGGTTCGTGTTGGTATAGGGTTAGTTATTGCTGGTATAGTGCTGGTCCATGGTGGTTTATGCTAGTTAGTGTTGGTATAGTGCTGGTCCAGGCTGGTGTATGCTGGTTAGTGCAGGTATAGTGCTGGATAGTGTTGTTATAGTGCTGGTCCAGGCTGATTAGTGTTGGTATAGTGCTAATTTATGCTGGTTAGTGCTGGTCCAGGCTGGTTCATGCTGGTTAGTGTTGGTATAGTGCTGGTCCAGGCTGATTAGTGTTGGCATAGTGCTGGTCCATGACGGTTTATGCTGGTTAGTGTTGGTATAGTGCTAGTAAGTGTTGGTATAGTGCTGGTCCATGCT
The DNA here is from genome assembly GCF_949357685.1 of Gobio gobio. Taxonomy (NCBI): domain Eukaryota; kingdom Metazoa; phylum Chordata; class Actinopteri; order Cypriniformes; family Gobionidae; genus Gobio; species Gobio gobio. The sequence goes on from NC_137117.1 coordinate 41,908,652, forward strand.
GGTTTATGCTGGTTAGTTTTGGTATAGTGCTGGTCCAGGCTGGTTTATGCTGGTTAGTGTTGGTATAGTGCTGGTCCAGGCTGGTTTATGCTGGTTAGTGTTGGACTAGTGCTGGTCCATGCTTGTTTATGCTGGTTAGTGTTGGTATAGTGCTAGTTAGTGTTGGTATAGTGCTGGTCCATGCTGGTTTTTGCTGGTTAGTGTTGGTATAGTGCTGGCCCAGGCTGATTTATGATGGTTAGTGTTGGTATAGTGCTGGTCCAGGCTGGTTATTGCTGGTTCGTGTTGGTATAGTGCTGGTCCATGCTGGTTTATGCTAGTTGGTGTTGGTATAGTGCTGGTCCAGGCTGGTTTATGCTGGTTAGTGTTGGTGTAGTGCTGGTCCATGCTGGTTTTTGTTGGTATAGTGCTGGTCCATGCTGGTTTTTGCTGGTTAGTGTTGGTATAGTGCTGGCCCAGGCTGATTTATGATGGTTAGTGTTGGTATAGTGCTGGTCCAGGCTGGTTATTGCTGGTTCGTGTTGGTATAGTGCTGGTCCATGCTGGTTTATGCTAGTTGGTGTTGGTATAGTGCTGGTCCAGGCTGGTTTATGCTGGTTAGTGTTGGTGTAGTGCTGGTTTATGCTGGTTAGTTTTGGTATAGTGCTGGTCCAGGCTGGTTTATGCTGGTTAGTGTTGGTATAGTGCTGGTCCAGGCTGGTTTATGCTGGTTAGTGTTGGACTAGTGCTGGTCCATGCTTGTTTATGCTGGTTAGTGTTGGTATAGTGCTAGTTAGTGTTGGTATAGTGCTGGTCCATGCTGGTTTTTGCTGGTTAGTGTTGGTATAGTGCTGGCCCAGGCTGATTTATGATGGTTAGTGTTGGTATAGTGCTGGTCCAGGCTGGTTATTGCTGGTTCGTGTTGGTATAGTGCTGGTCCATGCTGGTTTATGCTAGTTGGTGTTGGTATAGTGCTGGTCCAGGCTGGTTTATGCTGGTTAGTGTTGGTGTAGTGCTGGTCCATGCTGGTTTTTGTTGGTATAGTGCTGGTCCATGCTGGTTTATGACAGTTAGTGTTGGTATAGTAATGGTCCAGGCTGGATTATGCTGGTTAGTGTTGGTATAGTGCTGGTCCAGGCTGGTTTTTGCTGGTTCGTGTTGGTATAGGGCTAGTTAGTGCTGGTATAGTGCTGGTCCATGGTGGTTTATGCTAGTTAGTGTTGGTATAGTGCTGGTCCAGGCTGGTGTATGCTGGTTAGTGCAGGTGTAGTGCTGGATAGTGTTGGTATAGTTCTGGTCCAGGCTGATTAGTGTTGGTATAGTGCTAATTTATGCTGGTTAGTGCTGGTCCAGGCTGGTTTATGCTGGTTAGTGTTGGTATAGTGCTGGTCCAGGCTGATTAGTGTTGGCATAGTGCTGGTCCATGCCAGTTTATGCTGATTAGTGTTGGTATAGTGCTAGTTAGTGTTGGTATAGTGCTGGTCCATGCTGGTTTATGCTGGTTAGTTTTGGTATAGTGCTGGTCCAGGCTGGTTTATGCTGGTTTGTGTTGGTATAGTGCTGGTCCAGGCTGGTTTATGCTGGTTAGTGTTGGTATAGTACTGGACCATGCTGGTTTATGCTAGTTGGTGTTAGTATATTGCTGGTCCAGGCTGGTTTATGCTGGTTAGTGTTTGTATAGTGCTGGTCCTGGCTGGTTTATGTTGGTTAGTGTTGGTGTAGTGCTGGTCCAGGCTGGTTTATGCTGGTTAGTGTTGGTATAGTGCTGGTCCAGGCTGGTTTATGCTAGTTAGTGTTGGTATAGTGATGGTCCAGGCTGGTGTATGCTGGTTAGTGCTGGTATAGTGCTGGATAGTGTTGGTATAGTGCTGGTCCAGGCTGATTAGTATTGGTATAGTGCTAATTTATGCTGGTTAGTGCTGGTCCAGGCTGGTTTATGCTGGTTAGTGTTGGTATAGTGCTGGTCCAGGCTGATTAGTGTTGGAATAGTACTAGTTTATGACAGTTAGTGCTGGTATAGTGCTGGTCCAGGCTGGTTTATGCTTGTCAGTGTTGGTATAGTGCTGGTTAGTGTTGGTATAGTGCTGGTCCATGCTGGTTTATGCTGGTTAGTGTTGGTATAGTGCTAGTTAGTGTTGGTATAGTGCTAGTTAGTGTTGGTATAGTGCTGGTTTATGATGGTTAGTGTTGGTATAGTGCTGGTCCAGGCTGGTTTTTGCCTGTTCATGTTGGTATAGTGCTGGTCCATGCTGGTTTATGCCAGTTGGTGTTGGTATAGTGCTGGTCCAGGCTGGTTTATGCTGGTTAGTGTTGGTGTAGTGCTGGTCCATGCTGGTTTGTGTTGGTATAGTGCTGATCCATGCTGGTTTATGATAGTTAGTGTTGGTATAGTGCTGGTCCAGGCTGGTTTATGCTGGTTAGAGTTGGTATAGGGCTAGTTAGTGCTGGTATAGTGCTGGTCCATGGTGGTTTATGCTAGTTAGTGTTCATATAGTGCTGGTCCAGGCTAGTGTATGCTGGTTAGTGCTGGTATAGTGTTGGTATAGTACTTGTTTAGCTAGTTAGTGTTGGTATAGTGCTGGTCCATGCTGGTTTATGCTGGTTAGTTTTGGTATAGTGCTGGTCCAGGCTGGTTTATGCTGGTTAGTGTTGGTATAGTGCTGGTCCAGGCTGGTTTATGCTGGTTAGTGTTGGTATAGTGCTGGTCCATGCTGGTTTATGCTAGTTGGTGTTGGTATAGTGCTGGTCCAGGCTGGTTTATGCTGGTTAGTGTTTGTATAGTGCTGGTCCAGGCTGGTTTATGCTGGTTAGTGTTGGTATAGTGCTGGTCCAGGCTGGTTTATGCTGGTTAGTGTTGGTATAGGGCTAGTTAGTGCTGGTATAGTGCTGGTCCATGGTGGTTTATTCTAGTTAGTGTTGGTATAGTGATGGTCCAGGCTGGTGTCTGCTGGTTAGTGCTGGTATAGTGCTGGATAGTGTTGGTATAGTGCTGGTCCAGGCTGATTAGTATTGGTATAGTGCTAATTTATGCTGGTTAGTGCTGGTCCAGGCTGGTTTATGCTGGTTAGTGTTGGTATAGTGCTGGTCCAGGCTGATTAGTGTTGGAATAGTACTAGTTTATGCTAGTTAGTGCTGGTATAATGCTGGTCCAGGCTGGCTTATGCTTTTCAGTGTTGGTATAGTGCTGGTTAGTGTTGGTATAGTGCTGGTCCATGCTGGTTTATGCTGGTTAGTGTTGGTATAGTGCTAGTTAGTGTTGGTATAGTGCTGGTTTATGCTGGTTAGTGTTGGTATAGATTCAAGATTCAAGATTCAAGAGTTTTATTTGTCACATACACAGTTATATACACAATATACAACTGGCAGTGAAATGTAAACAGGTCCAGTTTAGTGCTAGTTTAGTGCTTTAGTTTAGTTTAGTGCTAGTTAGTGTTGGTATAGTGCTGGTTTATGATGGTTAGTGTTGGTATAGTGCTGGTCCAGGCTGGTTTTTGCTGGTTCATGTTGGTATAGTGCTGGTCCATGCTGGTTTATGCTAGTTGGTGTTGGTATAGTGCTGGTCCAGGCTGGTTTATGCTGGTTAATGTTGGTGTAGTGCTGGTCCATGCTGGTTTGTGTTGGTATAGTGCTGGTCCATGCTGGTTTATGATAGTTAGTGTTGGTATAGTGCTGGTCCAGGCTGGTGTATGCTGGTATAATGCTGGATTAGTGTTGGTATAGTGCTAATTTATGCTGGTTAGTGCTGGTGCAGGCTGGTTTATGCTGGTTAGTGTTGGTATTGTGCTGGTCCAGGCTGATTAGTGTTGGCATAGTACTAGTAATGCTGGTCCAGGCTGGTGTATGCTGGTTAGTGCTGGTATAATGCAGGATTAGTGTTGGTATAGTGCTAATTTTTGCTGGTTAGTGCTGGCCCAGGCTGATTTATGATGGTTAGTGTTGGTATAGTGCTTGTCCAGGCTGGTTTTTGCTGGTTCGTTTTGGTATAGTGCTGGTCCAGGCTGGTTTATGCTGGTTTGTGTTGGTATAGTGCTGGTCCATGCTGGTTTATCCTAGTTGGTGTTGGTATAGTGCTGGTCCATGCTGGTTTATGCAAGGTAGTGTTGGTATATTGCTGGTCCAGGGTGGTTTATGCTGGTTAGTGTTGGTATATTGTTGGTCCAGGCAGGTTTATGCTGGTTAGGGTTGGTATAGTGCTGGTATAGTGCTGGTCCAGGCTGGTTTATGCTGGATAGTGTTGGTATAGTGCTGGTCCGGGCTGGTTTATGCTAGTTAGTGTTGGTATAGTGCTGATCCAGGCTGGTTTTTGTTGCTTCGTGTTGGTATAGTGCTGGTCCATGCTGGTTTATGCTGGTTAGTGTTGGTATAGTGCTGGTCCAGGCTGGTTTTTGCTGGTTCGTGTTGGTATAGTGCTGGTCCAGGCTGGTTTATAATGGTTAGTGTTGGTATAGTGCTGGTCCAGGCTGGTTTTTGCTGGTTCTTGTTGGTATTGTGCTGGACCATGCTGGTTTATGCTAGTTGGTGTCTGTATAGTGCTGGTTTATGCTGGTTAGTGTTGGTATAGTGCTGGTCCAGGCTGGTGTATGCTAGTTAGCGTTGGTATAGTGCTGGTCCAGGCTGGTTTATGCTGTTTAGTGTTGGTAGAGTGCTGGTCCTGGCTGGTTTATGTTGGTTAGTGCTGGTATAGTGCTGGTCCAGGCTGGTTTATGCTGGTTAGTGTTGGTATAGTGCTGGTCCAGGCTGGTTTATGCTAGTTAGTGTTGGTATAGTGATGGTCCAGGATGGTGTATGCTGGTTAGTGCTGGTATAGTGCTGGATAGTGTTGGTATAGTGCTGGTCCAGGCTGATTAGTATTGGTATAGTGCTAATTTATGCTGGTTAGTGCTGGTCCAGGCTGGTTTATGCTGGTTAGTGTTGGTATAGTGCTGGTCCAGGCTGATTAGTGTTGGAATAGTACTAGTTTATGACAGTTAGTGCTGGTATAGTGCTGGTCCAGGCTGGTTTATGCTTGTCAGTGTTGGTATAGTGCTGGTTAGTGTTGGTATAGTGCTGGTCCATGCTGGTTTATGCTGGTTAGTGTTGGTATAGTGCTAGTTAGTTTTGGTATAGTGCTAGTTAGTGTTGGTATAGTGCTGGTTTATGATGGTTAGTGTTGGTATAGTGCTGGTCCAGGCTGGTTTTTGCCTGTTCATGTTGGTATAGTGCTGGTCCATGCTGGTTTATGCCAGTTGGTGTTGGTATAGTGCTGGTCCAGGCTGGTTTATGCTGGTTAGTGTTGGTGTAGTGCTGGTCCATGCTGGTTTGTGTTGGTATAGTGCTGATCCATGCTGGTTTATGATAGTTAGTGTTGGTATAGTGCTGGTCCAGGCTGGTTTATGCTGGTTAGAGTTGGTATAGGGCTAGTTAGTGCTGGTATAGTGCTGGTCCATGGTGGTTTATGCTAGTTAGTGTTCGTATAGTGCTGGTCCAGGCTAGTGTATGCTGGTTAGTGCTGGTATAGTGCTGGATAGTGTTGGTATAGTACTTGTTTAGCTAGTTAGTGTTGGTATAGTGCTGGTCCATGCTGGTTTATGCTGGTTAGTTTTGGTATAGTGCTGGTCCAGGCTGGTTTATGCTGGTTAGTGTTGGTATAGTGCTGGTCCAGGCTGGTTTATGCTGGTTAGTGTTGGTATAGTGCTGGTCCATGCTGGTTTATGCTAGTTGGTGTTGGTATAGTGCTGGTCCAGGCTGGTTTATGCTGGTTAGTGTTTGTATAGTGCTGCTCCAGGCTGGTTTATGCTGGTTAGTGTTGGTATAGTGCTGGTCCAGGCTGGTTTATGCTGGTTAGTGTTGGTATAGGGCTAGTTAGTGCTGGTATAGTGCTGGTCCATGGTGGTTTATTCTAGTTAGTGTTGGTATAGTGATGGTCCAGGCTGGTGTCTGCTGGTTAGTGCTGGTATAGTGCTGGATAGTGTTGGTATAGTGCTGGTCCAGGCTGATTAGTATTGGTATAGTGCTAATTTATGCTGGTTAGTGCTGGTCCAGGCTGGTTTATGCTGGTTAGTGTTGGTATAGTGCTGGTCCAGGCTGATTAGTGTTGGCATAGTACTAGTTTATGCTAGTTAGTGCTGGTATAATGCTGGTCCAGGCTGGCTTATGCTTTTCAGTGTTGGTATAGTGCTGGTTAGTGTTGGTATAGTGCTGGTCCATGCTGGTTTATGCTGGTTAGTGTTGGTATAGTGCTAGTTAGTGTTGGTATAGTGCTGGTTTATGCTGGTTAGTGTTGGTATAGTGCTAGTTAGTGTTGGTATAGTGCTGGTTTATGATGGTTAGTGTTGGTATAGTGCTGGTCCAGGCTGGTTTTTGCTGGTTCATGTTGGTATAGTGCTGGTCCATGCTGGTTTATGCTAGTTGGTGTTGGTATAGTGCTGGTCCAGGCTGGTTTATGCTGGTTAATGTTGGTGTAGTGCTGGTCCATGCTGGTTTGTGTTGGTATAGTGCTGGTCCATGCTGGTTTATGATAGTTAGTGTTGGTATAGTGCTAGTTAGTGTTGGTATAGTGCTGGTCCAGGCTGGTGTATGCTGATATAATGCTGGATTAGTGTTGGTATAGTGCTAATTTATGCTGGTTAGTGCTGGTGCAGGCTGGTTTATGCTGGTTAGTGTTGGTATTGTGCTGGTCCAGGCTGATTAGTGTTGGCATAGTACTAGTAATGCTGGTCCAGGCTGGTGTATGCTGGTTAGTGCTGGTATAATGCTGGATTAGTGTTGGTATAGTGCTAATTTTTGCTGGTTAGTGCTGGCCCAGGCTGATTTATGATGGTTAGTGTTGGTATAGTGCTTGTCCAGGCTGGTTTTTGCTGGTTCGTGTTGGTATAGTGCTGGTCCAGGCTGGTTTATGCTGGTTAGTGTTGGTATAGTGCTGGTCCATGCTGGTTTATCCTAGTTGGTGTTGGTATAGTGCTGGTCCATGCTGGTTTATGCAAGGTAGTGTTGGTATATTGCTGGTCCAGGGTGGTTTATGCTGGTTAGTGTTGGTATAGTGTTGGTCCAGGCAGGTTTATGCTGGTTAGGGTTGGTATAGTGCTGGTATAGTGCTGGTCCAGGCTGGTTTATGCTGGATAGTGTTGGTATAGTGCTGGTCCGGGCTGGTTTATGCTAGTTAGTGTTGGTATAGTGCTGGTCCAGGCTGGTTTTTGTTGCTTCTTTCTGGTATAGTGCTGGTCCATGCTGGTTTATGCTGGTTAGTGTTAGTATAGTGCTGGTCCAGGCTGGTTTTTGCTGGTTCGTGTTGGTATAGTGCTGGTCCAGGCTGGTTTATAATGGTTAGTGTTGGTATAGTGCTGGTCCAGGCTGGTTTTTGCTGGTTCTTGTTGGTATTGTGCTGGACCATGCTGGTTTATGCTAGTTGGTGTCTGTATAGTGCTGGTTTATGCTGGTTAGTGTTGGTATAGTGCTGGTCCAGGCTGGTGTATGCTAGTTAGCTTTGGTATAGTGCTGGTCCAGGCTGGTTTATGCTGTTTAGTGTTGGTAGAGTGCTGGTCCATGCTGGTTTATGCTGGTTAGTGTTGGAATATTGCTGGTATAGTGCTGGTCCATGCTGGTTAGTGTTGGTATAGTGTTAGTATAGTGCTGGTTTATGCTAGTTGGTGTTGGTATTGTGCTGGTCCAGGCTGGTTTTTGCTAGTTAGTGTTGGTATAGTGCCTGTCCATGCTGGTTTATGCTGGTTAGTGTTGGTATCGTTCTGGCCCAGGCTAATTTATGATGGTTAGTGTTGGTATAGTGCTGGTCCAGGCTGGTTTTTGCTGGTTCGTGTTGGTATAGTGCTGGTCCATGCTGGTTTATGCTAGTTGGTGTTGGTATAGTGCTGGTCCAGGCTGGTGTATGCTGGTTAGTGTTGGTGTAGTGCTGGTCCATGCTGGTTTTTGTTGGTATAGTGCTGGTCCATGCTGGTTTATGATAGTTAGTGTTGGTATAGTGCTGGCCCAGGCTGATTTATGATGGTTAGTGTTGGTATAGTGCTGGTCCAGGCTGTTTTTTGCTGGTTCGTGTTGGTATAGTGCTGGTCCATGCTGGTTTATGCTAGTTGGTGTTGGTATAGTGCTGGTCCAAGCTGGTTTATGCTGGTTAGTGTTGGTGTAGTGCTGTTCCATGCTGGTTTGTGTTGGTATAGTGCTGGTCCATGCTGGTTTATGATAGTTAGTGTTGGTATAGTGCTGGTCCAGGCTGGTTTGTGCTGGTTAGTGTTGGTATAGTGCTGGTCCAGGCTGGTTTTTGCTGGTTCGTGTTGGTATAGGGTTAGTTATTGCTGGTATAGTGCTGGTCCATGGTGGTTTATGCTAGTTAGTGTTGGTATAGTGCTGGTCCAGGCTGGTGTATGCTGGTTAGTGCAGGTATAGTGCTGGATAGTGTTGGTATAGTGCTGGTCCAGGCTGATTAGTGTTGGTATAGTGCTAATTTATGCTGGTTAGTGCTGGTCCAGGCTGGTTCATGCTGGTTAGTGTTGGTATAGTGCTGGTCCAGGCTGATTAGTGTTGGCATAGTGCTGGTCCATGACGGTTTATGCTGGTTAGTGTTGGTATAGTGCTAGTAAGTGTTGGTATAGTGCTGGTCCATGCTGGTTTATGCTGGTTAGTTTTGGTATAGTGCTGGTCCAGGCTGGTTTTTGCTGGTTAGTGTTGGTATAGTGCTGGTCCAGGCTGGTTTATGCTGGTTAGTGTTGGACTAGTGCTGGTCCATGCTGGTTTATGCTGGTTAGTTTTGGTATAGTGCTAGTTAGTGTTGGTATAGTGCTGGTCCATGCTGGTTTTTGCTGGTTAGTGTTGGTATAGTGCTAGCCCAGGCTGATTTATGATGGTTAGTGTTGGTATAGTGCTGGTCCAGGCTGGTTATTGCTGGTTCGTGTTGGTATAGTGCTGGTCCATGCTGGTTTATGCTAGTTGGTGTTGGTATAGTGCTGGTCCAGGCTGGTTTATGCTGGTTAGTGTTGGTGTAGTGCTGGTCCATGCTGGTTTTTGTTGGTATAGTGCTGGTCCATGCTGGTTTATGACAGTTAGTGTTGGTATAGTAATGGTCCAGGCTGGATTATGCTGGTTAGTGTTGGTATAGTGCTGGTCCAGGCTGGTTTTTGCTGGTTCGTGTTGGTATAGGGCTAGTTAGTGCTGGTATAGTGCTGGTCCATGGTGGTTTATGCTAGTTAGTGTTGGTATAGTGCTGGTCCAGGCTGGTGTATGCTGGTTAGTGCAGGTGTAGTGCTGGATAGTGTTGGTATAGTTCTGGTCCAGGCTGATTAGTGTTGGTATAGTGCTAATTTATGCTGGTTAGTGCTGGTCCAGGCTGGTTTATGCTGGTTAGTGTTGGTATAGTGCTGGTCCAGGCTGATTAGTGTTGGCATAGTGCTGGTCCATGCCAGTTTATGCTGATTAGTGTTGGTATAGTGCTAGTTAGTGTTGGTATAGTGCTGGTCCATGCTGGTTTATGCTGGTTAGTTTTGGTATAGTGCTGGTCCAGGCTGGTTTATGCTGGTTTGTGTTGGTATAGTGCTGGTCCAGGCTGGTTTATGCTGGTTAGTGTTGGTATAGTACTGGACCATGCTGGTTTATGCTAGTTGGTGTTAGTATATTGCTGGTCCAGGCTGGTTTATGCTGGTTAGTGTTTGTATAGTGCTGGTCCTGGCTGGTTTATGTTGGTTAGTGTTGGTGTAGTGCTGGTCCAGGCTGGTTTATGCTGGTTAGTGTTGGTATAGTGCTGGTCCAGGCTGGTTTATGCTAGTTAGTGTTGGTATAGTGATGGTCCAGGCTGGTGTATGCTGGTTAGTGCTGGTATAGTGCTGGATAGTGTTGGTATAGTGCTGGTCCAGGCTGATTAGTATTGGTATAGTGCTAATTTATGCTGGTTAGTGCTGGTCCAGGCTGGTTTATGCTGGTTAGTGTTGGTATAGTGCTGGTCCAGGCTGATTAGTGTTGGAATAGTACTAGTTTATGACAGTTAGTGCTGGTATAGTGCTGGTCCAGGCTGGTTTATGCTTGTCAGTGTTGGTATAGTGCTGGTTAGTGTTGGTATAGTGCTGGTCCATGCTGGTTTATGCTGGTTAGTGTTGGTATAGTGCTAGTTAGTGTTGGTATAGTGCTAGTTAGTGTTGGTATAGTGCTGGTTTATGATGGTTAGTGTTGGTATAGTGCTGGTCCAGGCTGGTTTTTGCCTGTTCATGTTGGTATAGTACTGGTCCATGCTGGTTTATGCCAGTTGGTGTTGGTATAGTGCTGGTCCAGGCTGGTTTATGCTGGTTAGTGTTGGTGTAGTGCTGGTCCATGCTGGTTTGTGTTGGTATAGTGCTGATCCATGCTGGTTTATGATAGTTAGTGTTGGTATAGTGCTGGTCCAGGCTGGTTTATGCTGGTTAGAGTTGGTATAGGGCTAGTTAGTGCTGGTATAGTGCTGGTCCATGGTGGTTTATGCTAGTTAGTGTTCGTATAGTGCTGGTCCAGGCTAGTGTATGCTGGTTAGTGCTGGTATAGTGTTGGTATAGTACTTGTTTAGCTAGTTAGTGTTGGTATAGTGCTGGTCCATGCTGGTTTATGCTGGTTAGTTTTGGTATAGTGCTGGTCCAGGCTGGTTTATGCTGGTTAGTGTTGGTATAGTGCTGGTCCAGGCTGGTTTATGCTGGTTAGTGTTGGTATAGTGCTGGTCCATGCTGGTTTATGCTAGTTGGTGTTGGTATAGTGCTGGTCCAGGCTGGTTTATGCTGGTTAGTGTTTGTATAGTGCTGGTCCAGGCTGGTTTATGCTGGTTAGTGTTGGTATAGTGCTGGTCCAGGCTGGTTTATGCTGGTTAGTGTTGGTATAGGGCTAGTTAGTGCTGGTATAGTGCTGGTCCATGGTGGTTTATTCTAGTTAGTGTTGGTATAGTGATGGTCCAGGCTGGTGTCTGCTGGTTAGTGCTGGTATAGTGCTGGATAGTGTTGGTATAGTGCTGGTCCAGGCTGATTAGTATTGGTATAGTGCTAATTTATGCTGGTTAGTGCTGGTCCAGGCTGGTTTATGCTGGTTAGTGTTGGTATAGTGCTGGTCCAGGCTGATTAGTGTTGGCATAGTACTAGTTTATGCTAGTTAGTGCTGGTATAATGCTGGTCCAGGCTGGCTTATGCTTTTCAGTGTTGGTATAGTGCTGGTTAGTGTTGGTATAGTGCTGGTCCATGCTGGTTTATGCTGGTTAGTGTTGGTATAGTGCTAGTTAGTGTTGGTATAGTGCTGGTTTATGCTGGTTAGTGTTGGTATAGTGCTAGTTAGTGTTGGTATAGTGCTGGTTTATGATGGTTAGTGTTGGTATAGTGCTGGTCCAGGCTGGTTTTTGCTGGTTCATGTTGGTATAGTGCTGGTCCATGCTGGTTTATGCTAGTTGGTGTTGGTATAGTGCTGGTCCAGGCTGGTTTATGCTGGTTAATGTTGGTGTAGTGCTGGTCCATGCTGGTTTGTGTTGGTATAGTGCTGGTCCATGCTGGTTTATGATAGTTAGTGTTGGTATAGTGCTGGTCCAGGCTGGTGTATGCTGGTATAATGCTGGATTAGTGTTGGTATAGTGCTAATTTATGCTGGTTAGTGCTGGTGCAGGCTGGTTTATGCTGGTTAGTGTTGGTATTGTGCTGGTCCAGGCTGATTAGTGTTGGCATAGTACTAGTAATGCTGGTCCAGGCTGGTGTATGCTGGTTAGTGCTGGTATAATGCTGGATTAGTGTTGGTATAGTGCTAATTTTTGCTGGTTAGTGCTGGCCCAGGCTGATTTATGATGGTTAGTGTTGGTATAGTGCTTGTCCAGGCTGGTTTTTGCTGGTTCGTGTTGGTATAGTGCTGGTCCAGGCTGGTTTATGCTGGTTTGTGTTGGTATAGTGCTGGTCCATGCTGGTTTATCCTAGTTGGTGTTGGTATAGTGCTGGTCCATGCTGGTTTATGCAAGGTAGTGTTGGTATATTGCTGGTCCAGGGTGGTTTATGCTGGTTAGTGTTGGTATATTGTTGGTCCAGGCAGGTTTATGCTGGTTAGGGTTGGTATAGTGCTGGTATAGTGCTGGTCCAGGCTGGTTTATGCTGGATAGTGTTGGTATAGTGCTGGTCCGGGCTGGTTTATGCTAGTTAGTGTTGGTATAGTGCTGATCCAGGCTGGTTTTTGTTGCTTCGTGTTGGTATAGTGCTGGTCCATGCTGGTTTATGCTGGTTAGTGTTGGTATAGTGCTGGTCCAGGCTGGTTTTTGCTGGTTCGTGTTGGTATAGTGCTGGTCCAGGCTGGTTTATAATGGTTAGTGTTGGTATAGTGCTGGTCCAGGCTGGTTTTTGCTGGTTTTTGCTGGTTCTTGTTGGTATTGTGCTGGACCATGCTGGTTTATGCTAGTTGGTGTCTGTATAGTGCTGGTTTATGCTGGTTAGTGTTGGTATAGTGCTGGTCCAGGCTGGTGTATGCTAGTTAGCGTTGGTATAGTGCTGGTCCAGGCTGGTTTATGCTGTTTAGTGTTGGTAGAGTGCTGGTCCTGGCTGGTTTATGTTGGTTAGTGCTGGTATAGTGCTGGTCCAGGCTGGTTTATGCTGGTTAGTGTTGGTATAGTGCTGGTCCAGGCTGGTTTATGCTAGTTAGTGTTGGTATAGTGATGGTCCAGGCTGGTGTATGCTGGTTAGTGCTGGTATAGTGCTGGATAGTGTTGGTATAGTGCTGGTCCAGGCTGGTTTATGCAAGGTAGTGTTGGTATATTGCTGGTCCAGGGTGGTTTATGCTGGTTAGTGTTGGTATATTGTTGGTCCAGGCAGGTTTATGCTGGTTAGGGTTGGTATAGTGCTGGTATAGTGCTGGTCCAGGCTGGTTTATGCTGGATAGTGTTGGTATAGTGCTGGTCCGGGCTGGTTTATGCTAGTTAGTGTTGGTATAGTGCTGATCCAGGCTGGTTTTTGTTGCTTCGTGTTGGTATAGTGCTGGTCCATGCTGGTTTATGCTGGTTAGTGTTGGTATAGTGCTGGTCCAGGCTGGTTTTTGCTGGTTCGTGTTGGTATAGTGCTGGTCCAGGCTGGTTTATAATGGTTAGTGTTGGTATAGTGCTGGTCCAGGCTGGTTTTTGCTGGTTCTTGTTGGTATTGTGCTGGACCATGCTGGTTTATGCTAGTTGGTGTCTGTATAGTGCTGGTTTATGCTGGTTAGTGTTGGTATAGTGCTGGTCCAGGCTGGTGTATGCTAGTTAGCGTTGGTATAGTGCTGGTCCAGGCTGGTTTATGCTGTTTAGTGTTGGTAGAGTGCTGGTCCTGGCTGGTTTATGTTGGTTAGTGCTGGTATAGTGCTGGTCCAGGCTGGTTTATGCTGGTTAGTGTTGGTATAGTGCTGGTCCAGGCTGGTTTATGCTAGTTAGTGTTGGTATAGTGATGGTCCAGGCTGGTGTATGCTGGTTAGTGCTGGTATAGTGCTGGATAGTGTTGGTATAGTGCTGGTCCAGGCTGATTAGTATTGGTATAGTGCTAATTTATGCTGGTTAGTGCTGGTCCAGGCTGGTTTATGCTGGTTAGTGTTGGTATAGTGCTGGTCCAGGCTGATTAGTGTTGGAATAGTACTAGTTTATGACAGTTAGTGCTGGTATAGTGCTGGTCCAGGCTGGTTTATGCTTGTCAGTGTTGGTATAGTGCTGGTTAGTGTTGGTATAGTGCTGGTCCATGCTGGTTTATGCTGGTTAGTGTTGGTATAGTGCTGGTCCATGCTGGTTTATCCTAGTTGGTGTTGGTATAGTGCTGGTCCATGCTGGTTTATGCAAGGTAGTGTTGGTATATTGCTGGTCCAGGGTGGTTTATGCTGGTTAGTGTTGGTATAGTGTTGGTCCAGGCAGGTTTATGCTGGTTAGGGTTGGTATAGTGCTGGTATAGTGCTGGTCCAGGCTGGTTTATGCTGGATAGTGTTGGTATAGTGCTGGTCCGGGCTGGTTTATGCTAGTTAGTGTTGGTATAGTGCTGATCCAGGCTGGTTTTTGTTGCTTCGTGTTGGTATAGTGCTGGTCCATGCTGGTTTATGCTGGTTAGTGTTGGTATAGTGCTGGTCCAGGCTGGTTTTTGCTGGTTCGTGTTGGTATAGTGCTGGTCCAGGCTGGTTTATAATGGTTAGTGTTGGTATAGTGCTGGTCCAGGCTGGTTTTTGCTGGTTCGTGTTGGTATTGTGCTGGACCATGCTGGTTTATGCTAGTTGGTGTCTGTATAGTGCTGGTTTATGCTGGTTAGTGTTGGTATAGTGCTGGTCCAGGCTGGTGTATGCTAGTTAGCGTTGGTATAGTGCTGGTCCAGGCTGGTTTATGCTGTTTAGTGTTGGTAGAGTGCTGGTCCATGCTGGTTTATGCTGGTTAGTGTTGGAATATTGCTGGTATAGTGCTGGTCCATGCTGGTTAGTGTTGGTATAGTGTTGGTATAGTGCTGGTTTATGCTAGTTGGTGTTGGTATTGTGCTGGTCCAGGCTGGTTTATGCTAGTTAGTGTTGGTATAGTGCTGGTCCAGGCTGGTTTTTGCTGGTTAGTGTTGGTATAGTGCTGGTCCATGCTGGTTAATGATAGTTGGTGTAGGTATAGTGCTGGTCCAGGCTGATTTATGCTAGTTAGTGTTGGTATAGTGATTGTCCAGGCTGATTTATGCTAGTTAGAATTGGTATAGTGCTGGTCCAGGCTGGTTTTTGCTGGTTCGTGTTGGTATAGTGCTGGTCCATGCTGGTTTATGCTATTTGGTGTTGGTATAGTGCTGGTCCAGTTTGGTTTATGCTGGTTATTGTTGGTATAGTGCTGGTTTATGCTATTTGGTGTTGGTATAGTGCTGGTCCAGGCTGGTTTATGCTGGTTAGTGTTTGTATAGTGCTGGACCAGGCTGGTTTATGTTGGTTAGTGTTGGTATAGTGCTGGTCCAGGCTGGTTTATGCTGGTTAGTGTTGGTATAGTGCTGGTCCAGGCTGGTTTATGCTGGTTAGTGTTGGTATAGGGCTAGTTAGTGCTGGTATAGTGCTGGTCCATGGTGGCTTATGCTAGTTAGTGTTGGTATAGTGCTGGTCCAGGCTGGTGTATGCTGGTTAGTGCTGGTATAATGCTGGATAGTCTTGGTATAGTGCTGGTCCAGGCAGATTAGTGTTGGTATAGTGCTAATTTATGCTGGTTAGTGCTGGTTCAGGCTGGTTTATGCTGGTTAGTGTTGGTATAGTGCTGGACCAGGCTGATTAGTGTTGGCATAGTACTAGTTTATGCTAGTTTGTGCTGGTATAGTGCTGGTCCAGGCTGGTTTATGCTTGTTAGTGTTGGTATAGTGCTGGTTAGTGTTGGTATAGTGCTGGTCCATGCTGGTTTATGCTGGTTAGTGTTGGTATAGGGCTAGTTAGTGCTGGTATAGTGCTGGTCCATGGTGGTTTATTCTAGTTAGTGTTGGTATAGTGATGGTCCAGGCTGGTGTCTGCTGGTTAGTGCTGGTATAGTGCTGGATAGTGTTGGTATAGTGCTGGTCCAGGCTGATTAGTATTGGTATAGTGCTAATTTATGCTGGTTAGTGCTGGTCCAGGCTGGTTTATGCTGGTTAGTGTTGGTATAGTGCTAGTTAGTGTTGGTATAGTGCTGGTTTATGCTGGTTAGTGTTGGTATAGTGCTAGTTAGTGTTGGTATAGTGCTGGTTTATGATGGTTAGTGTTGGTATAGTGCTGGTCCAGGCTGGTTTTTGCTGGTTCATGTTGGTATAGTGCTGGTCCATGCTGGTTTATGCTAGTTGGTGTTGGTATAGTGCTGGTCCAGGCTGGTTTATGCTGGTTAATGTTGGTGTAGTGCTGGTCCATGCTGGTTTGTGTTGGTATAGTGCTGGTCCATGCTGGTTTATGATAGTTAGTGTTGGTATAGTGCTGGTCCAGGCTGGTTTATGCTGGTTAGTGTTGGTATAGGGCTAGTTAGTGCTGGTAGAGTGCTGGTCCATGGTGGTTTATGCTAGTTAGTGTAGGTATAGTGCTGGTCCAGGCTGGTGCATGCTGGTTAGTGCTGGTATAGTGCTGGATAGTGTTGGTATAGTACTAGTTTAGCTAGTTAGTGTTGGTATAGTGCTGGTCCAGGCTGGTTTATGCTTGTTAGTGTTGGTATAGTGCTGGTTAGTGTTGGTATAGTGCTGGCCCATGCTGGTTTATGCTGGTTAGTGTTGGTATAGTGCTAGTTAGTGTTGGTATAGTGCTGGTCCAGGCTGGTGTATGCTGGTATAATGCTGGATTAGTGTTGGTATAGTGCTAATTTATGCTGGTTAGTGCTGGTGCTGGCTGGTTTATGCTGGTTAGTGTTGGTATTGTGCTGGTCCAGGCTGATTAGTGTTGGCATAGTACTAGTAATGCTGGTCCAGGCTGGTGTATGCTGGTTAGTGCTGGTATAATGCTGGATTAGTGTTGGTATAGTGCTAATTTTTGCTGGTTAGTGCTGGCCCAGGCTGATTTATGATGGTTAGTGTTGGTAAGGTGCTTGTCCAGGCTGGTTTTTGCTGGTTCGTGTTGGTATAGTGCTGGTCCAGGCTGGTTTATGCTGGTTAGTGTTGGTATAGTGCTGGTCCATGCTGGTTTATCCTAGTTGGTGTTGGTATAGTGCTGGTCCATGCTGGTTTATGCAAGGTAGTGTTGGTATATTGCTGGTCCAGGGTGGTTTATGCTGGTTAGTGTTGGTATAGTGTTGGTCCAGGCAGGTTTATGCTGGTTAGGGTTGGTATAGTGCTGGTATAGTGCTGGTCCAGGCTGGTTTATGCTGGATAGTGTTGGTATAGTTCTGGTCCGGGCTGGTTTATGCTAGTTAGTGTTGGTATAGTGCTGGTCCAGGCTGGTTTTTGTTGCTTCGTGTTGGTATAGTGCTGGTCCATGCTGGTTTATGCTGGTTAGTGTTGGTATAGTGCTGGTCCAGGCTGGTTTTTGCTGGTTCGTGTTGGTATAGTGCTGGTCCAGGCTGGTTTATAATGGTTAGTGTTGGTATAGTGCTGGTCCAGGCTGGTTTTTGCTGGTTCTTGTTGGTATTGTGCTGGACCATGCTGGTTTATGCTAGTTGGTGTCTGTATAGTGCTGGTTTATGCTGGTTAGTGTTGGTATAGTGCTGGTCCAGGCTGGTGTATGCTAGTTAGCGTTGGTATAGTGCTGGTCCAGGCTGGTTTATGCTTGTTAGTGTTGGTATAGTGCTGGTTAGTGTTGGTATAGTGCTGGCCCATGCTGGTTTATGCTGGTTAGTGTTGGTATAGTGCTAGTTAGTGTTGGTATAGTGCTGGTCCAGGCTGGTGTATGCTGGTATAATGCTGGATTAGTGTTGGTATAGTGCTAATTTATGCTGGTTAGTGCTGGTGCAGGCTGGTTTATGCTGGTTAGTGTTGGTATTGTGCTGGTCCAGGCTGATTAGTGTTGGCATAGTACTAGTAATGCTGGTCCAGGCTGGTGTATGCTGGTTAGTGCTGGTATAATGCTGGATTAGTGTTGGTATAGTGCTAATTTTTGCTGGTTAGTGCTGGCCCAGGCTGATTTATGATGGTTAGTGTTGGTATAGTGCTTGTCCAGGCTGGTTTTTGCTGGTTCGTGTTGGTATAGTGCTGGTCCAGGCTGGTTTATGCTGGTTAGTGTTGGTATAGTGCTGGTCCAGGCTGATTAGTGTTGGCATAGTACTAGTTTATGACAGTTAGTGCTGGTATAGTGCTGGTCCAGGCTGGTTTATGCTTGTCAGTGTTGGTATAGTGCTGGTCCATGCTGGTTTATGCTGGTTAGTGTTGGTATAGTGCTAGTTAGTGTTGGTATAGTGCTAGTTAGTGTTGGTATAGTGCTGGTTTATGATGGTTAGTGTTTGTATAGAGCTGGTCCAGGCTGGTTTTTGCCTGTTCATGTTGGTATAGTGCTGGTATAGTGCTGGTCCATGCTGGTTTATACCAGTTGGTGTTGGTATAGTGCTGGTCCAGGCTGGTTTATGCTGGTTAGTGTTGGTGTAGTGCCTGTCCATGCTGGTTTGTGTTGGTATAGTGCTGGTCCATGCTGGTTTATGATAGTTAGTGTTGGTATAGTGCTGGTTAGTGTTGGTATAGTGCTGGCCCAAGCTGGTTTATGCTAGTTAGTGTTGGTATAGTGCTGGTCCAGGCTGGTGTATGCTGGTTAGTGCTGGTATAGTGCTGGATAGTGTTGGTATAGTACTAGTTTAGCTAGTTAGTGTTGGTATAGTGCTGGTCCAGGCTGGTTTATGCTTGTTGGTGTTGGTATAGTGCTGGTTAGTGTTGGTATAGTGCTGGCCCAAGCTGGTTTATGCTAGTTAGTGTTGGTATAGTGCTAGTTAGTGTTGGTATAGTGCTGGTCCAGGCTGGTGTATGCTGGTATAATGCTGGATTAGTGTTGGTATAGTGCTAATTCATGCTGGTTAGTGCTGGTGCAGGCTTGTTTATGCTGGTTAGTGTTGGTATAGTGCTGGTCCAGGCTGATTAGTGTTGGCATAGTATTAGTAATGCTGGTCCAGGCTGGTTTATGCTGGTTAGTGCTGGTATAATGCTGGATTAGTGTTGGTATAGTGCTAATTTTTGCTGGTTAGTGCTGGCCCAGGCTGATTTATGATGGTTAGTGTTGGTATAGTGCTGGTCCAGGCTGGTTTTTGCTGGTTCGTGTTGGTATAGTGCTGGTCCAGGCTGGTTTATGCTGGTTAGTGTTGGTATAGTGCTGGTCCATGCTGGTTTATGCTAGTTGGTGTTGGTATAGTGCTGGTCCAGGCTGGTTTATGCTGATTAGTGTTGGTGTAGTGCTGGTCCATGCTGGTTTGTGTTGGTATAGTGCTGGTCCATGCTGGTTTATGATAGTTAGGGTTGGTATAGTGCTGGTCCAGGCTGGTTTATGCTGGTTAGTGTTGGTATAGGGCTAGTTAGTGCTGGTATAGTGCTGGTCCATGGTGGTTTATGCTAGTTAGTGCTGGTGTAGTGCTGGTCCAGGCTGGTGTATGCTGGTTAGTGCTGGTATAATGCTGGATAGTGTTGGTATAGTGCTGGTCCAGGCTGATTAGTGTTGGTATAGTGCTAATTTATGCTAGTTAGTGCTGGTGCAGGCTGGTTTATGCTGGTTAGTGTTGGTATAGTGCTGGCCCAGGCTGATTAGTGTTGGCATAGTACTATTTTATGCTAGTTAGTGCTGGTATAGTGCTGGTCCAGGCTGGTTTATGCTTGTTAGTGTTGGTATAGTGCTGGTTAGTTTTGGTATAGTGCTGGTCCATGCTGATTTATGCTGGTTAGTGTTGGTATAGTGCTAGTTAGTGTTGGTATAGTGCTGGTCCATGCTGGTTTATGCTGGTTAGTGTTGGTATAGTGCTGGCCCAGGCTGATTTATGATGGTTAGTGTTGGTATAGTGCTGGTCCAGGCTGGTTTTTGCTGGTTCGTGTTGGTATAGTACTGGTCCATGCTGGTTTATGCTAGTTGGTGTTGGTATAGTGCTGGTCCAAACTGGTTTATGCTGGTTAGTGTTGGTGTAGTGCTGTTCCATGCTGGTTTGTGTTGGTATAGTGCTGTTCCATGCTGGTTTATGATAGTTAGTGTTGGTATAGTGCTGGTCCAGGCTGGTTTGTGCTGGTTAGTGTTGGTATAGTGCTGGTCCAGGCTGGTTTTTGCTGGTTCGTGTTGGTATAGGGTTAGTTAGTGCTGGTATAGTGCTGGTCCATGGTGGTTTATGCTAGTTAGTGTTGGTATAGTGCTGGTCCAGGCTGGTGTATGCTGGTTAGTGCAGGTATAGTGCTGGATAGTGTTGGTATAGTGCTGGTCCAGGCTGATTAGTGTTGGTATAGTGCTAATTTATGCTGGTTAGTGCTGGTCCAGGCTGGTTCATGCTGGTTAGTGTTGGTATAGTGCTGGTCCAGGCTGATTAGTGTTGGCATAGTGCTGGTCCATGACGGTTTATGCTGGTTAGTGTTGGTATAGTGCTAGTAAGTGTTGGTATAGTGCTGGTCCATGTTGGTTTATGCTGGTTAGTTTTGGTATAGTGCTGGTCCAGGCTGGTTTATGCTGGTTAGTGTTGGTATAGTGCTGGTCCAGGCTGGTTTATGCTGGTTAGTGTTGGACTAGTGCTGGTCCATGCTGGTTTATGCTGGTTAGTGTTGGTATAGTGCTAGTTAGTGTTGGTATAGTGCTGGTCCATGCTGGTTTATGCTGGTTAGTGTTGGTATAGTGCTGGCCCAGGCTGATTTATGATGGTTAGTGTTGGTATAGTGCTGGTCCAGGCTGGTTATTGCTGGTTCGTGTTGGTATAGTGCTGGTCCATGCTGGTTTATGCTAGTTGGTGTTGGTATAGTGCTGGTCCAGGCTGGTTTATGCTGGTTAGTGTTGGTGTAGTGCTGGTCCATGCTGGTTTTTGTTGGTATAGTGCTGGTCCATGCTGGTTTATGACAGTTAGTGTTGGTATAGTAATGGTCCAGGCTGGATTATGCTGGTTAGTGTTGGTATAGTGCTGGTCCAGGCTGGTTTTTGCTGGTTCGTGTTGGTATAGGGCTAGTTAGTGCTGGTATAGTGCTGGGCCATGGTGGTTTATGCTAGTTAGTGTTGGTATAGTGCTGGTCCAGGCTGGTGTATGCTGGTTAGTGCAGGTGTAGTGCTGGATAGTGTTGGTATAGTGCTGGTCCAGGCTGATTAGTGTTGGTATAGTGCTAATTTATGCTGGTAAGTGCTGGTCCAGGCTGGTTTATGCTGGTTAGTGTTGGTATAGTGCTGGTCCAGGCTGATTAGTGTTGGCATAGTGCTGGTCCATGCCAGTTTATGCTGGTTAGTGTTGGTATAGTGCTAGTTAGTGTTGGTATAGTGCTGGTCCATGCTGGTTTATGCTGGTTAGTTTTGGTATAGTGCTGGTCCAGGCTGGTTTATGCTGGTTTGTGTTGGTATAGTGCTGGTCCAGGCTGGTTTATGCTGGTTAGTGTTGGTATAGTACTGGAACATGCTGGTTTATGCTAGTTGGTGTTAGTATATTGCTGGTCCAGGCTGGTTTATGCTGGTTAGTGTTTGTATAGTGCTGGTCCTGGCTGGTTTATGTTGGTTAGTGTTGGTGTAGTGCTGGTCCAGGCTGGTTTATGCTGGTTAGTGTTGGTATAGTGCTGGTCCAGGCTGGTTTATGCTAGTTAGTGTTGGTATAGTGATGGTCCAGGCTGGTGTATGCTGATTAGTGCTGGTATAGTGCTGGATAGTGTTGGTATAGTGCTGGTCCAGGCTGATTAGTATTGGTATAGTGCTAATTTATGCTGGTTAGTGCTGGTCCAGGCTGGTTTATGCTGGTTAGTGTTGGTATAGTGCTGGTCCAGGCTGATTAGTGTTGGAATAGTGCTAATTTATGCTGGTTAGTGCTGGTCCAGGCTGGTTTATGCTGGTTAGTGCTGGTATAGTGCTGGTCCAGGCTGGTTTATGCTTGTCAGTGTTGGTATAGTGCTGGTTTGTGTTGGTATAGTGCTGGTCCATGCTGGTTTATGCTGGTTAGTGTTGGTATAGTGCTAGTTAGTGTTGGTATAGTGCTAGTTAGTGTTGGTATAGTACTGGTTTATGATGGTTAGTGTTGGTATAGTGCTGGTCCAGGCTGGTTTTTGCCTGTTCATGTTGGTATAGTGCTGGTCCATGCTGGTTTATGCCAGTTGGTGTTGGTATAGTGCTGGTCCAGGCTGGTTTATGCTGGTTAGTGTTGGTGTAGTGCTGGTCCATGCTGGTTTGTGTTGGTATAGTGCTGATCCATGCTGGTTTATGATAGTTAGTGTTGGTATAGTGCTGGTCCAGGCTGGTTTATGCTGGTTAGAGTTGGTATAGGGCTAGTTAGTGCTGGTATAGTGCTGGTCCATGGTGGTTTATGCTAGTTAGTGTTCGTATAGTGCTGGTCCAGGCTAGTGTATGCTGGTTAGTGCTGGTATAGTGCTGGATAGTGTTGGTATAGTACTTGTTTAGCTAGTTAGTGTTGGTATAGTGCTGGTCCATGCTGGTTTATGCTGGTTAGTTTTGGTATAGTGCTGGTCCAGGCTGGTTTATGCTGGTTAGTGTTGGTATAGTGCTGGTCCAGGCTGGTTTATGCTGGTTAGTGTTGGTTTAGTGCTGGTCCATGCTGGTTTATGCTAGTTGGTGTTGGTATAGTGCTGGTCCAGGCTGGTTTATGCTGGTTAGTGTTTGTATAGTGCTGGTCCAGGCTGGTTTATGCTGGTTAGTGTTAGTATAGTGCTGGTCCAGGCTGGTTTATGCTGGTTAGTGTTGGTATAGGGCTAGTTAGTGCTGGTATAGTGCTGGTCCATGGTGGTTTATTCTAGTTAGTGTTGGTATAGTGATGGTCCAGGCTGGTGTCTGCTGGTTAGTGCTGGTATAGTGCTGGATAGTGTTGGTATAGTGCTGGTCCAGGCTGATTAGTATTGGTATAGTGCTAATTTATGCTGGTTAGTGCTGGTCCAGGCTGGTTTATGCTGGTTAGTGTTGGTATAGTGCTGGTCCAGGCTGATTAGTGTTGGCATAGTACTAGTTTATGCTAGTTAGTGCTGGTATAATGCTGGTCCAGGCTGGCTTATGCTTTTCAGTGTTGGTATAGTGCTGGTTAGTGTTGGTATAGTGCTGGTCCATGCTGGTTTATGCTGGTTAGTGTTGGTATAGTGCTAGTTAGTGTTGGTATAGTGCTGGTTTATGCTGGTTAGTGTTGGTATAGTGCTAGTTAGTGTTGGTATAGTGCTGGTTTATGATGGTTAGTGTTGGTATAGTGCTGGTCCAGGCTGGTTTTTGCTGGTTCATGTTGGTATAGTGCTGGTCCATGCTGGTTTATGCTAGTTGGTGTTGGTATAGTGCTGGTCCAGGCTGGTTTATGCTGGTTAATGTTGGTGTAGTGCTGGTCCATGCTGGTTTGTGTTGGTATAGTGCTGGTCCATGCTGGTTTATGATAGTTAGTGTTGGTATAGTGCTGGTCCAGGCTGGTGTATGCTGGTATAATGCTGGATTAGTGTTGGTATAGTGCTAATTTATGCTGGTTAGTGCTGGTGCAGGCTGGTTTATGCTGGTTAGTGTTGGTATTGTGCTGGTCCAGGCTGATTAGTGTTGGCATAGTACTAGTAATGCTGGTCCAGGCTGGTGTATGCTGGTTAGTGCTGGTATAATGCTGGATTAGTGTTGGTATAGTGCTAATTTTTGCTGGTTAGTGCTGGCCCAGGCTGATTTATGATGGTTAGTGTTGGTATAGTGCTTGTCCAGGCTGGTTTTTGCTGGTTCGTGTTGGTATAGTGCTGGTCCAGGCTGGTTTATGCTGGTTAGTGTTGGTATAGTGCTGGTCCATGCTGGTTTATCCTAGTTGGTGTTGGTATAGTGCTGGTCCATGCTGGTTTATGCAAGGTAGTGTTGGTATATTGCTGGTCCAGGGTGGTTTATGCTGGTTAGGGTTGGTATAGTGCTGGTATAGTGCTGGTCCAGGCTGGTTTATGCTGGATAGTGTTGGTATAGTGCTGGTCCGGGCTGGTTTATGCTAGTTAGTGTTGGTATAGTGCTGATCCAGGCTGGTTTTTGTTGCTTCGTGTTGGTATAGTGCTGGTCCATGCTGGTTTATGCTGGTTAGTGTTGGTATAGTGCTGGTCCAGGCTGGTTTTTGCTGGTTCGTGTTGGTATAGTGCTGGTCCAGGCTGGTTTATAATGGTTAGTGTTGGTATAGTGCTGGTCCAGGCTGGTTTTTGCTGGTTCGTGTTGGTATTGTGCTGGACCATGCTGGTTTATGCTAGTTGGTGTCTGTATAGTGCTGGTTTATGCTGGTTAGTGTTGGTATAGTGCTGGTCCAGGCTGGTGTATGCTAGTTAGCGTTGGTATAGTGCTGGTCCAGGCTGGTTTATGCTGTTTAGTGTTGGTAGAGTGCTGGTCCATGCTGGTTTATGCTGGTTAGTGTTGGAATATTGCTGGTATAGTGCTGGTCCATGCTGGTTAGTGTTGGTATAGTGTTGGTATAGTGCTGGTTTATGCTAGTTGGTGTTGGTATTGTGCTGGTCCAGGCTGGTTTATGCTAGTTAGTGTTGGTATAGTGCTGGTCCAGGCTGGTTTTTGCTGGTTAGTGTTGGTATAGTGCTGGTCCATGCTGGTTAATGATAGTTGGTGTAGGTATAGTGCTGGTCCAGGCTGATTTATGCTAGTTAGTGTTGGTATAGTGATTGTCCAGGCTGATTTATGCTAGTTAGAATTGGTATAGTGCTGGTCCAGGCTGGTTTTTGCTGGTTCGTGTTGGTATAGTGCTGGTCCATGCTGGTTTATGCTATTTGGTGTTGGTATAGTGCTGGTCCAAATTGGTTTATGCTGGTTATTGTTGGTATAGTGCTGGTTTATGCTATTTGGTGTTGGTATAGTGCTGGTCCAGGCTGGTTTATGCTGGTTAGTGTTTGTATAGTGCTGGACCAGGCTGGTTTATGTTGGTTAGTGTTGGTATAGTGCTGGTCCAGGCTGGTTTATGCTGGTTAGTGTTGGTATAGTGCTGGTCCAGGCTGGTTTATGCTGGTTAGTGTTGGTATAGGGCTAGTTAGTGCTGGTATAGTGCTGGTCCATGGTGGCTTATGCTAGTTAGTGTTGGTATAGTGCTGGTCCAGGCTGGTGTATGCTGGTTAGTGCTGGTATAATGCTGGATAGTCTTGGTATAGTGCTGGTCCAGGCAGATTAGTGTTGGTATAGTGCTAATTTATGCTGGTTAGTGCTGGTTCAGGCTGGTTTATGCTGGTTAGTGTTGGTATAGTGCTGGACCAGGCTGATTAGTGTTGGCATAGTACTAGTTTATGCTAGTTTGTGCTGGTATAGTGCTGGTCCAGGCTGGTTTATGCTTGTTAGTGTTGGTATAGTGCTGGTTAGTGTTGGTATAGTGCTGGTCCATGCTGGTTTATGCTGGTTAGTGTTGGTATAGGGCTAGTTAGTGCTGGTATAGTGCTGGTCCATGGTGGTTTATTCTAGTTAGTGTTGGTATAGTGATGGTCCAGGCTGGTGTCTGCTGGTTAGTGCTGGTATAGTGCTGGATAGTGTTGGTATAGTGCTGGTCCAGGCTGATTAGTATTGGTATAGTGCTAATTTATGCTGGTTAGTGCTGGTCCAGGCTGGTTTATGCTGGTTAGTGTTGGTATAGTGCTAGTTAGTGTTGGTATAGTGCTGGTTTATGCTGGTTAGTGTTGGTATAGTGCTAGTTAGTGTTGGTATAGTGCTGGTTTATGATGGTTAGTGTTGGTTAAGTGCTGGTCCAGGCTGGTTTTTGCTGGTTCATGTTGGTATAGTGCTGGTCCATGCTGGTTTATGCTAGTTGGTGTTGGTATAGTGCTGGTCCAGGCTGGTTTATGCTGGTTAATGTTGGTGTAGTGCTGGTCCATGCTGGTTTGTGTTGGTATAGTGCTGGTCCATGCTGGTTTATGATAGTTAGTGTTGGTATAGTGCTGGTCCAGGCTGGTTTATGCTGGTTAGTGTTGGTATAGGGCTAGTTAGTGCTGGTAGAGTGCTGGTCCATGGTGGTTTATGCTAGTTAGTGTTGGTATAGTGCTGGTCCAGGCTGGTGCATGCTGGTTAGTGCTGGTATAGTGCTGGATAGTGTTGGTATAGTACTAGTTTAGCTAGTTAGTGTTGGTATAGTGCTGGTCCAGGCTGGTTTATGCTTGTTAGTGTTGGTATAGTGCTGGTTAGTGTTGGTATAGTGCTGGCCCATGCTGGTTTATGCTGGTTAGTGTTGGTATAGTGCTAGTTAGTGTTGGTATAGTGCTGGTCCAGGCTGGTGTATGCTGGTATAATGCTGGATTAGTGTTGGTATAGTGCTAATTTATGCTGGTTAGTGCTGGTGCTGGCTGGTTTATGCTGGTTAGTGTTGGTATTGTGCTGGTCCAGGCTGATTAGTGTTGGCATAGTACTAGTAATGCTGGTCCAGGCTGGTGTATGCTGGTTAGTGCTGGTATAATGCTGGATTAGTGTTGGTATAGTGCTAATTTTTGCTGGTTAGTGCTGGCCCAGGCTGATTTATGATGGTTAGTGTTGGTAAGGTGCTTGTCCAGGCTGGTTTTTGCTGGTTCGTGTTGGTATAGTGCTGGTCCAGGCTGGTTTATGCTGGTTAGTGTTGGTATAGTGCTGGTCCATGCTGGTTTATCCTAGTTGGTGTTGGTATAGTGCTGGTCCATGCTGGTTTATGCAAGGTAGTGTTGGTATATTGCTGGTCCAGGGTGGTTTATGCTGGTTAGTGTTGGTATAGTGTTGGTCCAGGCAGGTTTATGCTGGTTAGGGTTGGTATAGTGCTGGTATAGTGCTGGTCCAGGCTGGTTTATGCTGGATAGTGTTGGTATAGTGCTGGTCCGGGCTGGTTTATGCTAGTTAGTGTTGGTATAGTGCTGGTCCAGGCTGGTTTTTGTTGCTTCGTGTTGGTATAGTGCTGGTCCATGCTGGTTTATGCTGGTTAGTGTTGGTATAGTGCTGGTCCAGGCTGGTTTTTGCTGGTTCGTGTTGGTATAGTGCTGGTCCAGGCTGGTTTATAATGGTTAGTGTTGGTATAGTGCTGGTCCAGGCTGGTTTTTGCTGGTTCTTGTTGGTATTGTGCTGGACCATGCTGGTTTATGCTAGTTGGTGTCTGTATAGTGCTGGTTTATGCTGGTTAGTGTTGGTATAGTGCTGGTCCAGGCTGGTGTATGCTAGTTAGCGTTGGTATAGTGCTGGTCCAGGCTGGTTTATGCTTGTTAGTGTTGGTATAGTGCTGGTTAGTGTTGGTATAGTGCTGGCCCATGCTGGTTTATGCTGGTTAGTGTTGGTATAGTGCTAGTTAGTGTTGGTATAGTGCTGGTCCAGGCTGGTGTATGCTGGTATAATGCTGGATTAGTGTTGGTATAGTGCTAATTTATGCTGGTTAGTGCTGGTGCAGGCTGGTTTATGCTGGTTAGTGTTGGTATTGTGCTGGTCCAGGCTGATTAGTGTTGGCATAGTACTAGTAATGCTGGTCCAGGCTGGTGTATGCTGGTTAGTGCTGGTATAATGCTGGATTAGTGTTGGTATAGTGCTAATTTTTGCTGGTTAGTGCTGGCCCAGGCTGATTTATGATGGTTAGTGTTGGTATAGTGCTTGTCCAGGCTGGTTTTTGCTGGTTCGTGTTGGTATAGTGCTGGTCCAGGCTGGTTTATGCTGTTTAGTGTTGGTAGAGTGCTGGTCCATGCTGGTTTATGCTGGTTAGTGTTGGAATATTGCTGGTATAGTGCTGGTCCATGCTGGTTAGTGTTGGTATAGTGTTGGTATAGTGCTGGTTTATGCTAGTTGGTGTTGGTATTGTGCTGGTCCAGGCTGGTTTTTGCTAGTTAGTGTTGGTATAGTGCCTGTCCATGCTGGTTTATGCTGGTTAGTGTTGGTATAGTTCTGGCCCAGGCTAATTTATGATGGTTAGTGTTGGTATAGTGCTGGTCCAGGCTGGTTTTTGCTGGTTCGTGTTGGTATAGTGCTGGTCCATGCTGGTTTATGCTAGTTGGTGTTGGTATAGTGCTGGTCCAGGCTGGTGTATGCTGGTTAGTGTTGGTGTAGTGCTGGTCCATGCTGGTTTTTGTTGGTATAGTGCTGGTCCATGCTGGTTTATGATAGTTAGTGTTGGTATAGTGCTGGCCCAGGCTGATTTATGATGGTTAGTGTTGGTATAGTGCTGGTCCAGGCTGGTTTTTGCTGGTTCGTGTTGGTATAGTGCTGGTCCATGCTGGTTTATGCTAGTTGGTGTTGGTATAGTGCTGGTCCAAGCTGGTTTATGCTGGTTAGTGTTGGTGTAGTGCTGTTCCATGCTGGTTTGTGTTGGTATAGTGCTGGTCCATGCTGGTTTATGATAGTTAGTGTTGGTATAGTGCTGGTCCAGGCTGGTTTGTGCTGGTTAGTGTTGGTATAGTGCTGGTCCAGGCTGGTTTTTGCTGGTTCGTGTTGGTATAGGGTTAGTTAGTGCTGGTATAGTGCTGGTCCATGGTGGTTTATGCTAGTTAGTGTTGGTATAGTGCTGGTCCAGGCTGGTGTATGCTGGTTAGTGCAGGTATAGTGCTGGATAGTGTTGGTATAGTGCTGGTCCAGGCTGATTAGTGTTGGTATAGTGCTAATTTATGCTGGTTAGTGCTGGTCCAGGCTGGTTCATGCTGGTTAGTGTTGGTATAGTGCTGGTCCAGGCTGATTAGTGTTGGCATAGTACTAGTTTATGCCAGTTAGTGCTGGTATAGTGCTGGTCCAGGCTGGTTTATGCTGGATAGTGTTGGTATAGTGCTGGTCCGGGCTGGTTTATGCTAGTTAGTGTTGGTATAGTGCTGGTCCAGGCTGGTTTTTGTTGCTTCGTGTTGGTATAGTGCTGGTCCATGCTGGTTTATGCTGGTTAGTGTTGGTATAGTGCTGGTCCAGGCTGGTTTTTGCTGGTTCGTGTTGGTATAGTGCTGGTCCAGGCTGGTTTATAATGGTTAGTGTTGGTATAGTGCTGGTCCAGGCTGGTTTTTGCTGGTTCTTGTTGGTATTGTGCTGGACCATGCTGGTTTATGCTAGTTGGTGTCTGTATAGTGCTGGTTTATGCTGGTTAGTGTTGGTATAGTGCTGGTCCAGGCTGGTGTATGCTAGTTAGCGTTGGTATAGTGCTGGTCCAGGCTGGTTTATGCTTGTTAGTGTTGGTATAGTGCTGGTTAGTGTTGGTATAGTGCTGGCCCATGCTGGTTTATGCTGGTTAGTGTTGGTATAGTGCTAGTTAGTGTTGGTATAGTGCTGGTCCAGGCTGGTGTATGCTGGTATAATGCTGGATTAGTGTTGGTATAGTGCTAATTTATGCTGGTTAGTGCTGGTGCAGGCTGGTTTATGCTGGTTAGTGTTGGTATTGTGCTGGTCCAGGCTGATTAGTGTTGGCATAGTACTAGTAATGCTGGTCCAGGCTGGTGTATGCTGGTTAGTGCTGGTATAATGCTGGATTAGTGTTGGTATAGTGCTAATTTTTGCTGGTTAGTGCTGGCCCAGGCTGATTTATGATGGTTAGTGTTGGTATAGTGCTTGTCCAGGCTGGTTTTTGCTGGTTCGTGTTGGTATAGTGCTGGTCCAGGCTGGTTTATGCTGGTTAGTGTTGGTATAGTGCTGGTCCATGCTGGTTTATCCTAGTTGGTGTTGGTATAGTGCTGGTCCATGCTGGTTTATGCAAGGTAGTGTTGGTATATTGCTGGTCCAGGGTGGTTTATGCTGGTTAGTGTTGGTATAGTGTTGGTCCAGGCAGGTTTATGCTGGTTAGGGTTGGTATAGTGCTGGTATAGTGCTGGTCCAGGCTGGTTTATGCTGGATAGTGTTGGTATAGTGCTGGTCCGGGCTGGTTTATGCTAGTTAGTGTTGGTATAGTGCTGGTCCAGGCTGGTTTTTGTTGCTTCGTTTTGGTATAGTGCTGGTCCATGCTGGTTTATGCTGGTTAGTGTTGGTATAGTGCTGGTCCAGGCTGGTTTTTGCTGGTTCGTGTTGGTATAGTGCTGGTCCAGGCTGGTTTATAATGGTTAGTGTTGGTATAGTGCTGGTCCAGGCTGGTTTTTGCTGGTTCTTGTTGGTATTGTGCTGGACCATGCTGGTTTATGCTAGTTGGTGTCTGTATAGTGCTGGTTTATGCTGGTTAGTGTTGGTATAGTGCTGGTCCAGGCTGGTGTATGCTAGTTAGCTTTGGTATAGTGCTGGTCCAGGCTGGTTTATGCTGTTTAGTGTTGGTAGAGTGCTGGTCCATGCTGGTTTATGCTGGTTAGTGTTGGAATATTGCTGGTATAGTGCTGGTCCATGCTGGTTAGTGTTGGTATAGTGTTGGTATAGTGCTGGTTTATGCTAGTTGGTGTTGGTATTGTGCTGGTCCAGGCTGGTTTTTGCTAGTTAGTGTTGGTATAGTGCCTGTCCATGCTGGTTTATGCTGGTTAGTGTTGGTATCGTTCTGGCCCAGGCTAATTTATGATGGTTAGTCTTGGTATAGTGCTGGTCCAGGCTGGTTTTTGCTGGTTCGTGTTGGTATAGTGCTGGTCCAGGCTGGTGTATGCTGGTTAGTGTTGGTGTAGTGCTGGTCCATGCTGGTTTTTGTTGGTATAGTCCTGGTCCATGCTGGTTTATGATAGTTAGTGTTGGTATAGTGCTGGCCCAGGCTGATTTATGATGGTTAGTGTTGGTATAGTGCTGGTCCAGGCTGGTTTTTGCTGGTTCGTGTTGGTATAGTGCTGGTCCATGCTGGTTTATGCTAGTTGGTGTTGGTATAGTGCTGGTCCAAGCTGGTTTATGCTGGTTAGTGTTGGTGTAGTGCTGTTCCATGCTGGTTTGTGTTGGTATAGTGCTGGTCCATGCTGGTTTATGATAGTTAGTGTTGGTATAGTGCTGGTCCAGGCTGGTTTGTGCTGGTTAGTGTTGGTATAGTGCTGGTCCAGGCTGGTTTTTGCTGGTTCGTGTTGGTATAGGGTTAGTTATTGCTGGTATAGTGCTGGTCCATGGTGGTTTATGCTAGTTAGTGTTGGTATAGTGCTGGTCCAGGCTGGTGTATG
The DNA here is from genome assembly GCF_949357685.1 of Gobio gobio. Lineage (NCBI taxonomy): Eukaryota > Metazoa > Chordata > Actinopteri > Cypriniformes > Gobionidae > Gobio > Gobio gobio. The sequence continues at coordinate 41,939,065 of NC_137117.1, forward strand.
CTGGTTAGTGCAGGTATAGTGCTGGATAGTGTTGGTATAGTGCTGGTCCAGGCTGATTAGTGTTGGTATAGTGCTAATTTATGCTGGTTAGTGCTGGTCCAGGCTGGTTCATGCTGGTTAGTGTTGGTATAGTGCTGGTCCAGGCTGATTAGTGTTGGCATAGTGCTGGTCCATGACGGTTTATGCTGGTTAGTGTTGGTATAGTGCTAGTAAGTGTTGGTATAGTGCTGGTCCATGCTGGTTTATGCTGGTTAGTTTTGGTATAGTGCTGGTCCAGGCTGGTTTATGCTGGTTAGTGTTGGTATAGTGCTGGTCCAGGCTGGTTTATGCTGGTTAGTGTTGGACTAGTGCTGGTCCATGCTGGTTTATGCTGGTTAGTGTTGGTATAGTGCTAGTTAGTGTTGGTATAGTGCTGGTCCATGCTGGTTTTTGCTGGTTAGTGTTGGTATAGTGATGGCCCAGGCTGATTTATGATGGTTAGTGTTGGTATAGTGCTGGTCCAGGCTGGTTATTGCTGGTTCGTGTTGGTATAGTGCTGGTCCATGCTGGTTTATGCTAGTTGGTGTTGGTATAGTGCTGGTCCAGGCTGGTTTATGCTGGTTAGTGTTGGTGTAGTGCTGGTCCATGCTGGTTTTTGTTGGTATAGTGCTGGTCCATGCTGGTTTATGACAGTTAGTGTTGGTATAGTAATGGTCCAGGCTGGATTATGCTGGTTAGTTTTGGTATAGTGCTGGTCCAGGCTGGTTTTTGCTGGTTCGTGTTGGTATAGGGCTAGTTAGTGCTGGTATAGTGCTGGTCCATGGTGGTTTATGCTAGTTAGTGTTGGTATAGTGCTGGTCCAGGCTGGTGTATGCTGGTTAGTGCAGGTGTAGTGCTGGATAGTGTTGGTATAGTTCTGGTCCAGGCTGATTAGTGTTGGTATAGTGCTAATTTATGCTGGTTAGTGCTGGTCCAGGCTGGTTTATGCTGGTTAGTGTTGGTATAGTGCTGGTCCAGGCTGATTAGTGTTGGCATAGTGCTGGTCCATGCCAGTTTATGCTGATTAGTGTTGGTATAGTGCTAGTTAGTGTTGGTATAGTGCTGGTCCATGCTGGTTTATGCTGGTTAGTTTTGGTATAGTGCTGGTCCAGGCTGGTTTATGCTGGTTTGTGTTGGTATAGTGCTGGTCCAGGCTGGTTTATGCTGGTTAGTGTTGGTATAGTACTGGACCATGCTGGTTTATGCTAGTTGGTGTTAGTATATTGCTGGTCCAGGCTGGTTTATGCTGGTTAGTGTTTGTATAGTGCTGGTCCTGGCTGGTTTATGTTGGTTAGTGTTGGTGTAGTGCTGGTCCAGGCTGGTTTATGCTGGTTAGTGTTGGTATAGTGCTGGTCCAGGCTGGTTTATGCTAGTTAGTGTTGGTATAGTGATGGTCCAGGCTGGTGTATGCTGGTTAGTGCTGGTATAGTGCTGGATAGTGTTGGTATAGTGCTGGTCCAGGCTGATTAGTATTGGTATAGTGCTAATTTATGCTGGTTAGTGCTGGTCCAGGCTGGTTTATGCTGGTTAGTGTTGGTATAGTGCTGGTCCAGGCTGATTAGTGTTGGAATAGTACTAGTTTATGACAGTTAGTGCTGGTATAGTGCTGGTCCAGGCTGGTTTATGCTGGTTAGTGTTGGTATAGTGCTAGTTAGTGTTGGTATAGTGCTAGTTAGTGTTGGTATAGTGCTGGTTTATGATGGTTAGTGTTGGTATAGTGCTGGTCCAGGCTGGTTTTTGCCTGTTCATGTTGGTATAGTGCTGGTCCATGCTGGTTTATGCCAGTTGGTGTTGGTATAGTGCCGGTCCAGGCTGGTTTATGCTGGTTAGTGTTGGTGTAGTGCTGGTCCATGCTGGTTTGTGTTGGTATAGTGCTGATCCATGCTGGTTTATGATAGTTAGTGTTGGTATAGTGCTGGTCCAGGCTGGTTTATGCTGGTTAGAGTTGGTATAGGGCTAGTTAGTGCTGGTATAGTGCTGGTCCATGGTGGTTTATGCTAGTTAGTGTTCGTATAGTGCTGGTCCAGGCTAGTGTATGCTGGTTAGTGCTGGTATAGTGCTGGATAGTGTTGGTATAGTACTTGTTTAGCTAGTTAGTGTTGGTATAGTGCTGGTCCATGCTGGTTTATGCTGGTTAGTTTTGGTATAGTGCTGGTCCAGGCTGGTTTATGCTGGTTAGTGTTGGTATAGTGCTGGTCCAGGCTGGTTTATGCTGGTTAGTGTTGGTATAGTGCTGGTCCATGCTGGTTTATGCTAGTTGGTGTTGGTATAGTGATGGTCCAGGCTGGTTTATGCTGGTTAGTGTTTGTATAGTGCTGGTCCAGGCTGGTTTATGCTGGTTAGTGTTGGTATAGTGCTGGTCCAGGCTGGTTTATGCTGGTTAGTGTTGGTATAGGGCTAGTTAGTGCTGGTATAGTGCTGGTCCATGGTGGTTTATTCTAGTTAGTGTTGGTATAGTGATGGTCCAGGCTGGTGTCTGCTGGTTAGTGCTGGTATAGTGCTGGATAGTGTTGGTATAGTGCTGGTCCAGGCTGATTAGTATTGGTATAGTGCTAATTTATGCTGGTTAGTGCTGGTCCAGGCTGGTTTATGCTGGTTAGTGTTGGTATAGTGCTGGTCCAGGCTGATTAGTGTTGGCATAGTACTAGTTTATGCTAGTTAGTGCTGGTATAATGCTGGTCCAGGCTGGCTTATGCTTTTCAGTGTTGGTATAGTGCTGCTTAGTGTTGGTATAGTGCTGGTCCATGCTGGTTTATGCTGGTTAGTGTTGGTATAGTGCTAGTTAGTGTTGGTATAGTGCTGGTTTATGCTGGTTAGTGTTGGTATAGTGCTAGTTAGTGTTGGTATAGTGCTGGTTTATGATGGTTAGTGTTGGTATAGTGCTGGTCCAGGCTGGTTTTTGCTGGTTCATGTTGGTATAGTGCTGGTCCATGCTGGTTTATGCTAGTTGGTGTTGGTATAGTGCTGGTCCAGGCTGGTTTATGCTGGTTAATGTTGGTGTAGTGCTGGTCCATGCTGGTTTGTGTTGGTATAGTGCTGGTCCATGCTGGTTTATGATAGTTAGTGTTGGTATAGTGCTAGTTAGTGTTGGTATAGTGCTGGTCCAGGCTGGTGTATGCTGGTATAATGCTGGATTAGTGTTGGTATAGTGCTAATTTATGCTGGTTAGTGCTGGTGCAGGCTGGTTTATGCTGGTTAGTGTTGGTATTGTGCTGGTCCAGGCTGATTAGTGTTGGCATAGTACTAGTAATGCTGGTCCAGGCTGGTGTATGCTGGTTAGTGCTGGTATAATGCTGGATTAGTGTTGGTATAGTGCTAATTTTTGCTGGTTAGTGCTGGCCCAGGCTGATTTATGATGGTTAGTGTTGGTATAGTGCTTGTCCAGGCTGGTTTTTGCTGGTTCGTGTTGGTATAGTGCTGGTCCAGGCTGGTTTATGCTGGTTAGTGTTGGTATAGTGCTGGTCCATGCTGGTTTATCCTAGTTGGTGTTGGTATAGTGCTGGTCCATGCTGGTTTATGCAAGGTAGTGTTGGTATATTGCTGGTCCAGGGTGGTTTATGCTGGTTAGTGTTGGTATAGTGTTGGTCCAGGCAGGTTTATGCTGGTTAGGGTTGGTATAGTGCTGGTATAGTGCTGGTCCAGGCTGGTTTATGCTGGATAGTGTTGGTATAGTGCTGGTCCGGGCTGGTTTATGCTAGTTAGTGTTGGTATAGTGCTGGTCCAGGCTGGTTTTTGTTGCTTCGTTTTGGTATAGTGCTGGTCCATGCTGGTTTATGCTGGTTAGTGTTGGTATAGTGCTGGTCCAGGCTGGTTTTTGCTGGTTCGTGTTGGTATAGTGCTGGTCCAGGCTGGTTTATAATGGTTAGTGTTGGTATAGTGCTGGTCCAGGCTGGTTTTTGCTGGTTCTTGTTGGTATTGTGCTGGACCATGCTGGTTTATGCTAGTTGGTGTCTGTATAGTGCTGGTTTATGCTGGTTAGTGTTGGTATAGTGCTGGTCCAGGCTGGTGTATGCTAGTTAGCTTTGGTATAGTGCTGGTCCAGGCTGGTTTATGCTGTTTAGTGTTGGTAGAGTGCTGGTCCATGCTGGTTTATGCTGGTTAGTGTTGGAATATTGCTGGTATAGTGCTGGTCCATGCTGGTTAGTGTTGGTATAGTGTTGGTATAGTGCTGGTTTATGCTAGTTGGTGTTGGTATTGTGCTGGTCCAGGCTGGTTTTTGCTAGTTAGTGTTGGTATAGTGCCTGTCCATGCTGGTTTATGCTGGTTAGTGTTGGTATCGTTCTGGCCCAGGCTAATTTATGATGGTTAGTGTTGGTATAGTGCTGGTCCAGGCTGGTTTTTGCTGGTTCGTGTTGGTATAGTGCTGGTCCATGCTGGTTTATGCTAGTTGGTGTTGGTATAGTGCTGGTCCAGGCTGGTGTATGCTGGTTAGTGTTGGTGTAGTGCTGGTCCATGCTGGTTTTTGTTGGTATAGTGCTGGTCCATGCTGGTTTATGATAGTTAGTGTTGGTATAGTGCTGGCCCAGGCTGATTTATGATGGTTAGTGTTGGTATAGTGCTGGTCCAGGCTGGTTTTTGCTGGTTCGTGTTGGTATAGTGCTGGTCCATGCTGGTTTATGCTAGTTGGTGTTGGTATAGTGCTGGTCCAAGCTGGTTTATGCTGGTTAGTGTTGGTTTAGTGCTGTTCCATGCTGGTTTGTGTTGGTATAGTGCTGGTCCATGCTGGTTTATGATAGTTAGTGTTGGTATAGTGCTGGTCCAGGCTGGTTTGTGCTGGTTAGTGTTGGTATAGTGCTGGTCCAGGCTGGTTTTTGCTGGTTCGTGTTGGTATAGGTTTAGTTATTGCTGGTATAGTGCTGGTCCATGGTGGTTTATGCTAGTTAGTGTTGGTATAGTGCTGGTCCAGGCTGGTGTATGCTGGTTAGTGCAGGTATAGTGCTGGATAGTGTTGGTATAGTGCTGGTCCAGGCTGATTAGTGTTGGTATAGTGCTAATTTATGCTGGTTAGTGCTGGTCCAGGCTGGTTCATGCTGGTTAGTGTTGGTATAGTGCTGGTCCAGGCTGATTAGTGTTGGCATAGTGCTGGTCCATGACGGTTTATGCTGGTTAGTGTTGGTATAGTGCTAGTAAGTGTTGGTATAGTGCTGGTCCATGCTGGTTTATGCTGGTTAGTTTTGGTATAGTGCTGGTCCAGGCTGGTTTATGCTGGTTAGTGTTGGTATAGTGCTGGTCCAGGCTGGTTTATGCTGGTTAGTGTTGGACTAGTGCTGGTCCATGCTTGTTTATGCTGGTTAGTGTTGGTATAGTGCTAGTTAGTGTTGGTATAGTGCTGGTCCATGCTGGTTTTTGCTGGTTAGTGTTGGTATAGTGCTGGCCCAGGCTGATTTATGATGGTTAGTGTTGGTATAGTGCTGGTCCAGGCTGGTTATTGCTGGTTCGTGTTGGTATAGTGCTGGTCCATGCTGGTTTATGCTAGTTGGTGTTGGTATAGTGCTGGTCCAGGCTGGTTTATGCTGGTTAGTGTTGGTGTAGTGCTGGTCCATGCTGGTTTTTGTTGGTATAGTGCTGGTCCATGCTGGTTTATGACAGTTAGTGTTGGTATAGTAATGGTCCAGGCTGGATTATGCTGGTTAGTGTTGGTATAGTGCTGGTCCAGGCTGGTTTTTGCTGGTTCGTGTTGGTATAGGGCTAGTTAGTGCTGGTATAGTGCTGGTCCATGGTGGTTTATGCTAGTTAGTGTTGGTATAGTGCTGGTCCAGGCTGGTGTATGCTGGTTAGTGCAGGTGTAGTGCTGGATAGTGTTGGTATAGTTCTGGTCCAGGCTGATTAGTGTTGGTATAGTGCTAATTTATGCTGGTTAGTGCTGGTCCAGGCTTGTTTATGCTGGTTAGTGTTGGTATAGTGCTGGTCCAGGCTGATTAGTGTTGGCATAGTGCTGGTCCATGCCAGTTTATGCTGATTAGTGTTGGTATAGTGCTAGTTAGTGTTGGTATAGTGCTGGTCCATGCTGGTTTATGCTGGTTAGTTTTGGTATAGTGCTGGTCCAGGCTGGTTTATGCTGGTTTGTGTTGGTATAGTGCTGGTCCAGGCTGGTTTATGCTGGTTAGTGTTGGTATAGTACTGGACCATGCTGGTTTATGCTAGTTGGTGTTAGTATATTGCTGGTCCAGGCTGGTTTATGCTGGTTAGTGTTTGTATAGTGCTGGTCCTGGCTGGTTTATGTTGGTTAGTGTTGGTGTAGTGCTGGTCCAGGCTGGTTTATGCTGGTTAGTGTTGGTATAGTGCTGGTCCAGGCTGGTTTATGCTAGTTAGTGTTGGTATAGTGATGGTCCAGGCTGGTGTATGCTGGTTAGTGCTGGTATAGTGCTGGATAGTGTTGGTATAGTGCTGGTCAAGGCTGATTAGTATTGGTATAGTGCTAATTTATGCTGGTTAGTGCTGGTCCAGGCTGGTTTATGCTGGTTAGTGTTGGTATAGTGCTGGTCCAGGCTGATTAGTGTTGGAATAGTACTAGTTTATGACAGTTAGTGCTGGTATAGTGCTGGTCCAGGCTGGTTTATGCTTGTCAGTGTTGGTATAGTGCTGGTTAGTGTTGGTATAGTGCTGGTCCATGCTGGTTTATGCTGGTTAGTGTTGGTATAGTGCTAGTTAGTGTTGGTATAGTGCTAGTTAGTGTTGGTATAGTGCTGGTTTATGATGGTTAGTGTTGGTATAGTGCTGGTCCAGGCTGGTTTTTGCCTGTTCATGTTGGTATAGTGCTGGTCCATGCTGGTTTATGCCAGTTGGTGTTGGTATAGTGCTGGTCCAGGCTGGTTTATGCTGGTTAGTGTTGGTGTAGTGCTGGTCCATGCTGGTTTGTGTTGGTATAGTGCTGATCCATGCTGGTTTATGATAGTTAGTGTTGGTATAGTGCTGGTCCAGGCTGGTTTATGCTGGTTAGAGTTGGTATAGGGCTAGTTAGTGCTGGTATAGTGCTGGTCCATGGTGGTTTATGCTAGTTAGTGTTCGTATAGTGCTGGTCCAGGCTAGTGTATGCTGGTTAGTGCTGGTATAGTGTTGGTATAGTACTTGTTTAGCTAGTTAGTGTTGGTATAGTGCTGGTCCATGCTGGTTTATGCTGGTTAGTTTTGGTATAGTGCTGGTCCAGGCTGGTTTATGCTGGTTAGTGTTGGTATAGTGCTGGTCCAGGCTGGTTTATGCTGGTTAGTGTTGGTATAGTGCTGGTCCATGCTGGTTTATGCTAGTTGGTGTTGGTATAGTGCTGGTCCAGGCTGGTTTATGCTGGTTAGTGTTTGTATAGTGCTGGTCCAGGCTGGTTTATGCTGGTTAGTGTTGGTATAGTGCTGGTCCAGGCTGGTTTATGCTGGTTAGTGTTGGTATAGGGCTAGTTAGTGCTGGTATAGTGCTGGTCCATGGTGGTTTATTCTAGTTAGTGTTGGTATAGTGATGGTCCAGGCTGGTGTCTGCTGGTTAGTGCTGGTATAGTGCTGGATAGTGTTGGTATAGTGCTGGTCCAGGCTGATTAGTATTGGTATAGTGCTAATTTATGCTGGTTAGTGCTGGTCCAGGCTGGTTTATGCTGGTTAGTGTTGGTATAGTGCTGGTCCAGGCTGATTAGTGTTGGAATAGTACTAGTTTATGCTAGTTAGTGCTGGTATAATGCTGGTCCAGGCTGGCTTATGCTTTTCAGTGTTGGTATAGTGCTGGTTAGTGTTGGTATAGTGCTGGTCCATGCTGGTTTATGCTGGTTAGTGTTGGTATAGTGCTAGTTAGTGTTGGTATAGTGCTGGTTTATGCTGGTTAGTGTTGGTATAGATTCAAGATTCAAGATTCAAGAGTTTTATTTGTCACATACACAGTTATATACACAATATACAACTGGCAGTGAAATGTAAACAGGTCCAGTTTAGTGCTAGTTTAGTGCTTTAGTTTAGTTTAGTGCTAGTTAGTGTTGGTATAGTGCTGGTTTATGATGGTTAGTGTTGGTATAGTGCTGGTCCAGGCTGGTTTTTGCTGGTTCATGTTGGTATAGTGCTGGTCCATGCTGGTTTATGCTAGTTGGTGTTGGTATAGTGCTGGTCCAGGCTGGTTTATGCTGGTTAATGTTGGTGTAGTGCTGGTCCATGCTGGTTTGTGTTGGTATAGTGCTGGTCCATGCTGGTTTATGATAGTTAGTGTTGGTATAGTGCTGGTCCAGGCTGGTGTATGCTGGTATAATGCTGGATTAGTGTTGGTATAGTGCTAATTTATGCTGGTTAGTGCTGGTGCAGGCTGGTTTATGCTGGTTAGTGTTGGTATTGTGCTGGTCCAGGCTGATTAGTGTTGGCATAGTACTAGTAATGCTGGTCCAGGCTGGTGTATGCTGGTTAGTGCTGGTATAATGCAGGATTAGTGTTGGTATAGTGCTAATTTTTGCTGGTTAGTGCTGGCCCAGGCTGATTTATGATGGTTAGTGTTGGTATAGTGCTTGTCCAGGCTGGTTTTTGCTGGTTCGTTTTGGTATAGTGCTGGTCCAGGCTGGTTTATGCTGGTTTGTGTTGGTATAGTGCTGGTCCATGCTGGTTTATCCTAGTTGGTGTTGGTATAGTGCTGGTCCATGCTGGTTTATGCAAGGTAGTGTTGGTATATTGCTGGTCCAGGGTGGTTTATGCTGGTTAGTGTTGGTATATTGTTGGTCCAGGCAGGTTTATGCTGGTTAGGGTTGGTATAGTGCTGGTATAGTGCTGGTCCAGGCTGGTTTATGCTGGATAGTGTTGGTATAGTGCTGGTCCGGGCTGGTTTATGCTAGTTAGTGTTGGTATAGTGCTGATCCAGGCTGGTTTTTGTTGCTTCGTGTTGGTATAGTGCTGGTCCATGCTGGTTTATGCTGGTTAGTGTTGGTATAGTGCTGGTCCAGGCTGGTTTTTGCTGGTTCGTGTTGGTATAGTGCTGGTCCAGGCTGGTTTATAATGGTTAGTGTTGGTATAGTGCTGGTCCAGGCTGGTTTTTGCTGGTTCTTGTTGGTATTGTGCTGGACCATGCTGGTTTATGCTAGTTGGTGTCTGTATAGTGCTGGTTTATGCTGGTTAGTGTTGGTATAGTGCTGGTCCAGGCTGGTGTATGCTAGTTAGCGTTGGTATAGTGCTGGTCCAGGCTGGTTTATGCTGTTTAGTGTTGGTAGAGTGCTGGTCCTGGCTGGTTTATGTTGGTTAGTGCTGGTATAGTGCTGGTCCAGGCTGGTTTATGCTGGTTAGTGTTGGTATAGTGCTGGTCCAGGCTGGTTTATGCTAGTTAGTGTTGGTATAGTGATGGTCCAGGATGGTGTATGCTGGTTAGTGCTGGTATAGTGCTGGATAGTGTTGGTATAGTGCTGGTCCAGGCTGATTAGTATTGGTATAGTGCTAATTTATGCTGGTTAGTGCTGGTCCAGGCTGGTTTATGCTGGTTAGTGTTGGTATAGTGCTGGTCCAGGCTGATTAGTGTTGGAATAGTACTAGTTTATGACAGTTAGTGCTGGTATAGTGCTGGTCCAGGCTGGTTTATGCTTGTCAGTGTTGGTATAGTGCTGGTTAGTGTTGGTATAGTGCTGGTCCATGCTGGTTTATGCTGGTTAGTGTTGGTATAGTGCTAGTTAGTTTTGGTATAGTGCTAGTTAGTGTTGGTATAGTGCTGGTTTATGATGGTTAGTGTTGGTATAGTGCTGGTCCAGGCTGGTTTTTGCCTGTTCATGTTGGTATAGTGCTGGTCCATGCTGGTTTATGCCAGTTGGTGTTGGTATAGTGCTGGTCCAGGCTGGTTTATGCTGGTTAGTGTTGGTGTAGTGCTGGTCCATGCTGGTTTGTGTTGGTATAGTGCTGATCCATGCTGGTTTATGATAGTTAGTGTTGGTATAGTGCTGGTCCAGGCTGGTTTATGCTGGTTAGAGTTGGTATAGGGCTAGTTAGTGCTGGTATAGTGCTGGTCCATGGTGGTTTATGCTAGTTAGTGTTCGTATAGTGCTGGTCCAGGCTAGTGTATGCTGGTTAGTGCTGGTATAGTGCTGGATAGTGTTGGTATAGTACTTGTTTAGCTAGTTAGTGTTGGTATAGTGCTGGTCCATGCTGGTTTATGCTGGTTAGTTTTGGTATAGTGCTGGTCCAGGCTGGTTTATGCTGGTTAGTGTTGGTATAGTGCTGGTCCAGGCTGGTTTATGCTGGTTAGTGTTGGTATAGTGCTGGTCCATGCTGGTTTATGCTAGTTGGTGTTGGTATAGTGCTGGTCCAGGCTGGTTTATGCTGGTTAGTGTTTGTATAGTGCTGGTCCAGGCTGGTTTATGCTGGTTAGTGTTGGTATAGTGCTGGTCCAGGCTGGTTTATGCTGGTTAGTGTTGGTATAGGGCTAGTTAGTGCTGGTATAGTGCTGGTCCATGGTGGTTTATTCTAGTTAGTGTTGGTATAGTGATGGTCCAGGCTGGTGTCTGCTGGTTAGTGCTGGTATAGTGCTGGATAGTGTTGGTATAGTGCTGGTCCAGGCTGATTAGTATTGGTATAGTGCTAATTTATGCTGGTTAGTGCTGGTCCAGGCTGGTTTATGCTGGTTAGTGTTGGTATAGTGCTGGTCCAGGCTGATTAGTGTTGGCATAGTACTAGTTTATGCTAGTTAGTGCTGGTATAATGCTGGTCCAGGCTGGCTTATGCTTTTCAGTGTTGGTATAGTGCTGGTTAGTGTTGGTATAGTGCTGGTCCATGCTGGTTTATGCTGGTTAGTGTTGGTATAGTGCTAGTTAGTGTTGGTATAGTGCTGGTTTATGCTGGTTAGTGTTGGTATAGTGCTAGTTAGTGTTGGTATAGTGCTGGTTTATGATGGTTAGTGTTGGTATAGTGCTGGTCCAGGCTGGTTTTTGCTGGTTCATGTAGGTATAGTGCTGGTCCATGCTGGTTTATGCTAGTTGGTGTTGGTATAGTGCTGGTCCAGGCTGGTTTATGCTGGTTAATGTTGGTGTAGTGCTGGTCCATGCTGGTTTGTGTTGGTATAGTGCTGGTCCATGCTGGTTTATGATAGTTAGTGTTGGTATAGTGCTAGTTAGTGTTGGTATAGTGCTGGTCCAGGCTGGTGTATGCTGATATAATGCTGGATTAGTGTTGGTATAGTGCTAATTTATGCTGGTTAGTGCTGGTGCAGGCTGGTTTATGCTGGTTAGTGTTGGTATTGTGCTGGTCCAGGCTGATTAGTGTTGGCATAGTACTAGTAATGCTGGTCCAGGCTGGTGTATGCTGGTTAGTGCTGGTATAATGCTGGATTAGTGTTGGTATAGTGCTAATTTTTGCTGGTTAGTGCTGGCCCAGGCTGATTTATGATGGTTAGTGTTGGTATAGTGCTTGTCCAGGCTGGTTTTTGCTGGTTCGTGTTGGTATAGTGCTGGTCCAGGCTGGTTTATGCTGGTTAGTGTTGGTATAGTGCTGGTCCATGCTGGTTTATCCTAGTTGGTGTTGGTATAGTGCTGGTCCATGCTGGTTTATGCAAGGTAGTGTTGGTATATTGCTGGTCCAGGGTGGTTTATGCTGGTTAGTGTTGGTATAGTGTTGGTCCAGGCAGGTTTATGCTGGTTAGGGTTGGTATAGTGCTGGTATAGTGCTGGTCCAGGCTGGTTTATGCTGGATAGTGTTGGTATAGTGCTGGTCCGGGCTGGTTTATGCTAGTTAGTGTTGGTATAGTGCTGGTCCAGGCTGGTTTTTGTTGCTTCTTTCTGGTATAGTGCTGGTCCATGCTGGTTTATGCTGGTTAGTGTTGGTATAGTGCTGGTCCAGGCTGGTTTTTGCTGGTTCGTGTTGGTATAGTGCTGGTCCAGGCTGATTTATAATGGTTAGTGTTGGTATAGTGCTGGTCCAGGCTGGTTTTTGCTGGTTCTTGTTGGTATTGTGCTGGACCATGCTGGTTTATGCTAGTTGGTGTCTGTATAGTGCTGGTTTATGCTGGTTAGTGTTGGTATAGTGCTGGTCCAGGCTGGTGTATGCTAGTTAGCTTTGGTATAGTGCTGGTCCAGGCTGGTTTATGCTGTTTAGTGTTGGTAGAGTGCTGGTCCATGCTGGTTTATGCTGGTTAGTGTTGGAATATTGCTGGTATAGTGCTGGTCCATGCTGGTTAGTGTTGGTATAGTGTTAGTATAGTGCTGGTTTATGCTAGTTGGTGTTGGTATTGTGCTGGTCCAGGCTGGTTTTTGCTAGTTAGTGTTGGTATAGTGCCTGTCCATGCTGGTTTATGCTGGTTAGTGTTGGTATCGTTCTGGCCCAGGCTAATTTATGATGGTTAGTGTTGGTATAGTGCTGGTCCAGGCTGGTTTTTGCTGGTTCGTGTTGGTATAGTGCTGGTCCATGCTGGTTTATGCTAGTTGGTGTTGGTATAGTGCTGGTCCAGGCTGGTGTATGCTGGTTAGTGTTGGTGTAGTGCTGGTCCATGCTGGTTTTTGTTGGTATAGTGCTGGTCCATGCTGGTTTATGATAGTTAGTGTTGGTATAGTGCTGGCCCAGGCTGATTTATGATGGTTAGTGTTGGTATAGTGCTGGTCCAGGCTGGTTTTTGCTGGTTCGTGTTGGTATAGTGCTGGTCCATGCTGGTTTATGCTAGTTGGTGTTGGTATAGTGCTGGTCCAAGCTGGTTTATGCTGGTTAGTGTTGGTGTAGTGCTGTTCCATGCTGGTTTGTGTTGGTATAGTGCTGGTCCATGCTGGTTTATGATAGTTAGTGTTGGTATAGTGCTGGTCCAGGCTGGTTTGTGCTGGTTAGTGTTGGTATAGTGCTGGTCCAGGCTGGTTTTTGCTGGTTCGTGTTGGTATAGGGTTAGTTATTGCTGGTATAGTGCTGGTCCATGGTGGTTTATGCTAGTTAGTGTTGGTATAGTGCTGGTCCAGGCTGGTGTATGCTGGTTAGTGCAGGTATAGTGCTGGATAGTGTTGGTATAGTGCTGGTCCAGGCTGATTAGTGTTGGTATAGTGCTAATTTATGCTGGTTAGTGCTGGTCCAGGCTGGTTCATGCTGGTTAGTGTTGGTATAGTGCTGGTCCAGGCTGATTAGTGTTGGCATAGTGCTGGTCCATGACGGTTTATGCTGGTTAGTGTTGGTATAGTGCTAGTAAGTGTTGGTATAGTGCTGGTCCATGCTGGTTTATGCTGGTTAGTTTTGGTATAGTGCTGGTCCAGGCTGGTTTATGCTGGTTAGTGTTGGTATAGTGCTGGTCCAGGCTGGTTTATGCTGGTTAGTGTTGGACTAGTGCTGGTCCATGCTGGTTTATGCTGGTTAGTTTTGGTATAGTGCTAGTTAGTGTTGGTATAGTGCTGGTCCATGCTGGTTTTTGCTGGTTAGTGTTGGTATAGTGCTAGCCCAGGCTGATTTATGATGGTTAGTGTTGGTATAGTGCTGGTCCAGGCTGGTTATTGCTGGTTCGTGTTGGTATAGTGCTGGTCCATGCTGGTTTATGCTAGTTGGTGTTGGTATAGTGCTGGTCCAGGCTGGTTTATGCTGGTTAGTGTTGGTGTAGTGCTGGTCCATGCTGGTTTTTGTTGGTATAGTGCTGGTCCATGCTGGTTTATGACAGTTAGTGTTGGTATAGTAATGGTCCAGGCTGGATTATGCTGGTTAGTGTTGGTATAGTGCTGGTCCAGGCTGGTTTTTGCTGGTTCGTGTTGGTATAGGGCTAGTTAGTGCTGGTATAGTGCTGGTCCATGGTGGTTTATGCTAGTTAGTGTTGGTATAGTGCTGGTCCAGGCTGGTGTATGCTGGTTAGTGCAGGTGTAGTGCTGGATAGTGTTGGTATAGTTCTGGTCCAGGCTGATTAGTGTTGGTATAGTGCTAATTTATGCTGGTTAGTGCTGGTCCAGGCTGGTTTATGCTGGTTAGTGTTGGTATAGTGCTGGTCCAGGCTGATTAGTGTTGGCATAGTGCTGGTCCATGCCAGTTTATGCTGATTAGTGTTGGTATAGTGCTAGTTAGTGTTGGTATAGTGCTGGTCCATGCTGGTTTATGCTGGTTAGTTTTGGTATAGTGCTGGTCCAGGCTGGTTTATGCTGGTTTGTGTTGGTATGGTGCTGGTCCAGGCTGGTTTATGCTGGTTAGTGTTGGTATAGTACTGGACCATGCTGGTTTATGCTAGTTGGTGTTAGTATATTGCTGGTCCAGGCTGGTTTATGCTGGTTAGTGTTTGTATAGTGCTGGTCCTGGCTGGTTTATGTTGGTTAGTGTTGGTGTAGTGCTGGTCCAGGCTGGTTTATGCTGGTTAGTGTTGGTATAGTGCTGGTCCAGGCTGGTTTATGCTAGTTAGTGTTGGTATAGTGATGGTCCAGGCTGGTGTATGCTGGTTAGTGCTGGTATAGTGCTGGATAGTGTTGGTATAGTGCTGGTCCAGGCTGATTAGTATTGGTATAGTGCTAATTTATGCTGGTTAGTGCTGGTCCAGGCTGGTTTATGCTGGTTAGTGTTGGTATAGTGCTGGTCCAGGCTGGTTTTTGTTGCTTCGTGTTGGTATAGTGCTGGTCCATGCTGGTTTATGCTGGTTAGTGTTGGTATAGTGCTGGTCCAGGCTGGTTTTTGCTGGTTCGTGTTGGTATAGTGCTGGTCCAGGCTGGTTTATAATGGTTAGTGTTGGTATAGTGCTGGTCCAGGCTGGTTTTTGCTGGTTCTTGTTGGTATTGTGCTGGACCATGCTGGTTTATGCTAGTTGGTGTCTGTATAGTGCTGGTTTATGCTGGTTAGTGTTGGTATAGTGCTGGTCCAGGCTGGTGTATGCTAGTTAGCGTTGGTATAGTGCTGGTCCAGGCTGGTTTATGCTGTTTAGTGTTGGTAGAGTGCTGGTCCTGGCTGGTTTATGTTGGTTAGTGTTGGTATAGTGCTGGTCCAGGCTGATTAGTGTTGGTATAGTGCTAATTTATGCTGGTTAGTGCTGGTCCAGGCTGGTTCATGCTGGTTAGTGTTGGTATAGTGCTGGTCCAGGCTGATTAGTGTTGGCATAGTGCTGGTCCATGACGGTTTATGCTGGTTAGTGTTGGTATAGTGCTAGTAAGTGTTGGTATAGTGCTGGTCCATGCTGGTTTATGCTGGTTAGTTTTGGTATAGTGCTGGTCCAGGCTGGTTTATGCTGGTTAGTGTTGGTATAGTGCTGGTCCAGGCTGGTTTATGCTGGTTAGTGTTGGACTAGTGCTGGTCCATGCTTGTTTATGCTGGTTAGTGTTGGTATAGTGCTAGTTAGTGTTGGTATAGTGCTGGTCCATGCTGGTTTTTGCTGGTTAGTGTTGGTATAGTGCTGGCCCAGGCTGATTTATGATGGTTCGTGTTGGTATAGTGCTGGTCCATGCTGGTTTATGCTATTTGGTGTTGGTATAGTGCTGGTCCAAATTGGTTTATGCTGGTTATTGTTGGTATAGTGCTGGTTTATGCTATTTGGTGTTGGTATAGTGCTGGTCCAGGCTGGTTTATGCTGGTTAGTGTTTGTATAGTGCTGGACCAGGCTGGTTTATGTTGGTTAGTGTTGGTATAGTGCTGGTCCAGGCTGGTTTATGCTGGTTAGTGTTGGTATAGTGCTGGTCCAGGCTGGTTTATGCTGGTTAGTGTTGGTATAGGGCTAGTTAGTGCTGGTATAGTGCTGGTCCATGGTGGCTTATGCTAGTTAGTGTTGGTATAGTGCTGGTCCAGGCTGGTGTATGCTGGTTAGTGCTGGTATAATGCTGGATAGTCTTGGTATAGTGCTGGTCCAGGCAGATTAGTGTTGGTATAGTGCTAATTTATGCTGGTTAGTGCTGGTTCAGGCTGGTTTATGCTGGTTAGTGTTGGTATAGTGCTGGACCAGGCTGATTAGTGTTGGCATAGTACTAGTTTATGCTAGTTTGTGCTGGTATAGTGCTGGTCCAGGCTGGTTTATGCTTGTTAGTGTTGGTATAGTGCTGGTTAGTGTTGGTATAGTGCTGGTCCATGCTGGTTTATGCTGGTTAGTGTTGGTATAGGGCTAGTTAGTGCTGGTATAGTGCTGGTCCATGGTGGTTTATTCTAGTTAGTGTTGGTATAGTGATGGTCCAGGCTGGTGTCTGCTGGTTAGTGCTGGTATAGTGCTGGATAGTGTTGGTATAGTGCTGGTCCAGGCTGATTAGTATTGGTATAGTGCTAATTTATGCTGGTTAGTGCTGGTCCAGGCTGGTTTATGCTGGTTAGTGTTGGTATAGTGCTAGTTAGTGTTGGTATAGTGCTGGTTTATGCTGGTTAGTGTTGGTATAGTGCTAGTTAGTGTTGGTATAGTGCTGGTTTATGATGGTTAGTGTTGGTTAAGTGCTGGTCCAGGCTGGTTTTTGCTGGTTCATGTTGGTATAGTGCTGGTCCATGCTGGTTTATGCTAGTTGGTGTTGGTATAGTGCTGGTCCAGGCTGGTTTATGCTGGTTAATGTTGGTGTAGTGCTGGTCCATGCTGGTTTGTGTTGGTATAGTGCTGGTCCATGCTGGTTTATGATAGTTAGTGTTGGTATAGTGCTGGTCCAGGCTGGTTTATGCTGGTTAGTGTTGGTATAGGGCTAGTTAGTGCTGGTAGAGTGCTGGTCCATGGTGGTTTATGCTAGTTAGTGTTGGTATAGTGCTGGTCCAGGCTGGTGCATGCTGGTTAGTGCTGGTATAGTGCTGGATAGTGTTGGTATAGTACTAGTTTAGCTAGTTAGTGTTGGTATAGTGCTGGTCCAGGCTGGTTTATGCTTGTTAGTGTTGGTATAGTGCTGGTTAGTGTTGGTATAGTGCTGGCCCATGCTGGTTTATGCTGGTTAGTGTTGGTATAGTGCTAGTTAGTGTTGGTATAGTGCTGGTCCAGGCTGGTGTATGCTGGTATAATGCTGGATTAGTGTTGGTATAGTGCTAATTTATGCTGGTTAGTGCTGGTGCTGGCTGGTTTATGCTGGTTAGTGTTGGTATTGTGCTGGTCCAGGCTGATTAGTGTTGGCATAGTACTAGTAATGCTGGTCCAGGCTGGTGTATGCTGGTTAGTGCTGGTATAATGCTGGATTAGTGTTGGTATAGTGCTAATTTTTGCTGGTTAGTGCTGGCCCAGGCTGATTTATGATGGTTAGTGTTGGTAAGGTGCTTGTCCAGGCTGGTTTTTGCTGGTTCGTGTTGGTATAGTGCTGGTCCAGGCTGGTTTATGCTGGTTAGTGTTGGTATAGTGCTGGTCCATGCTGGTTTATCCTAGTTGGTGTTGGTATAGTGCTGGTCCATGCTGGTTTATGCAAGGTAGTGTTGGTATATTGCTGGTCCAGGGTGGTTTATGCTGGTTAGTGTTGGTATAGTGTTGGTCCAGGCAGGTTTATGCTGGTTAGGGTTGGTATAGTGCTGGTATAGTGCTGGTCCAGGCTGGTTTATGCTGGATAGTGTTGGTATAGTGCTGGTCCGGGCTGGTTTATGCTAGTTAGTGTTGGTATAGTGCTGGTCCAGGCTGGTTTTTGTTGCTTCGTGTTGGTATAGTGCTGGTCCATGCTGGTTTATGCTGGTTAGTGTTGGTATAGTGCTGGTCCAGGCTGGTTTTTGCTGGTTCGTGTTGGTATAGTGCTGGTCCAGGCTGGTTTATAATGGTTAGTGTTGGTATAGTGCTGGTCCAGGCTGGTTTTTGCTGGTTCTTGTTGGTATTGTGCTGGACCATGCTGGTTTATGCTAGTTGGTGTCTGTATAGTGCTGGTTTATGCTGGTTAGTGTTGGTATAGTGCTGGTCCAGGCTGGTGTATGCTAGTTAGCGTTGGTATAGTGCTGGTCCAGGCTGGTTTATGCTTGTTAGTGTTGGTATAGTGCTGGTTAGTGTTGGTATAGTGCTGGCCCATGCTGGTTTATGCTGGTTAGTGTTGGTATAGTGCTAGTTAGTGTTGGTATAGTGCTGGTCCAGGCTGGTGTATGCTGGTATAATGCTGGATTAGTGTTGGTATAGTGCTAATTTATGCTGGTTAGTGCTGGTGCAGGCTGGTTTATGCTGGTTAGTGTTGGTATTGTGCTGGTCCAGGCTGATTAGTGTTGGCATAGTACTAGTAATGCTGGTCCAGGCTGGTGTATGCTGGTTAGTGCTGGTATAATGCTGGATTAGTGTTGGTATAGTGCTAATTTTTGCTGGTTAGTGCTGGCCCAGGCTGATTTATGATGGTTAGTGTTGGTATAGTGCTTGTCCAGGCTGGTTTTTGCTGGTTCGTGTTGGTATAGTGCTGGTCCAGGCTGGTTTATGCTGTTTAGTGTTGGTAGAGTGCTGGTCCATGCTGGTTTATGCTGGTTAGTGTTGGAATATTGCTGGTATAGTGCTGGTCCATGCTGGTTAGTGTTGGTATAGTGTTGGTATAGTGCTGGTTTATGCTAGTTGGTGTTGGTATTGTGCTGGTCCAGGCTGGTTTTTGCTAGTTAGTGTTGGTATAGTGCCTGTCCATGCTGGTTTATGCTGGTTAGTGTTGGTATAGTTCTGGCCCAGGCTAATTTATGATGGTTAGTGTTGGTATAGTGCTGGTCCAGGCTGGTTTTTGCTGGTTCGTGTTGGTATAGTGCTGGTCCATGCTGGTTTATGCTAGTTGGTGTTGGTATAGTGCTGGTCCAGGCTGGTGTATGCTGGTTAGTGTTGGTGTAGTGCTGGTCCATGCTGGTTTTTGTTGGTATAGTGCTGGTCCATGCTGGTTTATGATAGTTAGTGTTGGTATAGTGCTGGCCCAGGCTGATTTATGATGGTTAGTGTTGGTATAGTGCTGGTCCAGGCTGGTTTTTGCTGGTTCGTGTTGGTATAGTGCTGGTCCATGCTGGTTTATGCTAGTTGGTGTTGGTATAGTGCTGGTCCAAGCTGGTTTATGCTGGTTAGTGTTGGTGTAGTGCTGTTCCATGCTGGTTTGTGTTGGTATAGTGCTGGTCCATGCTGGTTTATGATAGTTAGTGTTGGTATAGTGCTGGTCCAGGCTGGTTTGTGCTGGTTAGTGTTGGTATAGTGCTGGTCCAGGCTGGTTTTTGCTGGTTCGTGTTGGTATAGGGTTAGTTAGTGCTGGTATAGTGCTGGTCCATGGTGGTTTATGCTAGTTAGTGTTGGTATAGTGCTGGTCCAGGCTGGTGTATGCTGGTTAGTGCAGGTATAGTGCTGGATAGTGTTGGTATAGTGCTGGTCCAGGCTGATTAGTGTTGGTATAGTGCTAATTTATGCTGGTTAGTGCTGGTCCAGGCTGGTTCATGCTGGTTAGTGTTGGTATAGTGCTGGTCCAGGCTGATTAGTGTTGGCATAGTACTAGTTTATGCCAGTTAGTGCTGGTATAGTGCTGGTCCAGGCTGGTTTATGCTGGATAGTGTTGGTATAGTGCTGGTCCGGGCTGGTTTATGCTAGTTAGTGTTGGTATAGTGCTGGTCCAGGCTGGTTTTTGTTGCTTCGTGTTGGTATAGTGCTGGTCCATGCTGGTTTATGCTGGTTAGTGTTGGTATAGTGCTGGTCCAGGCTGGTTTTTGCTGGTTCGTGTTGGTATAGTGCTGGTCCAGGCTGGTTTATAATGGTTAGTGTTGGTATAGTGCTGGTCCAGGCTGGTTTTTGCTGGTTCTTGTTGGTATTGTGCTGGACCATGCTGGTTTATGCTAGTTGGTGTCTGTATAGTGCTGGTTTATGCTGGTTAGTGTTGGTATAGTGCTGGTCCAGGCTGGTGTATGCTAGTTAGCGTTGGTATAGTGCTGGTCCAGGCTGGTTTATGCTTGTTAGTGTTGGTATAGTGCTGGTTAGTGTTGGTATAGTGCTGGCCCATGCTGGTTTATGCTGGTTAGTGTTGGTATAGTGCTAGTTAGTGTTGGTATAGTGCTGGTCCAGGCTGGTGTATGCTGGTATAATGCTGGATTAGTGTTGGTATAGTGCTAATTTATGCTGGTTAGTGCTGGTGCAGGCTGGTTTATGCTGGTTAGTGTTGGTATTGTGCTGGTCCAGGCTGATTAGTGTTGGCATAGTACTAGTAATGCTGGTCCAGGCTGGTGTATGCTGGTTAGTGCTGGTATAATGCTGGATTAGTGTTGGTATAGTGCTAATTTTTGCTGGTTAGTGCTGGCCCAGGCTGATTTATGATGGTTAGTGTTGGTATAGTGCTTGTCCAGGCTGGTTTTTGCTGGTTCGTGTTGGTATAGTGCTGGTCCAGGCTGGTTTATGCTGGTTAGTGTTGGTATAGTGCTGGTCCATGCTGGTTTATCCTAGTTGGTGTTGGTATAGTGCTGGTCCATGCTGGTTTATGCAAGGTAGTGTTGGTATATTGCTGGTCCAGGGTGGTTTATGCTGGTTAGTGTTGGTATAGTGTTGGTCCAGGCAGGTTTATGCTGGTTAGGGTTGGTATAGTGCTGGTATAGTGCTGGTCCAGGCTGGTTTATGCTGGATAGTGTTGGTATAGTGCTGGTCCGGGCTGGTTTATGCTAGTTAGTGTTGGTATAGTGCTGGTCCAGGCTGGTTTTTGTTGCTTCGTTTTGGTATAGTGCTGGTCCATGCTGGTTTATGCTGGTTAGTGTTGGTATAGTGCTGGTCCAGGCTGGTTTTTGCTGGTTCGTGTTGGTATAGTGCTGGTCCAGGCTGGTTTATAATGGTTAGTGTTGGTATAGTGCTGGTCCAGGCTGGTTTTTGCTGGTTCTTGTTGGTATTGTGCTGGACCATGCTGGTTTATGCTAGTTGGTGTCTGTATAGTGCTGGTTTATGCTGGTTAGTGTTGGTATAGTGCTGGTCCAGGCTGGTGTATGCTAGTTAGCTTTGGTATAGTGCTGGTCCAGGCTGGTTTATGCTGTTTAGTGTTGGTAGAGTGCTGGTCCATGCTGGTTTATGCTGGTTAGTGTTGGAATATTGCTGGTATAGTGCTGGTCCATGCTGGTTAGTGTTGGTATAGTGTTGGTATAGTGCTGGTTTATGCTAGTTGGTGTTGGTATTGTGCTGGTCCAGGCTGGTTTTTGCTAGTTAGTGTTGGTATAGTGCCTGTCCATGCTGGTTTATGCTGGTTAGTGTTGGTATCGTTCTGGCCCAGGCTAATTTATGATGGTTAGTCTTGGTATAGTGCTGGTCCAGGCTGGTTTTTGCTGGTTCGTGTTGGTATAGTGCTGGTCCAGGCTGGTGTATGCTGGTTAGTGTTGGTGTAGTGCTGGTCCATGCTGGTTTTTGTTGGTATAGTCCTGGTCCATGCTGGTTTATGATAGTTAGTGTTGGTATAGTGCTGGCCCAGGCTGATTTATGATGGTTAGTGTTGGTATAGTGCTGGTCCAGGCTGGTTTTTGCTGGTTCGTGTTGGTATAGTGCTGGTCCATGCTGGTTTATGCTAGTTGGTGTTGGTATAGTGCTGGTCCAAGCTGGTTTATGCTGGTTAGTGTTGGTGTAGTGCTGTTCCATGCTGGTTTGTGTTGGTATAGTGCTGGTCCATGCTGGTTTATGATAGTTAGTGTTGGTATAGTGCTGGTCCAGGCTGGTTTGTGCTGGTTAGTGTTGGTATAGTGCTGGTCCAGGCTGGTTTTTGCTGGTTCGTGTTGGTATAGGGTTAGTTATTGCTGGTATAGTGCTGGTCCATGGTGGTTTATGCTAGTTAGTGTTGGTATAGTGCTGGTCCAGGCTGGTGTATGCTGGTTAGTGCAGGTATAGTGCTGGATAGTGTTGGTATAGTGCTGGTCCAGGCTGATTAGTGTTGGTATAGTGCTAATTTATGCTGGTTAGTGCTGGTCCAGGCTGGTTCATGCTGGTTAGTGTTGGTATAGTGCTGGTCCAGGCTGATTAGTGTTGGCATAGTGCTGGTCCATGACGGTTTATGCTGGTTAGTGTTGGTATAGTGCTAGTAAGTGTTGGTATAGTGCTGGTCCATGCTGGTTTATGCTGGTTAGTTTTGGTATAGTGCTGGTCCAGGCTGGTTTATGCTGGTTAGTGTTGGTATAGTGCTGGTCCAGGCTGGTTTATGCTGGTTAGTGTTGGACTAGTGCTGGTCCATGCTGGTTTATGCTGGTTAGTGTTGGTATAGTGCTAGTTAGTGTTGGTATAGTGCTGGTCCATGCTGGTTTTTGCTGGTTAGTGTTGGTATAGTGATGGCCCAGGCTGATTTATGATGGTTAGTGTTGGTATAGTGCTGGTCCAGGCTGGTTATTGCTGGTTCGTGTTGGTATAGTGCTGGTCCATGCTGGTTTATGCTAGTTGGTGTTGGTATAGTGCTGGTCCAGGCTGGTTTATGCTGGTTAGTGTTGGTGTAGTGCTGGTCCATGCTGGTTTTTGTTGGTATAGTGCTGGTCCATGCTGGTTTATGACAGTTAGTGTTGGTATAGTAATGGTCCAGGCTGGATTATGCTGGTTAGTGTTGGTATAGTGCTGGTCCAGGCTGGTTTTTGCTGGTTCGTGTTGGTATAGGGCTAGTTAGTGCTGGTATAGTGCTGGTCCATGGTGGTTTATGCTAGTTAGTGTTGGTATAGTGCTGGTCCAGGCTGGTGTATGCTGGTTAGTGCAGGTGTAGTGCTGGATAGTGTTGGTATAGTTCTGGTCCAGGCTGATTAGTGTTGGTATAGTGCTAATTTATGCTGGTTAGTGCTGGTCCAGGCTGGTTTATGCTGGTTAGTGTTGGTATAGTGCTGGTCCAGGCTGATTAGTGTTGGCATAGTGCTGGTCCATGCCAGTTTATGCTGATTAGTGTTGGTATAGTGCTAGTTAGTGTTGGTATAGTGCTGGTCCATGCTGGTTTATGCTGGTTAGTTTTGGTATAGTGCTGGTCCAGGCTGGTTTATGCTGGTTTGTGTTGGTATAGTGCTGGTCCAGGCTGGTTTATGCTGGTTAGTGTTGGTATAGTACTGGACCATGCTGGTTTATGCTAGTTGGTGTTAGTATATTGCTGGTCCAGGCTGGTTTATGCTGGTTAGTGTTTGTATAGTGCTGGTCCTGGCTGGTTTATGTTGGTTAGTGTTGGTGTAGTGCTGGTCCAGGCTGGTTTATGCTGGTTAGTGTTGGTATAGTGCTGGTCCAGGCTGGTTTATGCTAGTTAGTGTTGGTATAGTGATGGTCCAGGCTGGTGTATGCTGGTTAGTGCTGGTATAGTGCTGGATAGTGTTGGTATAGTGCTGGTCCAGGCTGATTAGTATTGGTATAGTGCTAATTTATGCTGGTTAGTGCTGGTCCAGGCTGGTTTATGCTGGTTAGTGTTGGTATAGTGCTGGTCCAGGCTGATTAGTGTTGGAATAGTACTAGTTTATGACAGTTAGTGCTGGTATAGTGCTGGTCCAGGCTGGTTTATGCTGGTTAGTGTTGGTATAGTGCTAGTTAGTGTTGGTATAGTGCTAGTTAGTGTTGGTATAGTGCTGGTTTATGATGGTTAGTGTTGGTATAGTGCTGGTCCAGGCTGGTTTTTGCCTGTTCATGTTGGTATAGTGCTGGTCCATGCTGGTTTATGCCAGTTGGTGTTGGTATAGTGCCGGTCCAGGCTGGTTTATGCTGGTTAGTGTTGGTGTAGTGCTGGTCCATGCTGGTTTGTGTTGGTATAGTGCTGATCCATGCTGGTTTATGATAGTTAGTGTTGGTATAGTGCTGGTCCAGGCTGGTTTATGCTGGTTAGAGTTGGTATAGGGCTAGTTAGTGCTGGTATAGTGCTGGTCCATGGTGGTTTATGCTAGTTAGTGTTCGTATAGTGCTGGTCCAGGCTAGTGTATGCTGGTTAGTGCTGGTATAGTGCTGGATAGTGTTGGTATAGTACTTGTTTAGCTAGTTAGTGTTGGTATAGTGCTGGTCCATGCTGGTTTATGCTGGTTAGTTTTGGTATAGTGCTGGTCCAGGCTGGTTTATGCTGGTTAGTGTTGGTATAGTGCTGGTCCAGGCTGGTTTATGCTGGTTAGTGTTGGTATAGTGCTGGTCCATGCTGGTTTATGCTAGTTGGTGTTGGTATAGTGATGGTCCAGGCTGGTTTATGCTGGTTAGTGTTTGTATAGTGCTGGTCCAGGCTGGTTTATGCTGGTTAGTGTTGGTATAGTGCTGGTCCAGGCTGGTTTATGCTGGTTAGTGTTGGTATAGGGCTAGTTAGTGCTGGTATAGTGCTGGTCCATGGTGGTTTATTCTAGTTAGTGTTGGTATAGTGATGGTCCAGGCTGGTGTCTGCTGGTTAGTGCTGGTATAGTGCTGGATAGTGTTGGTATAGTGCTGGTCCAGGCTGATTAGTATTGGTATAGTGCTAATTTATGCTGGTTAGTGCTGGTCCAGGCTGGTTTATGCTGGTTAGTGTTGGTATAGTGCTGGTCCAGGCTGATTAGTGTTGGCATAGTACTAGTTTATGCTAGTTAGTGCTGGTATAATGCTGGTCCAGGCTGGCTTATGCTTTTCAGTGTTGGTATAGTGCTGCTTAGTGTTGGTATAGTGCTGGTCCATGCTGGTTTATGCTGGTTAGTGTTGGTATAGTGCTAGTTAGTGTTGGTATAGTGCTGGTTTATGCTGGTTAGTGTTGGTATAGTGCTAGTTAGTGTTGGTATAGTGCTGGTTTATGATGGTTAGTGTTGGTATAGTGCTGGTCCAGGCTGGTTTTTGCTGGTTCATGTTGGTATAGTGCTGGTCCATGCTGGTTTATGCTAGTTGGTGTTGGTATAGTGCTGGTCCAGGCTGGTTTATGCTGGTTAATGTTGGTGTAGTGCTGGTCCATGCTGGTTTGTGTTGGTATAGTGCTGGTCCATGCTGGTTTATGATAGTTAGTGTTGGTATAGTGCTAGTTAGTGTTGGTATAGTGCTGGTCCAGGCTGGTGTATGCTGGTATAATGCTGGATTAGTGTTGGTATAGTGCTAATTTATGCTGGTTAGTGCTGGTGCAGGCTGGTTTATGCTGGTTAGTGTTGGTATTGTGCTGGTCCAGGCTGATTAGTGTTGGCATAGTACTAGTAATGCTGGTCCAGGCTGGTGTATGCTGGTTAGTGCTGGTATAATGCTGGATTAGTGTTGGTATAGTGCTAATTTTTGCTGGTTAGTGCTGGCCCAGGCTGATTTATGATGGTTAGTGTTGGTATAGTGCTTGTCCAGGCTGGTTTTTGCTGGTTCGTGTTGGTATAGTGCTGGTCCAGGCTGGTTTATGCTGGTTAGTGTTGGTATAGTGCTGGTCCATGCTGGTTTATCCTAGTTGGTGTTGGTATAGTGCTGGTCCATGCTGGTTTATGCAAGGTAGTGTTGGTATATTGCTGGTCCAGGGTGGTTTATGCTGGTTAGTGTTGGTATAGTGTTGGTCCAGGCAGGTTTATGCTGGTTAGGGTTGGTATAGTGCTGGTATAGTGCTGGTCCAGGCTGGTTTATGCTGGATAGTGTTGGTATAGTGCTGGTCCGGGCTGGTTTATGCTAGTTAGTGTTGGTATAGTGCTGGTCCAGGCTGGTTTTTGTTGCTTCGTTTTGGTATAGTGCTGGTCCATGCTGGTTTATGCTGGTTAGTGTTGGTATAGTGCTGGTCCAGGCTGGTTTTTGCTGGTTCGTGTTGGTATAGTGCTGGTCCAGGCTGGTTTATAATGGTTAGTGTTGGTATAGTGCTGGTCCAGGCTGGTTTTTGCTGGTTCTTGTTGGTATTGTGCTGGACCATGCTGGTTTATGCTAGTTGGTGTCTGTATAGTGCTGGTTTATGCTGGTTAGTGTTGGTATAGTGCTGGTCCAGGCTGGTGTATGCTAGTTAGCTTTGGTATAGTGCTGGTCCAGGCTGGTTTATGCTGTTTAGTGTTGGTAGAGTGCTGGTCCATGCTGGTTTATGCTGGTTAGTGTTGGAATATTGCTGGTATAGTGCTGGTCCATGCTGGTTAGTGTTGGTATAGTGTTGGTATAGTGCTGGTTTATGCTAGTTGGTGTTGGTATTGTGCTGGTCCAGGCTGGTTTTTGCTAGTTAGTGTTGGTATAGTGCCTGTCCATGCTGGTTTATGCTGGTTAGTGTTGGTATCGTTCTGGCCCAGGCTAATTTATGATGGTTAGTGTTGGTATAGTGCTGGTCCAGGCTGGTTTTTGCTGGTTCGTGTTGGTATAGTGCTGGTCCATGCTGGTTTATGCTAGTTGGTGTTGGTATAGTGCTGGTCCAGGCTGGTGTATGCTGGTTAGTGTTGGTGTAGTGCTGGTCCATGCTGGTTTTTGTTGGTATAGTGCTGGTCCATGCTGGTTTATGATAGTTAGTGTTGGTATAGTGCTGGCCCAGGCTGATTTATGATGGTTAGTGTTGGTATAGTGCTGGTCCAGGCTGGTTTTTGCTGGTTCGTGTTGGTATAGTGCTGGTCCATGCTGGTTTATGCTAGTTGGTGTTGGTATAGTGCTGGTCCAAGCTGGTTTATGCTGGTTAGTGTTGGTTTAGTGCTGTTCCATGCTGGTTTGTGTTGGTATAGTGCTGGTCCATGCTGGTTTATGATAGTTAGTGTTGGTATAGTGCTGGTCCAGGCTGGTTTGTGCTGGTTAGTGTTGGTATAGTGCTGGTCCAGGCTGGTTTTTGCTGGTTCGTGTTGGTATAGGTTTAGTTATTGCTGGTATAGTGCTGGTCCATGGTGGTTTATGCTAGTTAGTGTTGGTATAGTGCTGGTCCAGGCTGGTGTATGCTGGTTAGTGCAGGTATAGTGCTGGATAGTGTTGGTATAGTGCTGGTCCAGGCTGATTAGTGTTGGTATAGTGCTAATTTATGCTGGTTAGTGCTGGTCCAGGCTGGTTCATGCTGGTTAGTGTTGGTATAGTGCTGGTCCAGGCTGATTAGTGTTGGCATAGTGCTGGTCCATGACGGTTTATGCTGGTTAGTGTTGGTATAGTGCTAGTAAGTGTTGGTATAGTGCTGGTCCATGCTGGTTTATGCTGGTTAGTTTTGGTATAGTGCTGGTCCAGGCTGGTTTATGCTGGTTAGTGTTGGTATAGTGCTGGTCCAGGCTGGTTTATGCTGGTTAGTGTTGGACTAGTGCTGGTCCATGCTTGTTTATGCTGGTTAGTGTTGGTATAGTGCTAGTTAGTGTTGGTATAGTGCTGGTCCATGCTGGTTTTTGCTGGTTAGTGTTGGTATAGTGCTGGCCCAGGCTGATTTATGATGGTTAGTGTTGGTATAGTGCTGGTCCAGGCTGGTTATTGCTGGTTCGTGTTGGTATAGTGCTGGTCCATGCTGGTTTATGCTAGTTGGTGTTGGTATAGTGCTGGTCCAGGCTGGTTTATGCTGGTTAGTGTTGGTGTAGTGCTGGTCCATGCTGGTTTTTGTTGGTATAGTGCTGGTCCATGCTGGTTTATGACAGTTAGTGTTGGTATAGTAATGGTCCAGGCTGGATTATGCTGGTTAGTGTTGGTATAGTGCTGGTCCAGGCTGGTTTTTGCTGGTTCGTGTTGGTATAGGGCTAGTTAGTGCTGGTATAGTGCTGGTCCATGGTGGTTTATGCTAGTTAGTGTTGGTATAGTGCTGGTCCAGGCTGGTGTATGCTGGTTAGTGCAGGTGTAGTGCTGGATAGTGTTGGTATAGTTCTGGTCCAGGCTGATTAGTGTTGGTATAGTGCTAATTTATGCTGGTTAGTGCTGGTCCAGGCTTGTTTATGCTGGTTAGTGTTGGTATAGTGCTGGTCCAGGCTGATTAGTGTTGGCATAGTGCTGGTCCATGCCAGTTTATGCTGATTAGTGTTGGTATAGTGCTAGTTAGTGTTGGTATAGTGCTGGTCCATGCTGGTTTATGCTGGTTAGTTTTGGTATAGTGCTGGTCCAGGCTGGTTTATGCTGGTTTGTGTTGGTATAGTGCTGGTCCAGGCTGGTTTATGCTGGTTAGTGTTGGTATAGTACTGGACCATGCTGGTTTATGCTAGTTGGTGTTAGTATATTGCTGGTCCAGGCTGGTTTATGCTGGTTAGTGTTTGTATAGTGCTGGTCCTGGCTGGTTTATGTTGGTTAGTGTTGGTGTAGTGCTGGTCCAGGCTGGTTTATGCTGGTTAGTGTTGGTATAGTGCTGGTCCAGGCTGGTTTATGCTAGTTAGTGTTGGTATAGTGATGGTCCAGGCTGGTGTATGCTGGTTAGTGCTGGTATAGTGCTGGATAGTGTTGGTATAGTGCTGGTCAAGGCTGATTAGTATTGGTATAGTGCTAATTTATGCTGGTTAGTGCTGGTCCAGGCTGGTTTATGCTGGTTAGTGTTGGTATAGTGCTGGTCCAGGCTGATTAGTGTTGGAATAGTACTAGTTTATGACAGTTAGTGCTGGTATAGTGCTGGTCCAGGCTGGTTTATGCTTGTCAGTGTTGGTATAGTGCTGGTTAGTGTTGGTATAGTGCTGGTCCATGCTGGTTTATGCTGGTTAGTGTTGGTATAGTGCTAGTTAGTGTTGGTATAGTGCTAGTTAGTGTTGGTATAGTGCTGGTTTATGATGGTTAGTGTTGGTATAGTGCTGGTCCAGGCTGGTTTTTGCCTGTTCATGTTGGTATAGTGCTGGTCCATGCTGGTTTATGCCAGTTGGTGTTGGTATAGTGCTGGTCCAGGCTGGTTTATGCTGGTTAGTGTTGGTGTAGTGCTGGTCCATGCTGGTTTGTGTTGGTATAGTGCTGATCCATGCTGGTTTATGATAGTTAGTGTTGGTATAGTGCTGGTCCAGGCTGGTTTATGCTGGTTAGAGTTGGTATAGGGCTAGTTAGTGCTGGTATAGTGCTGGTCCATGGTGGTTTATGCTAGTTAGTGTTCGTATAGTGCTGGTCCAGGCTAGTGTATGCTGGTTAGTGCTGGTATAGTGTTGGTATAGTACTTGTTTAGCTAGTTAGTGTTGGTATAGTGCTGGTCCATGCTGGTTTATGCTGGTTAGTTTTGGTATAGTGCTGGTCCAGGCTGGTTTATGCTGGTTAGTGTTGGTATAGTGCTGGTCCAGGCTGGTTTATGCTGGTTAGTGTTGGTATAGTGCTGGTCCATGCTGGTTTATGCTAGTTGGTGTTGGTATAGTGCTGGTCCAGGCTGGTTTATGCTGGTTAGTGTTTGTATAGTGCTGGTCCAGGCTGGTTTATGCTGGTTAGTGTTGGTATAGTGCTGGTCCAGGCTGGTTTATGCTGGTTAGTGTTGGTATAGGGCTAGTTAGTGCTGGTATAGTGCTGGTCCATGGTGGTTTATTCTAGTTAGTGTTGGTATAGTGATGGTCCAGGCTGGTGTCTGCTGGTTAGTGCTGGTATAGTGCTGGATAGTGTTGGTATAGTGCTGGTCCAGGCTGATTAGTATTGGTATAGTGCTAATTTATGCTGGTTAGTGCTGGTCCAGGCTGGTTTATGCTGGTTAGTGTTGGTATAGTGCTGGTCCAGGCTGATTAGTGTTGGAATAGTACTAGTTTATGCTAGTTAGTGCTGGTATAATGCTGGTCCAGGCTGGCTTATGCTTTTCAGTGTTGGTATAGTGCTGGTTAGTGTTGGTATAGTGCTGGTCCATGCTGGTTTATGCTGGTTAGTGTTGGTATAGTGCTAGTTAGTGTTGGTATAGTGCTGGTTTATGCTGGTTAGTGTTGGTATAGATTCAAGATTCAAGATTCAAGAGTTTTATTTGTCACATACACAGTTATATACACAATATACAACTGGCAGTGAAATGTAAACAGGTCCAGTTTAGTGCTAGTTTAGTGCTTTAGTTTAGTTTAGTGCTAGTTAGTGTTGGTATAGTGCTGGTTTATGATGGTTAGTGTTGGTATAGTGCTGGTCCAGGCTGGTTTTTGCTGGTTCATGTTGGTATAGTGCTGGTCCATGCTGGTTTATGCTAGTTGGTGTTGGTATAGTGCTGGTCCAGGCTGGTTTATGCTGGTTAATGTTGGTGTAGTGCTGGTCCATGCTGGTTTGTGTTGGTATAGTGCTGGTCCATGCTGGTTTATGATAGTTAGTGTTGGTATAGTGCTGGTCCAGGCTGGTGTATGCTGGTATAATGCTGGATTAGTGTTGGTATAGTGCTAATTTATGCTGGTTAGTGCTGGTGCAGGCTGGTTTATGCTGGTTAGTGTTGGTATTGTGCTGGTCCAGGCTGATTAGTGTTGGCATAGTACTAGTAATGCTGGTCCAGGCTGGTGTATGCTGGTTAGTGCTGGTATAATGCAGGATTAGTGTTGGTATAGTGCTAATTTTTGCTGGTTAGTGCTGGCCCAGGCTGATTTATGATGGTTAGTGTTGGTATAGTGCTTGTCCAGGCTGGTTTTTGCTGGTTCGTTTTGGTATAGTGCTGGTCCAGGCTGGTTTATGCTGGTTTGTGTTGGTATAGTGCTGGTCCATGCTGGTTTATCCTAGTTGGTGTTGGTATAGTGCTGGTCCATGCTGGTTTATGCAAGGTAGTGTTGGTATATTGCTGGTCCAGGGTGGTTTATGCTGGTTAGTGTTGGTATATTGTTGGTCCAGGCAGGTTTATGCTGGTTAGGGTTGGTATAGTGCTGGTATAGTGCTGGTCCAGGCTGGTTTATGCTGGATAGTGTTGGTATAGTGCTGGTCCGGGCTGGTTTATGCTAGTTAGTGTTGGTATAGTGCTGATCCAGGCTGGTTTTTGTTGCTTCGTGTTGGTATAGTGCTGGTCCATGCTGGTTTATGCTGGTTAGTGTTGGTATAGTGCTGGTCCAGGCTGGTTTTTGCTGGTTCGTGTTGGTATAGTGCTGGTCCAGGCTGGTTTATAATGGTTAGTGTTGGTATAGTGCTGGTCCAGGCTGGTTTTTGCTGGTTCTTGTTGGTATTGTGCTGGACCATGCTGGTTTATGCTAGTTGGTGTCTGTATAGTGCTGGTTTATGCTGGTTAGTGTTGGTATAGTGCTGGTCCAGGCTGGTGTATGCTAGTTAGCGTTGGTATAGTGCTGGTCCAGGCTGGTTTATGCTGTTTAGTGTTGGTAGAGTGCTGGTCCTGGCTGGTTTATGTTGGTTAGTGCTGGTATAGTGCTGGTCCAGGCTGGTTTATGCTGGTTAGTGTTGGTATAGTGCTGGTCCAGGCTGGTTTATGCTAGTTAGTGTTGGTATAGTGATGGTCCAGGATGGTGTATGCTGGTTAGTGCTGGTATAGTGCTGGATAGTGTTGGTATAGTGCTGGTCCAGGCTGATTAGTATTGGTATAGTGCTAATTTATGCTGGTTAGTGCTGGTCCAGGCTGGTTTATGCTGGTTAGTGTTGGTATAGTGCTGGTCCAGGCTGATTAGTGTTGGAATAGTACTAGTTTATGACAGTTAGTGCTGGTATAGTGCTGGTCCAGGCTGGTTTATGCTTGTCAGTGTTGGTATAGTGCTGGTTAGTGTTGGTATAGTGCTGGTCCATGCTGGTTTATGCTGGTTAGTGTTGGTATAGTGCTAGTTAGTTTTGGTATAGTGCTAGTTAGTGTTGGTATAGTGCTGGTTTATGATGGTTAGTGTTGGTATAGTGCTGGTCCAGGCTGGTTTTTGCCTGTTCATGTTGGTATAGTGCTGGTCCATGCTGGTTTATGCCAGTTGGTGTTGGTATAGTGCTGGTCCAGGCTGGTTTATGCTGGTTAGTGTTGGTGTAGTGCTGGTCCATGCTGGTTTGTGTTGGTATAGTGCTGATCCATGCTGGTTTATGATAGTTAGTGTTGGTATAGTGCTGGTCCAGGCTGGTTTATGCTGGTTAGAGTTGGTATAGGGCTAGTTAGTGCTGGTATAGTGCTGGTCCATGGTGGTTTATGCTAGTTAGTGTTCGTATAGTGCTGGTCCAGGCTAGTGTATGCTGGTTAGTGCTGGTATAGTGCTGGATAGTGTTGGTATAGTACTTGTTTAGCTAGTTAGTGTTGGTATAGTGCTGGTCCATGCTGGTTTATGCTGGTTAGTTTTGGTATAGTGCTGGTCCAGGCTGGTTTATGCTGGTTAGTGTTGGTATAGTGCTGGTCCAGGCTGGTTTATGCTGGTTAGTGTTGGTATAGTGCTGGTCCATGCTGGTTTATGCTAGTTGGTGTTGGTATAGTGCTGGTCCAGGCTGGTTTATGCTGGTTAGTGTTTGTATAGTGCTGGTCCAGGCTGGTTTATGCTGGTTAGTGTTGGTATAGTGCTGGTCCAGGCTGGTTTATGCTGGTTAGTGTTGGTATAGGGCTAGTTAGTGCTGGTATAGTGCTGGTCCATGGTGGTTTATTCTAGTTAGTGTTGGTATAGTGATGGTCCAGGCTGGTGTCTGCTGGTTAGTGCTGGTATAGTGCTGGATAGTGTTGGTATAGTGCTGGTCCAGGCTGATTAGTATTGGTATAGTGCTAATTTATGCTGGTTAGTGCTGGTCCAGGCTGGTTTATGCTGGTTAGTGTTGGTATAGTGCTGGTCCAGGCTGATTAGTGTTGGCATAGTACTAGTTTATGCTAGTTAGTGCTGGTATAATGCTGGTCCAGGCTGGCTTATGCTTTTCAGTGTTGGTATAGTGCTGGTTAGTGTTGGTATAGTGCTGGTCCATGCTGGTTTATGCTGGTTAGTGTTGGTATAGTGCTAGTTAGTGTTGGTATAGTGCTGGTTTATGCTGGTTAGTGTTGGTATAGTGCTAGTTAGTGTTGGTATAGTGCTGGTTTATGATGGTTAGTGTTGGTATAGTGCTGGTCCAGGCTGGTTTTTGCTGGTTCATGTAGGTATAGTGCTGGTCCATGCTGGTTTATGCTAGTTGGTGTTGGTATAGTGCTGGTCCAGGCTGGTTTATGCTGGTTAATGTTGGTGTAGTGCTGGTCCATGCTGGTTTGTGTTGGTATAGTGCTGGTCCATGCTGGTTTATGATAGTTAGTGTTGGTATAGTGCTAGTTAGTGTTGGTATAGTGCTGGTCCAGGCTGGTGTATGCTGATATAATGCTGGATTAGTGTTGGTATAGTGCTAATTTATGCTGGTTAGTGCTGGTGCAGGCTGGTTTATGCTGGTTAGTGTTGGTATTGTGCTGGTCCAGGCTGATTAGTGTTGGCATAGTACTAGTAATGCTGGTCCAGGCTGGTGTATGCTGGTTAGTGCTGGTATAATGCTGGATTAGTGTTGGTATAGTGCTAATTTTTGCTGGTTAGTGCTGGCCCAGGCTGATTTATGATGGTTAGTGTTGGTATAGTGCTTGTCCAGGCTGGTTTTTGCTGGTTCGTGTTGGTATAGTGCTGGTCCAGGCTGGTTTATGCTGGTTAGTGTTGGTATAGTGCTGGTCCATGCTGGTTTATCCTAGTTGGTGTTGGTATAGTGCTGGTCCATGCTGGTTTATGCAAGGTAGTGTTGGTATATTGCTGGTCCAGGGTGGTTTATGCTGGTTAGTGTTGGTATAGTGTTGGTCCAGGCAGGTTTATGCTGGTTAGGGTTGGTATAGTGCTGGTATAGTGCTGGTCCAGGCTGGTTTATGCTGGATAGTGTTGGTATAGTGCTGGTCCGGGCTGGTTTATGCTAGTTAGTGTTGGTATAGTGCTGGTCCAGGCTGGTTTTTGTTGCTTCTTTCTGGTATAGTGCTGGTCCATGCTGGTTTATGCTGGTTAGTGTTGGTATAGTGCTGGTCCAGGCTGGTTTTTGCTGGTTCGTGTTGGTATAGTGCTGGTCCAGGCTGATTTATAATGGTTAGTGTTGGTATAGTGCTGGTCCAGGCTGGTTTTTGCTGGTTCTTGTTGGTATTGTGCTGGACCATGCTGGTTTATGCTAGTTGGTGTCTGTATAGTGCTGGTTTATGCTGGTTAGTGTTGGTATAGTGCTGGTCCAGGCTGGTGTATGCTAGTTAGCTTTGGTATAGTGCTGGTCCAGGCTGGTTTATGCTGTTTAGTGTTGGTAGAGTGCTGGTCCATGCTGGTTTATGCTGGTTAGTGTTGGAATATTGCTGGTATAGTGCTGGTCCATGCTGGTTAGTGTTGGTATAGTGTTAGTATAGTGCTGGTTTATGCTAGTTGGTGTTGGTATTGTGCTGGTCCAGGCTGGTTTTTGCTAGTTAGTGTTGGTATAGTGCCTGTCCATGCTGGTTTATGCTGGTTAGTGTTGGTATCGTTCTGGCCCAGGCTAATTTATGATGGTTAGTGTTGGTATAGTGCTGGTCCAGGCTGGTTTTTGCTGGTTCGTGTTGGTATAGTGCTGGTCCATGCTGGTTTATGCTAGTTGGTGTTGGTATAGTGCTGGTCCAGGCTGGTGTATGCTGGTTAGTGTTGGTGTAGTGCTGGTCCATGCTGGTTTTTGTTGGTATAGTGCTGGTCCATGCTGGTTTATGATAGTTAGTGTTGGTATAGTGCTGGCCCAGGCTGATTTATGATGGTTAGTGTTGGTATAGTGCTGGTCCAGGCTGGTTTTTGCTGGTTCGTGTTGGTATAGTGCTGGTCCATGCTGGTTTATGCTAGTTGGTGTTGGTATAGTGCTGGTCCAAGCTGGTTTATGCTGGTTAGTGTTGGTGTAGTGCTGTTCCATGCTGGTTTGTGTTGGTATAGTGCTGGTCCATGCTGGTTTATGATAGTTAGTGTTGGTATAGTGCTGGTCCAGGCTGGTTTGTGCTGGTTAGTGTTGGTATAGTGCTGGTCCAGGCTGGTTTTTGCTGGTTCGTGTTGGTATAGGGTTAGTTATTGCTGGTATAGTGCTGGTCCATGGTGGTTTATGCTAGTTAGTGTTGGTATAGTGCTGGTCCAGGCTGGTGTATGCTGGTTAGTGCAGGTATAGTGCTGGATAGTGTTGGTATAGTGCTGGTCCAGGCTGATTAGTGTTGGTATAGTGCTAATTTATGCTGGTTAGTGCTGGTCCAGGCTGGTTCATGCTGGTTAGTGTTGGTATAGTGCTGGTCCAGGCTGATTAGTGTTGGCATAGTGCTGGTCCATGACGGTTTATGCTGGTTAGTGTTGGTATAGTGCTAGTAAGTGTTGGTATAGTGCTGGTCCATGCTGGTTTATGCTGGTTAGTTTTGGTATAGTGCTGGTCCAGGCTGGTTTATGCTGGTTAGTGTTGGTATAGTGCTGGTCCAGGCTGGTTTATGCTGGTTAGTGTTGGACTAGTGCTGGTCCATGCTGGTTTATGCTGGTTAGTTTTGGTATAGTGCTAGTTAGTGTTGGTATAGTGCTGGTCCATGCTGGTTTTTGCTGGTTAGTGTTGGTATAGTGCTAGCCCAGGCTGATTTATGATGGTTAGTGTTGGTATAGTGCTGGTCCAGGCTGGTTATTGCTGGTTCGTGTTGGTATAGTGCTGGTCCATGCTGGTTTATGCTAGTTGGTGTTGGTATAGTGCTGGTCCAGGCTGGTTTATGCTGGTTAGTGTTGGTGTAGTGCTGGTCCATGCTGGTTTTTGTTGGTATAGTGCTGGTCCATGCTGGTTTATGACAGTTAGTGTTGGTATAGTAATGGTCCAGGCTGGATTATGCTGGTTAGTGTTGGTATAGTGCTGGTCCAGGCTGGTTTTTGCTGGTTCGTGTTGGTATAGGGCTAGTTAGTGCTGGTATAGTGCTGGTCCATGGTGGTTTATGCTAGTTAGTGTTGGTATAGTGCTGGTCCAGGCTGGTGTATGCTGGTTAGTGCAGGTGTAGTGCTGGATAGTGTTGGTATAGTTCTGGTCCAGGCTGATTAGTGTTGGTATAGTGCTAATTTATGCTGGTTAGTGCTGGTCCAGGCTGGTTTATGCTGGTTAGTGTTGGTATAGTGCTGGTCCAGGCTGATTAGTGTTGGCATAGTGCTGGTCCATGCCAGTTTATGCTGATTAGTGTTGGTATAGTGCTAGTTAGTGTTGGTATAGTGCTGGTCCATGCTGGTTTATGCTGGTTAGTTTTGGTATAGTGCTGGTCCAGGCTGGTTTATGCTGGTTTGTGTTGGTATGGTGCTGGTCCAGGCTGGTTTATGCTGGTTAGTGTTGGTATAGTACTGGACCATGCTGGTTTATGCTAGTTGGTGTTAGTATATTGCTGGTCCAGGCTGGTTTATGCTGGTTAGTGTTTGTATAGTGCTGGTCCTGGCTGGTTTATGTTGGTTAGTGTTGGTGTAGTGCTGGTCCAGGCTGGTTTATGCTGGTTAGTGTTGGTATAGTGCTGGTCCAGGCTGGTTTATGCTAGTTAGTGTTGGTATAGTGATGGTCCAGGCTGGTGTATGCTGGTTAGTGCTGGTATAGTGCTGGATAGTGTTGGTATAGTGCTGGTCCAGGCTGATTAGTATTGGTATAGTGCTAATTTATGCTGGTTAGTGCTGGTCCAGGCTGGTTTATGCTGGTTAGTGTTGGTATAGTGCTGGTCCAGGCTGATTAGTGTTGGAATAGTACTAGTTTATGACAGTTAGTGCTGGTATAGTGCTGGTCCAGGCTGGTTTATGCTTGTCAGTGTTGGTATAGTGCTGGTTAGTGTTGGTATAGTGCTGGTCCATGCTGGTTTATGCTGGTTAGTGTTGGTATAGTGCTAGTTAGTGTTGGTATAGTGCTAGTTAGTGTTGGTATAGTGCTGGTTTATGATGGTTAGTGTTGGTATAGTGCTGGTCCAGGCTGGTTTTTGCCTGTTCATGTTGGTATAGTACTGGTCCATGCTGGTTTATGCCAGTTGGTGTTGGTATAGTGCTGGTCCAGGCTGGTTTATGCTGGTTAGTGTTGGTGTAGTGCTGGTCCATGCTGGTTTGTGTTGGTATAGTGCTGATCCATGCTGGTTTATGATAGTTAGTGTTGGTATAGTGCTGGTCCAGGCTGGTTTATGCTGGTTAGAGTTGGTATAGGGCTAGTTAGTGCTGGTATAGTGCTGGTCCATGGTGGTTTATGCTAGTTAGTGTTCGTATAGTGCTGGTCCAGGCTAGTGTATGCTGGTTAGTGCTGGTATAGTGTTGGTATAGTACTTGTTTAGCTAGTTAGTGTTGGTATAGTGCTGGTCCATGCTGGTTTATGCTGGTTAGTTTTGGTATAGTGCTGGTCCAGGCTGGTTTATGCTGGTTAGTGTTGGTATAGTGCTGGTCCAGGCTGGTTTATGCTGGTTAGTGTTGGTATAGTGCTGGTCCATGCTGGTTTATGCTAGTTGGTGTTGGTATAGTGCTGGTCCAGGCTGGTTTATGCTGGTTAGTGTTTGTATAGTGCTGGTCCAGGCTGGTTTATGCTGGTTAGTGTTGGTATAGTGCTGGTCCATGCTGGTTTATGCTGGTTAGTGTTGGTATAGGGCTAGTTAGTGCTGGTATAGTGCTGGTCCATGGTGGTTTATTCTAGTTAGTGTTGGTATAGTGATGGTCCAGGCTGGTGTCTGCTGGTTAGTGCTGGTATAGTGCTGGATAGTGTTGGTATAGTGCTGGTCCAGGCTGATTAGTATTGGTATAGTGCTAATTTATGCTGGTTAGTGCTGGTCCAGGCTGGTTTATGCTGGTTAGTGTTGGTATAGTGCTGGTCCAGGCTGATTAGTGTTGGCATAGTACTAGTTTATGCTAGTTAGTGCTGGTATAATGCTGGTCCAGGCTGGCTTATGCTTTTCAGTGTTGGTATAGTGCTGGTTAGTGTTGGTATAGTGCTGGTCCATGCTGGTTTATGCTGGTTAGTGTTGGTATAGTGCTAGTTAGTGTTGGTATAGTGCTGGTTTATGCTGGTTAGTGTTGGTATAGTGCTAGTTAGTGTTGGTATAGTGCTGGTTTATGATGGTTAGTGTTGGTATAGTGCTGGTCCAGGCTGGTTTTTGCTGGTTCATGTTGGTATAGTGCTGGTCCATGCTGGTTTATGCTAGTTGGTGTTGGTATAGTGCTGGTCCAGGCTGGTTTATGCTGGTTAATGTTGGTGTAGTGCTGGTCCATGCTGGTTTGTGTTGGTATAGTGCTGGTCCATGCTGGTTTATGATAGTTAGTGTTGGTATAGTGCTGGTCCAGGCTGGTGTATGCTGGTATAATGCTGGATTAGTGTTGGTATAGTGCTAATTTATGCTGGTTAGTGCTGGTGCAGGCTGGTTTATGCTGGTTAGTGTTGGTATTGTGCTGGTCCAGGCTGATTAGTGTTGGCATAGTACTAGTAATGCTGGTCCAGGCTGGTGTATGCTGGTTAGTGCTGGTATAATGCTGGATTAGTGTTGGTATAGTGCTAATTTTTGCTGGTTAGTGCTGGCCCAGGCTGATTTATGATGGTTAGTGTTGGTATAGTGCTTGTCCAGGCTGGTTTTTGCTGGTTCGTGTTGGTATAGTGCTGGTCCAGGCTGGTTTATGCTGGTTTGTGTTGGTATAGTGCTGGTCCATGCTGGTTTATCCTAGTTGGTGTTGGTATAGTGCTGGTCCATGCTGGTTTATGCAAGGTAGTGTTGGTATATTGCTGGTCCAGGGTGGTTTATGCTGGTTAGTGTTGGTATATTGTTGGTCCAGGCAGGTTTATGCTGGTTAGGGTTGGTATAGTGCTGGTATAGTGCTGGTCCAGGCTGGTTTATGCTGGATAGTGTTGGTATAGTGCTGGTCCGGGCTGGTTTATGCTAGTTAGTGTTGGTATAGTGCTGATCCAGGCTGGTTTTTGTTGCTTCGTGTTGGTATAGTGCTGGTCCATGCTGGTTTATGCTGGTTAGTGTTGGTATAGTGCTGGTCCAGGCTGTTTTTTGCTTGTTCGTGTTGGTATAGTGCTGGTCCAGGCTGGTTTATAATGGTTAGTGTTGGTATAGTGCTGGTCCAGGCTGGTTTTTGCTGGTTCTTGTTGGTATTGTGCTGGACCATGCTGGTTTATGCTAGTTGGTGTCTGTATAGTGCTGGTTTATGCTGGTTAGTGTTGGTATAGTGCTGGTCCAGGCTGGTGTATGCTAGTTAGCGTTGGTATAGTGCTGGTCCAGGCTGGTTTATGCTGTTTAGTGTTGGTAGAGTGCTGGTCCTGGCTGGTTTATGTTGGTTAGTGCTGGTATAGTGCTGGTCCAGGCTGGTTTATGCTGGTTAGTGTTGGTATAGTGCTGGTCCAGGCTGGTTTATGCTAGTTAGTGTTGGTATAGTGATGGTCCAGGCTGGTGTATGCTGGTTAGTGCTGGTATAGTGCTGGATAGTGTTGGTATAGTGCTGGTCCAGGCTGATTAGTATTGGTATAGTGCTAATTTATGCTGGTTAGTGCTGGTCCAGGCTGGTTTATGCTGGTTAGTGTTGGTATAGTGCTGGTCCAGGCTGATTAGTGTTGGAATAGTACTAGTTTATGACAGTTAGTGCTGGTATAGTGCTGGTCCAGGCTGGTTTATGCTTGTCAGTGTTGGTATAGTGCTGGTTAGTGTTGGTATAGTGCTGGTCCATGCTGGTTTATGCTGGTTAGTGTTGGTATAGTGCTAGTTAGTGTTGGTATAGTGCTAGTTAGTGTTGGTATAGTGCTGGTTTATGATGGTTAGTGTTGGTATAGTGCTGGTCCAGGCTGGTTTTTGCCTGTTCATGTTGGTATAGTACTGGTCCATGCTGGTTTATGCCAGTTGGTGTTGGTATAGTGCTGGTCCAGGCTGGTTTATGCTGGTTAGTGTTGGTGTAGTGCTGGTCCATGCTGGTTTGTGTTGGTATAGTGCTGATCCATGCTGGTTTATGATAGTTAGTGTTGGTATAGTGCTGGTCCAGGCTGGTTTATGCTGGTTAGAGTTGGTATAGGGCTAGTTAGTGCTGGTATAGTGCTGGTCCATGGTGGTTTATGCTAGTTAGTGTTCGTATAGTGCTGGTCCAGGCTAGTGTATGCTGGTTAGTGCTGGTATAGTGTTGGTATAGTACTTGTTTAGCTAGTTAGTGTTGGTATAGTGCTGGTCCATGCTGGTTTATGCTGGTTAGTTTTGGTATAGTGCTGGTCCAGGCTGGTTTATGCTGGTTAGTGTTGGTATAGTGCTGGTCCAGGCTGGTTTATGCTGGTTAGTGTTGGTATAGTGCTGGTCCATGCTGGTTTATGCTAGTTGGTGTTGGTATAGTGCTGGTCCAGGCTGGTTTATGCTGGTTAGTGTTTGTATAGTGCTGGTCCAGGCTGGTTTATGCTGGTTAGTGTTGGTATAGTGCTGGTCCAGGCTGGTTTATGCTGGTTAGTGTTGGTATAGGGCTAGTTAGTGCTGGTATAGTTCTGGTCCATGGTGGTTTATTCTAGTTAGTGTTGGTATAGTGATGGTCCAGGCTGGTGTCTGCTGGTTAGTGCTGGTATAGTGCTGGATAGTGTTGGTATAGTGCTGGTCCAGGCTGATTAGTATTGGTACAGTGCTAATTTATGCTGGTTAGTGCTGGTCCAGGCTGGTTTATGCTGGTTAGTGTTGGTATAGTGCTGGTCCAGGCTGATTAGTGTTGGCATAGTACTAGTTTATGCTAGTTAGTGCTGGTATAATGCTGGTACAGGCTGGCTTATGCTTTTCAGTGTTGGTATAGTGCTGGTTAGTGTTGGTATAGTGCTGGTCCATGCTGGTTTATGCTGGTTAGTGTTGGTATAGTGCTAGTTAGTGTTGGTATAGTGCTGGTTTATGCTGGTTAGTGTTGGTATAGTGCTAGTTAGTGTTGGTATAGTGCTGGTTTATGATGGTTAGTGTTGGTATAGTGCTGGTCCAGGCTGGTTTTTGCTTGTTCATGTTGGTATAGTGCTGGTCCATGCTGGTTTATGCTAGTTGGTGTTGGTATAGTGCTGGTCCAGGCTGGTTTATGCTGGTTAATGTTGGTGTAGTGCTGGTCCATGCTGGTTTGTGTTGGTATAGTGCTGGTCCATGCTGGTTTATGATAGTTAGTGTTGGTATAGTGCTGGTCCAGGCTGGTGTATGCTGGTATAATGCTGGATTAGTGTTGGTATAGTGCTAATTTATGCTGGTTAGTGCTGGTGCAGGCTGGTTTATGCTGGTTAGTGTTGGTGTTGTGCTGGTCCAGGCTGATTAGTGTTGGCATAGTACTAGTAATGCTGGTCCAGGCTGGTGTATGCTGGTTAGTGCTGGTATAATGCTGGATAAGTGTTGGTATAGTGCTAATTTTTGCTGGTTAGTGCTGGCCCAGGCTGATTTATGATGGTTAGTGTTGGTATAGTGCTTGTCCAGGCTGGTTTTTGCTGGTTTGTGTTGGTATAGTGCTGGTCCAGGCTGGTTTATGCTGGTTTGTGTTGGTATAGTGCTGGTCCATGCTGGTTTATCCTAGTTGGTGTTGGTATAGTGCTGGTCCATGCTGGTTTATGCAAGGTAGTGTTGGTATATTGCTGGTCC
The DNA here is from genome assembly GCF_949357685.1 of Gobio gobio. Classification (NCBI taxonomy): domain Eukaryota; kingdom Metazoa; phylum Chordata; class Actinopteri; order Cypriniformes; family Gobionidae; genus Gobio; species Gobio gobio. Next base: position 41,979,953 of record NC_137117.1, read on the forward strand.
AGGGTGGTTTATGCTGGTTAGTGTTGGTATAGTGTTGGTCCAGGCAGGTTTATGCTGGTTAGGGTTGGTATAGTGCTGGTATAGTGCTGGTCCAGGCTGGTTTATGCTGGATAGTGTTGGTATAGTGCTGGTCCGGGCTGGTTTATGCTAGTTAGTGTTGGTATAGTGCTGGTCCAGGCTGGTTTTTGTTGCTTCGTGTTGGTATAGTGCTGGTCCATGCTGGTTTATGCTGGTTAGTGTTGGTATAGTGCTGGTCCAGGCTGGTTTTTGCTGGTTCGTGTTGGTATAGTGCTGGTCCAGGCTGGTTTATAATGGTTAGTGTTGGTATAGTGCTGTTCCAGGCTGGTTTTTGCTGGTTCGTGTTGGTATTGTGCTGGACCATGCTGGTTTATGCTAGTTGGTGTCTGTATAGTGCTGGTTTATGCTGGTTAGTGTTGGTATAGTGCTGGTCCAGGCTGGTGTATGCTAGTTAGCGTTGGTATAGTGCTGGTCCAGGCTGGTTTATGCTGTTTAGTGTTGGTAGAGTGCTGGTCCATGCTGGTTTATGCTGGTTAGTGTTGGAATATTGCTGGTATAGTGCTGGTCCATGCTGGTTAGTGTTGGTATAGTGTTGGTATAGTGCTGGTTTATGCTAGTTGGTGTTGGTATTGTGCTGGTCCAGGCTGGTTTATGCTAGTTAGTGTTGGTATAGTGCTGGTCCAGGCTGGTTTTTGCTGGTTAGTGTTGGTATAGTGCTGGTCCATGCTGGTTAATGCTAGTTGGTGTAGGTATAGTGCTGGTCCAGGCTGATTTATGCTAGTTAGTGTTGGTATAGTGATTGTCCAGGCTGATTTATGCTAGTTAGAATTGGTATAGTGCTGGTCCAGGCTGGTTTTTGCTGGTTCGTGTTGGTATAGTGCTGGTCCATGCTGGTTTATGCTATTTGGTGTTGGTATAGTGCTGGTCCAGTTTGGTTTATGCTGGTTATTGTTGGTATAGTGCTGGTTTATGCTATTTGGTGTTGGTATAGTGCTGGTCCAGGCTGGTTTATGCTGGTTAGTGTTTGTATAGTGCTGGACCAGGCTGGTTTATGTTGGTTAGTGTTGGTATAGTGCTGGTCCAGGCTGGTTTATGCTGGTTAGTGTTGGTATAGTGCTGGTCCAGGCTGGTTTATGCTGGTTAGTGTTGGTATAGGGCTAGTTAGTGCTGGTATAGTGCTGGTCCATGGTGGCTTATGCTAGTTAGTGTTGGTATAGTGCTGGTCCAGGCTGGTGTATAGTGGTTAGTGCTGGTATAATGCTGGATAGTGTTGGTATAGTGCTGGTCCAGGCAGATTAGTGTTGGTATAGTGCTAATTTATGCTGGTTAGTGCTGGTTCAGGCTGGTTTATGCTGGTTAGTGTTGGTATAGTGCTGGACCAGGCTGATTAGTGTTGGCATAGTACTAGTTTATGCTAGTTAGTGCTGGTATAGTGCTGGTCCAGGCTGGTTTATGCTGGTTAGTGTTGGTATAGGGCTAGTTAGTGCTGGTATAGTGCTGGTCCATGGTGGTTTATTCTAGTTAGTGTTGGTATAGTGATGGTCCAGGCTGGTGTCTGCTGGTTAGTGCTGGTATAGTGCTGGATAGTGTTGGTATAGTGCTGGTCCAGGCTGATTAGTATTGGTATAGTGCTAATTTATGCTGGTTAGTGCTGGTCCAGGCTGGTTTATGCTGGTTAGTGTTGGTATAGTGCTGGTCCAGGCTGATTATTGTTGGCATAGTACTAGTTTATGCTAGTTAGTGCTGGTATAATGCTGGTCCAGGCTGGCTTATGCTTTTCAGTGTTGGTATAGTGCTGGTTAGTGTTGGTATAGTGCTGGTCCATGCTGGTTTATGCTGGTTAGTGTTGGTATAGTGCTAGTTAGTGTTGGTATAGTGCTGGTTTATGCTGGTTAGTGTTGGTATAGTGCTAGTTAGTGTTGGTATAGTGCTGTTTTATGATGGTTAGTGTTGGTATAGTGCTGGTCCAGGCTGGTTTTTGCTGGTTCATGTTGGTATAGTGCTGGTCCATGCTGGTTTATGCTAGTTGGTGTTGGTATAGTGCTGGTCCAGGCTGGTTTATGCTGGTTAATGTTGGTGTAGTGCTGGTCCATGCTGGTTTGTGTTGGTATAGTGCTGGTCCATGCTGGTTTATGATAGTTAGTGTTGGTATAGTGCTGGTCCAGGCTGGTGTATGCTGGTATAATGCTGGATTAGTGTTGGTATAGTGCTAATTTATGCTGGTTAGTGCTGGTGCAGGCTGGTTTATGCTGGTTAGTGTTGGTATTGTGCTGGTCCAGGCTGATTAGTGTTGGCATAGTACTAGTAATGCTGGTCCAGGCTGGTGTATGCTGGTTAGTGCTGGTATAATGCTGGATTAGTGTTGGTATAGTGCTAATTTTTGCTGGTTAGTGCTGGCCCAGGCTGATTTATGATGGTTAGTGTTGGTATAGTGCTTGTCCAGGCTGGTTTTTGCTGGTTCGTGTTGGTATAGTGCTGGTCCAGGCTGGTTTATGCTGGTTAGTGTTGGTATAGTGCTGCTCCATGCTGGTTTATCCTAGTTGGTGTTGGTATAGTGCTGGTCCATGCTGGTTTATGCAAGGTAGTGTTGGTATATTGCTGGTCCAGGGTGGTTTATGCTGGTTAGTGTTGGTATAGTGTTGGTCCAGGCAGGTTTATGCTGGTTAGGGTTGGTATAGTGCTGGTATAGTGCTGGTCCAGGCTGGTTTATGCTGGATAGTGTTGGTATAGTGCTGGTCCGGGCTGGTTTATGCTAGTTAGTGTTGGTATAGTGCTGATCCAGGCTGGTTTTTGTTGCTTCGTGTTGGTATAGTGCTGGTCCATGCTGGTTTATGCTGGTTAGTGTTGGTATAGTGCTGGTCCAGGCTGGTTTTTGCTGGTTCGTGTTGGTATAGTGCTGGTCCAGGCTGGTTTATAATGGTTAGTGTTGGTATAGTGCTGGTCCAGGCTGGTTTTTGCTGGTTCGTGTTGGTATTGTGCTGGACCATGCTGGTTTATGCTAGTTGGTGTCTGTATAGTGCTGGTTTATGCTGGTTAGTGTTGGTATAGTGCTGGTCCAGGCTGGTGTATGCTAGTTAGCGTTGGTATAGTGCTGGTCCAGGCTGGTTTATGCTGTTTAGTGTTGGTAGAGTGCTGGTCCATGCTGGTTTATGCTGGTTAGTGTTGGAATATTGCTGGTATAGTGCTGGTCCATGCTGGTTAGTGTTGGTATAGTGTTGGTATAGTGCTGGTTTATGCTAGTTGGTGTTGGTATTGTGCTATTCCAGGCTGGTTTATGCTAGTTAGTGTTGGTATAGTGCTGGTCCAGGCTGGTTTTTGCTGGTTAGTGTTGGTATAGTGCTGGTCCATGCTGGTTAATGATAGTTGGTGTAGGTATAGTGCTGGTCCAGGCTGATTTATGCTAGTTAGTGTTGGTATAGTGATTGTCCAGGCTGATTTATGCTAGTTAGAATTGGTATAGTGCTGGTCCAGGCTGGTTTTTGCTGGTTCGTGTTGGTATAGTGCTGGTCCATGCTGGTTTATGCTATTTAGTGTTGGTATAGTGCTGGTCCAGTTTGGTTTATGCTGGTTATTGTTGGTATAGTGCTGGTTTATGCTATTTGGTGTTGGTGTAGTGCTGGTCCAGGCTGGTTTATGCTGGTTAGTGTTTGTATAGTGCTGGACCAGGCTGGTTTATGTTGGTTAGTGTTGGTATAGTGCTGGTCCAGGCTGGTTTATGCTGGTTAGTGTTGGTATAGGGCTAGTTAGTGCTGGTATAGTGCTGGTCCATGGTGGCTTATGCTAGTTAGTGTTGGTATAGTGCTGGTCCAGGCTGGTGTATGCTGGTTAGTGCTGGTATAATGCTGGATAGTGTTGGTATAGTGCTGGTCCAGGCAGATTAGTGTTGGTATAGTGCTAATTTATGCTGGTTAGTGCTGGTTCAGGCTGGTTTATGCAGGTTAGTGTTGGTATAGTGCTGGACCAGGCTGATTAGTGTTGGCATAGTACTAGTTTATGCTAGTTAGTGCTGGTATAGTGCTGGTCCAGGCTGGTTTATGCTTGTTAGTGTTGGTATAGTGCTGGTTAGTGTTGGTATAGTGCTGGTCCATGCTGGTTTATGCTGGTTAGTGTTGGTATAGGGCTAGTTAGTGCTGGTATAGTGCTGGTCCATGGTGGTTTATTCTAGTTAGTGTTGGTATAGTGATGGTCCAGGCTGGTGTCTGCTGGTTAGTGCTGGTATAGTGCTGGATAGTGTTGGTATAGTGCTGGTCCAGGCTGATTAGTATTGGTATAGTGCTAATTTATGCTGGTTAGTGCTGGTCCAGGCTGGTTTATGCTGGTTAGTGTTGGTATAGTGCTAGTTAGTGTTGGTATAGTGCTGGTTTATGCTGGTTAGTGTTGGTATAGTGCTAGTTAGTGTTGGTATAGTGCTGGTTTATGATGGTTAGTGTTGGTATAGTGCTGGTCCAGGCTGGTTTTTGCTGGTTCATGTTGGTATAGTGCTGGTCCATGCTGGTTTATGCTAGTTGGTGTTGGTATAGTGCTGGTCCAGGCTGGTTTATGCTGGTTAATGTTGGTGTAGTGCTGGTCCATGCTGGTTTGTGTTGGTATAGTGCTGGTCCATGCTGGTTTATGATAGTTAGTGTTGGTATAGTGCTGGTCCAGGCTGGTTTATGCTGGTTAGTGTTGGTATAGGGCTAGTTAGTGCTGGTAGAGTGCTGGTCCATGGTGGTTTATGCTAGTTAGTGTTGGTATAGTGCTGGTCCAGGCTGGTGCATGCTGGTTAGTGCTGGTATAGTGCTGGATAGTGTTGGTATAGTACTAGTTTAGCTAGTTAGTGTTGGTATAGTGCTGGTCCAGGCTGGTTTATGCTTGTTAGTGTTGGTATAGTGCTGGTTAGTGTTGGTATAGTGCTGGCCCATGCTGGTTTATGCTGGTTAGTGTTGGTATAGTGCTAGTTAGTGTTGGTATAGTGCTGGTCCAGGCTGGTGTATGCTGGTATAATGCTGGATTAGTGTTGGTATAGTGCTAATTTATGCTGGTTAGTGCTGGTGCAGGCTGGTTTATGCTGGTTAGTGTTGGTATTGTGCTGGTCCAGGCTGATTAGTGTTGGCATAGTACTAGTAATGCTGGTCCAGGCTGGTGTATGCTGGTTAGTGCTGGTATAATGCTGGATTAGTGTTGGTATGGTGCAAATTTTTGCTGGTTAGTGCTGGCCCAGGCTGATTTATGATGGTTAGTGTTGGTAAGGTGCTTGTCCAGGCTGGTTTTTGCTGGTTCGTGTTGGTATAGTGCTGGTCCAGGCTGGTTTATGCTGGTTAGTGTTGGTATAGTGCTGGTCCATGCTGGTTTATCCTAGTTGGTGTTGGTATAGTGCTGGTCCATGCTGGTTTATGCAAGGTAGTGTTGGTATATTGCTGGTCCAGGGTGGTTTATGCTGGTTAGTGTTGGTATAGTGTTGGTCCAGGCAGGTTTATGCTGGTTAGGGTTGGTATAGTGCTGGTATAGTGCTGGTCCAGGCTGGTTTATGCTGGATAGTGTTGGTATAGTGCTGGTCCGGGCTGGTTTATGCTAGTTAGTGTTGGTATAGTGCTGGTCCAGGCTGGTTTTTGTTGCTTCGTGTTGGTATAGTGCTGGTCCATGCTGGTTTATGCTGGTTAGTGTTGGTATAGTGCTGGTCCAGGCTGGTTTTTGCTGGTTCGTGTTGGTATAGTGCTGGTCCAGGCTGGTTTATAATGGTTAGTGTTGGTATAGTGCTGGTCCAGGCTGGTTTTTGCTGGTTCTTGTTGGTATTGTGCTGGACCATGCTGGTTTATGCTAGTTGGTGTCTGTATAGTGCTGGTTTATGCTGGTTAGTGTTGGTATAGTGCTGGTCCAGGCTGGTGTATGCTAGTTAGCGTTGGTATAGTGCTGGTCCAGGCTGGTTTATGCTTGTTAGTGTTGGTATAGTGCTGGTTAGTGTTGGTATAGTGCTGGCCCATGCTGGTTTATGCTGGTTAGTGTTGGTATAGTGCTAGTTAGTGTTGGTATAGTGCTGGTCCAGGCTGGTGTATGCTGGTATAATGCTGGATTAGTGTTGGTATAGTGCTAATTTATGCTGGTTAGTGCTGGTGCAGGCTGGTTTATGCTGGTTAGTGTTGGTATTGTGCTGGTCCAGGCTGATTAGTGTTGGCATAGTACTAGTAATGCTGGTCCAGGCTGGTGTATGCTGGTTAGTGCTGGTATAATGCTGGATTAGTGTTGGTATAGTGCTAATTTTTGCTGGTTAGTGCTGGCCCAGGCTGATTTATGATGGTTAGTGTTGGTATAGTGCTTGTCCAGGCTGGTTTTTGCTGGTTCGTGTTGGTATAGTGCTGGTCCAGGCTGGTTTATGCTGGTTAGTGTTGGTATAGTGCTGGTCCATGCTGGTTTATCCTAGTTGGTGTTGGTATAGTGCTGGTCCATGCTGGTTTATGCAAGGTAGTGTTGGTATATTGCTGGTCCAGGGTGGTTTATGCTGGTTAGTGTTGGTATAGTGTTGGTCCAGGCAGGTTTATGCTGGTTAGGGTTGGTATAGTGCTGGTATAGTGCTGATCCAGGCTGGTTTATGCTGGATAGTGTTGGTATAGTGCTGGTCCGGGCTGGTTTATGCTAGTTAGTGTTGGTATAGTGCTGGTCCAGGCTGGTTTTTGTTGCTTCGTTTTGGTATAGTGCTGGTCCATGCTGGTTTATGCTGGTTAGTGTTGGTATAGTGCTGGTCCAGGCTGGTTTTTGCTGGTTCGTGTTGGTATAGTGCTGGTCCAGGCTGGTTTATAATGGTTAGTGTTGGTATAGTGCTGGTCCAGGCTGGTTTTTGCTGGTTCTTGTTGGTATTGTGCTGGACCATGCTGGTTTATGCTAGTTGGTGTCTGTATAGTGCTGGTTTATGCTGGTTAGTGTTGGTATAGTGCTGGTCCAGGCTGGTGTATGCTAGTTAGCGTTGGTATAGTGCTGGTCCAGGCTGGTTTATGCTGTTTAGTGTTGGTAGAGTGCTGGTCCATGCTGGTTTATGCTGGTTAGTGTTGGAATATTGCTGGTATATTGCTGGTCCATGCTGGTTAGTGTTGGTATAGTGTTGGTATAGTGCTGGTTTATGCTAGTTGGTGTTGGTATTGTGCTGGTCCAGGCTGGTTTTTGCTAGTTAGTGTTGGTATAGTGGCTGTCCATAATGGTTTATGCTGGTTAGTGTTGGTATAGTTCTGGCCCAGGCTAATTTATGATGGTTAGTGTTGGTATAGTGCTGGTCCAGGCTGGTTTTTGCTGGTTCGTGTTGGTATAGTGCTGGTCCATGCTGGTTTATGCTAGTTGGTGTTGGTATAGTGCTGGTCCAGGCTGGTGTATGCTGGTTAGTGTTGGTGTAGTGCTGGTCCATGCTGGTTTTTGTTGGTATAGTGCTGGTCCATGCTGGTTTATGATAGTTAGTGTTGGTATAGTGCTGGCCCAGGCTGATTTATGATGGTTAGTGTTGGTATAGTGCTGGTCCAGGCTGGTTTTTGCTGGTTCGTGTTGGTATAGTGCTGGTCCATGCTGGTTTATGCTAGTTGGTGTTGGTATAGTGCTGGTCCAAGCTGGTTTATGCTGGTTAGTGTTGGTGTAGTGCTGTTCCATGCTGGTTTGTGTTGGTATAGTGCTGGTCCATGCTGGTTTATGATAGTTAGTGTTGGTATAGTGCTGGTCCAGGCTGGTTTGTGCTGGTTAGTGTTGGTATAGTGCTGGTCCAGGCTGGTTTTTGCTGGTTCGTGTTGGTATAGGGTTAGTTAGTGCTGGTATAGTGCTGGTCCATGGTGGTTTATGCTAGTTAGTGTTGGTATAGTGCTGGTCCAGGCTGGTGTATGCTGGTTAGTGCAGGTATAGTGCTGGATAGTGTTGGTATAGTGCTGGTCCAGGCTGATTAGTGTTGGTATAGTGCTAATTTATGCTGGTTAGTGCTGGTCCAGGCTGGTTCATGCTGGTTAGTGTTGGTATAGTGCTGGTCCAGGCTGATTAGTGTTGGCATAGTACTAGTTTATGCCAGTTAGTGCTGGTATAGTGCTGGTCCAGGCTGGTTTATGCTGGATAGTGTTGGTATAGTGCTGGTCCGGGCTGGTTTATGCTAGTTAGTGTTGGTATAGTGCTGGTCCAGGCTGGTTTTTGTTGCTTCGTGTTGGTATAGTGCTGGTCCATGCTGGTTTATGCTGGTTAGTGTTGGTATAGTGCTGGTCCAGGCTGGTTTTTGCTGGTTCGTGTTGGTATAGTGCTGGTCCAGGCTGGTTTATAGTGGTTAGTGTTGGTATAGTGCTGGTCCAGGCTGGTTTTTGCTGGTTCTTGTTGGTATTGTGCTGGACCATGCTGGTTTATGCTAGTTGGTGTCTGTATAGTGCTGGTTTATGCTGGTTAGTGTTGGTATAGTGCTGGTCCAGGCTGGTGTATGCTAGTTAACGTTGGTATAGTGCTGGTCCAGGCTGGTTTATGCTTGTTAGTGTTGGTATAGTGCTGGTCCAGGCTGGTGTATGCTAGTTAGCGTTGGTATAGTGCTGGTCCAGGCTGGTTTATGCTTGTTAGTGTTGGTATAGTGCTGGTTAGTGTTGGTATAGTGCTGGCCCATGCTGGTTTATGCTGGTTAGTGTTGGTATAGTGCTAGTTAGTGTTGGTATAGTGCTGGTCCAGGCTGGTGTATGCTGGTATAATGCTGGATTAGTGTTGGTATAGTGCTAATTTATGCTGGTTAGTGCTGGTGCAGGCTGGTTTATGCTGGTTAGTGTTGGTATTGTGCTGGTCCAGGCTGATTAGTGTTGGCATAGTACTAGTAATGCTGGTCCAGGCTGGTGTATGCTGGTTAGTGCTGGTATAATGCTGGATTAGTGTTGGTATAGTGCTAATTTTTGCTGGTTAGTTCTGGCCCAGGCTGATTTATGATGGTTAGTGTTGGTATAGTGCTTGTCCAGGCTGGTTTTTGCTGGTTCGTGTTGGTATAGTGCTGGTCCAGGCTGGTTTATGCTGGTTAGTGTTGGTATAGTGCTGGTCCATGCTGGTTTATCCTAGTTGGTGTTGGTATAGTGCTGGTCCATGCTGGTTTATGCAAGGTAGTGTTGGTATATTGCTGGTCCAGGGTGGTTTATGCTGGTTAGTGTTGGTATAGTGTTGGTCCAGGCAGGTTTATGCTGGTTAGGGTTGGTATAGTGCTGGTATAGTGCTGGTCCAGGCTGGTTTATGCTGGATAGTGTTGGTATAGTGCTGGTCCGGGCTGGTTTATGCTAGTTAGTGTTGGTATAGTGCTGGTCCAGGCTGGTTTTTGTTGCTTCGTTTTGGTATAGTGCTGGTCCATGCTGGTTTATGCTGGTTAGTGTTGGTATAGTGCTGGTCCAGGCTGGTTTTTGCTGGTTCGTGTTGGTATAGTGCTGGTCCAGGCTGGTTTATAATGGTTAGTGTTGGTATAGTGCTGGTCCAGGCTGGTTTTTGCTGGTTCTTGTTGGTATTGTGCTGGACCATGCTGGTTTATGCTAGTTGGTGTCTGTATAGTTCTGGTTTATGCTGGTTAGTGTTGGTATAGTGCTGGTCCAGGCTGGTGTATGCTAGTTAGCGTTGGTATAGTGCTGGTCCAGGCTGGTTTATGCTGTTTAGTGTTGGTAGAGTGCTGGTCCATGCTGGTTTATGCTGGTTAGTGTTGGAATATTGCTGGTATAGTGCTGGTCCATGCTGGTTAGTGTTGGTATAGTGTTGGTATAGTGCTGGTTTATGCTAGTTGGTGTTGGTATTGTGCTGGTCCAGGCTGGTTTTTGCTAGTTAGTGTTGGTATAGTGCCTGTCCATGCTGGTTTATGCTGGTTAGTGTTGGTATCGTTCTGGCCCAGGCTAATTTATGATGGTTAGTGTTGGTATAGTGCTGGTCCAGGCTGGTTTTTGCTGGTTCGTGTTGGTATAGTGCTGGTCCATGCTGGTTTATGCTAGTTGGTGTTGGTATAGTGCTGGTCCAGGCTGGTGTATGCTGGTTAGTGTTGGTGTAGTGCTGGTCCATGCTGGTTTTTGTTGGTATAGTGCTGGTCCATGCTGGTTTATGATAGTTAGTTTTGGTATAGTGCTGGCCCAGGCTGATTTATGATGGTTAGTGTTGGTATAGTGCTGGTCCAGGCTGGTTTTTGCTGGTTCGTGTTGGTATAGTGCTGGTCCATGCTGGTTTATGCTAGTTGGTGTTGGTATAGTGCTGGTCCAAGCTGGTTTATGCTGGTTAGTGTTGGTGTAGTGCTGTTCCATGCTGGTTTGTGTTGATATAGTGCTGGTCCATGCTGGTTTATGATAGTTAGTGTTGGTATAGTGCTGGTCCAGGCTGGTTTGTGCTGGTTAGTGTTGGTATAGTGCTGGTCCAGGCTGGTTTTTGCTGGTTCGTGTTGGTATAGGGTTAGTTAGTGCTGGTATAGTGCTGGTCCATGGTGGTTTATGCTAGTTAGTGTTGGTAAAGTGCTGGTCCAGGCTGGTGTATGCTGGTTAGTGCAGGTATAGTGCTGGATAGTGTTGGTATAGTGCTGGTCCAGGCTGATTAGTGTTGGTATAGTGCTAATTTATGCTGGTTAGTGCTGGTCCAGGCTGGTTCATGCTGGTTAGTGTTGGTATAGTGCTGGTCCAGGCTGATTAGTGTTGGCATAGTGCTGGTCCATGACGGTTTATGCTGGTTTGTGTTGGTATAGTGCTAGTAAGTGTTGGTATAGTGCTGGTCCATGCTGGTTTATGCTGGTTAGTTTTGGTATATTGCTGGTCCAGGCTGGTTTATGCTGGTTAGTGTTGGTATAGTGCTGGTCCAGGCTGGTTTATGCTGGTTAGTGTTGGACTAGTGCTGGTCCATGCTGGTTTATGCTGGTTAGTGTTGGTATAGTGCTAGTTAGTGTTGGTATAGTGCTGGTCCATGCTGGTTTATGCTGGGTAGTGTTGGTATAGTGCTGGCCCAGGCTGATTTATGATGGTTAGTGTTGGTATAGTGCTGGTCCAGGCTGGTTATTGCTGGTTCGTGTTGGTATAGTGCTGGTCCATGCTGGTTTATGCTAGTTGGTGTTGGTATAGTGCTGGTCCAGGCTGGTTTATGCTGGTTAGTGTTGGTGTAGTGCTGTTCCATGCTGGTTTTTGTTGGTATAGTGCTGGTCCATGCTGGTTTATGACAGTTAGTGTTGGTATAGTAATGGTCCAGGCTGGATTATGCTGGTTAGTGTTGGTATAGTGCTGGTCCAGGCTGGTTTTTGCTGGTTCGTGTTGGTATAGGGCTAGTTAGTGCTGGTATAGTGCTGGTCCATGGTGGTTTATGCTAGTTAGTGTTGGTATAGTGCTGGTCCAGGCTGGTGTATGCTGGTTAGTGCAGGTGTAGTGCTGGATAGTGTTGGTATAGTTCTGGTCCAGGCTGATTAGTGTTGGTATAGTGCTAATTTATGCTTGTTAGTGCTGGTCCAGGCTGGTTTATGCTGGTTAGTGTTGGTATAGTGCTGGTCCAGGCTGATTAGTGTTGGCATAGTGCTGGTCCATGCCAGTTTATGCTGGTTAGTGTTGGTATAGTGCTAGTTAGTGTTGGTATAGTGCTGGTCCATGCCAGTTTATGCTGGTTAGTGTTGGTATAGTGCTAGTTAGTGTTGGTATAGTGCTGGTCCATGCTGGTTTATGCTGGTTAGTTTTGGTATAGTGCTGGTCCAGGCTGGTTTATGCTGGTTTGTGTTGGTATAGTGCTGGTCCAGGCTGGTTTATGCTGGTTAGTGTTGGTATAGTACTGGACCATGCTGGTTTATGCTAGTTGGTGTTAGTATATTGCTGGTCCAGGCTGGTTTATGCTGGTTAGTGTTTGTATAGTGCTGGTCCTGGCTGGTTTATGTTGGTTAGTGTTGGTGTAGTGCTGGTCCAGGCTGGTTTATGCTGGTTAGTGTTGGTATAGTGCTGGTCCAGGCTGGTTTATGCTAGTTAGTGTTGGTATAGTGATGGTCCAGGCTGGTGTATGCTGGTTAGTGCTGGTATAGTGCTGGATAGTGTTGGTATAGTGCTGGTCCAGGCTGATTAGTATTGGTATAGTGCTAATTTATGCTGGTTAGTGCTGGTCCAGGCTGGTTTATGCTGGTTAGTGTTGGTATAGTGCTGGTCCAGGCTGATTAGTGTTGGAATAGTACTAGTTTATGACAGTTAGTGCTGGTATAGTGCTGGTCCAGGCTGGTTTATGCTTGTCAGTGTTGGTATAGTGCTGGTTAGTGTTGGTATAGTGCTGGTCCATGCTGGTTTATGCTGGTTAGTGTTGGTATAGTGCTAGTTAGTGTTGGTATAGTGCTAGTTAGTGTTGGTATAGTGCTGGTTTATGATGGTTAGTGTTGGTATAGTGCTGGTCCAGGCTGGTTTTTGCCTGTTCATGTTGGTATAGTGCTGGTCCATGCTGGTTTATGCCAGTTGGTGTTGGTATAGTGCTGGTCCAGGCTGGTTTATGCTGGTTAGTGTTGGTGTAGTGCTGGTCCATGCTGGTTTGTGTTGGTATAGTGCTGATCCATGCTGGTTTATGATAGTTAGTGTTGGTATAGTGCTGGTCCAGGCTGGTTTATGCTGGTTAGAGTTGGTATAGTGCTGGTCCATGCTGGTTTATGCTAGTTGGTGTTGGTATAGTGCTGGTCCAGGCTGGTTTATGCTGGTTAATGTTGGTGTAGTGCTGGTCCATGCTGGTTTGTGTTGGTATAGTGCTGGTCCATGCTGGTTTATGATAGTTAGTGTTGGTATAGTGCTGGTCCAGGCTGGTTTATGCTGGTTAGTGTTGGTATAGGGCTAGTTAGTGCTGGTAGAGTGCTGGTCCATGGTGGTTTATGCTAGTTAGTGTTGGTATAGTGCTGGTCCAGGCTGGTGCATGCTGGTTAGTGCTGGTATAGTGCTGGATAGTGTTGGTATAGTACTAGTTTAGCTAGTTAGTGTTGGTATAGTGCTGGTCCAGGCTGGTTTATGCTTGTTAGTGTTGGTATAGTGCTGGTTAGTGTTGGTATAGTGCTGGCCCATGCTGGTTTATGCTGGTTAGTGTTGGTATAGTGCTAGTTAGTGTTGGTATAGTGCTGGTCCAGGCTGGTGTATGCTGGTATAATGCTGGATTAGTGTTGGTATAGTGCTAATTTATGCTGGTTAGTGCTGGTGCAGGCTGGTTTATGCTGGTTAGTGTTGGTATTGTGCTGGTCCAGGCTGATTAGTGTTGGCATAGTACTAGTAATGCTGGTCCAGGCTGGTGTATGCTGGTTAGTGCTGGTATAATGCTGGATTAGTGTTGGTATGGTGCAAATTTTTGCTGGTTAGTGCTGGCCCAGGCTGATTTATGATGGTTAGTGTTGGTAAGGTGCTTGTCCAGGCTGGTTTTTGCTGGTTCGTGTTGGTATAGTGCTGGTCCAGGCTGGTTTATGCTGGTTAGTGTTGGTATAGTGCTGGTCCATGCTGGTTTATCCTAGTTGGTGTTGGTATAGTGCTGGTCCATGCTGGTTTATGCAAGGTAGTGTTGGTATATTGCTGGTCCAGGGTGGTTTATGCTGGTTAGTGTTGGTATAGTGTTGGTCCAGGCAGGTTTATGCTGGTTAGGGTTGGTATAGTGCTGGTATAGTGCTGGTCCAGGCTGGTTTATGCTGGATAGTGTTGGTATAGTGCTGGTCCGGGCTGGTTTATGCTAGTTAGTGTTGGTATAGTGCTGGTCCAGGCTGGTTTTTGTTGCTTCGTGTTGGTATAGTGCTGGTCCATGCTGGTTTATGCTGGTTAGTGTTGGTATAGTGCTGGTCCAGGCTGGTTTTTGCTGGTTCGTGTTGGTATAGTGCTGGTCCAGGCTGGTTTATAATGGTTAGTGTTGGTATAGTGCTGGTCCAGGCTGGTTTTTGCTGGTTCTTGTTGGTATTGTGCTGGACCATGCTGGTTTATGCTAGTTGGTGTCTGTATAGTGCTGGTTTATGCTGGTTAGTGTTGGTATAGTGCTGGTCCAGGCTGGTGTATGCTAGTTAGCGTTGGTATAGTGCTGGTCCAGGCTGGTTTATGCTTGTTAGTGTTGGTATAGTGCTGGTTAGTGTTGGTATAGTGCTGGCCCATGCTGGTTTATGCTGGTTAGTGTTGGTATAGTGCTAGTTAGTGTTGGTATAGTGCTGGTCCAGGCTGGTGTATGCTGGTATAATGCTGGATTAGTGTTGGTATAGTGCTAATTTATGCTGGTTAGTGCTGGTGCAGGCTGGTTTATGCTGGTTAGTGTTGGTATTGTGCTGGTCCAGGCTGATTAGTGTTGGCATAGTACTAGTAATGCTGGTCCAGGCTGGTGTATGCTGGTTAGTGCTGGTATAATGCTGGATTAGTGTTGGTATAGTGCTAATTTTTGCTGGTTAGTGCTGGCCCAGGCTGATTTATGATGGTTAGTGTTGGTATAGTGCTTGTCCAGGCTGGTTTTTGCTGGTTCGTGTTGGTATAGTGCTGGTCCAGGCTGGTTTATGCTGGTTAGTGTTGGTATAGTGCTGGTCCATGCTGGTTTATCCTAGTTGGTGTTGGTATAGTGCTGGTCCATGCTGGTTTATGCAAGGTAGTGTTGGTATATTGCTGGTCCAGGGTGGTTTATGCTGGTTAGTGTTGGTATAGTGTTGGTCCAGGCAGGTTTATGCTGGTTAGGGTTGGTATAGTGCTGGTATAGTGCTGATCCAGGCTGGTTTATGCTGGATAGTGTTGGTATAGTGCTGGTCCGGGCTGGTTTATGCTAGTTAGTGTTGGTATAGTGCTGGTCCAGGCTGGTTTTTGTTGCTTCGTTTTGGTATAGTGCTGGTCCATGCTGGTTTATGCTGGTTAGTGTTGGTATAGTGCTGGTCCAGGCTGGTTTTTGCTGGTTCGTGTTGGTATAGTGCTGGTCCAGGCTGGTTTATAATGGTTAGTGTTGGTATAGTGCTGGTCCAGGCTGGTTTTTGCTGGTTCTTGTTGGTATTGTGCTGGACCATGCTGGTTTATGCTAGTTGGTGTCTGTATAGTGCTGGTTTATGCTGGTTAGTGTTGGTATAGTGCTGGTCCAGGCTGGTGTATGCTAGTTAGCGTTGGTATAGTGCTGGTCCAGGCTGGTTTATGCTGTTTAGTGTTGGTAGAGTGCTGGTCCATGCTGGTTTATGCTGGTTAGTGTTGGAATATTGCTGGTATATTGCTGGTCCATGCTGGTTAGTGTTGGTATAGTGTTGGTATAGTGCTGGTTTATGCTAGTTGGTGTTGGTATTGTGCTGGTCCAGGCTGGTTTTTGCTAGTTAGTGTTGGTATAGTGGCTGTCCATAATGGTTTATGCTGGTTAGTGTTGGTATAGTTCTGGCCCAGGCTAATTTATGATGGTTAGTGTTGGTATAGTGCTGGTCCAGGCTGGTTTTTGCTGGTTCGTGTTGGTATAGTGCTGGTCCATGCTGGTTTATGCTAGTTGGTGTTGGTATAGTGCTGGTCCAGGCTGGTGTATGCTGGTTAGTGTTGGTGTAGTGCTGGTCCATGCTGGTTTTTGTTGGTATAGTGCTGGTCCATGCTGGTTTATGATAGTTAGTGTTGGTATAGTGCTGGCCCAGGCTGATTTATGATGGTTAGTGTTGGTATAGTGCTGGTCCAGGCTGGTTTTTGCTGGTTCGTGTTGGTATAGTGCTGGTCCATGCTGGTTTATGCTAGTTGGTGTTGGTATAGTGCTGGTCCAAGCTGGTTTATGCTGGTTAGTGTTGGTGTAGTGCTGTTCCATGCTGGTTTGTGTTGGTATAGTGCTGGTCCATGCTGGTTTATGATAGTTAGTGTTGGTATAGTGCTGGTCCAGGCTGGTTTGTGCTGGTTAGTGTTGGTATAGTGCTGGTCCAGGCTGGTTTTTGCTGGTTCGTGTTGGTATAGGGTTAGTTAGTGCTGGTATAGTGCTGGTCCATGGTGGTTTATGCTAGTTAGTGTTGGTATAGTGCTGGTCCAGGCTGGTGTATGCTGGTTAGTGCAGGTATAGTGCTGGATAGTGTTGGTATAGTGCTGGTCCAGGCTGATTAGTGTTGGTATAGTGCTAATTTATGCTGGTTAGTGCTGGTCCAGGCTGGTTCATGCTGGTTAGTGTTGGTATAGTGCTGGTCCAGGCTGATTAGTGTTGGCATAGTACTAGTTTATGCCAGTTAGTGCTGGTATAGTGCTGGTCCAGGCTGGTTTATGCTGGATAGTGTTGGTATAGTGCTGGTCCGGGCTGGTTTATGCTAGTTAGTGTTGGTATAGTGCTGGTCCAGGCTGGTTTTTGTTGCTTCGTGTTGGTATAGTGCTGGTCCATGCTGGTTTATGCTGGTTAGTGTTGGTATAGTGCTGGTCCAGGCTGGTTTTTGCTGGTTCGTGTTGGTATAGTGCTGGTCCAGGCTGGTTTATAGTGGTTAGTGTTGGTATAGTGCTGGTCCAGGCTGGTTTTTGCTGGTTCTTGTTGGTATTGTGCTGGACCATGCTGGTTTATGCTAGTTGGTGTCTGTATAGTGCTGGTTTATGCTGGTTAGTGTTGGTATAGTGCTGGTCCAGGCTGGTGTATGCTAGTTAACGTTGGTATAGTGCTGGTCCAGGCTGGTTTATGCTTGTTAGTGTTGGTATAGTGCTGGTCCAGGCTGGTGTATGCTAGTTAGCGTTGGTATAGTGCTGGTCCAGGCTGGTTTATGCTTGTTAGTGTTGGTATAGTGCTGGTTAGTGTTGGTATAGTGCTGGCCCATGCTGGTTTATGCTGGTTAGTGTTGGTATAGTGCTAGTTAGTGTTGGTATAGTGCTGGTCCAGGCTGGTGTATGCTGGTATAATGCTGGATTAGTGTTGGTATAGTGCTAATTTATGCTGGTTAGTGCTGGTGCAGGCTGGTTTATGCTGGTTAGTGTTGGTATTGTGCTGGTCCAGGCTGATTAGTGTTGGCATAGTACTAGTAATGCTGGTCCAGGCTGGTGTATGCTGGTTAGTGCTGGTATAATGCTGGATTAGTGTTGGTATAGTGCTAATTTTTGCTGGTTAGTTCTGGCCCAGGCTGATTTATGATGGTTAGTGTTGGTATAGTGCTTGTCCAGGCTGGTTTTTGCTGGTTCGTGTTGGTATAGTGCTGGTCCAGGCTGGTTTATGCTGGTTAGTGTTGGTATAGTGCTGGTCCATGCTGGTTTATCCTAGTTGGTGTTGGTATAGTGCTGGTCCATGCTGGTTTATGCAAGGTAGTGTTGGTATATTGCTGGTCCAGGGTGGTTTATGCTGGTTAGTGTTGGTATAGTGTTGGTCCAGGCAGGTTTATGCTGGTTAGGGTTGGTATAGTGCTGGTATAGTGCTGGTCCAGGCTGGTTTATGCTGGATAGTGTTGGTATAGTGCTGGTCCGGGCTGGTTTATGCTAGTTAGTGTTGGTATAGTGCTGGTCCAGGCTGGTTTTTGTTGCTTCGTTTTGGTATAGTGCTGGTCCATGCTGGTTTATGCTGGTTAGTGTTGGTATAGTGCTGGTCCAGGCTGGTTTTTGCTGGTTCGTGTTGGTATAGTGCTGGTCCAGGCTGGTTTATAATGGTTAGTGTTGGTATAGTGCTGGTCCAGGCTGGTTTTTGCTGGTTCTTGTTGGTATTGTGCTGGACCATGCTGGTTTATGCTAGTTGGTGTCTGTATAGTTCTGGTTTATGCTGGTTAGTGTTGGTATAGTGCTGGTCCAGGCTGGTGTATGCTAGTTAGCGTTGGTATAGTGCTGGTCCAGGCTGGTTTATGCTGTTTAGTGTTGGTAGAGTGCTGGTCCATGCTGGTTTATGCTGGTTAGTGTTGGAATATTGCTGGTATAGTGCTGGTCCATGCTGGTTAGTGTTGGTATAGTGTTGGTATAGTGCTGGTTTATGCTAGTTGGTGTTGGTATTGTGCTGGTCCAGGCTGGTTTTTGCTAGTTAGTGTTGGTATAGTGCCTGTCCATGCTGGTTTATGCTGGTTAGTGTTGGTATCGTTCTGGCCCAGGCTAATTTATGATGGTTAGTGTTGGTATAGTGCTGGTCCAGGCTGGTTTTTGCTGGTTCGTGTTGGTATAGTGCTGGTCCATGCTGGTTTATGCTAGTTGGTGTTGGTATAGTGCTGGTCCAGGCTGGTGTATGCTGGTTAGTGTTGGTGTAGTGCTGGTCCATGCTGGTTTTTGTTGGTATAGTGCTGGTCCATGCTGGTTTATGATAGTTAGTTTTGGTATAGTGCTGGCCCAGGCTGATTTATGATGGTTAGTGTTGGTATAGTGCTGGTCCAGGCTGGTTTTTGCTGGTTCGTGTTGGTATAGTGCTGGTCCATGCTGGTTTATGCTAGTTGGTGTTGGTATAGTGCTGGTCCAAGCTGGTTTATGCTGGTTAGTGTTGGTGTAGTGCTGTTCCATGCTGGTTTGTGTTGATATAGTGCTGGTCCATGCTGGTTTATGATAGTTAGTGTTGGTATAGTGCTGGTCCAGGCTGGTTTGTGCTGGTTAGTGTTGGTATAGTGCTGGTCCAGGCTGGTTTTTGCTGGTTCGTGTTGGTATAGGGTTAGTTAGTGCTGGTATAGTGCTGGTCCATGGTGGTTTATGCTAGTTAGTGTTGGTAAAGTGCTGGTCCAGGCTGGTGTATGCTGGTTAGTGCAGGTATAGTGCTGGATAGTGTTGGTATAGTGCTGGTCCAGGCTGATTAGTGTTGGTATAGTGCTAATTTATGCTGGTTAGTGCTGGTCCAGGCTGGTTCATGCTGGTTAGTGTTGGTATAGTGCTGGTCCAGGCTGATTAGTGTTGGCATAGTGCTGGTCCATGACGGTTTATGCTGGTTTGTGTTGGTATAGTGCTAGTAAGTGTTGGTATAGTGCTGGTCCATGCTGGTTTATGCTGGTTAGTTTTGGTATATTGCTGGTCCAGGCTGGTTTATGCTGGTTAGTGTTGGTATAGTGCTGGTCCAGGCTGGTTTATGCTGGTTAGTGTTGGACTAGTGCTGGTCCATGCTGGTTTATGCTGGTTAGTGTTGGTATAGTGCTAGTTAGTGTTGGTATAGTGCTGGTCCATGCTGGTTTATGCTGGGTAGTGTTGGTATAGTGCTGGCCCAGGCTGATTTATGATGGTTAGTGTTGGTATAGTGCTGGTCCAGGCTGGTTATTGCTGGTTCGTGTTGGTATAGTGCTGGTCCATGCTGGTTTATGCTAGTTGGTGTTGGTATAGTGCTGGTCCAGGCTGGTTTATGCTGGTTAGTGTTGGTGTAGTGCTGTTCCATGCTGGTTTTTGTTGGTATAGTGCTGGTCCATGCTGGTTTATGACAGTTAGTGTTGGTATAGTAATGGTCCAGGCTGGATTATGCTGGTTAGTGTTGGTATAGTGCTGGTCCAGGCTGGTTTTTGCTGGTTCGTGTTGGTATAGGGCTAGTTAGTGCTGGTATAGTGCTGGTCCATGGTGGTTTATGCTAGTTAGTGTTGGTATAGTGCTGGTCCAGGCTGGTGTATGCTGGTTAGTGCAGGTGTAGTGCTGGATAGTGTTGGTATAGTTCTGGTCCAGGCTGATTAGTGTTGGTATAGTGCTAATTTATGCTTGTTAGTGCTGGTCCAGGCTGGTTTATGCTGGTTAGTGTTGGTATAGTGCTGGTCCAGGCTGATTAGTGTTGGCATAGTGCTGGTCCATGCCAGTTTATGCTGGTTAGTGTTGGTATAGTGCTAGTTAGTGTTGGTATAGTGCTGGTCCATGCCAGTTTATGCTGGTTAGTGTTGGTATAGTGCTAGTTAGTGTTGGTATAGTGCTGGTCCATGCTGGTTTATGCTGGTTAGTTTTGGTATAGTGCTGGTCCAGGCTGGTTTATGCTGGTTTGTGTTGGTATAGTGCTGGTCCAGGCTGGTTTATGCTGGTTAGTGTTGGTATAGTACTGGACCATGCTGGTTTATGCTAGTTGGTGTTAGTATATTGCTGGTCCAGGCTGGTTTATGCTGGTTAGTGTTTGTATAGTGCTGGTCCTGGCTGGTTTATGTTGGTTAGTGTTGGTGTAGTGCTGGTCCAGGCTGGTTTATGCTGGTTAGTGTTGGTATAGTGCTGGTCCAGGCTGGTTTATGCTAGTTAGTGTTGGTATAGTGATGGTCCAGGCTGGTGTATGCTGGTTAGTGCTGGTATAGTGCTGGATAGTGTTGGTATAGTGCTGGTCCAGGCTGATTAGTATTGGTATAGTGCTAATTTATGCTGGTTAGTGCTGGTCCAGGCTGGTTTATGCTGGTTAGTGTTGGTATAGTGCTGGTCCAGGCTGATTAGTGTTGGAATAGTACTAGTTTATGACAGTTAGTGCTGGTATAGTGCTGGTCCAGGCTGGTTTATGCTTGTCAGTGTTGGTATAGTGCTGGTTAGTGTTGGTATAGTGCTGGTCCATGCTGGTTTATGCTGGTTAGTGTTGGTATAGTGCTAGTTAGTGTTGGTATAGTGCTAGTTAGTGTTGGTATAGTGCTGGTTTATGATGGTTAGTGTTGGTATAGTGCTGGTCCAGGCTGGTTTTTGCCTGTTCATGTTGGTATAGTGCTGGTCCATGCTGGTTTATGCCAGTTGGTGTTGGTATAGTGCTGGTCCAGGCTGGTTTATGCTGGTTAGTGTTGGTGTAGTGCTGGTCCATGCTGGTTTGTGTTGGTATAGTGCTGATCCATGCTGGTTTATGATAGTTAGTGTTGGTATAGTGCTGGTCCAGGCTGGTTTATGCTGGTTAGAGTTGGTATAGGGCTAGTTAGTGCTGGTATAGTGCTGGTCCATGGTGGTTTATGCTAGTTAGTGTTCGTATAGTGCTGGTCCAGGCTAGTGTATGCTGGTTAGTGCTGGTATAGTGCTGGATAGTGTTGGTATAGTACTTGTTTAGCTAGTTAGTGTTGGTATAGTGCTGGTCCATGCTGGTTTATGCTGGTTAGTTTTGGTATAGTGCTGGTCCAGGCTGGTTTATGCTGGTTAGTGTTGGTATAGTGCTGGTCCAGGCTGGTTTATGCTGGTTAGTGTTGGTATAGTGCTGGTCCATGCTGGTTTATGCTAGTTGGTGTTGGTATAGTGCTGGTCCAGGCTGGTTTATGCTGGTTAGTGTTTGTATAGTGCTGGTCCAGGCTGGTTTATGCTGGTTAGTGTTGGTATAGTGCTGGTCCAGGCTGGTTTATGCTGGTTAGTGTTGGTATAGGGCTAGTTAGTGCTGGTATAGTGCTGGTCCATGGTGGTTTATTCTAGTTAGTGTTGGTATAGTGATGGTCCAGGCTGGTGTCTGCTGGTTAGTGCTGGTATAGTGCTGGATAGTGTTGGTATAGTGCTGGTCCAGGCTGATTAGTATTGGTATAGTGCTAATTTATGCTGGTTAGTGCTGGTCCAGGCTGGTTTATGCTGGTTAGTGTTGGTATAGTGCTGGTCCAGGCTGATTAGTGTTGGCATAGTACTAGTTTATGCTAGTTAGTGCTGGTATAATGCTGGTCCAGGCTGGCTTATGCTTTTCAGTGTTGGTATAGTGCTGGTTAGTGTTGGTATAGTGCTGGTCCATGCTGGTTTATGCTGGTTAGTGTTGGTATAGTGCTAGTTAGTGTTGGTATAGTGCTGGTTTATGCTGGTTAGTGTTGGTATAGTGCTAGTTAGTGTTGGTATAGTGCTGGTTTATGATGGTTAGTGTTGGTATAGTGCTGGTCCAGGCTGGTTTTTGCTGGTTCATGTTGGTATAGTGCTGGTCCATGCTGGTTTATGCTAGTTGGTGTTGGTATAGTGCTGGTCCAGGCTGGTTTATGCTGGTTAATGTTGGTGTAGTGCTGGTCCATGCTGGTTTGTGTTGGTATAGTGCTGGTCCATGCTGGTTTATGATAGTTAGTGTTGGTATAGTGCTGGTCCAGGCTGGTGTATGCTGGTATAATGCTGGATTAGTGTTGGTATAGTGCTAATTTATGCTGGTTAGTGCTGGTGCAGGCTGGTTTATGCTGGTTAGTGTTGGTATTGTGCTGGTCCAGGCTGATTAGTGTTGGCATAGTACTAGTAATGCTGGTCCAGGCTGGTGTATGCTGGTTAGTGCTGGTATAATGCTGGATTAGTGTTGGTATAGTGCTAATTTTTGCTGGTTAGTGCTGGCCCAGGCTGATTTATGATGGTTAGTGTTGGTATAGTGCTTGTCCAGGCTGGTTTTTGCTGGTTCGTGTTGGTATAGTGCTGGTCCAGGCTGGTTTATGCTGGTTTGTGTTGGTATAGTGCTGGTCCATGCTGGTTTATCCTAGTTGGTGTTGGTATAGTGCTGGTCCATGCTGGTTTATGCAAGGTAGTGTTGGTATATTGCTGGTCCAGGGTGGTTTATGCTGGTTAGTGTTGGTATATTGTTGGTCCAGGCAGGTTTATGCTGGTTAGGGTTGGTATAGTGCTGGTATAGTGCTGGTCCAGGCTGGTTTATGCTGGATAGTGTTGGTATAGTGCTGGTCCGGGCTGGTTTATGCTAGTTAGTGTTGGTATAGTGCTGATCCAGGCTGGTTTTTGTTGCTTCGTGTTGGTATAGTGCTGGTCCATGCTGGTTTATGCTGGTTAGTGTTGGTATAGTGCTGGTCCAGGCTGGTTTTTGCTGGTTCGTGTTGGTATAGTGCTGGTCCAGGCTGGTTTATAATGGTTAGTGTTGGTATAGTGCTGGTCCAGGCTGGTTTTTGCTGGTTCTTGTTGGTATTGTGCTGGACCATGCTGGTTTATGCTAGTTGGTGTCTGTATAGTGCTGGTTTATGCTGGTTAGTGTTGGTATAGTGCTGGTCCAGGCTGGTGTATGCTAGTTAGCGTTGGTATAGTGCTGGTCCAGGCTGGTTTATGCTGTTTAGTGTTGGTAGAGTGCTGGTCCATGCTGGTTTATGCTGGTTAGTGTTGGAATATTGCTGGTATAGTGCTGGTCCATGCTGGTTAGTGTTGGTATAGTGTTGGTATAGTGCTGGTTTATGCTAGTTGGTGTTGGTATTGTGCTGGTCCAGGCTGGTTTATGCTAGTTAGTGTTGGTATAGTGCTGGTCCAGGCTGGTTTTTGCTGGTTAGTTTTGGTTTAGTGCTGGTCCAGGCTGATTTATGCTAGTTAGTGTTGGTATAGTGATTGTCCAGGCTGATTTATGCTAGTTAGAATTGGTATAGTGCTGGTCCAGGCTGGTTTTTGCTGGTACGTGTTGGTATAGTGCTGGTCCATGCTGGTTTATGCTATTTGGTGTTGGTATAGTGCTGGTCCAGTTTGGTTTATGCTGGTTATTGTTGGTATAGTGCTGGTTTATGCTATTTGGTGTTGGTATAGTGCTGGTCCAGGCTGGTTTATGCTGGTTAGTGTTTGTATAGTGCTGGACCAGGCTGGTTTATGTTGGTTAGTGTTGGTATAGTGCTGGTCCAGGCTGGTTTATGCTGGTTAGTGTTGGTATAGTGCTGGTCCAGGCTGGTTTATGCTGGTTAGTGTTGGTATAGGGCTAGTTAGTGCTGGTATAGTGCTGGTCCATGGTGGCTTATGCTAGTTAGTGTTGGTATAGTGCTGGTCCAGGCTGGTGTATGCTGGTTAGTGCTGGTATAATGCTGGATAGTGTTGGTATAGTGCTGGTCCAGGCAGATTAGTGTTGGTATAGTGCTAATTTATGCTGGTTAGTGCTGGTTCAGGCTGGTTTATGCTGGTTAGTGTTGGTATAGTGCTGGACCAGGCTGATTAGTGTTGGCATAGTACTAGTTTATGCTAGTTAGTGCTGGTATAGTGCTGGTCCAGGCTGGTTTATGCTTGTTAGTGTTGGTATAGTGCTGGTTAGTGTTGGTATAGTGCTGGTCCATGCTGGTTTATGCTGGTTAGTGTTGGTATAGGGCTAGTTAGTGCTGGTATAGTGCTGGTCCATGGTGGTTTATTCTAGTTAGTGTTGGTATAGTGATGGTCCAGGCTGGTGTCTGCTGGTTAGTGCTGGTATAGTGCTGGATAGTGTTGGTATAGTGCTGGTCCAGGCTGATTAGTATTGGTATAGTGCTAATTTATGCTGGTTAGTGCTGGTCCAGGCTGGTTTATGCTGGTAAGTGTTGGTATAGTGCTGGTCCAGGCTGATTAGTGTTGGCATAGTACTAGTTTATGCTAGTTAGTGCTGGTATAATGCTGGTCCAGGCTGGCTTATGCTTTTCAGTGTTGGTATAGTGCTGGTTAGTGTTGGTATAGTGCTGGTCCATGCTGGTTTATGCTGGTTAGTGTTGGTATAGTGCTAGTTAGTGTTGGTATAGTGCTGGTTTATGCTGGTTAGTGTTGGTATAGTGCTAGTTAGTGTTGGTATAGTGCTGGTTTATGATGGTTAGTGTTGGTATAGTGCTGGTCCAGGCTGGTTTTTGCTGGTTCATGTTGGTAAAGTGCTGGTCCATGCTGGTTTATGCTAGTTGGTGTTGGTATAGTGCTGGTCCAGGCTGGTTTATGCTGGTTAATGTTGGTGTAGTGCTGGTCCATGCTGGTTTGTGTTGGTATAGTGCTGGTCCATGCTGGTTTATGATAGTTAGTGTTGGTATAGTGCTGGTCCAGGCTGGTTTATGCTGGTTAGTGTTGGTATAGGGCTAGTTAGTGCTGGTAGAGTGCTGGTCCATGGTGGTTTATGCTAGTTAGTGTTGGTATAGTGCTGGTCCAGGCTGGTGCATGCTGGTTAGTGCTGGTATAGTGCTGGATAGTGTTGGTATAGTACTAGTTTAGCTAGTTAGTGTTGGTATAGTGCTGGTCCAGGCTGGTTTATGCTTGCTAGTGTTGGTATAGTGCTGGTTAGTGTTGGTATAGTGCTGGCCCATGCTGGTTTATGCTGGTTAGTGTTGGTATAGTGCTAGTTAGTGTTGGTATAGTGCTGGTCCAGGCTGGTGTATGCTGGTATAATGCTGGATTAGTGTTGGTATAGTGCTAATTTATGCTGGTTAGTGCTGGTGCAGGCTGGTTTATGCTGGTTAGTGTTGGTATTGTGCTGGTCCAGGCTGATTAGTGTTGGCATAGTACTAGTAATGCTGGTCCAGGCTGGTGTATGCTGGTTAGTGCTGGTATAATGCTGGATTAGTGTTGGTATAGTGCTAATTTTTGCTGGTTAGTGCTGGCCCAGGCTGATTTATGATGGTTAGTGTTGGTAAGGTGCTTGTCCAGGCTGGTTTTTGCTGGTTCGTGTTGGTATAGTGCTGGTCCAGGCTGGTTTATGCTGGTTAGTGTTGGTATAGTGCTGGTCCATGCTGGTTTATCCTAGTTGGTGTTGGTATAGTGCTGGTCCATGCTGGTTTATGCAAGGTAGTGTTGGTATATTGCTGGTCCAGGGTGGTTTATGCTGGTTAGTGTTGGTATAGTGTTGGTCCAGGCAGGTTTATGCTGGTTAGGGTTGGTATAGTGCTGGTATAGTGCTGGTCCAGGCTGGTTTTTGCTGGTTTTTGCTGGATAGTGTTGGTATAGTGCTGATCCGGGCTGGTTTATGCTAGTTAGTGTTGGTATAGTGCTGGTCCAGGCTGGTTTTTGTTGCTTCGTGTTGGTATAGTGCTGGTCCATGCTGGTTTATGCTGGTTAGTGTTGGTATAGTGCTGGTCCAGGCTGGTTTTTGCTGGTTCGTGTTGGTATAGTGCTGGTCCAGGCTGGTTTAAAATGGTTAGTGTTGGTATAGTGCTGGTCCAGGCTGGTTTTTGCTGGTTCTTGTTGGTATTGTGCTGGACCATGCTGGTTTATGCTAGTTGGTGTCTGTATAGTGCTGGTTTATGCTGGTTAGTGTTGGTATAGTGCTGGTCCAGGCTGGTGTATGCTAGTTAGCGTTGGTATAGTGCTGGTCCAGGCTGGTTTATGCTTGTTAGTGTTGGTATAGTGCTGGTTAGTGTTGGTATAGTGCTGGCCCATGCTGGTTTATGCTGGTTAGTGTTGGTATAGTGCTAGTTAGTGTTGGTATAGTGCTGGTCCAGGCTGGTGTATGCTGGTATAATGCTGGATTAGTGTTGGTATAGTGCTAATTTATGCTGGTTAGTGCTGGTGCAGGCTGGTTTATGCTGGTTAGTGTTCGTATTGTGCTGGTCCAGGCTGATTAGTGTTGGCATAGTACTAGTAATGCTGGTCCAGGCTGGTGTATGCTGGTTAGTGCTGGTATAATGCTGGATTAGTGTTGGTATAGTGCAAATTTTTGCTGGTTAGTGCTGGCCCAGGCTGATTTATGATGGTTAGTGTTGGTATAGTGCTTGTCCAGGCTGGTTTTTGCTGGTTCGTGTTGGTATAGTGCTGGTCCAGGCTGGTTTATGCTGGTTAGTGTTGGTATAGTGCTGGTCCATGCTGGTTTATCCTAGTTGGTGTTGGTATAGTGCTGGTCCATGCTGGTTTATGCAAGGTAGTGTTGGTATATTGCTGGTCCAGGGTGGTTTATGCTGGTTAGTGTTGGTATAGTGTTGGTCCAGGCAGGTTTATGCTGGTTAGGGTTGGTATAGTGCTGGTATAGTGCTGGTCCAGGCTGGTTTATGCTGGATAGTGTTGGTATAGTGCTGGTCCGGGCTGGTTTATGCTAGTTAGTGTTGGTATAGTGCTGGTCCAGGCTGGTTTTTGTTGCTTCGTTTTGGTATAGTGCTGGTCCATGCTGGTTTATGCTGGTTAGTGTTGGTATAGTGCTGGTCCAGGCTGGTTTTTGCTGGTTCGTGTTGGTATAGTGCTGGTCCAGGCTGGTTTATAATGGTTAGTGTTGGTATAGTGCTGGTCCAGACTGGTTTTTGCTGGTTCTTGTTGGTATTGTGCTGGACCATGCTGGTTTATGCTAGTTGGTGTCTGTATAGTGCTGGTTTATGCTGGTTAGTGT
Source organism: Gobio gobio (assembly GCF_949357685.1). Taxonomy (NCBI): domain Eukaryota; kingdom Metazoa; phylum Chordata; class Actinopteri; order Cypriniformes; family Gobionidae; genus Gobio; species Gobio gobio. The sequence goes on from NC_137117.1 coordinate 42,006,629, forward strand.
TGGTATAGTGCTGGTCCAGGCTGGTGTATGCTAGTTAGCGTTGGTATAGTGCTGGTCCAGGCTGGTTTATGCTGTTTAGTGTTGGTAGAGTGCTGGTCCATGCTGGTTTATGCTGGTTAGTGTTGGAATATTGCTGGTATAGTGCTGGTCCATGCTGGTTAGTGTTGGTATAGTGTTGGTATAGTGCTGGTTTATGCTAGTTGGTGTTGGTATTGTGCTGGTCCAGGCTGGTTTTTGCTAGTTAGTGTTGGTATAGTGCCTGTCCATGCTGGTTTATGCTGGTTAGTGTTGGTATAGTTCTGGCCCAGGCTAATTTATGATGGTTAGTGTTGGTATAGTGCTGGTCCAGGCTGGTTTTTGCTGGTTCGTGTTGGTATAGTGCTGGTCCATGCTGGTTTATGCTAGTTGGTGTTGGTATAGTGCTGGTCCAGGCTGGTGTATGCTGGTTAGTGTTGGTGTAGTGCTGGTCCATGCTGGTTTTTGTTGGTATAGTGCTGGTCCATGCTGGTTTATGATAGTTAGTGTTGGTATAGTAATGGTCCAGGCTGGTTTATGCTGGTTAGTGTTGGTACAGTGCTGGTCCAGGCTGGTTTTTGCTGGTTCTTGTTGGTATAGGGCTAGTTAGTGCTGGTATAGTGCTGGTCCATGGTGGTTTATGCTAGTTAGTGTTGGTATAGTGCTGGTCCAGGCTGGTGTATGCTGGCTAGTGCAGGTATAGTGCTGGATAGTGTTGGTATAGTGCTGGTCCAGGCTGATTAGTGTTGGCATAGTGCTAATTTATGCTGGTTAGTGCTGGTCCAGGCTGGTTTATGCTGGTTAGTGTTGGTATAGTGCTGGTCCAGGCTGATTAGTGTTGGCATAGTGCTGGTCCATGCCGGTTTATGCTGGTTAGTGTTGGTATAGTGCTAGTTAGTGTTGGTATAGTGCTGGTCCATGCTGGTTTATGCTGGTTAGTTTTGGTATAGTGCTGGTCCAGGCTGGTTTATGCTGGTTAGTGTTGGAATAGTGCTGGTCCAGGCTGGTTTATGCTGGTTAGTGTTGGTATAGTGCTGGTCCATGCTGGTTTATGCTAGTTGGTGTTAGTATAGTGCTGGTCCAGGCGTGTTTATGCTGGTTAGTGTTTGTATAGTGCTGGTCCTGGCTGGTTTATGTTGGTTAGTGTTGGTATAGTGCTGGTCCAGGCTGATTAGTGTTGGTATAGTGCTAATTTATGCTAGTTAGTGCTGGTGCAGGCTGGTTTATGCTGGTTAGTGTTGGTATAGTGCTGGCCCAGGCTGATTAGTGTTGGCATAGTACTATTTTATGCTAGTTAGTGCTGGTATAGTGCTGGTCCAGGCTGGTTTATGCTTGTTAGAGTTGGTATAGTGCTGGTTAGTTTTGGTATAGTGCTGGTCCATGCTGATTTATGCTGGTTAGTGTTGGTATAGTGCTAGTTAGTGTTGGTGTAGTGCTGGTCCATGCTGGTTTATGCTGGTTAGTGTTGGTATAGTGCTGGCCCAGGCTGATTTATGATGGTTAGTGTTGGTATAGTGCTGGTCCAGGCTGGTTTTTGCTGGTTCGTGTTGGTATAGTGCTGGTATAATGCTGGATAGTGTTGGTATAGAGCTGGTCCAGGCAGATTAATGTTGGTATAGTGCTAATTTATGCTGGTTAGTGCTGGTTCAGGCTGGTTTTTGCTGGTTAGTGTTGGTATAGTGCTGGACCAGGCTGATTAGTGTTGGCATAGTACTAGTTTATGCTAGTTAGTGCTGGTATAGTGCTGGTCCAGGCTGGTTTATGCTTGTTAGTGTTGGTATAGTGCTGGTTAGTGTTGGTATAGTGCTGGTCCATGCTGGTTTATGCTGGTTAGTGTTGGTATAGTGCTAGTTCGTGTTGGTATAGTGCTGGTCCATGCTGGTTTATGCTGGTTAGTGTTGGTATAGTGCTGGCCCAGGCTGATTTATGATGGTTAGTGTTGGTATAGTGCTGGTCCAGGCTGGTTTTTGCTGGTTTGTGTTGGTATAGTGCTGGTCCATGCTAGTTTATGCTAGTTGGTGTTGGTATAGTGCTGGTCCAGGCTGGTTTATGCTGGTTAGTGTTGGTATAGTGCTGGTCCAGGCTGGTTTATGCTAGTTAGTGTTGGTATAGTACTGGACCATGCTGGTTTATGCTAGTTGGTGTTAGTATATTGCTGGTCCAGGCTGGTTTATGCTGGTTAGTGTTTGTATAGTGCTGGTCCTGGCTGGTTTATGTTGGTTAGTGTTGGTATAGTGCTGGTCCAGGCTGGTTTATGCTGGTTAGTGTTGGTATAGTGCTGGTCCAGGCTGGTTTATGCTAGTTAGTGTTGGTATAGTGATGGTCCAGGCTGGTGTATGCTGGTTAGTGCTGGTATAGTGCTGGATAGTGTTGGTATAGTGCTGGTCCAGGCTGATTAGTATTGGTATAGTGCTAATTTATGCTGGTTAGTGCTGGTCCAGGCTGGTTTATGCTGGTTAGTGTTGGTATAGTGCTGGTCCAGGCTGATTAGTGTTGGAATAGTACTAGTTTATGACAGTTAGTGCTGGTATAGTGCTGGTCCAGGCTGGTTTATGCTTGTCAGTGTTGGTATAGTGCTGGTTAGTGTTGGTATAGTGCTGGTCCATGCTGGTTTATGCTGGTTAGTGTTGGTATAGTGCTAGTTAGTGTTGGTATAGTGCTAGTTAGTGTTGGTATAGTGCTGGTTTATGATGGTTAGTGTTGGTATAGTGCTGGTCCAGGCTGGTTTTTGCCTGTTCATGTTGGTATAGTGCTGGTCCATGCTGGTTTATGCCAGTTGGTGTTGGTATAGTGCTGGTCCAGGCTGGTTTATGCTGGTTAGTGTTGGTGTAGTGCTGGTCCATGCTGGTTTGTGTTGGTATAGTGCTGATCCATGCTGGTTTATGATAGTTAGTGTTGGTATAGTGCTGGTCCAGGCTGGTTTATGCTGGTTAGAGTTGGTATAGGGCTAGTTAGTGCTGGTATAGTGCTGGTCCATGGTGGTTTATGCTAGTTAGTGTTCGTATAGTGCTGGTCCAGGCTGGTTTATGCTGGTTAGTGTTGGTATAGTGCTGGTCCAGGCTGGTTTATGCTGGTTAGTGTTGGTATAGTGCTGGTCCATGCTGGTTTATGCTAGTTGGTGTTGGTATAGTGCTGGTCCAGGCTGGTTTATGCTGGTTAGTGTTTGTATAGTGCTGGTCCAGGCTGGTTTTTGCTGGTTAGTGTTGGTATAGTGCTAGTTAGTGTTGGTATAGTGCTGGTTTATGATGGTTAGTGTTGGTATAGTGCTGATCCAGGCTGGTTTTTGCTGGTTCATGTTGGTATAGTGCTGGTCCATGCTGGTTTATGCTAGTTGGTGTTGGTATAGTGCTGGTCCAGGCTGGTTTATGCTGGTTAATGTTGGTGTAGTGCTGGTCCATGCTGGTTTGTGTTGGTATAGTGCTGGTCCATGCTGGTTTATGATAGTTAGTGTTGGTATAGTGCTGGTCCAGGCTGGTTTATGCTGGTTAGTGTTGGTATAGGGCTAGTTAGTGCTGGTAGAGTGCTGGTCCATGGTGGTTTATGCTAGTTAGTGTTGGTATAGTGCTGGTCCAGGCTGGTGCATGCTGGTTAGTGCTGGTATAGTGCTGGATAGTGTTGGTATAGTACTAGTTTAGCTAGTTAGTGTTGGAATAGTGCTGGTCCAGGCTGGTTTATGCTTGTTAGTGTTGGTATAGTGCTGGTTAGTGTTGGTATAGTGCTGGCCCATGCTGGTTTATGCTGGTTAGTGTTGGTATAGTGCTAGTTAGTGTTGGTATAGTGCTGGTCCAGGCTGGTGTATGCTGGTATAATGCTGGATTAGTGTTGGTATAGTGCTAATTTATGCTGGTTAGTGATGGTGCAGGCTGGTTTATGCTGGTTAGTGTTGGTATTGTGCTGGTCCAGGCTGATTAGTGTTGGCATAGTACTAGTAATGCTGGTCCAGGCTGGTGTATGCTGGTTAGTGCTGGTATAATGCTGGATTAGTGTTGGTATAGTGCTAATTTTTGCTGGTTAGTGCTGGCCCAGGCTGATTTATGATGGTTAGTGTTGGTAAGGTGCTTGTCCAGGCTGGTTTTTGCTGGTTCGTGTTGGTATAGTGCTGGTCCAGGCTGGTTTATGCTGGTTAGTGTTGGTATAGTGCTGGTCCATGCTGGTTTATCCTAGTTGGTGTTGGTATAGTGCTGGTCCATGCTGGTTTATGCAAGGTAGTGTTGGTATATTGCTGGTCCAGGGTGGTTTATGCTGGTTAGTGTTGGTATAGTGTTGGTCCAGGCAGGTTTATGCTGGTTAGGGTTGGTATAGTGCTGGTATAGTGCTGGTCCAGGCTGGTTTATGCTGGATAGTGTTGGTATAGTGCTGGTCCGGGCTGGTTTATGCTAGTTAGTGTTGGTATAGTGCTGGTCCAGGCTGGTTTTTGTTGCTTCGTGTTGGTATAGTGCTGGTCCATGCTGGTTTATGCTGGTTAGTGTTGGTATAGTGCTGGTCCAGGCTGGTTTTTGCTGGTTCGTGTTGGTATAGTGCTGGTCCAGGCTGGTTTATAATGGTTAGTGTTGGTATAGTGCTGGTCCAGGCTGGTTTTTGCTGGTTCTTGTTGGTATTGTGCTGGACCATGCTGGTTTATGCTAGTTGGTGTCTGTATAGTGCTGGTTTATGCTGGTTAGTGTTGGTACAGTGCTGGTCCAGGCTGGTGTATGCTAGTTAGCGTTGGTATAGTGCTGGTCCAGGCTGGTTTATGCTTGTTAGTGTTGGTATAGTGCTGGTTAGTGTTGGTTTAGTGCTGGCCCATGCTGGTTTATGCTGGTTAGTGTTGGTATAGTGCTAGTTAGTGTTGGTATAGTGCTGGTCCAGGCTGGTGTATGCTGGTATAATGCTGGATTAGTGTTGGTATAGTGCTAATTTATGCTGGTTAGTGCTGGTGCAGGCTGGTTTATGCTGGTTAGTGTTGGTATTGTGCTGGTCCAGGCTGATTAGTGTTGGCATAGTACTAGTAATGCTGGTCCAGGCTGGTGTATGCTGGTTAGTGCTGGTATAATGCTGGATTAGTGTTGGTATAGTGCTAATTTTTGCTGGTTAGTGCTGGCCCAGACTGATTTATGATGGTTAGTGTTGGTATAGTGCTTGTCCAGGCTGGTTTTTGCTGGTTCGTGTTGGTATAGTGCTGGTCCAGGCTGGTTTATGCTGGTTAGTGTTGGTATAGTGCTGGTCCATGCTGGTTTATCCTAGTTGGTGTTGGTATAGTGCTGGTCCATGCTGGTTTATGCAAGGTAGTGTTGGTATATTGCTGGTCCAGGGTGGTTTATGCTGGTTAGTGTTGGTATAGTGTTGGTCCAGGCAGGTTTATGCTGGTTAGGGTTGGTATAGTGCTGGTATAGTGCTGGTCCAGGCTGGTTTATGCTGGATAGTGTTGGTATAGTGCTGGTCCGGGCTGGTTTATGCTAGTTAGTGTTGGTATAGTGCTGGTCCAGGCTGGTTTTTGTTGCTTCGTGTTGGTATAGTGCTGGTCCATGCTAGTTTATGCTGGTTAGTGTTGGTATAGTGCTGGTCCAGGCTGGTTTTTGCTGGTTCGTGTTGGTATAGTGCTGGTCCAGGCTGGTTTATAATGGTTAGTGTTGGTATAGTGCTGGTCCAGGCTGGTTTTTGCTGGTTCTTGTTGGTATTGTGCTGGACCATGCTGGTTTATGCTAGTTGGTGTCTGTATAGTGCTGGTTTATGCTGGTTAGTGTTGGTATAGTGCTGGTCCAGGCTGGTGTATGCTAGTTAGCGTTGGTATAGTGCTGGTCCAGGCTGGTTTATGCTGTTTAGTGTTGGTAGAGTGCTGGTCCATGCTGGTTTATGCTGGTTAGTGTTGGAATATTGCTGGTATAGTGCTGGTCCATGCTGGTTAGTGTTGGTATAGTGTTGGTATAGTGCTGGTTTATGCTAGTTGGTGTTGGTATTGTGCTGGTCCAGGCTGGTTTATGCTAGTTAGTGTTGGTATAGTGCCTGTCCATGCTGGTTTATGCTGGTTAGTGTTGGTATAGTTCTGGCCCAGGCTAATTTATGATGGTTAGTGTTGGTATAGTGCTGGTCCAGGCTGGTTTTTGCTGGTTCGTGTTGGTATAGTGCTGGTCCATGCTGGTTTATGCTAGTTGGTGTTGGTATAGTGCTGGTCCAGGCTGGTGTATGCTGGTTAGTGTTGGTGTAGTGCTGGTCCATGCTGGTTTTTGTTGGTATAGTGCTGGTCCATGCTGGTTTATGATAGTTAGTGTTGGTATAGTAATGGTCCAGGCTGGTTTATGCTAGTTAGTGTTGGTATAGTGCTGGTCCAGGCTGGTTTTTGCTGGTTCTTGTTGGTATAGGGCTAGTTAGTGCTGGTATAGTGCTGGTCCATGGTGGTTTATGCTAGTTAGTGTTGGTATAGTGCTGGTCCAGGCTGGTGTATGCTGGCTAGTGCAGGTATAGTGCTGGATAGTGTTGGTATAGTGCTGGTCCAGGCTGATTAGTGTTGGTATAGTGCTAATTTATGCTGGTTAGTGCTGGTCCAGGCTGGTTTATGCTGGTTAGTGTTGGTATAGTGCTGGTCCAGGCTGATTAGTGTTGGCATAGTGCTGGTCCATGCCGGTTTATGCTGGTTAGTGTTGGTATAGTGCTAGTTAGTGTTGGTATAGTGCTGGTCCATGCTGGTTTATGCTGGTTAGTTTTGGTATAGTGCTGGTCCAGGCTGGTTTATGCTGGTTAGTGTTGGTATAGTGCTGGTCCAGGCTGGTTTATGCTGGTTAGTGTTGGTATAGTGCTGGTCCATGCTGGTTTATGCTAGTTGGTGTTAGTATAGTGCTGGTCCAGGCGTGTTTATGCTGGTTAGTGTTTGTATAGTGCTGGTCCTGGCTGGTTTATGTTGGTTAGTGTTGGTATAGTGCTGGTCCAGGCTGGTTTATGCTGGTTAGTGTTTGTAAAGTTCTGGTCCAGGCTGGTTTATGCTAGTTAGTGTTGGTATAGTGATGGTCCAGGCTGGTGTATGCTGGTTAGTGCTGGTATAATGCTGGATAGTGTTGGTATAGAGCTGGTCCAGGCAGATTAGTGTTGGTATAGTGCTAATTTATGCTGGTTAGTGCTGGTTCAGGCTGGTTTTTGCTGGTTAGTGTTGGTATAGTGCTGGTCCAGGCTGATTAGTGTTGGCATAGTACTAGTTTATGCCAGTTAGTGCTGGTATAGTGCTGGTCCAGGCTGGTTTATGCTTGTCAGTGTTGGTATAGTGCTGGTTAGTGTTGGTATAGTGCTGGTCCATGCTGGTTTATGCTTGTGGTCCATGCTGGTTTATGCTTTTTACTGCTTGTGGTCTCAGCCAACCCAGCACTTCATCATAATCTCTCCATTCAGCTAGGATCATCAACCATAACTCCGTCCAGGACAGCCAGGAATCTTGGAGTTGTGATTGATGATCAGCTAAAATTCACTGACCACATTACTGCAACATCCCGGTCCTGCAGATTTGCGTTATACAATATTAGGAGGATCAGACCCTTCCTATCAGAGCAGGCCACACAACTCCTGGTCCAAGCTCTTGTTCTCTCCAGACTGGACTATTGTAATGCTCTTCTAGCGGGCCTTTCGGCATGCACTATCAAACCCTTGCAACTGATCCAGAATGCAGCGGCAAGGGTGGTCTTTAACGAGCCGAAGAGAGCGCACGTCACGCCTCTCTTCATCAGTCTCCACTGGCTGCCAATAGCTGCTCGCATCAAATTCAAGTCACTGGTGCTCGCCTTCAAAGCAACCACTGGCTCTGCACCAATATACCTAAACTCGCTTGTTCAGACTTACACACCCTCCAGGAGCTTACGGTCTGCCAGTGAACGACGCCTTGTAGTGCCATACCAAAGAGGCATGAAATCACTCTCACGGACCTTTTCCTGGACTGCCCCCACCTGGTGGAATAACCTGCCTATCTCAATTCGAGCCGCCGAGTCTGTAGCCATTTTCAAAAAACGGCTAAAGACACGTCTTTTCCAGCAGCACCTAACCAATCAAGAATAGCACTTAACATTCCATTCGATTCATTTTCTGTCTGTCTAATTTATTAAAAAAAAAAAAAAAAAAAAAAAAAAAAAAGTTGTGTGTTCTGTGTTAGATTAACTGAGACTTGTTACAGCACTTGCATACTGTAGCCCTTGACCGTTCTAGTTGCTTCTATTGCTCTCATTTGTAAGTCGCTTTGGATAAAAGCGTCTGCTAAATGACTAAATGTAAATGTAAATGTAAATGTTTATGCTGGTTAGTGTTGGTATAGTGTTAGTTAGAGTTGGTATAGTGCTAGTTAGTGTTGGTATAGTGCTGGTTTATGATGGTTAGTGTTGGTATAGTGCTGGTCCAGGCTGGTTTTTGCTGGTTCATGTTGGTATAGTGCTGGTCCATGCTGGTTTATGCCAGTTGGTGTTGGTATAGTGCTGGTCCAGGCTGGTTTTTGCTGGTTAGTGTTGGTGTAGTGCTGGTACATGCTGGTTTGTGTTGGTATAGTGCTGGTCCATGCTGGTTTATGATAGTTAGTGTTGGTATAGTGCTGGTCCAGGCTGGTTTATGCTGGTTAGTGTTGGTATAGGGCTAGTTAGTGCTGGTATAGTGCTGGTCCATGGTGGTTTATGCTAGTTAGTGTTGGTATAGTGCTGGTCCAGGCTGTTGTATGCTGGTTAGTGTTGGTATAGTGCTGGATAGTGTTGGTATAGTACTAGTTTAGCTAGTTAGTGTTGGTATAGTGCTGGTCCAGGCTGGTTTATGCTTGTTAGTGTTGGTATAGTGCTGGTTAGTGTTGGTATAGTGCTGGCCCAAGCTGGTTTATGCTAGTTAGTGTTGGTATAGTGCTAGTTAGTGTTGGTATAGTGCTGGTCCAGGCTGGTGTATGCTGGTATAATGCTGGATTAGTGTTGGTATAGTGCTAATTCATGCTGGTTAGTGCTGGTGCAGGCTGGTTTTTGCTGGTTAGCGTTGGTATAGTGCTGGTCCAGGCTGATTAGTGTTGGCATAGTACTAGTAATGCTGGTCCAGGCTGGTGTGTGCTGGTTAGTGCTGGTATAATGCTGGATTAGTGTTGGTATAGTGCTAATTTTTGCTGGTTAGTGCTGGCCCAGGCTGATTTATGATGGTTAGTGTTGGTATAGTGCTGGTCCAGGCTGGTTTTTGCTGGTTCGTGTTGGTATAGTGCTGGTCCAGGCTGGTTTATGCTGGTTAGTGTTGGTATAGTGCTGGTCCATGCTGGTTTATGCTAGTTGGTGTTGGTATAGTGCTGGTCCAGGCTGGTTTATGCTGGTTAGTGTTGGTGTAGTGCTGGTCCATGCTGGTTTGTGTTGGTATAGTGCTGGTCCATGCTGGTTTATGATAGTTAGGGTTGGTATAGTGCTGGTCCAGGCAGGTTTATGCTAGTTAGTGTTGGTATAGGGCTAGTTAGTGCTGGTATAGTGCTGGTTCATGGTGGTTTATGCTAGTTAGTGTTGGTATAGTGCTGGTCCAGGCTGGTGTATGCTGGTTAGTGCTGGTATAATGCTGGATAGTGTTGGTATAGTGCTGGTCCAGGCTGATTAGTGTTGGTATAGTGCTAATTTATGCTAGTTAGTGCTGGTGCAGGCTGGTTTATGCTGGTTAGTGTTGGTATAGTGCTGGCCCAGGCTGATTAGTGTTGGCATAGTACTATTTTATGCTAGTTAGTGCTGGTATAGTGCTGGTCCAGGCTGGTTTATGCTTGTTAGAGTTGGTATAGTGCTGGTTAGTTTTGGTATAGTGCTGGTCCATGCTGATTTATGCTGGTTAGTGTTGGTATAGTGCTAGTTAGTGTTGGTATAGTGCTGGTCCATGCTGGTTTATGCTGGTTAGTGTTGGTATAGTGCTGGCCCAGGCTGATTTATGATGGTTAGTGTTGGTATAGTGCTGGTCCAGGCTGGTTTTTGCTGGTTCGTGTTGGTATAGTGCTGGTCCATGGTGGTTTATGCTAGTTAGTGTTGGTATAGTGCTGGTCCAGGCTGGTTTATGCTGGTTAGTGTTGGTATAGGGCTAGTTAGTGCTGGTATAGTGCTGGTCCATGGTGGTTTATGCTAGTTAGTGTTGGTATAGTGCTGGTCCAGGCTGTTGTATGCTGGTTAGTGTTGGTATAGTGCTGGATAGTGTTGGTATAGTACTAGTTTAGCTAGTTAGTGTTGGTATAGTGCTGGTCCAGGCTGGTTTATGCTTGTTAGTGTTGGTATAGTGCTGGTTAGTGTTGGTATAGTGCTGGCCCAAGCTGGTTTATGCTAGTTAGTGTTGGTATAGTGCTAGTTAGTGTTGGTATAGTGCTGGTCCAGGCTGGTGTATGCTGGTATAATGCTAGATTAGTGTTGGTATAGTGCTAATTCATGCTGGTTAGTGCTGGTGCAGGCTGGTTTTTGCTGGTTAGCGTTGGTATAGTGCTGGTCCAGGCTGATTAGTGTTGGCATAGTACTAGTAATGCTGGTCCAGGCTGGTGTGTGCTGGTTAGTGCTGGTATAATGCTGGATTAGTGTTGGTATAGTGCTAATTTTTGCTGGTTAGTGCTGGCCCAGGCTGATTTATGATGGTTAGTGTTGGTATAGGGCTAGTTAGTGCTGGTATAGTGCTGGTTCATGGTGGTTTATGCTAGTTAGTGTTGGTATAGTGCTGGTCCAGGCTGGTGTATGCTGGTTAGTGCTGGTATAATGCTGGATAGTGTTGGTATAGTGCTGGTCCAGGCTGATTAGTGTTGGTATAGTGCTAATTTATGCTAGTTAGTGCTGGTGCAGGCTGGTTTATGCTGGTTAGTGTTGGTATAGTGCTGGCCAAGGCTGATTAGTGTTGGCATAGTACTATTTTATGCTAGTTAGTGCTGGTATAGTGCTGGTCCAGGCTGGTTTATGCTTGTTAGAGTTGGTATAGTGCTGGTTAGTTTTGGTATAGTGCTGGTCCATGCTGATTTATGCTGGTTAGTGTTGGTATAGTGCTAGTTAGTGTTGGTATAGTGCTGGTCCATGCTGGTTTATGCTGGTTAGTGTTGGTATAGTGCTGGCCCAGGCTGATTTATGATGGTTAGTGTTGGTATAGTGCTGGTCCAGGCTGGTTTTTGCTGGTTCGTGTTGGTATAGTGCTGGTCCATGGTGGTTTATGCTAGTTAGTGTTGGTATAGTGCTGGTCCAGGCTGGTGTATGCTGGTTAGTGCTGGTATAATGCTGGATAGTGTTGGTATAGAGCTGGTCCAGGCAGATTAGTGTTGGTATAGTGCTAATTTATGCTGGTTAGTGCTGGTTCAGGCTGGTTTTTGCTGGTTAGTGTTGGTATAGTGCGGGACCAGGCTGATTAGTGTTGGCATAGTACTAGTTTATGCTAGTTAGTGCTGGTATAGTGCTGGTCCAGGCTGGTTTATGCTTGTTAGTGTTGGTATAGTGCTGGTTAGTGTTGGTATAGTGCTGGTCCATGCTGGTTTATGCTGGTTAGTGTTGGTATAGTGCTAGTTCGTGTTGGTATAGTGCTGGTCCATGCTGGTTTATGCTGGTTAGTGTTGGTATAGTGCTGGCCCAGGCTGATTTATGATGGTTAGTGTTGGTATAGTGCTGGTCCAGGCTGGTTTTTGCTGGTTCGTGTTGGTGTAGTGCTGGTCCATGCTGGTTTATGCTAGTTGGTGTTGGTATAGTGCTGGTCCAGGCTGGTTTATGCTGGTTAGTGTTGGTATAGTGCTGGTCCAGGCTGGTTTATGCTAGTTAGTGTTGGTATAGTACTGGACCATGCTGGTTTATGCTAGTTGGTGTTAGTATATTGCTGGTCCAGGCTGGTTTATGCTGGTTAGTGTTTGTATAGTGCTGGTCCTGGCTGGTTTATGTTGGTTAGTGTTGGTATAGTGCTGGTCCAGGCTGGTTTATGCTGGTTAGTGTTGGTATAGTGCTGGTCCAGGCTGGTGTATGCTGGTATAATGCTGGATTAGTGTTGGTATAGTGCTAATTTATGCTGGTTAGTGCTGGTGCAGGCTGGTTTATGCTGGTTAGTGTTGGTATTGTGCTGGTCCAGGCTGATTAGTGTTGGCATAGTACTAGTAATGCTGGTCCAGGCTGGTGTATGCTGGTTAGTGCTGGTATAATGCTGGATTAGTGTTGGTATAGTGCTAATTTTTGCTGGTTAGTGCTGGCCCAGGCTGATTTATGATGGTTAGTGTTGGTAAGGTGCTTGTCCAGGCTGGTTTTTGCTGGTTCGTGTTGGTATAGTGCTGGTCCAGGCTGGTTTATGCTGGTTAGTGTTGGTATAGTGCTGGTCCATGCTGGTTTATCCTAGTTGGTGTTGGTATAGTGCTGGTCCATGCTGGTTTATGCAAGGTAGTGTTGGTATATTGCTGGTCCAGGGTGGTTTATGCTGGTTAGTGTTGGTATAGTGTTGGTCCAGGCAGGTTTATGCTGGTTAGGGTTGGTATAGTGCTGGTATAGTGCTGGTCCAGGCTGGTTTATGCTGGATAGTGTTGGTATAGTGCTGGTCCGGGCTGGTTTATGCTAGTTAGTGTTGGTATAGTGCTGGTCCAGGCTGGTTTTTGTTGCTTCGTG